>NC_044033.1:228817399-229417399 GCF_901765095.1 Microcaecilia unicolor | reverse complement strand
AGCCATGAGGGCCCATTTGTACCCTGTTACCCATTCAGCTACCTGATTCAGGGGATAACCCATTCCTTTGTAAGTATCTTATTCTGTATTTACCATATATAGACTCTTCTCTAGTAGCTGCTGTTGAGAAAAACAGAGAAAATGATGACAGATGAAGAATCCAGTCTGCCTATTCATACTGACTACTAATCTCTACTACCTTTTCCTCTCCCAAAGAAATCCTCTGTGCTTGTGTTCTGCTTTACGTTCTTTCAGGTATATCTCTGACATATACTATATTATCTTCTACCTCAGAGCTCTCAATCACTTTGTGGTTATCACATTTATAGTAAATATCTCTTCTATAGTAACCACCACTGTATAATGAACTTTTTTTCAATTTTTTTATTTGCTTGTAATGTGTTATCTATATTTTAACAGTTTCCCATGACCATATCCTTCTTTCCTTCATCAGTCACACTACATTCAATCCTTCCACATTTCATTTGTGCTTCTCATTCAACCTATCACATCTTATACAATCTTCCTCTAGCACTGGAAGAAGATGTTAAATTGACCAACTATGAGTTTAAGCATATAAAGAGAGTTGGTGAAGGCACTGGGGATACCTAAGTTGCATGAGTCTGACAAACCAAAGGATTATCAAGATTTGTTTGGCGATAACTGTCATTCGTGACAGCAGGAAGGAGTTGCAATTTTGAAAGACATTACTGAACCGTTCTGTAACAATATGATTTTACATGGGCAGGAATGGAAAGCGCAAGTATAGCAGAAGAACTGCATTGGAACATACACCATAGTATTTAACTGTGGAAACAGAGAATTTGAACAGTTTAACATCTTAGTGGTGTAAAATTGTTAGAAATATAAGCACAACTTATAGGAATTTTGTCTTTTTGTCGATCATGCATCAATTGATATCATACAATATGTATACAAATTGTATAGAAATTGTATAAGATGTGATAGGTTGAATGAGAAGCACAAATGAAATGTGGAAGGATTGAATGTAGTGTGACTGATGAAGGACAGAGGGATATGGTCATGGGAAACTGTTAAAATATAGATAACACATTACAAGCAAATAAAAAATTGAAAAAAAGTTCATTATACAGTGGTGGTTACTATAGAAGAGATATTGACATATACTATAGAGGTGGTCAAAGGTTATTACATAAACTGTATTCAAGTAAGTAAATCATAAAATCATACATCACCGCTTGAGTTGCAGACAACATCTTCGCCAGCGACTGTGAGATTCCGGTTGCAGTCAGGCAGAGAGCCTCAGCGGGCACAGTGGGCCTGGGCAGCACGTCTGCTCCCGGTACGAAACCTCTATCTGTCTGCCCTTAACTCCCATCTTTTATGCTGACCAATAAACATGATCTCATCATTTAATTGAATAAGGCTGACGTGTATTTGAGGATGTGACAGTTTCTTAATGCATGCTCAGGAACTGGCCAGGTTCCCAGGGACTCATTTTAAATACCATCCTTACCTAAGCATGTTTTGTTCCATTTAGTACAAATCATTACATCATTTAATATGATAATGCTATCAATTAGTTCATTATGTGCTTTCAAGAAAAAATTAAATATGATGATAACACTTAGGCAGAACTCAATGTGATAATGCTATCAACTCCTGTCTTAATGGTATCAATTAGTTCATTATGTACTTTCAAGAAAACATTAAATATCCATTTAATACAGACCAGTGCATCATTTAATATGATAACAGTACTTAAGCAGAACTCAATGTCAAGCACCAACTTTTCCATTACAGCTTGTCCCCTGCTTTCTTAAACTCAGATACAGTCCTCAGCTGCACCACCACCACGTATCCACCATCATTTCTATAAAGAAATCTATCCCCTTTCACTTTCATCCTATCACCCCTCTTTCCAAAGCTTCCTTTCAATTGCATTTATGCTAAAAAGGTATTTAGATATCTTTGTCCTATCTTTTGTCTCCTGCCTTTCTTCTAAAATATACTTACTGAGATCTTTAATCTATCAGGATATGCTTTATGATGAAGACCACTGACCATGAGCTTGCGGAGCTACTGCTAGTGATATGCAACTTATCCTTAAAATCGAGCGTGGTACCGGAAGATTGAAGGGTGGCCAATGTAACGCCCATTTTTTAAAAAGGCTCCAGGGGAGATCCGGGAAATTATAGACCGGTGAGTCTGACGTCGGTGCCGGGGAAAATGGTAGAGGCTATTATTAAAAACAAACCTACAGAGCACATCCGAGGACATGGATTACTGAGACCGAGTCAGCACGGCTTTTGTGTGGGGAAATCTTGCCTGACCAATTTACTTCAATTCTTTGAAGGAGTAAACAAACATGTGGACAAAGGGTAGTTAGTGGGGTTCCTCAGGGGTCTGTGCTAGGACCGCTGCTTTTTAATATATTTATAAATGATTTAGAGATGGGAGTAACTAGCGAGGTAATTAAATTTGCTGATGACACAAAGTTATTCAAAGTCATTAACTCGCGACAGGATTGTGAAAAATTACGAGGACCTTACGAGACTGGGAGACTGGGCGGCTAAATGGCAGATGACATTTAATGTGAGCAAGTGCAAGGTGATGCATGTGGGAAAAAAGAACCCGAATTATAGCTACATCATGCAAGGTTCCACGTTAGGAGTTACGGACCAAGAAAGGGATCTGGGTGTCGTCGTAGATAACACACTGAAACCTTCTGCTCAGTGTGCTACTGCGGCTAGGAAAGCGAATAGAATGTTGGGTATTATTAGGAAAGGTATGGAAAACAGGTGTGAGGATGTTATAATGCCATTGTATCGCTCCATGGTGCGACCGCACCTTGAGTATTGTGTTCAATTCTGGTCGCCGAATCTCAAGAAAGATATAGTAGAATTGGAAAAGGTGCAGCGAAGGGCGACTAAAATGATAGCGGGGATGGGACGACTTTCCTATGAAGAAAGACTAAGGAGGCTAGGGCTATTCAGCTTGGAGAAGAGACGGCTGAGGGGAGACATGATAGAGGTATATAAAATAATGAGTGGAGTGGAACAGGTGGATGTGAAGCGTCTGTTCATGCTTTCCAAAAATACTAGGACTAGGGGGCATGCGATGAAACTACAGTGTAGTAAATTTAAAACAAATCGGAGAAAATTTTTCTTCACCCAACGTGTAATTAAACTCTGGAATTCATTGCCGGAGAATGTGGTGAAGGCGATTAGCTTAGCAGAGTTTAAAAAGGGGTTGGACGGTTTCCTAAAGGACAAGTCCATAAATCACTACTAAACGGACTTGGAAAAATCCAAAATTCCAGGAATAACATGTATAGAATGTTTGTACATTTGGGAAGCTTGCCAGGTGCCCTTGGCCTGGATTGGCCGCTGTCGTGGACAGGATGCTGGGCTCGATGGACCCTTGGTCTTTTCCCAGTATGGCATTACTTATGTACTTACGTATGTACTTATGTACCCTCTGAACTGATTCCACCCTGTTTATATCTTTTTGAAGGTGTGGTCTCCAGAATTGTACACAGTTCTCCACATGAGGTCTCACCAGAGATTTCCACAGAGGCACTGTCACCTCCTTTTTCCTGCTGTCTATTCCTTCCTATGCAGCCAAGCATTCTTCTGGCCTTTGCTGTCCCTTTTCTCCCTTTTTGGCCATCTTAAGATGATCAAATATGATTAGCACCAGGTCTTTTTTTTCTTTTGTGCACAGAAGTACTTCACGCCCTATACCGTTCCTTTCAGTTTTTGCAGCCTAAATGCATGTCCTTGCATATTTTTCAGCATTAAATCTTAGATCATTCCTCAAGTTTAGCTAGATCCATTATCACTGAAAAACAAAAACGCCCAGCTCACAAATTGTCGAATAAAACATGGACATCTATTTTTTTCGAAAATACGTTTCGGTCCGCCCCTTCACGGACCCGTTCTCGGAGATAAACGCCCATGGAGATAGACGTTTTCATTCAATTATGCCCCTCCATGCGGCCGCCTTGGTCGCCTCTGCCTAAGACCAGCCCTGCATCTGTCACTCCAGCCTCCACCCTACCTCAATATTTTTATAGTAAAATTCTAAAAAAAAACAACTTATTAGAAAAAATGAAATAAACCAAATAGAAAAAAGAGCAGCCACAGCTTCAAGGCTAAAGTTGCAACGCTGGTGTCAGATCACACACCCGATGCCCACAAATGCACAATATGCTATTTTCACCTTATCTCAAACACTCTATCATATTAAGTTCACAGGTAATCAATGCTATCACTATTCTAACTAAAGTATATATTCATTCATAGTTCAACATTCTTTGATGAGCGGGGATCCTCAGAGTTTTGTTTGACAACATGCACCTTCCAGGGAACTTAGTTCCAATATTTTTAGTGGTGTTGTTCACATCGTCATCGATCCACCCGTCTCCTTTTTTCCTATTACGATCTAGTTTTTTCAAGAATTTATAATTTACTTTTTCATACAACTCTCTTCATGAGTCAACATGTTCCAATAAATCTTCCTCAAATTTTAACATCAAAATGTATTGTAATCATAACACTTAGCTTTAAGCAGCTTTAAGCTGCGATTTTTCTCCTGAGTCAAACCCCTGCCAACATGGCCAGGTTTCGAAATTCTTCATCAGGGAAGAGGTTTGCTGGGAAGAACATATTACAAAAAAACTATGAATTTTTATATAAACATACACATTTCTTCATGATAAGATAGCATACTGCAAAATTACCATCTGTATACTTACTTCCGCATGTAGAAAAAAATGGCTGTGGCGTCTCTATTAGCCTCAGCGTATTAAATAGGCTACAGCTGAATGCAACCTTCCGATTTTGATAGGGCCACGTAATCCTTGTAACAGCCAATCAGATTAGTGACCACCAGTCCACTTCAGAGTTCAACCCTCGAGGATGCAGCGCATTAAGTTGGAAAATCCATCTTTGCTCCTTATAATTTAATATCGATCCAGCATTCTCTCCCTCCCAACCCAGCTGAATATGATCTAAAATCCGCCATTTAATATCCTCGATCTGATGATTCTTGTCTATCCAGTGCTGGACTAGAGGAGCCGTTAATATCTTATTCTTAATCCGGGATTTATGTTCATTGAGTCTAATTTTAATCGCCCGGCTAGATCTTCCTATATATATCATTTGACACGGGCATATAATGACATATACATTGTTTTGAGAATTGCAATTGGTTCGCGCTCATGCAGCTATCGGACGTGAGGATCCCGGGGGTGTCCACACCGTCCCCTCAATGGTCGAATCACACCATTGACATGATTCGCATTTGAAATGTCCTATACTTCCAAGGGATTCAGCAGTGTAATCCAATCTTTTATAAGTCAGCATCTCACTTATTGTTTTCCCTCTTTTAAATGCACAGGTCAGATGTTCGGTAAAACAGGTATGAACCTGTAACATCTTCTTTTTTTTTCTTTTTCTTTTTTTTAAAATATCAGCCCAAATATCAGCCAACAACATTCAAACTGCTTATTACAACACTGTTCTTAATTCATTGTGGCGCAGCCACGCTTCTAATTATTATGTATGCTCTTGTTGACATCAGAGCTTAGAGTGGAATATGGAATCACTACAACAAGTTTATCCTCATCCTGTGACATCTTATACTGTAATAACCAATCTCGACAGGAATATTTTGCTCTCAAATATGCCTTTTTAATTGTTAATCGAGGATAGCCTCTCTTCAAGAATCTTGCGGTCATATTAGATGCTTGAGTTTCAAACATTCCATCTACTGATCAAATCCTCCTATCTCTCAAAAATTGACTCACTGGCAGACTTGCTTTGAGATGGTAGGGATGGAAGCTGGAGAAATGTAATAAGGTATTACGTGTTGTTGGCTTCTGATATAAATTAGTATGAAGTCGCCCATCCTTTTTATATACCCAGACATCCAAAAATTCAATGCCTATCAAATGTGAATTAAATATGAGTTTCAAATTATTTTGGTGAGAATTTAGTTTCAGCATAAAATTTTCTAAATTTTCTAATGATTGATGAGATCCATTCCAATTAAAGAATATGTCATCTAGGAAGCGTTTCCATAATGAGATCTGTTTAAATTCATCTAACATATATGCATGTTGCAACTCTCTATTTAGCCAAATTCGAGGATTTTTTTGTATACATGTTAGATGAATTTAAACAGATCTCATTATGGAAACGCTTCCTAGATGACATTTTGGTGATACAGGCTGCTTCCAGTGTTGATAGTGTATGTAGCATGATTGGATGAATTTTGTTGTAAATTTAGGGGTTCAGAGACCCCCAAGAAGGCTGAAGTGACCTTAAATCTGACTCCATCTCTAAATAGCACTAGTACTGGGGTAATCAAGGAGTTGTAAAGTTCTAAAAGGAATTGCCACTAAGAGAGACGTTAGGTCTAAGGAAAAGATACCAGCCTTATGACAAACTGGATTTAGATTACAAGTTATACAATGCAGCGAAAGATAGCCTGATACAGCAAAAGCATTTATACTTACAGCCTCAGATCATAAAGTGAAGCCCACAAATCATCATTTGGAATGAGGAGTTTATTTGCCAAGGTACAAGTCAAATCAGTGATTGACAACAGGCACGTACAATCAATTAATTATAGGAATATAATAATCCAGCTGCAAACAGGTGTTAATTAGTTCCTAATCTTTTATAATTTCTCTTACCAATTAAAGGTTTTACAAGGGAAAGCAATTAGGTAATTTGTCAATTCTGCTGGACACATTGGTTTCCCTTGGAGAGAGAGAGTGGCAACCCTTCTCTCTCTAACGTAAACCAGGAAATACCCTGATTTTTATAGGTGCCCTCAGGATATGGATAATATGACAGTAGATATACCTGATTGGATCTATGCTAATGTCATGGTTGTCACTGATTGGCTCATGCTAATGAGTAGCTTCTATCTTGCTAACATGGTTTTGTCTTTAGCTCGCTTGACCACAAATCTTAAGCAAGACCCTGCATCCAGCTACACCTTTCCTTTCTCACACCATGGCTGACCACAATCCTGCTCACAGGAAAGTCTCATTTCTCAACTTGTTTTTCTAACTTACATTAGAGAAAATTCCACTTTGTAACAGATATGGCTTCCATTTTGTGCTGAAATCCTCCATTTTGTTTCCATATCTATTGACCTAACTTTTCCTAATTTAGCTTATTTAGGCCTCAATCCGGGCTACAAACTAGGCCATACTTTTCCAGTAAGCTCCCAGTTATGTCAGCCATCAGATTTCTGACTCAGCCAAGGTCTGTAATGGCCTGAGCTCTATGACTGGGCCCGCCACCATTCCAGTGGGGGGGGGGGGGGGGGGGTCTCTGGCTGTACCATAATTATACAATTTTTAGGGTTATTAATTTTGCTGGATATAGATATATAAAAGTGTTTTGCAAAGAATCAGAAAGCAGATCTGGACCCATCCTCCTCCTTCTTCAGTTCATGAAACTAGAAACAAAAAGAACTGTTAAATGGTCAATCAGTGAATAACAAAAGCAGGCTGGATGGATACAGGAAAGTTAATCACCACATTCTCCAAGAACAGGATCTGTATATTGACAGCAAAGAGGCTGGATGTGACAAAAGAAAAGACCATCTACCTCAAACTCCCAGACAACTCTCTTAATCTTGTCAAATGCATTCTGGAGTATGTACTGTAGCACACGGTCAGTCAGAAAACAAGTGACCAGCTAAATCAACTGTTCATGTCTCCATCTCAAAAACCAGAAAGAACCAGTTTCACCTATTCCTGAGTTTTGATTGGATTAATACATCCCACCTGGACTTCAGCATATGGCTCAACAAGAATTATAAAACCTGGATTCTCATTGAAACAGTCCCTCTCTGGCATCTCTCTGGACCCTTCCTGAATCTCTCTTGGCCTTTGCTAGACTCCACACATACCCAAGATAAGACTTTCTCCAGGTTCTACTACCATCAACTCTGCACATAGAAGACTTCTTTCCCACCATGGAGCTACAGAGACAAGACCTCCTTCATCACTCCAACCAGCAGTAGAAAGAATATATCTGAGCCTCAATCGTGGAGGGGCATAATCGAATGGGGCACCCAAGTTTTCCTGAAGGCGTCCTCGCAGGACTTCCTCGTGAAGGGGCGAGGAAACCCGTATTATCGAAACAAGATGGGCGTCCATCTTTTGTTTCGATAATACGGTCGGGGACGCCCAAATCTTAACATTTAGGTCAACCTTAGAGATTGTCATCCCCGGTTTTCGGCAATAATGGAAATCGAGGACACCCATTTCAGAAATGACCAAATCCAAGCCATTTGTTCGTGGGAGGAGCCAGCATTCGTAGTGCACTGCACTGGACTTCATAAATTGCTCCCAGGGGCATAGCTCCCTTACCTTGTGTGCTGAGCCCCCCCCCCCCAAAACCCACTCCCCACAACTGTACACCACTACCATAGCCCTTAGGGATGAAGGGGGGCACCTACATGTGGGTACAGTGGGTTTGTGGTGGGTTTTGTAAGGCTCACATTTACCACCACAAATATAACAGGTAGGAGGGGGATGGTCCTGGGTCCGCATGCCTGAAGTACACTGCAGTACCCACTAAAACTGCTCCAGGGACCTGCATACTGTTCTCATGGGGCTGGGTATGACATTTGAGGCTGGCAAAAAATATTTTGAAAGTTTTCTGTGAGGGTGGGAAGGGGTTAGTGACCACTGGGGGAGTAAAGGGGAGGTCATCCCCGATTCCCTGCAGTGGTCATCTGGTCAGTTCAGGCACCTTTTTGAGGCTTGGTCGTAAAAAAAAAAAAAGAAAGGACCAAGTAAAGTCGCCCAAGTGTTCGTCAGGGACGCCCTTCTTTTTTCCATTATCGGTCGAGGACGCCTATGTGTTAAGCACGCCTCAGTCCCGCCTTCACTATGCTTCCGACATGCCCCCATGAACTTTGGTCGTCCCCGTGACGGGAAGCAGTTGAGGGCACCCAAAATCAGCTTTCGATTATGCCGATTCGGGCGACCCTGGGAGAAGGATGCCCATCTCCAGATTTGTGTCGAAAGATGGGCACCCTTCTCTTTTGAAAATGAGCCCAACAGTGAGTTAATATTAATCCAGCATAATTAATAATTCTGACTTTCTAACAATATTTATCTTGTGGTATATTTCCCTTGTGTAAAATCCCTTAGCTGAGCTAAAATTATATTTATCTGTACCTAAGAATAAGAATATAGTCCTTATATTTTCTTAAACATTATATAGTGCAAGTTAGGGCAATTCCCCAACACATATACAGATCTTTATTATAAAAGAACAATACCCAGTCACTCAAAACTACACAAAAAAACAAAACAAATAAATTCAGCACATCAATAAAATACCCATGGAGACTGTTGCATATATTTAGATTGATGATTGTTAGAATTTATTTTTTGGTATGGTTTGTCTATTTGTTTTTGTACTTTTATGTGTGTATATTGTACCTCGCCCTGGATAAGGGCTGGTTATAAATAATAAATCTAAATCTAAAAGTATAAGGTTAAACAACATCTTGGACAGCTGTGTGCTGTGAGAGGTCCAGTACCTTTATTTCTATAACTGATGACCTTCTTCCCTGCCATATAGGAATTAATGGTATATCATTGATGAGGAGTTCTGTTGGCTGAGACACCTATTTCCCTATATTTGATTTGTAGAAACCCAAATAGTAGAACCATTCCATGCTACCAATCCCAGGGCACGCAGTGCCTTCCCCCATGTCCATCTCAATAACAGACTATGGATGTTTCCTCCAAGAATTTGTCTAAACCTTTTTTAAACATCTCTGACCTGCTCCAGAGCTATTCCACAGTGTTTGAAAGTCTGCACTTGCAGTCTTTGCTGATTGTTATCCTATAGGGATTGTTCTGTGATACCATCTCATTGCGGTGTGGGAGCATGCTCCGCCCTTTGCTCTTCTTTGTCAACTTGGCATTGGTTGTGGGAGCAAGCTCCGCCCACTGACTGTCAGAAGCCGTAGGGTATTTAAACTGCGGCACCTAGCGGCGCCCCGCCACTCAGCATGCTGTCTAAGACGCAAGCCAAAGGCGCGCACCTTAGTTCGGCACCTGGTGCAGTACCTGGGTTATTGAGATTATATTGCCAGATCCAATTAATTTTAGGTTGTTTTTTTATTTTTTTTTTCTGTTTTGTATTTCTAGTGGAGATAGAATGGTTTCCAATATGGATTGGTTTATTTGGATTACAATTGGTTACTTTTATCAGGGAGACTTGGATTTTGTTAGTACGGCCAACCCTATTTTTTATGATTACAGTAGATCCAAGCAGTTTATTATAAATCATAGGCACTTGGGGATGCTGCGGAGCACTGACAGAGATGACAGCATAATCACTGAGCTCCTGATGACTCACGCATTAATTGAAATATCATCTGAATCTACACAGCAATTTAAACTTTCTTCTTTAACATTAACCTTCGACCTAGCTTACTGACATGGCTTCTGGTAAAAATAGCAAATGTCATAGAATAGAACCAGTTTCTCCACAAAAAGACACCTCAGAAAAGACTGAAGATTCTACTACAGCCACCATATTGGAAGAGATTTGCGCTCTCAAAGACTTAATATCAGAGACTAAAGAGGATCTATCAATGATAAAATCAGACTTATCCCTATTAAAATCCAAAGTGATCATATTAGAAACAAAACAGGGAGTAGTGGATGAAAACATAAAAACACTGCAAAGACAAATTAAAATTGCACAGCTTGAGTGGGAAATGGAAGACAGCAACAATAGAGCGAGGAGGAATAACGTCTGTCTCCTGGGACTACCTGAAAGCACGGAAGGCGCAGATCCCATACAAATTTTGGAAAAATTCATACCTAATATAATAGGTCTCCAGTTCTCCAAGGACTTTGAACTGGAGCAAGCGCACCAAGTACTGTCTCAACGGAAATAGAATGTTAGTTATTATTAGGAAAGGAATGGAAAACAAAAATGAGGACTTTATGCCTTTGTATCGCTCCATGGTGCGACCGCACCTTGAATATTATGTTCAATTCTGGTCGCCACATCTCAAAAAAATATATAGTGGAATTAGAAGGGCGACAAAAATGATAAAGAGGATGGGACAACTTCCCTATGAGGAAAGGCTAAAGGGGCTGGGGCTCTTCAGCTTCGTGAAAAGATGGCTGAGGAGAGATATGATAGAGGTCTACAAAATAATGAGTGGAGTGGAGCAGGTAGACATGAAGCGTCTGTTTACGCTTTCCAAAAATACTAGGACTAGGGGGCATGCGATGAAGCTACAATGTAGTAAATTTCAAACGAATAGGAAAAACTTTTTCTTCACTCAACGTGTAATTCAACTCTGGAATTTGTTGTCAGAAAATGTGGTAAATGCAGTTAGCTTAGCAGAGTTTAAAAAAGGTTTGGACGGCTTCCTAAAGGAAAAGTTCATAAACCATTATTAAATTGGTCTATGGACTTGGGGAAAATCCATTATTTCTGGGATGAGCAGCATATAATGTTTTGTACTTGGGATCTTGCCAGGTATTTGTGACCTGGATTGGCCACTGTTGGAAACAGGATGCTGGGCTTGAGGAACCTTTGATCTTTCCCAGTATGGCAATACTTATGTACTTATGTAGCTTCGCCCAAAAGATAAATATCTACAGCCCATTGTGATGCAGCAGAGATATTGCAACGTACTCATCTCCGCGTTTCAGTGAAATTCGAAGGTCAGGTGCTGCAAAGCTACAGTCCATGTAAGAAAACAATTCTTGGCATACTGACCTAAATTAAAAGAAATAAACGCTAGTTATGGCCTCTTCTTCCCAGCTCAAATGCACGTAACATACAACGTTACAAAAGATTTTTACTCTCCCAATGCTTTGGCTTCTTACATCGAAGAAATCGTTCCCAGCAAGGTTGATGCCAGTTAACCTTTTATTACTTTACATTGCATGAGTAATCTTTGTATACCTTCTTCAACCAAGCCGGGGTTTTACGAACATACATTTATACCTCATTTACTGCATGTCTTCTTGGCTGCTTGCATCTCCATATCAGATCATGGCTGCCACGATGATATGTGCTCACTAGATTCTAGGGTGGCTTAAGTCATATTACTAGTTTTCTTACTTATAATCATATATTTGCATCATATATATTATATTATATCATTTTTGATATTTCAATCTGTTAACACTATTCACATCATTATTATTAGAGTCAATGAAGGGTTGCGGCCCATCCGGGTCTCCACATCTCGTGGTTGGAACATACTCAGTGGCGTAGCTAGGTGGGGTGCCAGGGGAGCGACCGCTCCCCCAAACGGAGTTCTGCCGGCGCCAGCACCTATTTTTTTCTCGTCATGTTGCATAGAAAATGTGCGCTAGCGGAAGTCCGCTCTTGCTCCCCCCGCGCTGTCAACCTGGCTCTGCTTTTGAACATACTGTGCTTGTTTTCTGCACAATGTTCTGTTTTTTTGTATTTATACTCAGTTTGCACATCACATTGTCTTTAATCCACTGCCTCAGTAAAAATCACTGGCCAAATTGCATTCTCCAGATAGTCTTTTTTCAAGAGATCAGAGTATGAATCTGTCAAATTAAAAGCTAATTGGTCTCTCCCTCCACTTTTTTCTGCAGCTGATGGTAAAAAAGTGGTGTTGCCATCATTATCAGAAAGAGAGCTGATATTAAGCTGCTAACCTAAGACAAATATTTATGCTCCAAATACATAGTAACATAGAGGGGAATAATCGAACGTCACCGGCGAAATAGGTCGCCGGCGATCTATTTTGGCGGCGGCAGAACAGCCGGCCAGAACCGTATTTTCAAACAAGATGGCCGGCCATCTTTTTTTTTCGATAATACGGTGTGGGCCGGCGAAATGCCTTGGATTTCGCCGGGTTTGAGATCGCCACTCTTGTTTTTCCGCGATAATGGAAAAAACTGCCGGCGATCTCAAACCCGGCGAAATCCAAGGCATTTGGCCGTGGGAGGAGTCAGCATTTGTAGTGCAATGGTCCCCCTCACCTGCCAGGACACCAACCGGGCACCCTAGGGGGCACTTCAAACATCTTTTATAAACAACCAAATTAGCTTCCAGGTGCATAGCACCCTTCCCTTGTGTGCTGAGTCCCCTAAATCCCCTCCAAAACCCACTGCTCACAAGTGTGCACCATTACCCTAGCCCTAAGGGCTGAAGCGGGGCACCTACATGTGGGTACAGTGGGTTTTGGGGGGTTTGGGAGGGCTCAACATTACGCACCACAAGTGGAACAGGTAGGGGGGGATGGGCCTGGCTCTGCCTTTCTGCAGTCCACTGCAACCAACAACAACTGTTCCAGGGACCTGCATACTGCTGTCAGGGTGCTGGGTATGCCATTTGAGGCTGGCAAACAGGCTGGCAAAAAAGGTTTGTATTTTAATAATTTTAGTGTGGGAGGGGGTTGGCGACCACTGGGGGAGTAAGGGGAGGTCATCCCCCATTCTCTCCGGTGGTCATCTGGTCAGTTGGGGCACCTTTTGGATGCTTGGTCGTGAAAATAAAAGGACCAAGTAAACCCGGCAAAATACTGCTTATCGCCGGGATTTATTTTTCCATTATCCGCGAAAGCCGGCCATCTGGTAGCCACGCCGAAGCCTGCCCATGTCCCGCCTTCGTTTCGCCGCCAACACGCCCCTTTAACCCTAGAACGCATATTGGGGGCCTTTTAGGCCCCCATGCTTACATTTTTGCTATTATCTGCAAAATTACTTTAGTTAGAATTTTGAAACTCAAGGTATTACTCAAGTATGTCATTGTTGATAATATCCATATAATTTTTTTTCATAGGCATTATGGTGTAACAATGCTTGTTTGGTGAAAACTACATCTGTACGAATTGGGGGCCTTTTAGGCCCCCGCTGTTTTTATCATGTTCTCAGAAGTGTTTGTGTCTCAAGTTACTTTATTTGTACTCAGTAATGCTGGTGGAGGGGCCAGGGTGTGGATAATAACATGTGAGGATGTCATGTGATTTTTGGAGGGAGTGATAAGGCCATGACATCACCTCAGGTCCTCTGAACACTGAGGACAGTATACACTGTGAGCTAATTGCTGAAGGACCTGTGATAAGATAAGCTGTTGAGAGGAAATCTGTTTCATTTTCTAACATCTAGTCAGCAATGGCACAGTCTTCCTCCAAGTGTCTGACTGACCAAGAGATTGAAGCGATTATGTTTCAAAGCGATGATGAAAGTGAACTATCTTTGTCTGATGAAGAATATCTGCCACCAGCTAATCAAACATCCTCATCCAGTGATTCTTCTGATGATGATGAAGAAGTGAATCTAGTGGATCCTCAAGAAGTGATAAGTAGAACATCCAAAACGAATGTTTTTTGGGACAGTAATCCTACATTAGTCGGACGTACTCCAATACACAATATTGTGAGACAGGCTCAAGGAGCTGTGGGAAGTCCCAGTTACTTTACCCCTAAAGATGTATTCTGTACTTATTTTTCTGACAATATTGCAGAAGAGGTCCTATTATGTTCAAACCTAGAAGGAAGACGTATCGCTTCAGCAAAAAATAAGTCCTGGAAAAATATCTCAAAAGAGGAACTTTATGCATATATTGGACTTTTCCTGCTGGCAGGGAGTCAAAAATCGTATGATGTCCCAATACGAGAATTATTTCTGGACCCACTTTCTGATCCACACTATAAGGCGACAATGTCAGTGGGCAGATATGAGGAAATTAGAAGGATCATTCGCTTTGATGATAAGCGAACTCGTGCAGCGAGGTTTGAAACAGACAAATTAGCCCCTATCAGTTATATCTGGAACATATTTATCAAAAATTGCACAAAACTTTACAATCCTAGTACTAATGTTACTGTAGATGAGCAACTTGTACCGTTCAGAGGACGCTGCAAATTCATACAATACATGCCCAGCAAGCCAGCCAAGTACGGTATAAAAATCTTCTGGATGTGTGATTCTGCAAATTATTATGGCATAAATGGCGTAATCTACTGTGGCAAAGAGGTTGGTGCACCAGTACAGAAGGATCTGGGGTCTGAAATAGTCAAAACTCTTGCTGTTCCAATATTCAATTCAGGTAGAAACATCACCATGGACAATTATTTCACCAATGTTGAACTAGGCAATTTTCTGCTTGCAAAAGCTATTACACTTGTTGGTACTATAAAGCAAAACAGACGAGAAATTCCAGCAGCACTCAAACACAATCGTCAGCGAGCACTTTATGAGAGTGTCTTTGGATTCAATAACAAAGCGACTTTGGTATCTTACAAGGCAAAGAAGGAGAAATCTGTAATTTTACTCAGTACCATGCATCACGATTGCAGTGTTGACAGCAATAACCAAAAATTGAAACCAGAAATCATCCTGCATTACAATGCAACAAAAGGAGGTGTAGATAAAATGGATGAGATGGTGGGAGAATATTCGTGTAAGAGGCAAACAAAACGATGGCCTGTAGTACTATTTTCAAATATGCTTGATGTAGCAGCCCTAAATTCATTCATTATTTATACAGAAACTCATCCTGAATTTCATGCACAGAGGAAGGAAAGGAGACGCTTATTCTTGAAGGACCTTTGTCATGAACTTGTAATACCTCACATCCAAAAATACTAGGACTAGAGGGCATGAGTTGAAGCTACAGTGTGGTAAATTTAAAACGAATCGGAGAAAATTTTTCTTCACCCAACGTGTAATTAGACTCTGGAATTCGTTGCCGGAGAACGTGGTACGGGCGGTTAGCTTGACGGAGTTTAAAAAGGGGTTAGATAGATTCCTAAAGGACAAGTCCATAGACCGCTATTAAATGGACTTGGAAAAATTCCGCATTTTTAGGTATAACTTGTCTGGAATGTTTTTACGTTTAGGGAGCGTGCCAGGTGCCCTTGACCTGGATTGGCCACTGTCGGTGACAGGATGCTGGGCTAGATGGACCTTTGGTCTTTCCCAGTATGGCACTACTTATGTACTTATGTACTTATGCCAAAGAAAACTAAAGAAGCAATGAAACGGTGTGGCGTACAGTTTCAGATTACTCCAGAGCCAGGAGAAAGAAAACGAAAGCGTTGTTTCATGTGTCCAAGAAACATAGAGAGGAAAACTGAGCGATATTGTTCCACTTGTAAGGAAACTGTTTGCAAAGAACACTCTTCTGAAAAAATAACATGTCAGAATTGTTTGGAAGACTAATATAATAGAAAAGAAAGTTAGAATAAAAATGTAGCTGCAGCTAGTTTGCTATAGATTTCTATGCATTTTTGTGTGTTTTCATGTCTTTGCGTGAAATTTGGGAAAAAAAAGATTTTTTGGTGTTTTCTGTGAAAAATTATAATTAAAATGTTGTCCACTATTCATATTTTATTGAGCAATTTTGAAATAAACTTGTGAAAGTTATTTGTGTGTTTTTCTACATTATGTGCATGGGGGCCTAAAAGGCCCCCATGACGTTAATATGTATATTTTTAACGTCATGCGTTCTAGGGTTAAACTTTCGCCGGCGCGGCGAAGGGAAAGCGGCGAAGCTACCACAAATGTAGCTTTCGATTATACGTTTTTCACCGCTTTTCCGAAATCGCCGGCCATTTCCCGATTTGTGTCGGGAAATAGCAAGCGATTACTTTCGATTATAAGCTGGATAGTAACATAGTAGATGACGGCAGAAAAAGACCTACATGGTCCATCCAGTCTGCCCAAGATAAACTCATATGTGTATACCTTACCTTGATTTGTACCTGTTTTTTTTCAGGGCACAGACCGTATAAGTCTGCCCAGCAGTATTCCCCGCCTCCCAACCACCAGTCCTGTCTCCCATCACCGGCTCTGGCACAGACCGTATAAGTCTGCCCTCCACTATCCTCACCTCCCAACCACCAACCCCTCTTCCCCCCACCTGCTCCGCCACCCAATTTTAGCTAAGCTTCTGAGGATCCATTCCTTCTGCACAGGATTCATTTATGCATATCCCACGCATGTTTGAATTCCGTTACCGTTTTCATCTCCACCACCTCCCGCGGGAGGGCATTCCAAGCATCCACCACCCTCTCTGTGAAAAAATACTTCCTGACATCATTCCTGAGTCTGCCCCCCTTCAATCTTATTTCATGTCCTCTTGTTTTACCGCCTTCCCATCTCCGATTGTCCTGGGTTTTTTTCTACACTATTACAGACATTATTACTTCTGAGAGTGATAAACCTATTGTGTTGGGTGGGAACTTCAACCTAATGCTTAATCCTGAATTAGATAGGAAATCCACCTCTCCCTTTAAGAAATCTAAAGCCTGGTCTATGTTGAATGACATGATATCACAACATAAGCTTTGTGATGCATGGCGCATGTTACATAATACTGAGCATGAGTATACATTTTATTCCTCACCACATAACTCTTACTCTCATATCAATTACTTTTTGATTGCTGAACTTTTAGTGAGCATTGTTTGGCATACCAGTATAGACAATATCAAACTCTCTGATCTTGCCCACATTACACTACAACTCAGTGACATTTCTCAAGAGCAGCCCAAAAAGTCATGGCACTTCAATTCAGGTTTATTGGAAAATCCAAAGTTTTTAGATGAAATCTCTAAGGAGAGTAAAATAAATACTTCCAATTTAATACTTTACAGGATACAAATTGGATAACTAGATGGACTGCATTCAAAGCATTTATTTGTGGCATTATTATACGTTTTTCTGACACCCTAAAAAATCATTACAAACTGAAATTTTGGATCTAGAACAAACAATTCATCAGCTTAAAAATAATCACCAATCTCAGCCTTCTGACTTAATTACATTGGATTAAAATCCTTTTATAGACCAAGGACTTCAGCTTTGTAACAAATTGATACAATTTAAGCAACAGAAACCTCAAGAGTCTCGGGTGCCTACAGAGATGGTCTACCCTTTAACAGACTCGTCATCATTGGTTTCAATGTAACCTCCGAAGCCAACCACAGTGTAAAAACAAAACTCCCTACTGGAGAAAAAACACTGTAGCAAAACAATACAAAACAAAATAGAGGAATCACTCAATTTTAACAATAAAGTAAAAAGTCCAAAGTCCATTGGAAGAAACATTGTGGATTTAGATTATAAGTAGATTGCAAAATATCAAAAGAGAGCCAATTGTTTTGATCTAGTAATTGAGAAACATACTAAATACCTGCATGTATCCATTTGAACCAATATATACATTTGTATTAATCTGTAATTTTGGATTATTCCAAATATGTATATTAACCGTGGTGAAGTAAGGATGCTGGTCAAAGGAGTCCAGCACTTTGAATGCAGTTTGTGAAGTTGATACTATGGCGTTATTAGAGGAAGTGGATATAAAAGCCCAAGGAAGTGATCGCAGGGGTGTTGGTTTCCATTTTTCAGCCTCACATTGCAACCACAGAGGACTATTGGCTATGTCTGAGGTGGTAAACCATTTAGTACATAAGTACATAAGAATTGCCACACTGGGACAGACCAAAGGTCCATCAAGCCCAGCATCCTGTTTCCAGCAGTGGCCAATCCAGGTCACAAATACCTGGCAAGATCCCAGAAAACTCAATACATTTTATGCTGCTTATCCCAGAAATAGTGGATTTTCTCCAAGTCAATTTAATAATGGTCTATGGACTTTTCCTTTAGGAAGCCATCCAGACCCTTTTAAAACTCCGCTAAGCTAACCATCTTTACCACGTTCTCTGGCAAAAGATTTCAGAGTTTAATTACACGTTGAGTGAAGAAAATCCAGGATATCTCACAATTGGATTTCCCAATTAACATTCAGCATATTGACATCGCCTAACATCACCTATCAGTAGAACTTCCTCTTTCATAGAAATATTCTGAATGTTTTTAATTGTTTTTCCATTTCTGCCTGTGAAGAAGATCTGAATATCATATCAATATAAATAGATGCTCCATTCCCTCCTTCCAGATTAACCTATGGTGCCTATTCCTTACCCTGTAAAGTTTTAATATAATTTGATACATATAGCTCCATTCTTCTTCCCTTTCTTCTTCCCCAGTCCTTCCTGATGAAATTATAGCCAGGTATAACTATATCTCAGTCATAGTTTTCCATGAACCACAAATTCAAGATCACTGCCTCTTCCTTCACAACCACTAGATCCAGAACCTTATTTCCCATACTGGGCATTAGTATGCATGGCTTTCCAGATATTTTCTGTTTTTTTCCCATTTTTCTGTAGAGCTATTTAATGTTTCACATACCTGATGGTTTTGTTCACCTATCCCCAATGTTTAAATCATAGTAACAGGAGTAAATCATGGCAGATAAAGACCTGTACGGTCCATCCAGTCTGCCCAACAAGATAAACTCATTTTACATGGTATGTGATACTTTATATGTATACCCGAGTTTGTTTTGTCCTTGCCATTCTCAGGGCACAGACCACAGAAGTCTGCCTAGCACTGTTCTTGTACAAAAATTTCTGAAGCTAACGCCAAAGCCCCTTAAAATTTACACTCCAGCCCATCTATATCTATTCTGTCACGATCAGGGCGTAGACTGAAGAAGTCTGCCCAGCACTGGTTTTGCTTCCCAGTTACCAGTGTTGCCACCCAATCTCCGCTAAGATTCCGTGGATCCATTCCTTCTAAACAGGATTCCTTAGTGTTTTTGCCACGCATGTTTGAATTCCATTACCGTTTTCATCTCCACCACCTCCCACAGGAGGGCATTCCATGTATCCACCGCCCTTTCCATGAAAAAAATACTTCCTGACATTACTTCTGAGCTTGCCCCCTTTCAACCTCAATTCATGTCCTCTAGTTCTACCTCCTTCCCGTCTCCGGAAAAGGTTTGTTTGTGGATTAATACCTTTCAAATATTTGAACGTCTCTATAATGTCACCCTTGTTTCTTCTTTCCTC
Organism: Microcaecilia unicolor; assembly: GCF_901765095.1. NCBI lineage: Eukaryota > Metazoa > Chordata > Amphibia > Gymnophiona > Siphonopidae > Microcaecilia > Microcaecilia unicolor. The sequence continues at coordinate 229,397,491 of NC_044033.1, read as the reverse complement.
CAAGGTATTCGTTCAGGTTGGCAAGCCTTTCCTTGTACGGTTTGCAACGCAAATCCCATACCATTTTTGTAGCTTTTCTTTGCACTGCTTCCAGTCTTTTTACATCTTTAGCAAGATGCGGCCTCCAAAACTGAATACAATACTCCAAGTGGGGCTTCACCAATGACTTGTAGATGGGCATCAACACCTCCTTTCTTCTGCTGGTTGTACCCCTCTCTATGCAGCCTAGCATCCTTGTGGCCACGGCCATCGCCTTGTCACATTGTTTCTTCACCTTCAGATCCTTGGACACAAACACCCCAAGGTCTCTCTCCTGAGTCGAGCTTACTAATCTCTCCCCTCCTACTTAGTATCTCTCTTTTGGGTTTCTTCTCCCCGGTTGCAATGAGGGGGCATATGACAAAGTTAAAAGGGAATAGGCTTAGGAGTAACCTAAGGAAGTATTATTTCACAGAAAGGGTGGTGGAGGCGTGGAATTGCCTCCCGGTGGAGGTGGTGGAGTCAAGGACTATTCCAGAATTTTAAAAGGCATGGGATAAGCATGTGGGATCGCTTAGGAACAGGAAGAATTAGGGGTTACAGAGGATGGGCAGACTGGATGGGTCATATGGCCTTTATCTGCCATCATGTTTCTATGAGTGCATCACTCTGCACTTCTTGGCATTAAATTTTAACTTCTAAAGATGGCACCTATAAGCCAATTTAACAATAATATAATACAATCTTAAATTTTAAATATTGACATAATTAATGTATACGTATGTAGTAGCTGAGACAGTGATCAGGATACTTTTCTTTATTGAAACACTTATGAATTACACTTGTGAAAACTAATTGTCTCCCCAATAATCAGATGTTCCTCAATTGGTATTTGAAAAGTCAATGGTAGAGAACATAGATTACTCAACAACATGTAAATTGTCCATCTCACTACTCACTGGCAGTTGAAATGAACTTCTTACATATTAGGATAGTCCAATGGAATCAAATAGTCAGATGATGTTTAGATCCATAAAGTTCTGACGAGAGAACAATGACAGGCATTAAAACAACTTTGTACAGACCCCTCTTTAGTCATAAAAAGGGCTGATAAAGGGGGTGCAGTAGTTGTTCAGGATAAAGGGCAATATTTAAAGGAGGCTTTTTCTCAATTGACAGATAAGGAATTTTATCAACCTTTACAGCGGGATCCTACGTTCGAGATTTGAGCTGAGGTGGCAGACATTTTAGAGTCAGCTTTTCAAAAGGGGCTGATTACAAAAAAAGAAAAACAGTTTGGGGGTATTCTGAGCCTCCAAGTTCTCTCTATATATAAATATATATTCATTTGTACCCAAGATACATAAATCCATGGAGTTCCCCCCCGGGACGCCCTATTTTTGCGGGATATGGATCCGTATCGGAACCCCTATTCCAATACATTGATCACTATTTAAAACCATTTGTTAAAACAGCTGAGTCCTATGTTAGGGACTCGACACAAAACGTGATACATTTACAGTTGATTAGGGCGCCCCGAGGGACCCCATGGTAGTTAGTTACGTTTGATGTAAAAGCACTATATACCAATATTCCCTAGCAGGCAGCGATACATATTTTATTTCAGTACTTACGGCTTTCCTCTCCCCTCTGCTGGGGGATAAATTACAGATGGTAGAACGGATGGGTGCTTTGGTGATTCAGAAAAATTATTTCCGGTTTCCATATTGTTCGATATAAGGGCAAATCCCACCGATCCAACTTAAATGCCTGATCCCTGCAACACAACAAACTAAAGTACGTAATAGACAAAACTCAACTCTTCCATTGTATGTTTCCCTAATGTGGCTATGCCACATGAACTTTATCTTACCACAACATCACATTGTATTTGTTCTCACCGGAGTCTGCAAACGCCTCTCCGGTACTATGCAAGCCACATTGAGTCTACAAATAGGTGGGAAAATGTGGAATACTAATGTAACGAATAAATAAATAAATAAAATATTGTGTGATGATCACTATTACATAGATGGGCACCCGGATATTGGAAACACTTCCTCCATTCGTGAGCACTAGATCCAGCATCAACCCTTCTCTCGTGGGTTCCATCACCATTTATCTGAGTAAAGCACTTTGACAGGTGTCCACAATCTCCCTACTTCTTTCCGATTCTGCAGACAGGACATTGCAATCCACACCAGACAAGTTGAAATCTCCCAACAGTAGCACCTCCCCTATCATACCAATCTTTTGAATATCTTCTATCAGATCCTTGTCTAACTTCTTTGTTTGTGCCAGAGGTCTGTAGATATCCCCCATGTGGATAAAGGTTCCGTCATCTCTTTCTAGGATGATCCGTAAAGCTTCTTCCTTTCCCCAGGTTCCCCGCATTTCAGCCTCTCTGATATTGTCTCTCTCATACTGTACCACCCCTCCACCTATTTGGCCCTCTCTATCCTTCCTAAAAAGATTATAGCCTGGTATGGTCACATCCCATTCATGGGAATCATTGAATCACGTCTCTATAATAGCACCAATATCCAAGTTTTCTTCAAATGTCAGGGCTTTCTTGAACCATTTTACTTAGACTACGAGCATTTGTGCTCATTGCTTTCCATGTGCTTAGTGAGTTTAGTAGGTTTTCTATATTTAGATGACCTTTCCCTCTGCTATCATGTTTATTCTGGGGGTAACTTCCTGAATTCCCTTGTTTTCTTTTGTCACCCCCCACCCTTAAGTTTAAATGTCTAGAAACATACTGTCTGAATTTCTCCCCAAGGATCCTTTTTCCAATCACAGAAAGATGTAGACCATCATTACAGTACAGCCTGTTATTCCACGTATTATCCCATTCTCTTATGTATCTAAAACCTTCTTCTTTACACCAAGACTCAAGCCACTTATTGAATTCCACTGTTTTGCATAGTCTTTCCTCTCCCTTCCAGGGCTGCCGAGATACTAGGCCGGGCCCGGGGCAAGGCTGCTCCGCCTCCACCCCCTCCCCCGCCACTGCCGCCCCCCTTCGCTCCCCCTGCCGCCCCCTGTTGCTCCCCCCGCCGCTCCAATCCCCGGTCTCACCTGCCTGCCTCCACAGCTCCGGGCCCCCTGCATTTAAAGCGGCAGTTGCAGATCACCTCTCTTCAGGCCTTCCTTACCTGTGTCCTGCCCGGTTTCCGCTAGGGCGGGACACGGAGGGAAGGCTTGAAGGGAGGCGATCTGTGACTGCCGCTTCAAATGCAGGGGGCCCGGAGCTGAGGAGGCAGGCAGGTGAGACTGGGGACTGCAGCACCGGTGGCCTCACCCTGGCCCCCTTGGAGGCCCGGGCCCTGGGAATTTTGTCGTCCCCTTCTCAGCGGCCCTGCTCCCTTCCCCCATGTAGGAATTACTTCAGAAAAAGCCACAGTCCGAACCAAAGATTTTAGTCCCTCCCCAAGCTTCTGGAATGCTCTCTGTGCTGTAAACTTGCAATTGTTGGCCAGGTCATTTGTCCCCAGGTGAATTACAACATCATTGTATGGAGCCTTGCTCTCTTCTCGGATCACTTTCAGTATTTGGTCTGTACATCTGGTAGCTGAAGATTCTGGACAGCATTTCACTAGGTTGGAACCATTGAACTGTGTTCCTAAGTTAATGCCTCTGATAATGGAGTCTCCGAGCAGTAAGAATTTTCTGCTTTTCACCAATCTGTCATTGTTTAGGGGATGTTTCTTGTGTTGTGCTACTTTCATTGCCTCTGGTTCCACCACAGCACTTCTTTTTTCAGCATCATAATGATGCAACGCAGTAAAAGAATTTGACAGGGGCAAAAGTTGGGAGGGTGAGTGCTTCTCTGTCACAGATCTATTCCTCTGTTGTTTCATTCTCTGTGGCAGTGGTGTTGGTAAATTGGCTGGGAATTGAGTAATCCTTGATGCTTCTTTAATTGTAGCTAATTCCTTCTTGAATTTGTTTAATCTCATCTTTTCAAAGCTGATACTTGGAGACAGGACAAGCTCTAAGGTTCCAGATAGTTTGCCCTAAGGATTAAAGCAGAACATGTATTGCACTGAATGAAGGTCATATTAATGTGATTTACAAGTGTGAAAAGGTGAACTATGATAGGGAACAACAAGGATTAGGATTGACCAATTATGGTTTAATGAAGATAGTTGTCCATTGATTGCCCTATATAAAGGGAGCTCACCTAGCGGTGGATGGAAGAGGGGAGGGTGCAGTGGTGTGCTGGAGCTGGCTCTGTCCGGCTCGCAAGAGCCACTTGTTAAATTTTGACAGCTCGTGCAATCCGGTTGTTGTTGGGGCAAGCCGGCTCCATTACCGGAAGTAAGCATGGCAGGAGGGCGCCATCACAGGCCATGCTTACCTCCCCTGCCACTCCGAAACATGTCCAACGATGTCCTTCGCCCCACCCTCCCCTCCCACTCCCATCCGTCTTTTTTAATTACCTCCATTGAAGCGTGCGCTATTTAAAGCCCTGCTGCATGCTGGCCGTCTCTCCAGGCTTCCCCTGTTTGCTTCGGATGATGTTCGCGCCCTTAGTCCCGCCTTCTGACATCATTCTGATGTCATTTCCTTTTTCCGTGAAGGTGGGACTAAGGGCACGAATATCACCGAAGCAAGCAGGGGAAGCCTGGAGAGACGGCCAGCACGCAGCAGGGCTTTAAATAGCGCACGCTTCAATGGAGGTAATTAAAAAAGACGGATGGGAGCGGGAGGGGAGGGTGGGGCGAAGGACATCGTTGGACATGTTTGGGAGCGGGAGGGAAGGGCAGGAGAGGGAGGAGAATCACTGGGTATGGATGGGTAGAGGGGCAGGGAAGAGAATTGCATGGATGGGGAGAGGGGGGCAGGGGAGAGAGGAGAGTTTCAGGACATGGATGGAGGAGAGAGCAAGAGAAATTCTGGACATGGATGGAGGGGAGGGAAGGGAGAGAGAAGAAATGCTGGACATGGAGGGAAGATAGAGGAAGGAGATTAGATAAGGGAAAAGGAAGTGAGGAGAGAAACTGCACATGGATGGAGAAAATAGGCAGAAGCTGGATCCACTGTACAGTCAAGTCTGCGGAGGACCAGAAATGAAGAAGAAAGGAGGAAAGAAAAGAAATAAATGGAAAGGAAGCCCTGGAAACGGAGTCAAGGGAACAGATAGAGAGCAGCAGAATCAGATACTGGACCAGCATGATCAGAGAAACAAAGTCACCAGACAACAAAGGTAGAAAAAAATAATTTTATTTTCATTATAGTGTTTGGAATATGTCCACTTTGAGAATCAGGTGCTGAACGTTAAAAGTTTATATTTATTTACTTATTTATGGCATTTTATTCCATATTAAACATGAATTAGATTGGAACCTGGGATCATTTAATTTTCTTTTCCTGGCGAGAGTAATGCATTGCCCCCCCCCCCCCCCCCCCCCCCCGGCTATAGCCAGCTCTGCAATTTTGGGGGGGCGGAGGTGGCTGGGGGGGGCGCCGAGGTGGACAGGGGGGGCGCTGAAGTGGACCGGGGAGAGAGCTTGTTAAAAATTTACCAGCACACCACTGGGTGGGTGGGATTATAGAGTCAGTTAGACCCTCTGCAAGTGAAAAGAAAGGTCTATTTTTTTTTTAATAGGATAGAATAAAAGGAGGTAGAGTCAGCAGTTTATCACTAGATGCTATGTAACTAAATTGATTTAATTAAGTCTCTAGCACTGAAGATTCAAAACACAATTCTAATGAATGCACCTTTAAGACAGACACCAGATTCATCAGAGTCACCAGATTCTATGTAACCAAATTGATTGGATTATGTCACTTGGCACTGGTTCAAAACACAGATCCAATGAAAGCACCTTTAAGACAATACCTGCATAGAAATATGAAATCACAAGCACAGAAATTCAAAACACAGTTCAGTAAAAGCCCTTTAAGGCAATACCAGCATAAAAATATGACATCACAGTACAAGAACAATTTTAAGTTATAGGCAGTAGGATGAACACAGATTAGAAACTTTATGTCTTCATCCTATTTTTTGCACTGTGATGTCATATTTTTATGCTGGTACTGTCTTAAAGGGCTTTTATTGAACTGTGTTTTGAACTTCAGTGCTAGTGATTTCATATTTTTATGCTGGAATTGTCTTAAAGGTGCTTTCATTGGATCTGTGTTTTGACCCTGTGCAAAGTAACTTAATCCTTCTTCAGTAGATTAGACAGTTTGTTGTAGAAGACACTTCACCCCTTCTTAGATAGGTGGATGCCATCTCTGCTTAGCAGCTCTTGGAAAATCATCACATGGTCCGGGAAACTGAAAGAGTCAAGATGACATCATCAATAAAACCATGCATTCATCTAGAGGATGCAAGCCTCTGTCCTCCTTACAAAGGTTTGATGAGAACCATCTATGCACCTATCTGCTTCATCCTCCATCCTTGACAGATGAAGTTGCCTTTAATACCCCAAAGTATCATTTGTGCCAACATGGATGAGCAGCTTCAGATAACAGTCATTCCATTACATTCCAAGGATCAGTCCAGACAAATGGGTTGTGACCATCCACCAGTAGGTGGAGATAGAGAACTCTAATGAGTTCTGCATAATAAGATCCTGTGTTTAACAACCAAGCCAGCATTCTCTATCTCCAGCAGGCGGGTTAGCAGCTCCTGTGCACTGTGGTGGCTTGTGTGTGGCCTCCTGTCCTTCTTACAGGTTCAGTTGAGTTTGGGGTTGAGAATATCCTGTGCCTCAGATGTAAACTTAATGGTTTAGGTCCCATCCTGCTCCCCCATGGCCACGTTCTACAACTTTATCTCAGTCTTGTCGTCTTCTTTTTCTTCTTCCTCTATATAAAAAAAGAACAAAAACAGTCACTGCATTTCTTTTTTGAGAGTGCTTGTGCTGTGGGAAGATTGTGAGGCTTCAATGCCTTGGAAGTCACAAGACTGGCTGTTTTCGGTGAGTATATTTATTATTCTCTATGTCTGAGCCTATTAAGTCTTGTGCGCTGCGGGAATAAGCTATTGGCTATCAGTTCCTGTATGCTTTGCTTTACTTCTGTGGACATGTTGCTTTTGCCTATTTTAGCTGTCAGTACTCCATCTCCGGGAGTTCAATCCATCCCCACTTTGACAGTGATTTTGGTGAGCTCAGCGCCAGTGGTTCCTGCACTCCGCGAGACTTCGGTGGCCATTTTGTCAGCAGGTTCCTCGCCTGCTACCGTGTCCCGGGATGTTGGTTTTGCAGGGGTAGAAACCTCTGCCCTGCTGTTTTTGTCTGAATTTGTTCTTTTATTACATCAGGCCTTTTTATTAAAGTCAGCTCAAGCTGCCTGTCCTTCCCCTCATGTTGCTTTTGAGGAGCAGCTTCCTAAGAGACGAAAACTTCTTGTTTCACAGGATTTGGAGAATGTTCCTCCTCGGGACTCAGAGTAGGTTTTATCTATGTATTCTGACTCTCCTAGTTCTCCTGATGGCCCTGACTTGGACATTTCAGAGGCAGACAGGGTGATGATCCTACTGTAGCTAGGCTGTTTTTGAGAGCAGACTTGTGTCTCTTGATCACAAAATCTATAGAGGCTTTAAAATTTTCTTCCTCTGCTTCTCAGTCCTCTGCTCCTGCTCCATCTATTATGTTAGGCACTAAGAGACCTCCTGTATCTTTCCATATCCATGAGGCTATGCAGGAGATTATTGCAGCTCAGTTGGAGACCCCAGATTCTCCAACATCTGGGTGGCTCATTCTATGTCCAATTTATATCCCCTTCGCCATCTGATTTAGATCTGTTTGCTCTACCTAAGGTGGATGCCCTTATTACGGCGGTTACTAAAATTACCACTATCCATGATGAAGTCGGCACTGCATTAAAGTATATGTATGACTGCAAGATTGAGGCAGCAATTTCATATTCTTTTGTAGCCAGGGCTTCTTTATCATGGATTCAACAATTGTTCACACTGCACTCATCTCCAGGCTTTCTTCCTACCGTAGAGGTGGGATTGTCCTATTTCTCAGATGCTCTTTATGATATTCTCTGAGCATAAGCTAAGAGCATGGCCTTGGCCATTTTGGCACGACACTGGCTATGGTTGACGTATTGGGCCGCTGATGTGGCATACAAATAGATCCTCAGAAGCTTAGCCAAAATTGGGTGGAGGAGCAGGTGGGGGAAGAGGGGTTGGTGGTTGGAAGGTGAGGATAGTGGATGGCAGACTTATATGGTCTGTACCAGAGCCGGTGATGGGAGGCAGGTCTGGTGGTTGGGAGGCAGGGAATACTGCTGGGCAGACTTATACGGTCTGAGATGGAGATGGGAGGCGGGACCGGTGGTTGGGAGGCGGGGAATACTGCTGGGCAGACTTATATGGTCTGTGCCCTGAAAAAAACAGGTACAAATCAAGTTAAGGTACAAATCAAGGGCAGACTTATACGGTCTGTGATGGAGATGGGAGGCAGGACTGGTGGTTGGGAGGCGGGGAATACTGCTGGGCAGACTTATACGGTCTATGCCCTGAAAAAGACAGATACAAATCAAGGTAAGGTATACACATATGAGTTTATCTTGTTGGGCAGACTAGATGGACCGTGCAGGTCTTTTTCTGCCGTCATCTACTATGTTACTATATGCACTTTCGGGGGAAACATCTCTTTAGTGTGGATTTGGAGAAGATTGTTAAAGACCTGGGAGATTCCAAGGTCCAGCGACTAACTGAGGACAAACCTAAGCCTCCGAGGGGCTAAGTCTCATTTTTGAGAAGCACGGAGATATAGACCAGGGAAGGCTAGTGCTTTCGCTCAAAAACCTCACTTTCCTTAAAGTTAGTCTTCCTTTCATGGAGGCAAGAAGCTCTTTTCTGCTTCCTCAAGAACCTCTCCCTCTTCACAGCCCTTGCAATGATGAGATCAAGGTTCACTCCTTGTATGTAGACATAAGTAGGCATCTTTCCTGCTTTCACAAGGAGTGGACCACCATTATTGCAGACCAATGGGTCCTCAATATCATTCTCCATGGCTACAAGCTAGAATTTTCAAAGCTACTCACAGATCTTTTCATGCTGTCCCCTTGGAGCAGCTCTGCTACCTTAGCCTCTTTCTTTTTTTTTTTTTTTTTTTTTTTTTCCTTTATTTATTCATTTCACACATACAAGATCAAGAACACCTCTTGTACAATCTAGGAGATCTGTAAGAACATCTTTTCACAGGAAATCACTACCCGCACACACTCACCCGCCTCCCCCATTAGTCCACAAATAGAGCCAAGGAACCAATCTCCATCTTGGGCAAATCAAATCCATATAAACCAACACAAAAAAATGACTCTGATGGGAGTAGTGGCAGCAATTATAACTGAGGTGGGGATACAATCTCCGCCCCTGCCTCCAGAGAAGGAGCTCCCCTATCCCCCCGGGACTCCAGGAATGCTTTCAACTGCTCAGGTTCAAAAAACACATACTTAACAGCATTCATCTTCACCACACATTTACAGGGATAATTGAGCCAAAAGAGGCCCCCCAACTGAAACACAGTAGGGCGCAACTTAAGAAAAGCTTGTCGCCTCCTCTGCGTTACCTTGGTCACATCAGGATACATCCGTACTTGTACATTCAAAAACTTTTCTTTCCGAAATTTAAAGAATAACTTCAATATCCGATCTCTATCAAACTGAGAAACAAATGTCACTATAAGAGTAGCTCGCTCCTGCCGCTCCTCATCACCCTCCAACTCCCGAATAAAGTCCAACGTGTCAAACCGCCCAGTGAGATCCTCACCAGCAGTCCGCTCACACTGGACCACTCGCTTAAAGGGCTGCAAATAGTAAATCTGCGAGACAGGCGGGCATGCCGGTTCAGGCACTTTCAACACTTCAAGAAGATATTTTGTAAAAGTCTGTAACGGTGCAGTCAGCTGCACCTTAGGAAAATTGATCAACCGCAGAGTTTTTACCCTCTGCCGGTTTTCAAGTGCCTCGATCTTCCTGTGCAACCATTTATTCTCCCTTATCATGGTGGCTTGCACCTCTTGAACCGATTGAATGGCCCGGCCATGGGCCTCAGTTCTTTCTCCCACCTTCTTCACTTGCAAACCCAACTGAGTAACAGTCTCAGTTGGAAGCTGAGAGGCCTGCGACAGTAACAGCATTTTAGTAGACAATGAAGTTTCCAGAGTTAATAATGCATCCCAAATCGTTTCCAACGTAAAGTTAGGAGGCTTAGGTAACAGTGAAGACTTACTCAAGACTGCAGCACTCCTCTCGGATCCCAAGGCAATACCAGCTCCCTCCTCCAGAAGCGCTCTCACCAGAGCAGTATCTCCCTGCAAGCTGAAACTCCCCCCTTCCGGGGATTCGTGCGAGCTCCCAGCTGCAGCGGGTCCCAGCACAGAGCCAACCGCCCCTTCTTCGGGAGCCAGGAGACCCTTTCCGCTGATAGCCCGAACCGACGCAGGCATGGGAGGCGGTTCCCGCACCTCCTGGCTAAGCTCCGTCTCCGGCAGCAGGGACGCTTCGCCTCTCTCCGCCCCTCCCGACAACGAGACACCCGAACTCAGCTGGCTGCCGCCCACCACAACGAAGCGGTCCAGCGTTCCCAAAGCGGGTCCCGCGAGTGCCCCAGGACCAGGCACCCGCTTCCCCTTCCTCTTCGGCATTCTCCAGGCAAACAGAAATTAGGTAAGCAAACACCGCCGAGCTGCCACGCCGTCCTCCCTTCAGGCCGCCATCTTGGTTCCCCTCCTGCTACCTTAGCCTCTTTAAGGTTCAGTTGAAGCGTTTGTTTACACTTTCAAACAACAACAAAACCAGGGGACACAAGATGAAGCTAGAATATGGTAGACTTAAAACAAATAGGAGAAAGTTTTTCTTTACTCAGCGTGTAGGTAGACTCTGGAACTCGTTGCCAGAAAATGTAGTGACAGCAGCTGGGCTTACGGAATTTAAAAGGGGTTTGGACAGATGAGAAATTTGCATGCACTACCCACATTCAATGCAAATCTCAAGAATATTTGTTATGGGCATCTTGCAAATCTGACTGGCTGGGTGTGTCCCAAGGACTTGGTTGAAAACTCCTGGTCTAAATGCTACTGTCTATTTCGGAGAACATAAAAGGTATAGCTTTAGCTAACATTTTGACAAAGTCGACATCCTCAGTGAGTTAGGTTGCAGTCTGACAAATCTTTATTTCATAAGCTCAGAGGTTATAGGCTTATAGCACCAAGTATAATAAGGACAAATTGATTACCCCACAGTAGCCCTGCTGGGGTTATCTGTAAATCTCCAGGAGTCGGTGATAACTGAGCCACAAGTTTTCAAACTACTACTTCACAGGATATTTTAAATAAGAAGTCTGAAACAGAAGTTGCAAAACAATCTGTGTTATGTCTATCGTGATACAAAAGATCCTCTAGAAAACACATTAAGTCTGCTTTATTGTGCACAAGATCTTTCTTGTAACTTTAAACACACAGAACTTTCTTGCTTAAATATTACATTAGTTTTTCTCTCAGACACTCCATCACTAATTTAGTGGACTTTGTATTTAGGGCTGGTTGACCCTTTTTTTCTGGTAGTTATCAATTCTTACCTTTTCCTTTCCTTCTGTAGGAGTGGATTCTATTTTCCTGATTTAGCACTAATATTTTCTTTTAAGTGGTATTATTTCACTTGTCAATTATTATAAGTTGCAAATAAAAATTTTAAAAATGTACTTTCTTCTGAGCTACTCCGGAGTACAATTTTGGAAGGCCTGAGACCCAATTACTTTCCACTCTACAGAACTCGGCACATCAAACTAAGATTGTAAGCTCTTTGAGCAAGGACTGTCTCTCTTTATGTCAAATGTTCAGCGCTGCATGCGTCTGGTAGCGTTATACAAATGCTATTAGTAGTAGTAGTAGTAGTATTCCTGAGGGAAAAGTCCACTGAACATTATTAAGAATTATTTTTGGGGGGAGGGGGGGTTACCGGGTTCTTGAAGCCTGGATTGGCCGCTGTCGGAGACAGGATGCTGGGCTTGATGGACCCTTGGTCTTTTCCCAGTATGGCGGTGCTTATGTACTTATGTGTCCGGGGGCCATTCAGCCCATTCCTCCAGTTGAGAGGGGCACGTGTTGATATTCCATGTGTTTTGTTATCCCAAAGAAAGAAGACTCTTTTTGCCCAGTTCTGGATCTCAGAGGGGTGAACAACCAGCTTATAATCGAAAGTGATCGCCGGCCATTTCCCGACATAAATCGGAAGATGGCCGGCGATTTCTTAAAAGCGGCGAATTCGGTATAATCGAAAGTGGCATTTTTAACAGCATCACCGCTTTCCCGTCGCTTCGCCGGCGAAAGTTCAAGGGGGCGTGTCAGTAGATGAACGAAGGCGGAACATGGGCAGGCATGGGCGTGGCTACCAGATGGCTGGCTTTCGCCTATAATGGAAAAAAAAAAAGCGGCGATAAGCAGTATATCGCCGGGTTTACTTGGTCCTTTTTTTTCACGACCAAGCCTCAAAAAGGTGCACCAAATGACCAGATGACCACTGGAGGGAATGGGGGCATACTCCCCCAGTGGTCACCAACCCCATTCCATTCTAAAAAATAAAACTATAAACCTTTTTTGCCAGCCTGTATGCCAGCCTCAAATGCCGTACCCACCTCCATGACAGCAGAATGTGTTGTATCCTCCGACAGCCTTTTCTTGGTTGCAATGTGGCCCTCGGGTGAGTGTGACACCTTTTCTGTTAGGTGCCCTGCAGAGTCACATTAGCAATGCATTGTGGTGGGTGTAGGGTACTGGGCTCTACTCCCATGGTCCTTTTCCCCCCTGCTAACTGGGTCAGAGTGTGCCCTGTTTTGTTTCCTGTTGTAGTCCAGTGGCCATTTTTGTAAGCCAGTTTTAGTTCCTTTTCCTGTGTTACCCACGTTAGAGAACGTAGTTCTTACCTTGAATGGGGCTGAAAGAGGGCATTGTACACCATTGTGCCAGCTCTGACCTACTGTTAATCTTAGTACCAGGGAACTCTTTGCCAGTGGGGCACAACCACTGATCTGCAGTTAACTGTGAGTAAACGTGGTTATTTCAAGAAAGGACTTTTTCAGAGAGATTAGTCTTCAGGTGTGAACTGGTGTGCCAAAGTTATACAGCAGCAATAAGTCCTAGAGGTTGTATGCAGGTCCCTGGAGAAGGTTTAGTGGGTGCAGTACATTTTATGGGTAGTGGGGTTTGGGGGGGGGGGTTGGGGGCTCAGCTCCCAAAGTAAGGGAGCTATGCACAAGGGAGCTTTTCTGAAGTCTACCGCAGTGACCCCTAGGGAGCCCGGTTGGTGTCCTGGCATGTGAGGGGGACCAGTGCACTACAAATGCTGGCTCCTCCCACGGCCAAATGCCTTGGATTTCGCCGGGTTTGAGATCGCCGCCAGTTTTTTCCATTATCGCGGAACAACACACCCGGCGATGTCAAACCCGGCGAAATCCAAGGCATTTTGCCGGGCCACACCGTATTATCGAAAAAAAGATGGCCGGCCATCTTTTTCGATAATACGGTTCTGACCAGCTGTTGCGCCGCCGCCAAAATAGATTGCCGGTGACCTATTTCGCCGGCGACGTTCGATTATGCCCCTCCACGTCTCTCAGAGTGCGGCACTTCTACGTTGAGACTCTTTGTTCTATCATAGCCTCAATGCAGAAAAAAATATAACCAGGAAAATGTACTAAATTCAATAATTTACTTTAATGAGAGGAGCGCCCTCAGAAATTTAAACACCCACATGGCAGTCACTCAGTAATCCAGGTGCAGGCAAAGTCAGTAGGCAGGCAGCAGGCAAGGGAGTAATCCAGGAAGAGGCAAAGTCAGCAACAAGAGACAAAGTAGAGAAGAAGCAAACTACTGAGCAAGTAACACCTACCAAAGTAGAAGCCAAAGCATGAAGTCCAGGAAGAGCTCAGCTGATAAAGTGCTGGCGTCTGACACAGTGGCATAGCCAGACCTGACATTTTGGGTGGGCCCAGAGCTAATATGGGTGGGCACTAGGTTCCCCTCCCCTCCCCTTACTTACTCTTGGGATACTCCTTAATAATGCCTTAGAGTGCACTTGATGATGGATTTCTAAGTAAACAGTCTGTGCAACAGCTCTCCTGCATTAACACAAACCTGGTTCATGGAACACCAACATTTTTAAATATAGTGATTTTATCCCATATTATACATATATAAAAGTACCAGTAGTTTAAAGGAAATGCAAATCTCCTCTGTTCATATATAAACCACCCTTGTGGCAACAGCAGTGAAAAATTACTAGCATACTAATTATTATAGGCGCATACAAATTCTTAGTTATAGCTTCATTATTTCCTTCACAATCCAGTTCTATCACATCAAATGCTTCACTTTCTATAGTGAAGCCGATTTTTAATTTACATTTAAAAAGAGCTTTGAAGCACCTCAGAACACTTATTAATCAGGTATCTAGCTTTCTGTTTTCAGGCTATTGTGCCACTATTATGCCAAGGATGCGGTTTTCCTGGCGTGCTTTTATTCTGCAAAGTGCACAATGGGTAAATGCTTTTTTGTCACGCCAAGGCTGTATCTATCTTACTATCTCGAATACAGTGCGCAATATATTCTTGTTAGTAAATCATCTGGTACCCTATCGCCTAGAGCAGTGATGGGCAACCTTTTGAGCTTGGTGTGTCAAAATTCGCCAAAAAACCGAGCATAACTTGGGTGGTGTGTCACTTCGAGAAAAAACAAAACAAAAAGGAGGTAAAATCCTCACGGAACCGTGAGATATAAAAACAAAAAGTGAGGAGAGTGGACGAGGATACCAATTAGTTTATTCATTCATATAAAAAATAACGTAATTAACATTAAAAGTGACCCGACACGGCCGTGTTTCGGCCCGAAGGCCTGCCTCAGGGGTCTTTAAAACCTAAGTAAAATAATAAAACAAATGAATGATTATATTACATATATATATCATGGACATAATATAATGGATACAATAACAGACATTAGCTTAATATGCAGCATAAATTGACAAGTAATCAAATGAAAATTTTTTTTATAAAAACATAAAATGAATATATATAAAAGCATATTTTACCAAATGTTATGCCAAATATGGATTATGAAAACACATGAATTGTACATTAAATGATATATCAATCTATATGGAAAATGACCAATATGTCTATGTGCAAATTGCAAATATTAAAAATATTTTGAAATATGTGAAATGTATATAATTAAAAAATGTATGATTAAAATATATATATTTTTAAAATGAATGGATATGGGAATGTTCATACATTTCTAATAGGAATTAAATATGCAATGAAAATGAACAAAATATTATATATTTATCACAACTAACTCCAATTACTACATATTAACGAAAAAGGAGGATTAAAAGTACTCGCTAGAAAAAGTTTTTTGCATGACTCATTTTGTAGTTGAGAATAAAATAAATGGATTAAAAAGTACCTCAGAGAGTATGGCTTGGGATGTGTACTCCAAGGAAAGTAATAAGAAGGAACTCTCTTGGGTCTATATATGTGCGGATAAAAATAAAAATAAAATGCAAAAAGAAAAATAAAATAAAACGTGTGAAATGATGCTGGATGAAACTATGAAAAGATATTTATTATAATATGGTGTACCATCTCGAATGGGACATATGAAATGACACTAACGTTAAACTGAGCACTGAATGAAGAGACTAAAATAATTTCAACAAATAATGCAAATTCTATACTATAAATTGGATATGATAAAAGTGTATGTGTTTAAAAAATTCTGTGTGAGGGCATGTAAGTGATGTAATGAATCAATTATGAAGAAATAGGGAAGGCTTACCTCCTCTCTTTTAAAAAATTTTTTTGAAAAACGGAACAACCTGGTTATACTGCAAAAGAAAAAACAAAAGAGGAAATAAATTAAATAAAATAGTTGAATGTTAGAAAAAACCATGTGGTAAAAACGATCTGAAGAAGTTTTGAATAACATGATTATATAAAATAGACGAAAAAACGTAATATAATGGGCACTGAAATGTCTGTTTGCCACTATGTTATTTTATATATCTATAACCGTTTAAATCCCAAAATTACCGAAGGTATTATGCATATCAAACTGTCGGGAGTCTGTGGACTGTGATGGTTCTCGATGAAGATTTTTCAAAACCATTACTAAGTGAGTGCCGCTGTATTAGTTTATGTGTAACTATCGAGGGTCTATGGACAACATCATTAAATTATGTCCATGATGGTTAAATGCTAAAGAGCGCAAAAAATATTTTATATTCTAATTCTTAGTGCTTACCTCCTCTCCAAAAGGACGTGTACAAATGTAGAATGCTATGAAAAATGGTGGTAATGTCTGTGCCTCTTAAATAGATAAAATAAGGGAAATGACGTTTTTCAAAAAATGGAGGGAAAAAGCTAACGTATGATATCCAAGTAATAACAGCTAATTAAAAACGGAAATGAAACAGCACTGAACCTACTTAATTGTGCTATGTTTGTAATAATAAGTGCAGGACTCCTCATTAGCAAAATTGTAAAAAGCATTGCGAAACGGAACTGATAAAATGTTTAATGAGCAGAAATTGACGAATAGTATGATCATGGTGTGGAGAAAAATCAACGCTGTCATTATCTAAAATTAAAGGGTAATTCTCACCACATTGGATGGTTGCTAATGAACTAGGTGAATACATGATATAGAGAGAATAAAATATCAACGACGTCTGATTGTATAATGATGAGTTAATGAACTAAAATGTGTTGATTAAGATGTTTGGACGAGATTCTGCTTAGATTTGAAAAATTATGTATATATGTATAATAATTATTTGGAATAAAGAGAAATGTGATTAAATATAATATAAACAAGATGCATTCTTGTTATTAAGTTATTAAATGGTCCAAGAATTGCTTAATGAATATAATTGAGTTTGACGGTGAATAAAGCTGAATCAGGAAATGGCGAGCTAAATTGAGGGAAAGCAAACGAGCTAAACATCTCAGACTTAAGAAATCCTATTGTGGAAAAAACAACAATACGCAAAGGAGTAAAACGTTTTTTTTTAAAAACTATATTTACATGAAACTTATGCAAGATAGAAAATAAAAAATAAAAAATAATAATAAATAATGAATAATAAAAAAATGTTAAATTGTAATATGAATATATGAAAAAATGATAAATGCCAAAAAGATGTGTGTGGAATTAGAAAAACATGCCCGAAGAAGAGTAAAAAATAATTTAAATGAATGTAAAACTATGCAAAATTTCATGTATGTATGTGAATATAAAGTGAAAAATCTAGTTCTACACTAATCTGCCATGATACTAGAATGACAATGTTATGAAAAAAATGAGAAAAAATATATATAATTGATTGTGAAGAGAGAAGGGTGCTGATATTGATGAAGATGATTTATATGAATAATGTATAAGTAAAAAGTGTGATGAAACTGGAGATGAATGTGAAGGAATACATGTGTGTATATATTGTGTAAACTATTCTACACGAATCTATCAAATTGCGAGGTGACAGTGTCATTAGGGATGGCATGATGGTGTATATGAAAATATGTGAAAAAACGAATGAACTAAAATGATGAAAATGTATAGGTGTTGTGTGTAAAAAATGAATCACACAGCCTATGCGGATTGCATGTCGAATAAAAAGTAAAGTGACTGTGAACGGATGATGCGGGATAACGTGTGAGATGAATAAGAAAATATGAAATATAAAAAATGCACAAATTGTATGAAGAGAAATAGAAATACTCTGAATGTGAAGGAAAGGGTGCTGTGTGTGTGATGTCAATAATGGGATACTGATGTAAAAAAAGAAATAAATTATATTCAAGCTGCACAAAATGGTTGTGAAAAAATAAACAATGAATCGAAATCATAAATGATGGGTCGAAATATAAAAACAAGTGGATATATTAAAATATACACCTCTGTCTGTGGAAATTTAAAATAGAGATTATGGAGGTACTCAAATGACAGTTCTAACAAAGTAAGCTACCAACTACAGTTGCACATAGTTACAGTGAAAATCTTACAGAAAGACATTATAATCAATTTCTGCATTGAGACCATTAGGATGTAAACTATTAAACAGAAAGATAAGTCTTTGCTCTGCTCTTAGAAGAATTATGTCCAAATTGCCTTTACGCCATTTGGGGATGAATCTCCTGAGGACAAAAAATTGTAAATCCTCTATGGAGTGATTATGTGAAATCCAGTGATCTGTCAAAGGTGCTGATACTATCTTGCGTTTAATACAGCTCCTGTGTTCTATAATGCGTGTTTTCACCTGGCGCTTGGTTTTCCCAATGTAAATCTTCTTACAAGGACAGATGATGACATAAATAACGTTGTCAGAATTGCAATTTGATTGATGATGTAAAACATATTGTCTTCCCGTCGGGTCACTTTTAATGTTAATTACGTTATTTTTTATGTGAATGAATAAACTAATTGGTATCCTCGTCCACTCTCCTCACTTTTTGTTTTTATATCTCACGGTTCTGTGAGGATTTTACCTCCTTTTTGTTTTGTTTTATCTTCGATTTTTTTCGGAGGTTATCACATGGCCTTTGAACAGTGGGATAATGTGCTTAGCATTGGCGATGAACGCTTACAAAGATTGCTACAAGAACCGCCCGTATTCTCAGATAATGAAAATATTACAGAATCCCTTGAAGACTCTTGGTTCAATCTGATGAATATGAGGAAAAATATTATAAGAAATGAAATGCACTACATGACACTTATTGATTACTGTAGAAATAAACGGATCCCACAAGGCCTAAGGATTACCAAAGCACCCACCATGTTCACAGATGATCAAGATTTTCTAGATCAGTGGTGTGCAATTTAGAACAAATGTTCATTGGATCTAATGATATTATTGGCAGAAACTTCCAAGAAAAGGAGTGATCATCTCAAAACAGAATATAATGGATCAATCGAAATATTAAAGAAAACAGACACCAATTTTGAACAAACACATGAAGATTTAAATAAACGCATGGACTCTTTTAGATCTGAAATTAAACAAATTAAAAGAGACAAATTTAAACGTGACGAGAGAGATTACCGTATGGGTAATGTATACCCGTGGGGTAAAGCAAGAGACAGAAAGAGATCTTTTAGACGACCGATGTCCTCATCACGTACACGCAGTTTTAATCGTTCTTTTCCTCATTCGCACAATACTAGACCACAGAATTCTATAATATATCCACCGAACCATACTTCTGAGGCGCGTAGCAGGAAACGCATCAGGAGTGATTCAGATGAATTTTTTACCTCACCTCCAGCAATCAATCAGGAAGAAAACAAAAGAGTTTCTTTTTTAGACCACATATGGGCGAGAGACAAGAAGAAACCAGACCCAGATACCATAATCTTACAAAAGCAGAAAAGACAGCGATGAGAGAATTATCCAATAATCATGAAATAGTAATAAAGCCTGCGGATAAGGGAGGAGGCATAGTTGTGCAAAATAGAGAAGATTATATAGCAGAAATTCAAAAACAGATATATGATTTAGAATACTATCTCCCCTTAGAATCGGATCCCACCAAAGATTTACAGAAAGATATTAAGGAGATAGTTCAGTTTGCGCACACAGCTGGATATATTACTCAAAAAGAAAAAGATTTTCTGTTAGTGGAATATCCAACAATTCCTACCGTTTACACACTACCCAAGATACATAAAGATTCGGCAAAACCTCCAGGCAGACCAATTATATCCGCAAATGGATCTTTACTCGAACCTTTGTCCATTTTTGTTGACCACTTTTTAAGACCTTTTGTACCAAATATTACATCATATGTACGGGATTCAACTCATATGATCAATTTGTTACATGATTTTGATGGAGATCTCACAGACACAATTCTAGTTACTCTAGATATAGAGTCTTTGTACACTAATATCCCACAATTGGAAGCATTATCTGTCATAAATCGAACATTGAAAGGTAGAACCAATGTTTGTCGTATTCCAAATAGATTCATTCTAGCCTTGGCCACTATAGCTCTTACAAAAAATTTCTTTGCCTTTCAAGGTACTGTTTTCCAACAAATAAAGGGCACCGCCATGGGGGCTTCCATGATTCCAGATTTAGCCAACCTCTATGTGGCACACTTTGAAGAGACTTGTCTCACAGAACATCCATTCACAAACGAAGTTAGATTCTATAAGCGATACATAGATGACATTTTCATTATATGGAAAGGATCATCAGAACGTCTTGAAGAATTCTATACATGGTTGAACTCTAGGAACCCCAATTTAAAATTTCAAATGCATTCTGATTCAGCCTCAATACCTTTTTTAGACATTCAGATTCAAAAATCTACCTACTCATTTTCACTGTAACTACGTGCAACTGTAGTTGGTAGCTTACTTTGTTAGAACTGTCATTTGAGTACCTCCATAACCTCTATTTTAAGTTTCCACAGACAGAGGTGTATATTTTAATATATCCACTTGTTTTTATATTTCGACCCATCATTTATGATTTCGATTCATTGTTTATTTTTTCACAACCATTTTGTGCAGCTTGAATATAATTTATTTCTTTTTTTACATCAGTATCCCATTATTGACATCACACACACAGCACCCTTTCCTTCACATTCAGAGTATTTCTATTTCTCTTCATACAATTTGTGCATTTTTTATATTTCATATTTTCTTATTCATCTCACACGTTATCCCGCATCATCCGTTCACAGTCACTTTACTTTTTATTCGACATGCAATCCGCATAGGCTGTGTGATTCATTTTTTACACACAACACCTATACATTTTCATCATTTTAGTTCATTTTTTTTTTTCACATATTTTCATATACACCATCATGCCATCCCTAATGACACTGTCACCTCGCAATTTGATAGATTCGTGTAGAATAGTTTACACAATATATACACACATGTATTCCTTCACATTCATCTCCAGTTTCATCACACTTTTTACTTATACATTATTCATATAAATCATCTTCATCAATATCAGCACCCTTCTCTCTTCACAATCAATTATATATATTTTTTCTCATTTTTTTCATAACATTGTCACTCTAGTATCATGGCAGATTAGTGTAGAACTAGATTTTTCACTTTATATTCACATACATACATGAAATTTTGCATAGTTTTACATTCATTTAAATTATTTTTTACTCTTCTTCGGGCATGTTTTTCTAATTCCACACACATCTTTTTGGCATTTATCATTTTTTCATATATTCATATTACAATTTAACATTTTTTTATTATTTATTATTATTTTTTATTTTTTATTTTCTATCTTGCATAAGTTTCATGTAAATATAGTTTTTAAAAAAAAAACGTTTTACTCCTTTGCGTATTGTTGTTTTTTCCACAATAGGATTTCTTAAGTCTGAGATGTTTAGCTCGTTTGCTTTCCCTCAATTTAGCTCGCCATTTCCTGATTCAGCTTTATTCACCGTCAAACTCAATTATATTCATTAAGCAATTCTTGGACCATTTAATAACAAGAATGCATCTTGTTTATATTATATTTAATCACATTTCTCTTTATTCCAAATAATTATTATACATATATACTGTACATAATTTTTCAAATCTAAGCAGAATCTCGTCCAAACATCTTAATCAACACATTTTAGTTCATTAACTCATCATTATACAATCAGATGTCGTTGATATTTTATTCTCTCTATATCATGTATTCACCTAGTTCATTAGCAACCATCCAATGTGGTGAGAATTACCCTTTAATTTTAGATAATGACAGCGTTGATTTTTCTCCACACCATGATCATACTATTCGTCAATTTCTGCTCATTAAACATTTTATCAGTTCCGTTTCGCAATGCTTTTTACAATTTTGCTAATCAGGAGTCCTGCACTTATTATTACAAACATAGCACAATTAAGTAGGTTCAGTGCTGTTTCATTTCCGTTTTTAATTAGCTGTTATTACTTGGATATCATACGTTAGCTTTTTCCCTCCATTTTTTGAAAAACGTCATTTCCCTTATTTTATCTATTTAAGAGGCACAGACATTACCACCATTTTTCATAGCATTCTACATTTGTACACGTCCTTTTGGAGAGGAGGTAAGCACTAAGAATTAGAATATAAAATATTTTTTGCGCTCTTTAGCATTTAACCATCATGGACATAATTTAATGATGTTGTCCATAGACCCTCGATAGTTACACATAAACTAATACAGCGGCACTCACTTAGTAATGGTTTTGAAAAATCTTCATCGAGAACCATCACAGTCCACAGACTCCCGACAGTTTGATATGCATAATACCTTCGGTAATTTTGGGATTTAAACGGTTATAGATATATAAAATAACATAGTGGCAAACAGACATTTCAGTGCCCATTATATTACGTTTTTTCGTCTATTTTATATAATCATGTTATTCAAAACTTCTTCAGATCGTTTTTACCACATGGTTTTTTCTAACATTCAACTATTTTATTTAATTTATTTCCTCTTTTGTTTTTTCTTTTGCAGTATAACCAGGTTGTTCCGTTTTTCAAAAAAAAATTTTAAAAGAGAGGAGGTAAGCCTTCCCTATTTCTTCATAATTGATTCATTACATCACTTTCATGCCCTCACACAGAATTTTTTAAACACATACACTTTTATCATATCCAATTTATAGTATTGAATTTGCATTATTTGTTGAAATTATTTTAGTCTCTTCATTCAGTGCTCAGTTTAACGTTAGTGTCATTTCATATGTCCCATTCGAGATGGTACACCATATTATAATAAATATCTTTTCATAGTTTCATCCAGCATCATTTCACACGTTTTATTTTATTTTTCTTTTTGCATTTTATTTTTATTTTTATCCGCACATATATAGACCCAAGAGAGTTCCTTCTTATTACTTTCCTTGGAGTACACATCCCAAGCCATACTCTCTGAGGTACTTTTTAATCCATTTATTTATTCTCAACTACAAAATGAGTCATGCAAAAAACTTTTTCTAGCGAGTACTTTTAATCCTCCTTTTTCGTTAATATGTAGTAATTGGAGTTAGTTGTGATAAATATATAATATTTTGTTCATTTTCATTGCATATTTAATTCCTATTAGAAATGTATGAACATTCCCATATCCATTCATTTTAAAAATATATATATTTTAATCATACATTTTTTAATTATATACATTTCACATATTTCCAAATATTTTTAATATTTGCAATTTGCACATAGACATATTGGTCATTTTCCATATAGATTGATATATCATTTAATGTACAATTCATGTGTTTTCATAATCCATATTTGGCATAACATTTGGTAAAATATGCTTTTATATATATTCATTTTATATTGCTCATACATGTTATACTTTTACCACTCAAAGTTATGTTTTTATAAAAAAAATTTTCATTTGATTACTTGTCAATTTATGCTGCATATTAAGCTAATGTCTGTTATTGTATCCATTATATTATGTCCATGATATATATGTAATATAATCATTCATTTGTTTTATTATTTTACTTAGGTTTTAAAGACCCCTGAGGCAGGCCTTCGGGCCGAAACACGGCTGTGTCGGGTCACTTTTAATGTTAATTACGTTATTTTTTATGTGAATGAATAAACTAATTGGTATCCTCGTCCACTCTCCTCACTTTTTGTTTTTATATTATACTTCGAGAAAAAAAAACATAATTTCACGATATTTATAGTTTAAATAACAAAAATGTATAATTGTAATATATAACTGTATTTAATAAACCAAAAACTAATTATTTAACTTACCTGCTTAGTGACTTCTTTGTTCATCTGTCAGTCGGTTTCTTTTGTTGGTCTTGATATTATTTAACTTGTGTGGGGTGCCGTGAACTAAGATAAGTGAGGGGGAGGGGGAATTCTTTAACTAACCTGTTATCAATAGAAATCAAACAAAATAAAACATGGAAAAGAAAATAAGATGATACCTTTTTTATTGGACATAACTTAATACATTTCTTGATTAGCTTTCAAAGGTTGCCCTTCTTCGTCAGCTAATCAAGAAATGTATTGTTATGTCCAATAAAAAAGGTATCATCTTATTTTCTTTTCCATGTTTTATTTTGTTTGATTTCTATTGATAACCTTAAGAGTGGACTAACACAGCTACCACACTCCTTAACTAACCTGGAAAGGAAAGAAAGAAGAACAGCAGCAGCAGCAGCATCAGGGTGAGACTTAGAAAATGAAAATCAGCTCACACTGCACATAATTCTCTGGAAGGTTTTCAGTAGATTGTCTTTCTTTCATAGAACTATGCACCCCTCCCCCCCAGACTGAGAAATGCCTGCCCTGTTAAATCATGGCATAACCTGCTGTTATATTACTTATATTTATCCCAAACAATTTATCATGGGAGCCCATTCTTAAGAATCTTACCTCACTGTTATGGCGGCGGCTAAGCAAGGGGCAGGCAGGGCACAAGAGAAGAGTCAGAAGACAGAGACCAGACCGTCCCGCTGCAGCCTCGTGCTCTCGTCGACTCGCGATTATTATGGCAGCGGCTGAAGAGAAGGCGGCAGGCTGCAGACAGTAAGCCGCTGCGCCTGCGTGAAGCGTGCAGTGCGTGCAGGATTATCACCAGCTGATGCTGAGCATGCAGGCGCTGGCTGGCATGCGCATGAGCACAGACGCTGCCTCTAGCCTGCCTGCGTCGCCGTCGCGCGTGCATCAGAGCAGAGGAGTTAAGAAGGTGAGGTGGTCGCGTGTTCATCGGAGGATTCTGTCGGGGAGTGCGGGGCGGATTTCAGCATTCCCTTGATTTGTCGAGAAACCTGGACAAATCAAGGAAATGCTGAAATCCACCACGTGTCAGCGAAAATGGTACGCGTGTCAGTGCTGACACGCATGTCATAGGTTCGCCATCAGGGGCCTAGAGTCAGGTGCCCTGGGCTATTAGATGAGGTAAGTGCAAGCTTCATGGTACTATAATTCAATAGCAGGGAACTACAGTACAATCAGAGCAGTTTAAAGGGAAAGCTCCTCCCAGAGTAAATCTGATTTTCTGCAGGTAGAAAGCATGCAATTATATGCAAATCAGTGCTTCTAGCGGCGGGGATATGAATATAATAGAACTGTTACCTATGGGAGCCATTATGTGACAAGTAACTGAATTTTATGTCCAATTGCAAGAAAATGTTATCTATGGCATTGTAAAAGAAGCCTGCAAACACAGCCTCTTCTGTAATTCAGACATGAAAATGACATTTTGGTAACCACAAGATACAACTGTGGTACAGATTTATCTGCATTTAATCTGTTTTGTATAGATGAGCTTGCCTTTTGCTTATTACTTAACACAGTAGAAAGAAATCTGCTCCTTTATGGAGATACGGGGTAATAGTCTGTTAAATACCATAACAACAGGCTAGCTTGACACTGTGAAACAGAAAAGTCTTATACATTGTTGCCACAAATGCAATATAACTCAGTAACAACTTCTATCTGACAGTTTATAGTGCTTTGTGATTAAGGACGAAGTTAATCCCCTCATCCTTATGTTTACAACAAAATCCAGTACAGCCTATTTTCTTAGAAAGATACCACACCACATGATTTGAAGACTTACGTTTAGTGCAGCAAACCAAAAACAGTTAAGATAATCGGCACACAAAATGGTAATCTGCATTGCAAAATTTGTCCTACAATGATATTACAGATTTACGGTGTTACCCTGTTCGCTTGCAAATATAAACACATTGCCTCATTGGGGAGGGGGGGGGTCTTTTTTTTCTCGAAAGGTGTTAATTGCTTTCGGCGGGGGGGAGGGAAGAAGCATTCCATTAAAACCTAACCTGCTTTGGTGCTGCGTGGAGTAGGGCAAGGAGGATGGGAAGAGGTGGGGCAGGGTCAACCTCGGCCGGTACTATATCATCACATCCTAGTGGCAGGGATGGGTCTGGAGGTGAGTCGGGGCTTGGCACACTTCTCTGCCCCTGCTCCTCCCGTGCAGATCAAGACAGGCCTTCTTACCTCCCACTTTCTCTCTCCTCCTTTCCTTCCCTCCTGCGGTTTCTGAGTGTGAAGCTGCAGAGGGAGGTAGAACACATCAAGCTCCCTGCAGCTGCGCCAAATCTTTCCTTCTGCTGGGTCCTTCCCATGCGGCAACAGAAGTTGTAGCAGAGGGAAGGACCCAGGGCTGGCCGGAGAGAGCCTGTTACAAATGCTGCTGACAGAGCCAGGTCCCAGTGGCAGCAGCGTGGAGGAGCAGAATCTAAGGCAGGCAACACTCCCGGCCAGCTGGACCCGGAGCCATGATTGAAAACGCAGTGAGGGATGTTGGGTTGCGGCTAGTTATGACACCTAGATCCCTTTGGCACCTAGATCCCTTTCTTGGTCCGTGACTCCTAATATGGAACCTTGCATGACGTAGCTATAATTTCCTCTTCCCCACATGCATCAGTTTGCACTTGCTCATATTAAATGTCATCTGCCATTTAGACGCCCAGTCTCCCAGTCTGGTAAGGTCCTCTTGTAATTTTTCACAGTCCTCCTGCGATTTAACGACTTTGAATAACTGTGTCATCAGCAAATTTAATTACCTCACTAGTTACTCCCATCTCTAGGTCATTTATAAATGTGTTAAAAAGCAGCGGTCCCAGCACAGACCCCTGGGGAACCCAACTAACTACCCTTCTCCATTGAGAATACTGGCCATTTAACTCTAATCTCTGTTTTCTATCTTTTAACCAGTTTTTAATCCACAATAGAACACTACCTCCTATCCCATGACTCTCCAATTTCCTCTGAAGTCTTTCATGAGATACTTTGTCAAACGCCTTCTGAAAATCCAGATATACAACATCAACTGGCTCACCTTTATCCACATGTTTGTTCACCCCTTCAAAGAAATGTAGTAGATTGGTGAGGCAAGATTTCCCTTCACTAAATCCATGTTGACTTTGTCTTATTAATCCATGCTTTTGAATATGCTCTGTAATTTTGTTCTTAATAATAGTCTCTACCATTTTGCCCGGCACAGACGTCAGACTCACCGGTCTACAATTTCCCAGATCTCCTCTGGAACCTTTTTAAAAAATCAGTGTTACATTGGCCACCCTCCAATCTTCTGGTACCATTCTCTTTTTGAGTCTGTGTTGGGAGCTTACTTATAATTAGCTTGTGTTTTAAGTTGGGTGGCTGTTGGAAGGCCAGCACTGGTGGGGATGGGAATATCTCTTTCAGTAATTCATCCTCCTGGAGTAGAGGCTGCAGATCTTTTATGATTTTTCTTAATTTTTCCAGCTCTGGGTTGCATGTCACTATAAGGGGGATTCTGTCTGTGGCTTTTTTTTTCTTTGTGCTGTAGCAGATTTTCCCTGGGTGTTTTGAGGGAGGAGGCGATATTCTTGGAGATTATTTTGGGGTTGTAGCCTTTCTGTTCGAAGAATGCAGTCAGAGTTTCTTCTGGTCACGATGGATGTAGAATCACTATACAGCAACATTACCCATGCGGATGGCATAGCTTCATGTGGGAAGCTCCTAAAAACATCCACACTGGACCATCAATACTCACCAGAAACTATTACAAAATTAATTAAATTTATTTTAACTCACAGCTACTTCCACTTTAACAATGATATGTATCTGCAAATAATGGGCACTGCGATGGGCACTAGGACAGCTCCCCAATATGCCAACCTCTTTATGGCTGAGCTGGAAGAGACATTTCTGAATACGTATCAGGCCAAATCCCTAAAATTCTACTGGTACATCAATGACATTTTTATGATTTGGAAGGAGGGGGAAGAAACTCTGAAACAATTTTACAATTCCTTCAATACATATCATCCTACAATCAGATCCAAAATTGACTACTCCCCAGAAAAAGTCAATTTTTTGGACACCACAGTCTCAGTCAGCGATGGCTAAATACAAACATCTATATAAAAGAAACCCACAGACAGTTGCAGCTACCTCCACAACTCCAGCTTCCACCCTTCACATACAAAAAGATCCATTATTTACAGCCAAGTCACAAGATACCACCGTATCTGCTCTGACCCAGGGGACAGAGACAGACACCTTGAAATCCTGACTGCATCCTTCGAACAGAAAGGCTACAACCTCAAAATAATCTCCAAGAGTATTGCCTCCTCCCTCAAAACACCCAGGGAAAATACTACTACTACTACTATTAAACATTTCTATAGCGCTACTAGACTTACGCAGTGCTGTACAAATTAACATGAAAAGACAGTCCCTGCTCAACAGAGCTTACAATCTAAATTGGACAGACGAACAGACAGCTAGGGGTGGGGAAATTGCAGCGGTAGGGGTGATAAGTGAGGGTGTTGAGTAAGAGATTCATGGTTAGGAGTCGAAAGCAGTAGCAAAGAGGTGGGCTTTAATGATGATGTCTCTTGTTCCCCAGAAGCTTTACAAACCGTACTGATCCTGGCATCTCCAAGATTTGATAGTCTCTCTATATTTGGGCCACAATTTTGGAAACTTGTTTGGTACTCCTGCTCCTCTCGTGTAACGGAAGGACATGAGGGAACCCATTGATTTCCTTTAACATGTTGGTCCCAATCAGACTGGGGACCTCACCATCACCATTCACTGGGTCATCCTTGGTTACAAACACACATCTTTTTGAGATGACTTGGCCAAAGCAGGATATGTAAACCTCTAGGCAGCTAATTACAGAGATTTCTAATCCGTTTGCGACTGTCAGCTTGATCTATGTATCATCTGATAGTTTCTGGCCTTTCATTTTTGTGTAGAAGTAACTGGCGATGATGGTTGAAACCTCTGAGCTGGTATCTATCAGGCAGTTTACTGGGACTCGTCCAATTAGTAGCTCTGTGACTGGCCTTGGTTTAATCGCCTTTTCCTTCTTGCTGCTGTCAAAAGAGCAGATCTGAGTGTCTATATTTATTATTCCTCCCTCACCACGAGATGTTGTAGGGGAAGACACGTTTCTCTCTGGTTTATCTTCCTCCTCCACACTCTCCACAAAAAACTCCCTTCTCTTGGGCTCCTCTCTTCATGGCTTCCCTTTACTATTCTCTGACACCCTTTCACTTCAGTATTTGCTATTGTGGCCTGGCTCCTGACATTTGTAGCAAATGAGTTGGCCACTCTCGTTCTGCTGAGGTGGGTCCCTTCGGGAAGTAATTCTCTTTGGCACTTGACTACTGCACTTAGCTGTTGTACAGCCTGGGCTATTGGGTCAGGATCTCCGAAACTGCTCTCACGCCCACCTCATTTTTCCATTGGAGAATCTCTACATTTGCCTCTCCATCCACAGATAGGTTTTTTCCCTCTTTAGATCATTTTATTAATGGGGGCAGTAGGTCTTGGTAAGAGAGTTTTTCCAACTGCAAGGCCCACCTCCTCACTTCCCTCCTTAAGGAGTCTCATTTAACCCAATGACCAACAGTTCTTTTAACAGCACCTCCACATCAGCGATAGTCTTGGGGTTTCGAGCTATGATTTTGTTCACCTTTCCCCACAAACAGCAGTCAAATATGCATAGTCTCCCCTATCGACTGCTTATGGGCATAGAATTATCACTTCCTAATGTTGAGGGACACTTTATCGCCAAACTCTTCTGTCAACCTCTAAATCATTTCTTCTATATCCTTCTTGCCATACTTGGAATGATGCAGCTCTGCTACAGTACAAAGAAAAAAAAGCCACAGACAGAATCCCCCTTATAGTGACATACAACCCAGAGCTGGAAAAATTAAGAAAAATCATAAAAGATTTGCAGCCTCTACTCCAGGAGGATGAATTACTGAAAAAGATATTCCCATCCCCACCAGTGCTGGCCTTCCGACAGCCACCCAACTTAAAACACAAGCTAGTGAGAAGTAAGCTCCCAACACAGACTCAAGACAATGGCACACATCCTTGCAATATATCCAGCTGTAAACTATGCCGAAACAAAGGACCCCACAGTCATTCACAAAGGAAAAATATTCAACATAAAGGAATCCTTTACATGCTCATCTTCCAATGTGGTATATACATCATTCAGTGTAAAAAATGTGACAAAGGGTGCTATATTGGAGAAACAAGCCAGATGCTAAAGACAAGATTTAATTTACGTAGACATCATATGAAAAATGCCAGTGCCAGCTAGAATGTCACGCCTGTGGGGCAGCACTTTACAAAACCAGAACACTGTACCAGTGATTTCATAGTAAGAATCCTGAAAGGTAACTTTAAAACAATACAGGAACGTAAGACCTTTGAAGTCAGAATGATTAAATATTTTGACACCCACCAAACAGGACTTAGCAAAGATCTGGGTTTTCTAGCCCATTATAAACCATAAAATTGTACTGCTTTGTTTGTCACCCTCCTGTCTCCATGCATATTTCCCTGTCTCTCACCTATCCACACCCATCCTGTTAGACTGTCACTGAAATGCTTTGATGTTTCACTTATATATACTGTCATCTACCAACATTTGCTTATTTCTGATCTGACGAAGAAGGGCAACCTTCGAAAGCTAATCAAGAAATGTATTAAGTTATGTCCAATAAAAAAGGTATCATCTTATTTTCCTTTCCATGTTTTGTTTTGTTTTATTTCTATTGATTACCTTTCAGATCTGGGGAATTATAGGGGTTTTTTTTACTACGCAGATGACATCTTTTTATTATGTCTAGCTCTGCAAAAATTTAAGGACACTTTGATGTCTATAAAGCTTCATATTCCACTCATAGATCAATGGACATCTGAACATTTCTTAAGGCGTAACAAACAGAAGATGAAGGTTAATGGTTAGGGGACTTTGATAATGTCCCATGCAAGGAGTTTTAATTAACTTCAAGAGAAAGTCTTATTATTGATTACCATTCCAAGGTACTTGGAATTATATTGAACTCCAAGTTGAGTTTTATTAATCAAATTAATGTATTGAGTAAAATGTTCTTCTTTAGATTGAGGCAGCTTTGTGTTATCAGGTCTTCTCTGGAGCTGCAAATTTTAAAACTCTAGTTTTAAAATTGGCTGTTGCCGAGTCGTCCCACTGGAGGACTCGGAAGTCTGGCGGTGGTCCGCGGACGGGCTCAGTCGACTCTTGGCGGTGCCGGCGGCCAGACTGAGCACCTCGTGGCAGTGCCGCGGTCGGTCGACCAGCCAGGTCGCGGCGGGAGTCCTGGGCCGCGGGAGCAGCAGATGCTCCGGCAGGGCTCCCCACCGATTCTCCTCGTTAGCCCTTCCCCATCCCTCGCTGGCCCTTCCCCATGCCTGCCGATCCAGCGCGAGTGAGCGGGCGGTCTTCCCGGGGCTGATCCTGGCTGTCTGCTGCCGCGTGGCTGCAGCCTATCCCCTTCGCCGTCGTCCATCCGTCGGCCCGTGTCTGCTGCACTAGTCGCGCCCCGAAGTCCTGTGCGCTGCAGCCGTGCTCCCTGCCGGAATGGCCTGGGCGCGGTTCTCGGACCACGGGACCGGGATCCATCCTGCAGTGGTGTCGGGGTGCGACAGGAGCGGGACAGGAGCTAAGGAGGCCGAGAGGAGGCAGAGTCCATCAGCCCCAGCTTGTTCCAGCCCGCACATCCAGCGACCGGGCCGACTGGGTAAGAGACAGTAGCCGAGGTGAGGCAGAGTTCCACTAGCACTGGTCTGTTCCAGTCTCCCAACCCGGCTTTTCCCTGCCTGTCCAGTCCATCTCTTCCAGCCACCCAATCCAGTTTCTCCCTATTGCTCCAGTCCGCCTGATCCAGCTTCTTCCTGCTTGTTCAAGTCCACCTGATCCGGCTCTCCCTGCTTGTTCCAGTCCGTCGGATCCGGCTTCTGCCCGCATGTTCCAGTCCGCCTGATCCAGCTTCTTCCTGCTTGTTCCAGTCTGCCTGATCCTGATTCTCCCTGCCTGCTCCAGTCCGCCTGATCCAGCTTCTTCCTGCTTGCTCCAGTCCGCCTGATCCAGCTTCTTCCTGCATATTCCAGTCCGCCTGATCCAGCCTCTTCCTGCTTGTTCCAGTCCGCCTGATCCAGCTTCTTCCTGCTTGTTCCAGTCCGCCTGATCCAGCTTCTTCCTGCTTGTTCCAGTCTGCCTGATCCTGATTCTCCCTGCCTGCTCCAGTCCGCCTGATCCAGCTTCTTCCTGCTTGCTGCAGTCTGCCTGATCCAGCGTCGTCCTGCTTGCTCCAGTCCGCCTGTCCCAGCGTCGTCCTGCATGCTCCAGTCCGCCTGTTCCAGCTTCGTCCTGCTTGTTCCAGTCCGCCTGATCCAGCTTGTTCCAGTCCACCCGATCCTGCTCTCCCTGCTTGCTCCAGTCCATCTGCTCCAACCGGTTCCAGTCCGCTTGATCCAGCTTCTCCCTGCTTGCTCCAGTCATTCTGCTCCAGCTTGTTCCAGTCCGCCTGATCCACCTTCTCCCTGCTTACTCCTGGCCTTCTGCTCCAGCCAGCTTGCTCCAGACTGCCTGACTCAGCCTGTTCCAGTCCGTCTGCTTCAGCTTGTTCCAGCCTGTTCCAGTCTGTTTGCTTCAGCTTGTTCTAGTCCGCCAGCTCCTGCTTCAAACCATTCCAGCTTGTTCCAGTACTGCTACTGTGCTCTCACCCAACTGTGCTCTCTACTGCACTCACCTGCTCCTGCCACTCAACCTGCCTACTAGCCAATCACCTGACTGACTGACTACCACCCACCCTGAAACCTGCCTGCATCCCAGCCCATCTTCCTACCAACTCATCACTCCCCTGCCCAACTGCTCACCCTCACCTGCCTGTCTCCCAGCCCACCCACCTGCCCTGTGAACACCTCAGTCACTACTCATGGCCCCCATTCACATCCTATTCCTTGCCCTGTCCCTCCCTAATCTTTTCCCCCTCCCACCGCTGTATACCACACGATCTCACTACCCATCCCTGTCCTCCGTCCCGCTCACTACTGCAATACCCTACCTACCCCTGTACCCCACCACCTCACATCCCTACTGTCGTCCTCCTCCTTCCTAGCTCTCAACCTTCAATACCTCCTTCCTACCATGAACCCTTCCCCTTTCCTCCTCAGCGCATCCCGTCTTCGTCGCCTTCGTTGCCCTTCCTCACCCATCCTTCTCCGCACTCTCTTGCTCCTTCTCCTGCTATCCGTGGGTGACATCAATCCCAACCCAGGTCCCCCACACCTGTCCTCGTCCTCATCTCATCTATGCAAACGTCCCCGCGATATCTCCAATCTCATCTCTATTCCCCTCCTCCCCCCCTCCTCCCTCCCCTTCTCGTGCGCCTTGTGGAACGCCCACTTGATCTGCAACAAACTTCCCTTCACCCATGATCTCTTCATCTCCCATTCCCTTCAACTGCTCGCCCTAACTGAAACCTGGCTCACCCCTGACGACTCTGCCTCAATTGCAGCCCTATGCCACGGAGGTTATCTCTTCTCCCATTCGCCCCGCCCAACTGGCCGCGGTGGCGGCGTCGGGCTACTACATTCGCCCTCCTGCAGTTTTCAACCTCTCCACCTACCTCAGTCTCACTGCTTCTCATCCTTTGAAGTTCACTCCATCCGTCTACTCACTCAGAGTTGCAGTCATCTACCGCCCCCCTGATAAATTCCTTCCTTACCGACTTCGATGCCTGGCTCTCCGTTTTTCTTGAGCCCTCATCCCCATCCCTCATTCTTGGTGACTTCAACATTCACACTGATAACCCATCCGACTCGTATGTTTCTCAGTTCCTCACTCTTACCTCCTCCTTCAACCTCCAACTGAGCCCCACCACCCCTACTCACAAATCTGGCCACTGTCTTGATCTCGTCCTCTCTTCTACTTGCTCACCCTCCAATTTCTCCGTTTCAGCTCTTCCTATCTCTGACCATCACCTAATCACATTCACACTTCAGCACCCTCCCCCTCAATCTCGCCCAACACTAACTACTACATCCAGAAATCTCCAGGCTGTTGACCCCCCCCCCCCCCCCACCTTATCCTCTAGTATCTCTGATCTCCTCCCTTCCATCATGTCCTCCAAATCTGTCGACATAGCTGTCTCCACTTACAATGCCACTCTCTCCTCTGCCCTAGACACCCTTGCACCATCCATCTCCCGTCCCACAAGGCGTACCAATCCCCAGCCCTGGCTGACCCCTTGCACCCGTTACCTTCGCTCCTGCGCCCGCTCGGCTGAATGCCTCTGGAGGAAATCTCGCGCCCATACTGACTTCATTCACTTCAAATTCATGCTATCTTCCTTCCAATCCTCCCTATTCCTCGCTAAACAGGACTATTACACCCAACTGACTAATTCCCTCAGCTCTATCCCACGTCGTCTCTTCGCCACCCTCAACTCCCTCCTCAAAGTGCCCTCCGCTCCCACCCCCCCTCACTCTCTCCTCAATCTCTGGCCGACTACTTCCGTGACAAGGTCCAGAAGATCAACCTCGAATTCACCACCAAACCTTCTCCTCCTCTTTATCCTATAACCCACTCTCTCAACCAACCTACCCAGGCCTCCTTCTCCTCTTTTCCTGCTATCACCGAAAAGGAAACCGCCCATCTCATCTCCATCTCGAAATCCACCACCTGTTCCTCAGACCCCATCCCCACCAACCTACTTATCACCATCACTCCTATTATCACCCCCACCATCTGTCATATCCTCAACCTCTCTCTCTCCACTGCAACTGTCCCGGACACCTTCAAGCATGCTGTAGTCACACCACTCCTCAAAAAACCATCACTTGACCCTACCTGTCCCTCCAACTACCGCCCCATTTCCCTCCTACCCTTCCTCTCCAAGATACTTGAACGCGCCATCCACAGCCGCTGCATTGATTTTCTCTCCACTCATGCCATCCTCGATCCGCTTCAATCCGGCTTTCGCCTCCTACACTCGACAGAAACGGCACTATCTAAGGTCTGCAATGACCTGTTCCTCGCCAAATCCAAAGGTCACTACTCCATCCTTATCCTCCTCGACCTATCCGCCGCTTTTGACACTGTCAATCACAACCGACTTCTTGACACACTGTCCTCCTTTGGGTTACAGGGCTCTGTCCTCTCCTGGTTCTCCTCTTATCTCTCCCATTGTACCTTCAGAGTACACTCTCATGGTTCGTCCTTCTCCCCTATCCCGCTCTCTGTTGGAGTTCCTCAGGGATCTGTCCTTGGGTCCCTTCTTTTTTCAATCTACACCTCTTCCTTAGGCTCCCTGATCTCTTCTCATGGTTTCCACTATCATCTTTATGCTGACAACACCCAGCTTTATCTCTCCACACCAGAAATCACTGCGGAAACCCAGGCCAAGGTATCGGCCTGCTTATCCGACATTGCTGCCTGGATGTCCAACCGCCACCTGAAACTGAACATGGCCAAGACTGAACTTATTGTTTTCCCACCCAAACCCACTTCTCCTCTCCCTTCACTCTCTATCTCAGTTGATAACACCCTCATCGTCCCCGTCTCATCTGCCCGCAACCTCGGTGTCATCTTCGACTCCTCCCTCTCCTTCTCTGCGCATATCCAGCAGATAGCCAAGACCTGTCGCTTCTTCCTCTATAACATTAGCAAAATTCGCCCCTTCCTCTCCGAGCACACCACCCGAACTCTCATCCACTCTCTCATTACCTCTCGCCTTGACTACTGCAACCTACTCCTCACCGGCCTCCCACTTAGCCATCTATCCCCCCTTCAGTCCATTCAGAACTCTGCCGCACGTCTTATCTTCTGCCTTAACCGATTTACTCATATCACCCCTCTCCTCAAGTCACTTCACTGGCTTCCGATCAGATACCGAATACAGTTCAAGCTTCTCCTACTCACCTACAAATGCACTCGATCTGCAGCCCCTCCTTACCTCTCTACCCTCATCTCCCCTTACGTCCCTACCCGTAACCTCCGCTCTCAAGACAAATCCCTCCTTTCAGTACCCTTCTCCACCACCGCCAACTCTAGGCTCCGCCCCTTCTGCCTCGCCTCTCCCCATGCTTGGAACAAACTCCCTGAGCCCATACGCCGGGCCCCCTCCCTACCCATCTTCAAATCATTGCTCAAAGCCCACCTCTTCAATGTCGCCTTCGGCACCTAATCACTACATCTCTTCTCAGGAAATTTCATATACCCCAACTTGACATTTCGTCCTTTAGATTGTAAGCTCTTCTGAGCAGGGACCGTCCTTATTCGTTAATTTGTACAGCGCTGCGTAACCCTAGTAGCGCTCTAGAAATGTTAAGTAGTCGTAGTAGTAGTGCAGGCAATTCTATTGCCGTAGCTGGATTATTGCAGTGGGTTATATCAAAATGACTCATCTAAATTGCAAAAGAGGTTACAGTTTATTACAGACTACTGCTGTCAGACTGATTTTTGCCAAAGGGAGATTTGATAGCATTATTAGCTTTAAATTAGCTTGTTTTGTATATAAGTCATTATTTGGTCAGAAGGGCTTAGAGTTGCTTTTGATCCTTTCATCAGGACGCACTAACTGCTTTTCCCAGACATTACAAATTGGTTGTCCTTCTTTTAAGAATGTTTGTTTTAAATCTGTTTATGAATGTTCCTTGTCATGGATATACCATGATTCCTGGATCATGGTCCCAGTTGCTCCACTCTCCTTGTTTTGATTGTGCGACGTCCAGCATGTACTGTGGAGGTGGGCGTGGCAAGATGATGTGGGATTCCAGGAAGTACTTTACCTCGACTGGGGCTCTGCATCAGGGCCTCTACGCCATTAGCTTTTGGCTGTGTTTAAGGCTTGTGTTTGCTCCATATGTCTGCCATGGTGTCTTGGTTTTCCTAGCTCCAGCCCTTCGCACTTTCCTTGCAATTGTGTGAGTGAGACCTTTCCTACCTTCCTCACTGTTGTGTGAGAGTTCTAGTACGCTGTTCTTGCTATTGTGTGAGCGAGTACTAGCCCACGCCTTCCTTACTGTTGTATGAGTGAGTTCCAGTATGCTTTTCTTGCTATTGTGTGAATGAGTTCCAGTACACCTTCCTCACTGCCTAATTACCACCAGGTAACCCCCTCCGGAAATATTTTTCAAATATTTCTACTAGTGCAGGAAATGCCATTGGGCCAGTGGTAGCTCCAGATTGGCACATGGTAAGCCCGCAGTGGGCTTACTGTCACTTTGTAAAAGGGCCCCTCAGTAAATGAAATCCTTTTAAATATAAAATTTTCTTCAGATCTGCTTCTTTGCTTTTACCATATTGGATCTTGCGGCTCATCTGCCCTATTGTTTTTTTTAAACTCTGGAGCATCTCCCACATAACAAACAGAATATAGGGGTGCAGGGTATCCCAGGTCTTCCTGTCTTCAGCCACAGATTTTCTCAGCTTTTGCTTGAGAGTCTTCTTAAAGCATTCTACCAGACCGTCTGTCTGTCAATGATATATTGATGTCCACAAGGTCTTTGCTTTTTGCAAGACACACACTTGCTTCATGACTCAAGACATACATTGTGCCCACTGTCTAATCCACTGTCCGTATGCGCCGCCGTGTTCTAGCCCACCCGCCCCAAGGCGGCGCATACAGACAGTGGATCAGAATCATGTCTGCACTAGCTCAGCTCCCTTGAGAAAGCATTCGAGAAATGGGTGCCTGTCGGGTCCAACGAGTTGATAGAGTATGCAGATAGGTGATTCCACTTTTATGTTTAGCGCCTATTACCTTTCATCTGCTATCTCAAGAGAGACTATACATTGAAGAGTTACTGTAAAAGAAAAATAGAAACAACAACCCCCCCCCCCCAAAAAAAAAAAAAAAAAATCAAGATTGACATTTGGAAGGGGGGGGGGGTTTGTCAATGATTATATGAGTCACAAGAGGGCGTCACCCATATGTTGGATTGATTGAGAAAATCGCACATCAGTCCCTATGACTTTATGAGACTTTTTCTCCCCCTGTTATCAAATTAAGACTTGAGTGAACTACTTGTCTATTTCTCATATTAAGCAGTCTACTTGTTGTCAATAGACTTATGTCATGCTGTATTTGATTCAACTGGTGGGATGGGAGGCTTGGCAGAAAAGTGCTACTTGTTTATGAATACTGGGCCAGAAAAACTAGGATAGGATACGTTCATGGGCTTTCTCCTCCCCCAAGTGACCTCCCAATAGATGGCTGTGTGCTAGTTGCATGAACTGTCTGTGATAAAGGTGTGAAACTAACAGCTGTTCTACCTTCTCCCCTTCCAGGGTCCCCTTGGCCACCCTATAGAACAAGTCATTCTTCAATGGGAAATAAGGGGGAGTTACCTTAGAGGGATCAAGGATGCCCACAGAGGTTCCCATCTACAGTTCTAGCCTTGACCCACTCTTCTCTAAGGGATTCATAACCTGACTGAGTGCTCTTAAAATTTCCCAGTCCCTTCTCCATTCAATTTGAACAGACTATCTAAAGTGTCCGGGATATCCTGTTCATCTTCCCATGGACCCTGGTCTCCATCAACTGAAGCTCCTAAATTCAGAGGGCAGCACACACCATCTCTTAAAAACTCCATATGTCTGCCCTGGTGGAAAGTGATCATTAATCACAAGGTAACTGAACACAAAAAAATCCCACAAGACAGGAATAAAACATCAAAGAGCGAGAAATGGAAGAAGGCTTAACAGACGATGGGATAATCAAATAAAATTTAATTTAAAGTTCTAGTCTGACAGTGATACAAATGACTCTAATCACTTGACACAGCACTGCATTTGTTTTTAAATCTAAATTTGACTTTATATTGTTGTACATTATATATACATATATATATATATATATATATATATATATATATATAATGTACATGTTTTATTTTTTGATTTAGTACACCTTTTAACATATTTGGTTTACATGTTTTATACATGTTTTATACATGATTCTGTATTTTACTACACATGTTTATCAAATCTTTTTTTACTGTAGACTCCTGAAGCAGGCACGACTGTGCCGAAATGCGGTGCAATATCTTTTGTGAAGTAATCATTACCATAAAGTGGGGCAAATCTAGTTACTCTTTTCCCTTTAACAGATCCTTATTTATCTTTTTCCATACCAGCAGAGTTGTGTCAGTAAAGGATTATCCACTCCCTTTACCGTGCTTCTAATGTGATCTAATGAAATTACATCCCTAATAGGTATTCCTCCAAACTCATCTTTTTCCAGCCCTACTCATTATTTTGCTAGTCTAGCCCCCACCCCCAAATCAAAGAACACTCTCAGCTGGTCTCCTATATAATATTTTCTAAACACTCCTCTTTGTTTATTTCCCCAGATATAACACTTCCCTTGCCACTCTTGGTGGTCTCCTGTTCCAAATGAAATAAAAAATCTGTTCTTGCTATTTCGTAAAGAATTTATCTGGCAGCTTGACTGGTAGAGTAATAAACAAGTTCAAGATTCTTGGAGGCTCACTCAATCCCATCTATCAATGTCATGACCGATAATCTTCATGATGAGCTATTTTCCCTAGCTGCCTGCAATCCTTGGTTACATACAAACTCAAATATTTGATGGGGGACTGCACCTATTTAAAAGGAAACAACTTTTTCAAATCCCATACATACTCTTCATCCATGACCGCCTTCAATGCTTCCAATTTATCCCCATATTCTGTATATCTCTTGATCTCATCATAAAAACAAGCAGTGTTCACCATGGATTGCTAATCCCCATATTCTGTATATCTCTTGATCTCATCATAAAAACAAGCAATGTTCACCATGGATTGCTAATGATAAAGGTGATGTCATCTGCAAAATGTTTACTCTTAAAGATGCAGCCTGTCTCCTGAAATTCCTGAATGTCCCCATTAGCTTTCACATAAGATGTTAATGGCTCAGTGGCCAATGAGAAAAACAAGGGTGAGAGTAGACAACCCTGCCTTGTCCATCTGCCAAACCTACAGCTTTCTATATGGCCCACCATGAATCCTTTTTTAAAAATTATATTTATTTATTTATAATATTTCATTTTACAAGGGTCACTTGCAAACAGTAAAACAGAGATGACTATAATTTAATACAATTCAAAAGAGAAAAAAAACCAAGGAATATGTTATATCTACAATCAATCGCTTTCTTAGACCACAAAAAAAAAAGGAAAATCAAAGAGGGAGGAAAGCTTTATAAGCGAAGAGATATTATGTTAATACATAAATCAAAGAAAATGGCCTGGCCAATTCACATTCTTCTAATCTTAATCAGGAATCTTATTCTCTAACCTCTAAATTATCCGGAATCTTTTTATTATCTAGGAAAACTTGAAGCTGGTCCAGTTCAAAAAAGACACATTTTGTCCCAATAAATTTAATGAAAATGTTGCCCCCAGTTTTTTTGTTTCTTCTCTCAAAGCCAAGAATCTCTTTCTTCTGTCCTGTGTTAATTTCATGACATCATGGAAGAGCCAAATCCGTTGGCCACAAAAGGTTTTAAGGAATTTTTCAAGTATAGTTTCATAATCGAATTAACATCTTGCTCGAATACTAAAGATACAATTAAAGTTCTTCGCTGAGTAATGTCAGAAAGAGAATCTTCTAGCAATGGTTCAATTGGTATATTTTCCGTTTTTGAGAGTTCTGTTCCAATTAATGGCCGCACTGGCAGATAATATATTTTATTCATCGGAGGAGAAGCTGAGTTTGGATAAGCTAATACTTCTATTAGGTATTTTCTAAGTAGTTCCATCTGGCTTATACCTTCCACCACAGGGAAATTGAGAATTCTTAAGTTCAACCGTCTATTGAAGTTTTCTATTTGTTCAATTTTCCTGTTAATGATAATTTTATCTTTTATCAGTGCTTCCTCAGTAGTTTTAATTTCTTTTATATCTTGTTGAATTTGAGTAATCTGATTCTTAGATTCTTGTTTAGTATTCTCCAAAGATTGAGTTAAAAAATCAACTTTACTCACAATTGCTGATGTAGCTTGGGCTATTTTTGTTACCATTTCAGTCATTTTGTGTAAAGACTTCCAAATAACTTCAAGGTTAATCTCCATGGGAGTAAGTAACTCCTTGTTCTCT
This sequence comes from Microcaecilia unicolor, assembly GCF_901765095.1. NCBI lineage: Eukaryota > Metazoa > Chordata > Amphibia > Gymnophiona > Siphonopidae > Microcaecilia > Microcaecilia unicolor. Next base: position 229,356,575 of record NC_044033.1, on the reverse strand, counting down.
CTCCCTGCTGGCTGAGTTTGTGTACTGCCGGATGGAGTCCTGATTTCTTCAACTTCTGAGTCATTCAGGGCCCCTGCATTTCTCCCAGCTTGAGCAAGACATGGAGGAGGATTAAGTTCAGGAGGCGATAAAGATGTTTTCAAGTGCCTGAAAAGTCGAAGCTCCTCCTTCGGCTCTCAACAATGGCTCAACCTCACCAACTTGTGAACTTGACGTTATATATCTATCAATCGGCTGCTGAATCGGGGATGATGTTCTGGCCAGTGGCAGTTGGCCTTTCACCGATCCCTTTTCCTTTCATATGAGGCATTGAAGAACAACTTGCAAACAAACAGCAGACGACTCGAGAGACAACCAAACGGTCAGACCGCCATCTTGGCTCCTCCCTACCCACCATGAATCCTAATCTGTGCCTTCGGTTTCAGATAAAGGGCCCATATGCCCTCTAAAAATCTACCCATTTTGCACTTTCTGGAGGACTCAAAACTGAACCCCCATCCCACTCTATCAAACACTTTCTTAGCATCAACTGCCAACAGCATGGATGGTTAGCCATCTCTCAAAGCCTTCCAGATCAGGTTCAGTATTTTACAAATGTTGTCACCCACCTGCCTTTGGGGAAAAAATCCCGACTGATCTACATAGATTAGCCCTTCAATAACCTATCTGACAATAACCTTGTACAAAGCTTGGCATTGCACTGTGATTTGTTTTCCTGGCTTTGGCAGGACCATTATTCCCATGGACTCTTGCATGAAGCCACTCTGCAAAATGTCATTCTGAAAAAGAATGAAAAATAGAAAATAGAAAATAAAGGTGCAAAAAAAAAAAAAAATTATCACAAAATTTTAAAATTTATGGTTTGATTTATTCAATAATGTTTAATCATTTATTTAATTATTTCAACTCCATCGCTGGTTCAAATAATTTCTTCTACATTATTAAAATACATTTTTTAATCTCAATACTGTTTTATTATAAAAAAAATTTAATTCCATAACTTGCTTAAGAGTATTATCTATTTTTCATTTTTTAATTTTTAGTTTATCTATTTTTCACTCAGTATTATTTATAATTTTTATTATAATTTTTTATTTTTTGCACCTTTATTTTCTATTTTTTATTCTTTTTCATATTTTAAGTGGAAATTATATGGCCACACAGATATCCATTAGGTAGGTATTCATTCGATTTATTTATTTTAAATACACGCACAGTTAGTTATCTTGGCCATTTTGCAGCATATACCTTATTTACATTATAATATGTATTTTATGTGTATCACATATAATCAATTTTTCATTGTTTTGCATTATAATATGCATTTTATTTATGATATACATATTGTCTTTCTAGAGTGTATATTATTCATTGTTTATGATTATTATTTTTTATCATTTGATATTATAAAATGCATTTTTATGTGTATCATGTATAATAATTTTTATATATTTTTTGGCATCGTAGCATGTATTTTATTCGTATTCTATTTATGATATAGATATTGTCTGTGTTTAGAGGTTATGTTATTGGATTATAATTGTATATTCATATTCATATTTATCTTTATGATATTTTATTTATGTGTTAGATCGTATCATCATGGTGTTTTGCATTATCTGTCAATAGACGAAGCACCACTGGAGATATGAATCAACAGTCTTTATTGGAATATTCAAAATAAGAGACCCGACCCAAGGCAAGAACAGTTGGCAATAGACATACCTGTCTATAATTTATCCCATTATCCTCTTTCAGATATAGAGAACAAGGTTTTGAAGAAAGGCCTATCTTTTGTACCAACAGCTAAGTACAATGCCTTCCAAACACAGATTGACTTGTTCAAATTTACCAGGAAATTACAGATCATTCAATCTTTTTCTAAAAATGATATACCCAACACAGATGTTTCAATTGTTAAGAAGAATTCAAAATGGATGCCACCAGGACAACAAGATCCACTTGTTCATGCATACATGCAATGTATGCAGCGAGATGTTGCCTTTTTAGAGAAAAAGAAAAAGCAAAGATTTTATAACTTATCAAGTGAGGAAAACAAAGCCATCCATGCTCTTTCTACCAATCATGCAATTGTAATAAAACCTGCTGATAAGGGAGGAGGGATAGTAATACAAAATAGAACATATTATGTAAGAGAGATCAATAAACAATTAGATGACCCAAGATATTATATTCAACTTGAAACAGATCCTACAGCTGCTATCGAAAAGGATATAGCAGAAGTCATCACCCTGGCGGATTCTAGAGGTTTCTTAACTAATAAAGAAAAAGATTTCCTCACAGTCAAATACCCTACCATTCCTACATTATATACTTTACAAAAAATTCACAAATCTTTAACAAATCCCCCAGGTAGACCAATTGTGTCAGGTAATGGATCGATTCTAGAGCCACTATCTGTATTTCAGGGGCGTAGCCACGGGTGGGCCTGGACGGGCCCAGGCCCACCCACTTGCCCTCCAGGCCCACCCATCCAAATCCTTCATCGCTGTCGCTGCCTTTTCTCCCGCGGCTTCCGGGAGGCAGCAATCAGCGTTACCTGTAGTGCCTGCCCTGAAATTATGCTTCTTTTCTCCCCAGGCTTCGCCGCACTCGTTTCTTCGCTCGTCGGCAGCGCTACGCTGCGCTGCTATTCAAACAGGCAGCTCCGCTCCTATCTGCCGCGTCCATCCGGCCCTACTAAACAGGAAGTGCATCAGAGGGCCGGATGGACGCGGCAGAGAGGAGTGGAGCTGCCTGTTTGAATAGCAGCGCAGCGTAGCGCTGCCGACGAGCGAAGAAACGAGCGGGGCGAAGCCTGGGGAGAAAAGAAGCATAATTTCAGGGCAGGCACTACAGGTAACGCTGATCGCTGCCTCCCGGAAGCCACGGGAGAAAAGGCAGCGACAGCGATGAAGGATTTGGATGGGTGGGCCTGGAGGGCAAGCGCTGGATTTGTGGTTTGTTGGTTGGGGGGGAAGGGATACTTTTGCCAGAGACAGTCAGACTTGTAGGAGGAAGGGGATTAGAGGGAACTGGGAAGGAAGAGAGCTGCTGGAGGTGGGAGGAAGGGGCTGGAGAGCTTCTGGAAGAGGGAGGGAAGGGAGAGAGCTGCTAGACATGGGAGGGAGAGGAGGAAGGGGTTGGAGAGCTGCTGGACAAGGGAGGAAGAGGAGGAAGGGACTGGAGGGAAGGGAGAGAGCTGCTGGACATGGGAGGAAGAGAAGGAGGGGACGATGGAAGGGAGAGAGCTGCTGAAGGAAGGGGAGGAGGGGACTGAATGGAAGGGAGAGAGCTGCTGACATGGGAGGGAGAGGAAGAAGGGGCTGGAGAGCTGCTGGACAAGCTAGGAAGAGGAAGAAGGGACTGGTAGAAAGGGGGAGAGCTCCTGGACATGGGAGGAAGAGGAGGAGGGGACGATGGAAGGGAGAGAGCTGCTGAAGGAAGGGGAGGAGGGGACTGAATGGAAGGGAGAGAGCTGCTGGACATGGGAGGGAGAGGAGGAAGGGGTTGGAGAGCTGCTGGACAAGGGAGGAAGAGGAGGAAGGGGCTGCAGGGAAGGGAAAGAGCTGCTGGATATGGGAGGAAGAGAAGGCGGGGACAATGGAAGGGAGAGAGCTGCTGAAGGAAGAGGAGGAGGGGATCTGGGTGGAAGGGGGAGAGCTGTTAGATGTGGGAGGAAGAGGAGGAGGGGATCTGATGGAAGGGAGAGAGCTGCTGGACATGGGAGGAGAACTGGAGGGAAGGGAGAGAACTGCTGGTACAGCACAAGGAGGGAGGGAAGGGAAACAGAGATACCAGACCAAGGAGATGAAGGAAAAGGGAATATTAAACCTACAGCTTGAGGGAGGGAGGCAGGAAATCAAGCAACCAAACCAGATGCTGGAAAGAGGAGGGAGTGAGAAGGAGAGAAGCTGGATGGGGTAGGGTCAGAGAGGGTAGAAATATATTGGCACTGGGGACAAAGAGAGGGGAGAAGATGGACAGAGTAATATAGGGACACAGAGAAAAGGAGATACTAAACATGGAGGAAGATAGAGGTACAGAGATGGAAGAAGATGGAAGGATGGCAGAGAAAGAGGGAAAACAGATGGAAGGATGGCAGAGAAACAGGGAAAATGGATGGGTGGGGAGAGAGACACTGGATGGAAGGATGCAGAGAGAAAGGGGAGAGACTGGAAGGATGTGGCGAGAGAAGGGACACTGAACAGAAAAGGGTAGAGAGATAGACACTGGTTAGAAGGAGGGAGAGAGACATTAGATGGAAGGATCAGGAGAGAGGGTAGATGGGTGGAAGGATAGGGAGAGAAAGAGGGAAGATGCTGGATGGAAGGGTAGGGAGAAAGAGGTGACACGATGGAAGGATGCAGAAAGAAAGAGGGGAGACTATTGGAAGGATGGGGAGAGAAAGAGGAGAGCTGCTGCATGGAAAGGGGGAGTAGTGAAAGATTGGAGAATAAGAGGAAGGGGCATGGGGAGAACAAGGGTGAGAAAAAGATGAAAAGCCATAAGTAGATGAAGGAAATTAAAGAATGGATAGTAAGAATGAATTAAATCTGGACACAGAGAGAGGCAGAAAAATATTGAAGAAAGCAAAGAAAAAGGAGAGAAAAATGACAAATGGCCAGGAAACCCTGGCAGAAGAGTCAAGCGAAAACGAAGGAAAGCAGAATCTAGAGACTGGGAGCAACACAATGAGAAAAAGTAAATGGCCATACAACAAAGGTAAAGAAAATAATTTTATTTTAATTTAGGATAAAGTAATATGGTGTTAATAAAGTTTCAGAGACCAATACTTCCTTCCTTAGGTCAGGAGAGGATACCGTAACAGCATTATACTGACCTGAGGCAGGAGGTTTTGGCCTCTGAAAGCTCACTGAAAAGGATTAGTAAATTGTCTGAAATCGGATGCACTGAAAAGCAGCACTTTACCCTGTGTGACAAATGCATCTGAGTGTGACTAAATTTTGCTGGGGGGGGGGGGGGGTACAGAGAAAATTTTGTGCCCACCCACTTTGGGTTCAGGCCCACCCAAAATTGGCAGTCTGGCTACGCCACTGCTGTATTTGTTGATCATTTCCTTCATCCCTTAATACCATCTATTGATTCTTATGTTAGGGATTCAAACCACATGATACAATTACTTGAAGACTATGAGGGTGACTTATCACATACAGTTTTAGTCACATTGGATATAGACTCCCTGTATACAAACATTCCACAACTAGAGGCTATACAAATAATTACAAAATCATTACAAACAAGAACTACTAATCTACGAATTCCAAACTGGTTCATTATAACATTGGCAACAATAGCACTAACTAAAAACTATTTCTGCTTCCTAGGACAATTTTATCTCCAGATCTGCGGCACAGCGATGGGAGCGGCCATGGCTCCCGATGTAGCGAATCTTGATGTCGCAGATTTTGAAAAAAAAACATCTGCATGTGCATCCATTTTCAGGCAATGTCATCTTTTATAAAAGCTATATACAGTAGATGACATTTTTCTCCTCTGGCGAGGCAACAAAGATATTTTGGAAGAGTTCCTTAGTTGGCTTAATAACAGAGATCCGCACATCAATCAGAGTTTCAGGACAACCGACCGTAGTTCTGCACTCTGGGTAAAGTTGGGGAATTCTCCAAACTCCACCCAGATTAACACTTCTTAAATACACTTTTTCACTCATTAAAACTGTATATTTTATTATGCAAATCTTATTTTTCTTACAGTCGCTAACCACAAGCTAGATCGGAAGCCCAAAACCCCCCTTCTTACAATTTCTCAATATCTGCAACATCCTCAGTAATAAGCAACTCTTCTAACTTCAAATGCAGGGACAAGTATCCATCTTATGAAAAGGACTCCATTTTAAATTCAATTACTTGACCTAACTTTTAGCTATTCAAGTCATTTAATCCTTCATCTAAACTTTAAAACTGTATTTGGAAGTTATACCAGATCCTGATTAGGCTTGTCAGCTAGGCCCTGCTTCAGCAAGTACCCAGTTTCAAGCCATCATCAGATTTTCTGGCCTGGTCAGTGCTTCTTAGCAGCCTAGACTCTATGGCTCTGCCCACCACTATTCCAATGGAGGGATCTCTAGCTGTAACATATATTAACAATGCGGATGATCTCCAGATCAGTTTTTTAGACTTAATGATACAGAAGAAAGAATATGGATTTATTACTACCCTTTATAGGAAAAGTACAGATAAGAATGCATTTTTAGAATACAACAGTTTCCATAATTCATCACTGAAACGTAATCTGCCTTACAGCCAATTTTTAAGACTTAAAAAGAATTTGCACAGAATTCGATGAGTGTGAGAAACAATCCACAATTATGAAAAAAAGATTCCGCACAAGAGGGTATCCTGGGTGGGGAGGGGGGGGGGTGGAGCAAGATGGCGGCCGTAACATCGAACCACGAGTGACCTCGAGAAGTTTGGCTGGAGATAAACCTTTCTCAAATTTCCCTACTTCGTTTAGAAAAAGTTTTTACTTGCTTGTTTGCCACGATGCCTCATAAGAGAAAGGCTTTCGTTAGAATGGGAGCCCAGACGGTTCTTACATCGACACCGATCCAACAAACGATCGAGGGATGTCTCGCGAGAACCAATTTGGCTTTGGGAGGTCCCGCTCAGCAACGAGCACAAGGAGAAGCCGAGCTCCAGGGACAGGACATTTCGTTGTCCCCCCCACGCGTTCTCCACCACCACAACCGGCAGAGGTCAGCCTTAGAGGTGAACCAGAAACCCATGAAGCTGGAAAAGTGGTATCTCAACTGGGCCCTATTGCTGAAAGCTCTCCTGAGGTCCTTCTACCATTGGAGGCTCAAGCTGCGCCGGTAAGGCTTGAGGCAATATGGGGGATACTCCAGACTGTTTTGGCATCAACAAGTAAGATAGAATCTTTAGTAACTAATGTTCAGACTTTGTCTTCTTCTTTTACTACTATGAAGAGTGATGTTGCAGACAAAATAAAATATTTATCTGATGAAAATGCCAAGTTGAAGGAAACTACTGCAAAATTGATACAAGATAACACCTTGATACATGGGAGGTTAGAATATTTTGAGAACTTTAACAGAAGATTAAATCTCCGTTTATTGAACTTTCCCAAGACTCCAATTTATCCGCCGCATGAAATTTAAAAAAGATATCTAATAGAACATTTGAAATTTTCTAAAGATAATATACCCCCGTTGAACAAAATATATTATCTTCCAGTGAAAAAAGTGAAGGAAAAAGAACGAGATTCTCAACAGGAGCAATGTGATCTCAATGTATCAGAACTATTAAAATCTTCATTAACAGATATAACCGAATGCCAAACTCTTTTGGTATCATTCATTTTTCAACAGGACTTGGAATCTGTTAGGAAACTTGCTTTGAGGAATTTACAAACCCCATTTTATGAGGTAAAGTCTGGGTTTTCCCAGACGTTACTAAGCAGACCCAAGCCAGGAGAAAAGAATTTTTGGCACTTCGACCTGCAATATTGGCATTAGGAGCTTCTTTCAACTTGAATTACCCATGTAAATGTAACATCAAATATTTAGGGGTTAACTATGTTTTCTTAAACCCTGAACATTTAAAACAGTTTATTACTCAAAAAAGATAATTTAATACATGTTGAGACTAACAGGATAGTGTGCCTCATGTAATAGATCAGAGAGACAGAATGTGATAATTGGTTTAATGTGGCTAAGCTTTTCTGTTTAAGATTATGTTTTGTTTTTATTTCTTTATATAAATCTCATCTCCTGAGTAACTGCTCTAACCCCCACTTTATGGTTGTCTAATGCAAGTTATACAATTTTGCTTCTATTATTTATGGATACTACTTTAATATGTACTGTTTTTCTTATTCAAGAAGTGAAATGCTTGTAAAATTGAAATTGATAAATAATAAAAAAAGAGGGTATCCTGAAAGACACATAGAGGATGGTTACACAAAAGCAGGCCACAAGTTGAGAGAAGAATTATTGATACAACAGAGAGCAAGAAAAACACCTGATATCGTATGTACGCTGAAATACTCTCATCTAGCAAGCCAAATACAAAGGACCATCAGAAAGCATTGGCATATTTTAGAAGGCCATGAGTGCCTCAAGAACAAAGATCTTGTGGTTGCCTACTCCAGGAACAGGAACATTAAAGAAAGTTAGTACCCTCGACTCTTCCTGAAGACACAATGGATCTTTACCCCACTTTGACATTGGGACATAAGCCGTGCGGACGGTGTAGCGTGTGTCCACTTGCTTTGACAACTCTGCAATTTCAACACCCGCTCAATTTTTAAGAATACAAGCTATCCCATTCTTCAGATTGTAACACTAGTGAAGTTATTTACATCATCATATGTCCCTGTCCACTTCTATATGTTGGCAAAACCATACGTGCGATAAAAACACGCATTTTTGAACATAGAGGCTATATCAACCATCAAGCCACCAGCGCTCCGTCAGTCCAACATTGGATACATGCTAAACATACAAGTACAGATTTAAAATTTTTAGTCTTTAAAGTTTTAAAAAGATCATGGAGAGGTGGTAATTTTGACAATCGACTAATAAGGGAGGAACAAAGAGCAATATTTGAATTGAATACAATAAGCCCATGTGGTCTAAATGCAAATATAGAATGGGTTCATTTTTTATAATTTTTATATAAACATCTCTTATTGCAAGGCTTGCCAAATGTGTTTTCAATAATATGACATTATTTCATTCTATTTATATGTTGGATGTATGTTTTTTTAATTTTCAAACTTATGAATTATATAGCGAGTATTACAAAATTAATGCTTCTTCTACAAGGAATTTATATAGACATCTCTAATAACAATAGTAACATAGTAGATGACAGCAGAAAAAGACCTGCACGGTCCATCCAGTCTGCACAACAAAATAACTCATATTTGCTGCTTTTTGTGTATACTGTGATAACCCCCTTCTTACTCAGGGTGACCTGGTTCTCAATATGCAGATCATATGCAAATTAGTGTGCTACCCCTTCTCGCTCAGGGTGACCTGGTTCCCACTAAGCAAATTAAACAGGTCTCACCAACTGCATATTTCTCAGGCAACTCTTTATTCCAGCCCCTGGGCACACTTCTTCTAGCTTAACACTTTATGCTTTCATAGATCTTCACACTGAGCCTCCCCACACAGATACATGGGCTCAGTACTACACCAGTACTTTGGGGACTCTCAACCCCAGGCTTTGCAGCCTGCTTCTCTCAGTACTTTGGACACACAGTCCCCCCTATGAACACACAGTTCTGGACACACAGTCCCCCCTCTTTGAACACCCAGTTCTGGACACAGTCTTTTCTTCTTTGGACACACAGTCCCTCCACTGAACATACAGTTCCTATAAGTACTGAGGACACACAGTCAAACACTAATGCTTTAGGGACTTCTTACCCCAGGATTTTCAGCCTGCTGATCTCCTTTGGACACACAGTCCTCCACAAGTCCATAGGGTTAGCCAGTATCTTCCAGGGGCTCTCTCTTCTTCTGCTGCTAGCTCACTTCCCTCCCTTTCACAACTCAGGTGGGGGTATAAAGTGGTTAATTAGCTACCCAGGACCCAGCCCATAACCTCCTACACCTGTGGACCTCCCAGGGCTCTCCCCGGTCCTAGCGACCTCCACCTATTCTCCTAGCGCCATCTAGTGGCCTACACCGTGTAGGACACCCTCTTACTTATCACAATACCCTACTTTGATTTGTACCTGTGCTCTTCAGGGCATAGACCGTATAAGTCTGCCCAGCACTATCCCCGCCTCCCAACCACCAGCCCCTCCTCCCAACCACCGGCTCTGGCACAGACCGTATAAATCTGCCCAGCACTATCCTCACCTCCCAACCACCAGCCCTGCCTCCCAACCACCGGCTCTGGCACAATGATTGTCAATGCGTCTTCAACAGTATGATATTATGTGTTTGTTGCAGTTGAATCATTTAGTATTTTTAAATCATTTTTATATTTATGAATTGAACAGCGAGTATTGCAAAATTAATCTTTCTCTTTTTTTCTATCATTTTATATTGTATTTTTCATACTTTTAAATTTTTAATTATTTTTTCACATATACGTTCATAAATATTTATTTCAGTTCTTTTTCCTAAATACATAGAAAAATTTAATTTTCAGTCTTATATGAAATTTAGTCTGATTTTGAATATAATATTTTATTGGACATATATATTTTATCATTTTTTATATTTTAATTTTTTAGTATTCTCCCATTTATTTTGTAGTACATCATTCACATTTTCAATTTTTAATTTTTATATTTTTTTCATTACATACATTCATTCATATAGTATATCGTATTATTTGTTGTGACCATTTAGTTAATTTCTTTGCAATTTAGACACACTTTGATTGATGTTAGATATAACCCACCCTACACAGGAAGTAACGTAATGCATTAGTCATGGTGGGCTCATACATATGCATAATATCCCCTTTAAAGTCATCAACACATTGATCATTTTCCCCTTTGCGATTTTTTGCTCCAATAGTCAGTGGAACAAGCTTGTCAGCTTGGTAAGTCCTTCTCTTCACATTAGACTATGTTATTTATTTTTTATTTTTATTTATCCATTTTGAATAATATACAAAGACAAAATCTTTGACAAGATACACCAGTATGTAAGAAAACATTTAAAACACAAAAGAGAAACAATAAAGAAAGAATATTAATCATACTGGTTACAATAGTCCACAAATAAAGGTGGATTCAGGATGAATTAACTATACCAAAGGAAGTTGGCAAAACAAAATTAGCAATTTTAAGGAAACAAACAGGAGGTACCCCATAATTATGGAACATTTATCTGGGTTTAACCCTAGTCCCTCTTCGTATTAAGGAATGTACATAACTGTTCAGGCTCAAAGAATACATATTTCTTATCTTTGAAAATCAAAATACACTTGCAGGGGAATCTTAATTAAAAACCAGCCCCAATGTTTAAAGAATCTTGCTTCACGCCAAGGAATTTTTCCGTCTCTGCTGAGTCCATTGGGCAATGTCCGGAAACACTGAAACCTTACTTCCTTTAAACTCTGGATGAATATTTTTAAAATAAAGTCTCAACAAAGATTCTTTATCTTGTAAGAATACAAATGAAACAATTAAGGTTGCTCTGGTTTCAGTATTATCCTTCGACTGTTCCAGAAAATCTGTTAAATCAAGTGTTTCAGTCGGAATATCCTGTGATATAGGAACATCTTGTTGTTGGTTGGTTTTCTTATCCAAATAATAGATTTTCTGTATCGGAGGAAGGGATTGTTCCGAGTATTTATATATCTCTTTCAAAAGTTTTACAAACATATCTTTTGGAGCAACAAACTGAGATTTCGGAAAGTTTAATAACCGCAGGTTCAAATTTCTTGACAAGTTCTCCATATTTTCAATCTTCCGATGCATTAACATACGGTCCCCAGAGATTTGAGCCTGTTGCTCAGTTATTTTAGCAATTTGTGTTTCCAAACTGGTTTGTTTCATCAAAACCCCTTCCATCTTTTCTTTTAGAGAATTTATTTGAGTTGAATTATTCAAAGATACAGAAATGAAAGATGTACAGACCTTATGAAGAGTTTCTAGGGCTTTCCAAATTGATTCCAGCGATACCTCTTGAGGTTTTACCAATGGCTGGATCGCCAGTGCACAAAGAGAGATTTCTTCTTGTGAGATAGTATCAGGCAGAGCCGCCGTGGCTTCCCCAGCTATCATTCCTGGTTTTGCTGGACTCCCGCCACCAACCCTGAGGACTTATCGGGTGTTGCTTTCTCCGACAGAGTACGCCACCCCTTCGAGTCCGTTCCACTATTAGGATTTGGCACAGCTGCTCCGTCTGGCTGTGGAGGCGGCGGGGTCAAAGGTCCCAAAGGGCTGAGCGAAAACTCGCTCTCCTGAACGGGGCTCTTCCCTGCCCCGTTAATGGAAACGCCCGAAATCGGGGTAGATACCAAAAAACGTTGATATGGACTGCTGCCCAGGTAAGGAGGGTACTTGCTTCGGGAGGGGTGGTCCCTTTGGCTTTCCCTTCCTTTTCGGCATGGCAATAGTTAAGAAAACAGCTTTGGAAGAAAAATTTTTGGGAGCGTCCGTATCACATGTCCTGCTTGGTCGCCATCTTGAATCTGCCTAGACTATGTTATTTTAAATGCACGTTTATACTCAAACGATAAAATTGATTCACTTTGTTTCTCATTTCATTTGACGCCATTTCCTTTTAAATACCTTTTGGCTTGTTTTTCAGTTAACTGTCTCTTTCAAGCACCATAACGAGAGTTTCATTAGCCTGTGGTTACTTTGTTTACTCATTATTACATATATTTATAATTTTTTTACAGCTTTGGTTTGCTACAGTATTTGTGGTACGTGTGAAGAGGAGGGCAAGGGGGTGGATAAAATAGAAGTGAAAGAAGAAGAAGTGAAGAGGGTCCAGAGAAAAGGGAGACAGAACAGAGCCTTGCCTTTGCTACTTCCGCAGAGGGAGAAAAGAAAAGGGTTCCTTCCCACTGAAAAATGAAGGCCGGAGAAAAACTACAATACCCATCGGCCCCGGGGAAAACCCTGGTATAGAAACTATCCTCCCCAGCAGCCTCCAGGGGAGAACCATGACAAGGCAAGGGAGGTGTCCCCTGGGGTTAATCAGGAGGAGGAGGAACAGCTGAGAAAAGTGTGGGACGAGGAACCCATGGAGTGGCAGGAGGCTGGAGAGAGAGAGAGAAGGTGGAGAGCAAGGAGGAGTCAATGGACATAGCAGCATGGGCTCAGTCATTGGGGAAAAAGCTGAGGAAGCAGGTGACTTCTTGGTATGGCAGCTGGGCTGAAAGGGGAAAGCAAAAGGATCATGCGGGAGGAAGGTCAGTGATAGTGTAAGTGTGACCCAGAAAGAGTGGGACCCTTGTAGCTCCCCACAGAGTTCATGTTGTTTTGACTGTGTGCCGCTGAACTACTCAGAGTGAAAAGTGGGTTGTTTTGGGGAGGGGTTATTTTTTCCCTGTATGAACTACTCAAAGAGAAAGGGAGATGTTTTTTTGAACTGTTTGCCATTGCACCTGAGAAAGATGTGTAGCAGTGGTTTTGCCTTTTTGAACTGCAGCCTACAGGTGCTCCCCAGAGGTGTAAAGCGCTGGGCTTTAGGACTGTTAAAGGAGAGAGGACTGAGTTCTGGAAGCAGTGGGCTTTTATGTTTCTTTTTACCCTGCTGTGCTGAATCCACCGAAGAGTGAAAACGGTGGGGGCTGAGTTTTGGTTCTTGTTTTGTTTTGAACTGCTGGACTGTGAGCACCAAGGAAATAAAACTTGCTGGTTTTTCTTTTGGAACTATTGATTACCTGAGTCTTACCCTGTGGATTACAGTGAGTTATGGTGCTGGGGCATGAAGCCTTGCCCATAGCCGGAGTCTCCAAGGAGGAGACAGGATCCTGAGAGCCCCCAGAGGAGGGGTGGATCTTTCACACACGGTCCACAGTTTTTAATTACATCAGGACTGTGTTACTGTGCTCTGTTCTAGGTAAGTGCAGCGACGGTAGTTTTCCGACCTGATATGGAGTAACTCGTATTAACACCATCCACTTACTGTTCGACAACACGAGCAGTAACTTACCAATAAACCTTTGTCTCATTAATATTTACATTCAACATAATATAGTGGAGGGCAGGGTTTGCATATTTCCCCATATGTTGCAATTGACGGTTCCTCATTTATTAACATTTTTTCAGAACTATATTATTTTTCACCAAACCACAAATATATCTCTTCTCCATTTTATATTTTAATATTAATATTGGTCATGTGGACAATAGGCATTTAACAATAAAACTTTTTTATATTATCATACATATGATCCGTTTATTCCTTCAGATTGATACTTTTTAGCGTGTTGTGCGAGGCGCTCATGCAGAAACTACACTTTTAAGATTAATACACTCTAGCGTGTTGGGCGATGTGTTCATGCAGTAGCCACAAGTTTTTCAATTTGTCTAGCCTGCTAGCAGGCAGACAGACAGTTTTGTGTCATATAACGTTTTGTTTTTGTTTTATTCCATCCAATAACTATGCTCTATGCATTAGTATACATGTCTCATGTTCAACTTTCTGTTTTGTTTTTTTGCATTCCTCATTTTTTAATAATTATTAATTTCTGTCTCATCTGGTATTTATATATTTATAGTTTTTTCATAAAAAGATTTTTTTCATATTTATTCATTTTCTTCAATTAATCATATCATATCATATTTTTTCGCTATAAAATATGTTTCTTTTATTATTTTCAATTTTTAATTTTTGTTTTTATTTGCATTCTTTTTTTCTTTTGGGTTTTGTTTTTTGATCAATACATATATTCTTTTACACATAATATTTTCACTTTATCAAAAATTCTTGATAATATCTCTCTATATAAAAGGCAACACCAACGTTCTATGAAGCCTCCAGCCGGAAGTGTGAAGGGGGCGAGATATCCGGTTTCCCTATGAGTGTCTGCCCCGCCCTCTCTGTAACACAGTCAGTGAAGGAAAACAGCAGAGCACGAAATCAAATCGCTGGCTCTGTAACAGTGAAGGACTCAGAGGGGGGAGGGGAGAGAGGCCAGAGGGCAGGGACACACACACTCCCACATGCACACAGAAGAAAACATTGCTAGCCCCCATTTCATTTGCATCAGAAACGGGGCTTTTTTACTAGTATTCAATAATACATTTCATTGACATATCCTTTTTTCCATAACAATATTGGTGCTGGTACTGTTTAAAATTCATTATAGTTATGTTACATTTTGATAGATATTTCATTTTTAACATTTTGAGTGATTTACATGTATCAGTTCATAACCATTTTTGTGTTACAACACAATTATGTTTGTTTATACTTGTTTGGTTTTCTTGATTATAATTTTTTATTGTTATCCTTCATTCATAGAGTTATTTGTTTGACCCCTGATGTAGACGCTTGTACGCGTCAAAACACGGCCCGTGTCGGGTCTCTTATTTTGAATATTCCAATAAAGACTGTTGATTCATATCTCCGGTGGTGCTTCGTCTATTGACAGCCTCTACTTTTGCCCTTTGTGCTTTCTCGTTGTAGAGGATCTTCCTGTCTTGTTTTTTTGTTTGTTTTGTATTTTCTGCCGAGTTTTCAATTATGGTTATATATATTTTATGGTCACATATTTTAAATTATGAGTAATTCTTATTTTAACATTTATTGTGTTTTTAATTGTCTCTATTGTTTTTAATTGTGATATAATTGTTTGTTTGTAGCCCCTGATGCAGCCCAGTTGGGCGAAACACAGCCTGTGTCAGGCTTTCTAATTTTATTTTCATCAAATTTCCATTAAATATTGTTTTTTCATATGCGTATCTGGCTTGTCTGTTTTCGATCTTTACTGTGTAGCCACTGAAGCCTGGAGCTTTGCCCATATTCCTAGTTTGGATAGCCTTCCTTACCTCCTCTTCATAAATCATCCTAGCCAACTACTCTCCTCCATTGAGTGATGGTAACAGACACTTCTCCAGAAAATCAGCAATCTACTATTCTCTCACCTACACTTCACTCTGATGCAAAGTTTCATAAAACCTCTTAAATGCTTGTTTAATGTTCTCATTTTAATGTACCATATCCCTACCACCACCACCACCACCTCTACCATCTTTAATTTGAAAATATTTGTTGGCCCATTTTAACTTTTAATTCGTGAGCTAACAGCCTCCCCTCTTATTCCTCTATTCATAATATAAATATTTAAGCCTCTCTAGATAAAAAGCAATTTCTACATTCTGCAATCTTCATAGTTCACATCTTGATTCACTCAGCTCAAATGTATATATACATTTTTAAAAAGTGCTTATTTCAGCCAGGGCTATACACAGGGGATTGAGAGTTATTCTTCGTAATTCCATGTAGTTTAATTTCTGTTTCCAAAATGAAGCCAAGTAAAATTGTCCTCAATACTTCGTTGCAATGGTGTCGCAACAGGTGGCCTGGGTGGGCAAGGGCCCATCCACTCTGCTTCAGCCCACCCAGTAGCAATGCACCTTTTCTCTGACTGGCAAGGATCCCCAAGCCTTGCCAGCTGAAGATTTCCTCCTGTAGCAGACAAAACTCCTAGAAGGTTTAGCAGTCAGTGCGCCAATGTCCCTGGGCCATGGCTGGCATACTGAGCAAACTCAGTTTTCACAAATGTACAAAACCTAAGCATGCACAGTTTGCTGGCAGTAATAGTGATGGCTCAGGGTCAGTGAAGCTGATTGTTGAGCTTGGTAGGAGCTCTGACTGTTGGAGGAGGAGGTCGTCTACTGAGGGATGGGGGGATGGAAAGCAGAAAGAAAATTTTGTGCCCACCCACTTTGTACTCAGGGCCACTCAAAATTGGCCATCTGGCTGTGCTACTGGTATAGGGGAAAGTAACTGATGATAGTGGGGGAATCTGTCTGGTCTGGTTTCAGTATTTTGGACTTCTGATAGTGCCACATTTTTCCTGATGATCAGGATTTCTGGGCCTGTTCTCCATCAGCAGCAGAAGGAAAAATCACCATCACTTCAATATTTCACTGTCAAAATGAATCTCTAATATTCTGACAGATGTTGTTTTCCTTTAGGTCTGGGCAGTGTTCTTTCAATCTCTGTGAAGGACTATCAGGACAGAGGGATAAGTATCCTGTGTGAATCTGCAGGATGGTATCCAGAGCCTGAAGTGACCTGGAGACAAGAAGTTGGACAGAGTCTGATACCAGCATCTGAAACAGAATTCCAAAGGCAGAATGGTCTGTTCAACGTCAAAACTTCCCTACTTATGAGAACAAATCAGTATGACAAGATTACCTGTCATATTAGAAACACTGTAATCAACCAAGAGAGAGAATCATCAATTTCTATAGCAGGTCAGTCATAGTCAAAAAAATAAGCTTCAGTAACATAGAGTGTTCATATGATTCAGCTCTAATATCATGAAACTGGCAGCACCTCCTAGAATCGGATGCAGAGAAGGTTATTACCATCTCTTCCGTCTCTCCCAGGTGAACATTTCTTTATTTGATTCCTCTGGTATGGTTCCATTTTCAGATTAGGAATTCTCAAATACAGATTGTGATATTCTATTTAAAGTTCATATCACCTGGTTTCATTTCTTTTTCAGGCATATTTTTCCAGCGGGTCTCCCGTTGGATGGTCTCTCTCTCCATCCTTCTGGTGTCTGTGATAATCCCATGTGGTTCACTGGTTGTATTGGTTATTTACCACTTGAGGAAAGAAAGGCACGAGAAAGGTAAAGTATCTCCCCCATCCGTCCCCCCATCCCCATATCCTAGCAGTGTCTCGGGAGAGTTACAGGAGGAGAGAGGAGCGAACAATTGGAGTAGATGGATGGGAGGGTGCCTGGCATGGGCAAAGTTTGTGCCCCTCCCAAACAATCTGTTCTTATCTGGGTTGGTTGTGAATGGCATCATAGGCGCAATTTATAAGAAGCATGGGGAAGCTAAGCCTCCCCAGCCCCAACCGCTAGCTTACCCTTCCTGCTCCACATGCTCTCCTGCCTGAGTCCATGGCAGCAACACCAACTGCCAGCTTCTCTTCCCTTTCCTTCCCTGCTGCTATCTGCCTGACTAAGTAAGCGTAAATGAAATGAATCCATGTGGAGGGGCAGAGCCCTTTGCGCACCTTTGTCAGTCTCCCTTCTCCTCCTCCCTCCCCGTGATATAACTTGGATTTTTGTTTGTATTCCCCTTCTCAGGCAAATAGCAGCAGGGAAGGAAAGGGAATCTGAGAGTTCCTATTTGGTGTTGCTGCCGTAGATTCAGGCAGGCAGCAGCGTGTGAACAAATGAGTCATGCGGGTGGGGGAAGGGAGAGAATGAGATGGAGAGACTGTGGGGTAAGAGGGGAGAGGGAGAGAAAGAGATGGAGTGATTGTGGGATAAGGGGATGGTCAATTCTGCATGGTGAGGGATAGGGAAAGAGAGAGACAGGACTATTGGAGGGGGATAGATAGGCAATGCTGGATGGAGGGGGCGGTGAAAGAGATGGGACAATAGTGGATGCCGGAGGATGAGAGATAGAAGGGTGATTTTATATGGGGAACAAAGAGAGAGAAGCAATGGGCACTGAGAGAGAGACAATTTTGAATTGGAGGAAGAAAGAGGCAATGTTACATGGTAGGGGATAAGAGAATCAGAGGGGCAATGTTCATGTTCAGTGGGGACAAAAGAGAGAGATACAGAGGAGATCCTGCATGGCCAGGAGGGGGAGGGAAAGAGAGAGGGTAGATGCTATATGGCAGACAGGCAGACAGAAAAACAGAAGATTCTGGATAGAGGAGGAGAGAGGAGATGCTGCATGGCTGGGGAGGAGAAGAGATACTGGTTGGAGGGGTGTAAGAGGAGAGACTGCATGGCTGTGGGGGGAGGAGATGACACATAACAGAGGGGAGAGTGAAAAGATGCCACAGGACTGGAGAGAGGGAAAAGAGACAGAGAAGAGATGCTGCATAGATAGCAGGAAACAGAGAGAGACCCACAGACAGGAGATGTTGTATGGCTGGAGGGGAGAGGGAAGAGTTGGTGACAGACTGGGGAATTAGAGAAGCAAAAGGGGAGGATATGAGTGAAAATCTGTAGGTTGATGCATATAAAAAATAGGGGGGGGGGGTTCAAGACTAGATACTAAGAATGAATTAGATCTGAGTAGACAGAGTCACAGTAAAACAGAAGAAAGCTAAATGTAAAATATCAATGTCAGAGATGGATGTAGTGGAAGAGGTGAAGAAGATCACAAAGAGAAAAATGACAAATAGGAGACCCTGGAATGAGTTATGAGAAGACAGGAAAATAGTTTCAAACTGAAACTTTTTTAGAGGTAGAAACTTAACAGCCAAAGAACTTTAAAAAGTAAATAGGAAGGCTCAAATCTTGTTCTAAAAGACAGTTATTTTCTGTTCTTTGGTTGCTGGAGAGGTAGCACTGCCACTGTCCTGAATTAGGTATTAATTAAGGTGTGAGGAAGTAGAACATTTACAGAGGTTACTAAGGGCAACCTGATTACAGAGTTAGTTTGAAAGGGTCTCTTTGAAGCAGTCCCCTTAGATTCAAAACTATATAAAGAGGTAAGGTCCCACGTAACTTTCTTTCTGAGTTCTGAGAGAAGAGGACATTTCTCTGGTAAGTGAACATTATTTTTGCCTTGTGCTTTTGGAACTTGGGGGTTTAAAGGAGAAATTGTAGGTTAGTGATAGGCAGAATAAAAATATACAGAAGCAAACTCTATCAACTAATCTCCATACTCTCTTCCCCCTAGTTTTAAAACTTTAACTTTGTACCACAGCATTAACAGCCTCTTGCAGGCACTGCAGGACCTAGTTTAGACCTCATCCCTCCCACCCCTGGCACAACTCTTCATTTATAGTCAGTTATTATAATTAGGATAACAAGCAAGGAGTGTTTTTACAGAGTTTTAATTACATTTCATTACTTCCAAAGAAGAAAAGACTAAATAAATCACACAATATACCATATAAACTAAAGATATTTTTATAATAGGCTAATATCCTTAATACCTTAGCAAGTTCTAAATTATTGAAAAATTGAAAAATACTAAGATAAAGTCAGCAGTCCAGTAGGGAGAGGGGTGCTATCCAGTCTTTTGCACCGAGTATCACATGTATGATTGTCTCCCAGTTGGTGAGCAGTTATATATGTGTGCCTGATGCAAAGAGCTCCTAGCTCTTAGAGAATGGGTCTGTTCTCTTGAGGCTAGAGTAACAGACTTGGTGGCGCTGAGGGAGACAGAGAGGTACATAGAGGTACATAGAGGAGACCTACAGGGAAGTTGTAGAGAAGTCTCACTTCCAGTCTGGCAGCCCCTGTGCTGTCTTGGAAGAGGAAGGTTGCCTAGAAAGAGAGCATCACCCTGATGAAGTAGGAAGTACTCCTGTAGCCAGGACCTGCCCACCAGGGGATGTACAATCCTCTTGCACTGAGGATATGTCTCCAAGGACTTCTGCCCAGGAGGAAAGGGTTAGGACAGCTATTGTAGTTGGTTGTCATGTTCTCTGTCTCTGCAGAGTAGAGCACCGAAGGATTGAACGAACATCTTTGTTTGGGGCTTTTCCCAGGTTCTGGCAGCCATCTTTGATAGGGGCGGCTGTGGTCGTGGCAGCCATCTTGGAGTGGGGCAGCTTCAGGAGGGAAGCCCATATTTGGGCGCAGGGCATCTCCAATGGGGGCAGCCATCTTGTATTCAGCTGTGCAAGCTTAGCTCTAATTCTCACACTATTTAAGGCCCTATTCTCAGTTCTTCTGTGCTTTGGCTTCTACTCAGTTTGCTGGATAGTTGCTCTGCCGGTTCCTGGATCTGCTATTGACTGCTGCCTGGTATTGACCTTTGCCTGTCTCTGGACCTGCTATTGACCGCTGCCTGGTATTGACCTTTGCCTGTCTCTGGACCTGCTATTGACCGCTGCCTGGTTTTGACCTTTGCCTGTCCCTGGATCTGGGGGGGGACTCAGGGTTTTGGCCAACATCTCGGTGAGGGATTTCCCTCATCGAGTACAGAGGCTCACCTCTCAGTGTTACGAGCTTGACAGAAAGCCGAAGCCATGAGCTCGTCGGACAAGACCGATCTTACCGAACTTGCTCGGATTGTACAACAGCAGCAGGGGCAGTTAAATCAGCTGTCCTCTGCTCTACAGAATATCTGTTCTCAGCTACAGATGATGCAGGCTACCCGGGCCAGTGCTTCAAGTCCTCCAGAGCCAATGGGACCCCCGGGAGGGTTCCATCTCCCTGACCTACCACGCTTTGATGGCACCCCCCTATTCGCCTGTCGAGGATTCATTAACCAGTGCCGAATGTTGTTCGATTTGCAACCACAAGCTTTTCCTTCAGATCAAGTCAAGGTCACGTACATGATGACTCTCTTGTCAGGACCAGCCCTAGCATGGGCTACCCCTCTGTGGGAGCAGAGGGATCCAGCTTTGTCTAACTTTAATGAATTTTTACGCCAATTCCATATGGTATTTGATGTGCCCAAAAGACCTTCATCCACAGCCGGACAGCTGTTGCACGTACAGCAGGGGTCAGACTCAGTTGGGGAGTACGCGATTCGATTTCAGACCCTTGCGGCCAAGTTGGGCT
The DNA here is from genome assembly GCF_901765095.1 of Microcaecilia unicolor. Taxonomy (NCBI): domain Eukaryota; kingdom Metazoa; phylum Chordata; class Amphibia; order Gymnophiona; family Siphonopidae; genus Microcaecilia; species Microcaecilia unicolor. Next base: position 229,335,414 of record NC_044033.1, on the reverse strand, counting down.
GGAATCAAGAAGCGCTGACCACCATAATTTGGCAGGGGTTGAGTAGCCGCATAAAGGACGAATTAGCTGGATGGGAAGTACCCACGTCTCTTGATGCGGTGATTGCCTTATGCACTCGGATTGATGTCCGCTTTCAAGAGCGTGCCCGGGAGCGGGCGGGTCAGCGATCTGGGGCCAAACTCTCCTTGAGATTTCAGGGCCATCAGCTGCCGAGGAGGATGCCGGAACGTTCAGCGGAGAACTTGGAGGAACCCATGGTAATGGGCCGATCACAGCTCACCGTGAAGGAGCGAATGTTTCGTCATAGGAATCGACTCTGTTTTTACTGCGGAGAATCCGGCCATATGGTAGGCCAGTGTCCCAATAAGTCGGGAAACGACCAGGCCCAGGACCACTGAGGTGGGTGGCCCTGGGTCATGTAGCATCTGAGCCAGAACAAGAATCGTCGCCGGCGGAGAAGCTGGTGGTGGTTCCCCTGACCTTGCAATTCCAGGACCTTTCAGTATCTACCTCCGCATTGATTGACTCCAGAGCAGGGGGTAACTTCATCGCCGCTGAACTGCTGGCTAAGTTAGGTAGCCCCTGCATGACCTGTGGATCACCGCTGCAGGTAACCTCGGCCCAAGGAGGGGCATTGCCCCATGCTATTACCCATGTCACCAAACCCCTACTGGGGGTGAGTCATAGTGAGACTATTCAACTCTATATGCTTCCCCAGGCTATTCACCCGGTGATAATGGGCATGCCCTGGCAACGCCAGCACATGCCACAGATTAATTGGAGAACAGGAGATGTGGCCAGTTGGAGTCCGCAGTATCATTTAACCTGCCTCAAGCCCGTGGTCCCACCTGGTGGGATGGTGGAGGTGGCCACTGGGGAAGTAAAGACCAAGTGTTCAGGACTTCCTACAGAGTATCGGATGTTCCAGGATGTGTTCGATGCCCGAGAGGCGGAGAGTCTTCCTCCTCATCGTCCATTCGATTGTGCCATCGAGTTGATGCCCGGACATACTCCATCCCAGGGACAATTGTACACCTTATTACGTGGAGAGTCAGACGCAATGCGTCAGTATGTCCAGGAGAACCTGGCTAAGGGCTTTATCTAACCCTCTTCCTCGCCGGCTGGCGCGGGGTTCTGTTTTGTGGCCAAAAAGGACAGGTCCTTACGGCCATGCATCAATTATCGGGGTTTAAATGCCATCACCATCAAGAATAGATATCCTTTGCCCCTCATCCCGGAGCTTTTTGACCGGATTCAAGGGGCCACCATTTTTTCTAAGTTGGACTTGCGTGGAGTGTATAATTTAATACAAATCCGGCCAGGGGACGAATGGAAGACGGCCTTCAATACCCATGAAGGGCACTTTGAATATTTGGTCATGCCTTTTGGCCTTTGTAACACCCCGGCTGTCTTCCAGGACTTCGTGAACTCCATTTTCCACGACCTCTTATATACCTCTGTTATAGTATACCTGGATGATATTCTAGTTTTTTCCACCTCACCTCAGGAACATGTGAAGCAGGTCCATACTGTGCTGCAGCAACTGCAGGACAATCACCTCTATGTGAAACTTGAGAAATGCACATTTCATCTGCACAGTATTCCTTTTTTGGGCTATATTCTGTCAGCAACGGGACTACGAATGGACCCTGGGAAGGTCTAAGCCATTCAAGATTGGCCACGACCACAAGGGTTGCGAGCGCTCCAACGGTTCCTGGGCTTTGCTAATTATTACAGACAATTTATACATCGCTACTCTGTAGTGGCAGCTTCCCTCACCGCCTTAACTAAGAAGGGTGCTAACGTTAGGGAGTGGTCTCTGCAAGCCGTCGAGGCCTTTGAAACTCTCAAGAAGGCTTTTCTGTCCGCTCCGGTCCTCCACAGTCCTGATCCCCAACGACCTTTTATTTTGGAGGTGGACGCCTCAGCTGTGGGAGCGGGGGCAATCTTGTCACAAACTTCGGAAGCAGGGAAGAGGCACCCATGTTTCTTTTTTTCCAAGAAGTTCACGACGGCCGAACAGAATTATACTGTGGGGGATCGGGAGTTGTTAGCCCTCAAGTTGGCTATTGAAGAGTGGCGATATCTCTTAGAGGGGGCAATCCATCCAATCTCTGTCATTACCGATCACAAGCGTTCCAGGGTCATCCCCCCTCCCCTCCCTCCGAGTTCCAGGGTCATCGCCCCCTCCCCTCCCTCCGAGTTCCAGGGTTGTCCCCTCCCCCCTCCCTCTGAGTTCCAGGGTAGTCCCCTCCCTCTGAGTTTCAGGGTCCCTCCCTCCCTCCCTCCGAGTTTCATATACAGACATTGAGAGTGAGCATCTTTTAAAGTTTAAAAAAAAAAAATAAGCTGTACCTTCTGTTACTTTAATGCGTGCGTGTCTCCGTTCCTCACTACCTCCCTCCCTCCCTCCCAGTTCCAGGGCCCCCCTCTCTCCCAGTTCCATGGTCATTGGCTCTCCCTCCCTCTTCCACGGTCGTTGGCCCTCCCTCCCTCCCAGTTCCATGGTCGTCGGCCCTCCCTCCCTCCCTCCCAGTTCCAGGGCCCCCCTCTCTCCCAGTTCCATGGTCATTGGCTCTCTCTCCCTCCCTCTTCCACGGTCGTTGGCCCTCCCTCCCTCCCAGTTCCATGGTCGTCGGCCCTCCCTCCCTCCCAGTTCCACGGTCGTCGGCCCTCCCTCCCTCTCTCCCAGTTCCACGTTCGTCGGCCCTCCCTCCTAGTTCCAGGGCCCCCCTCTCTCCCAGTTCCACGGTCGTCGGCCCGCCCTCCCTCCCAGTTCCAGGGCCCCCCTCTCTCCCAGTTCCACGGTCGTCGGCCCGCCCTCCCTCCCAGTTCCAGGGCCCCCCTCTCTCCCAGTTCCATGGTCGTTGGCCCTCCCTCCCTCTCTTCCAGTTCCACAGTCATCGGCCCTCCCTCCCTCTCTCCCAGTTCCACGGTTGTCAGCCCTCCCGCCCTCCCTCCCAGTTCCAGGCACCCTTCCTCCGCTTTTAAAAACTAATTTTCACTTACCTAGTCGGGGTTACGGCGGCCGGCAAAGCATACAGGCTCGGCCCTTCTCTGTCTGTCAGCTCTGGCCCTCATTTCCTGTTTCCACAAGGGTGGGACCAGAGCTGACAGAGAAGGGCCGAGCCTGCACGCTTTGCCGGCCGCCGTAACCCTGAAGCGGTAAGTGAAGATTAGTTTTTAAAAGTGGAGGGAGGGTGCCTGGAACTGGGAGGGAGGGAGGGCCGACGACCGTGGAACTGGGAGAGAGGGGGGGCCCTGGAACTGGGAGGGAGGGCCGACGACGACTGTGGAACTGGGAGAGAGGGGGGCCCTGGAACTGGGAGGGAGGGAGGGCTGACGACCGTGGAACTGGGAGAGGGGGAGCCCTGGAACTGGGAGGGAGGGACGGAGAACGTTGGAGGAGAGTGACGACGGAGAACGTTGGAGGAGAGTGACGTCAGCAGATGGTTACGGGTGCAGGTAGCCTCATTGGAACGTTGGAGGAGCAAATTATTATATTATATATATCCTATATAATAATTCTCACTTCCAACGTTCTGACGCTGCCTGGGACCATGGCTTCCACCGGAGGTGGTCTGCTACCTGCGGTAGATAACACTGACGTCACACATCCCTTCAAGTCTGCTGCTTTCTCTTCTCTTCGCTCTGACCTCTGACTCTGGTCCCACCCTTAACGAAACAGGAAATGAGGACGGGACCAGAGCTCAGAGCGAAGAGAAGGAAAGGCAGTAAACTCGCTGATCCTGCTCGCTCTTCAATGCTGCCGACGGGACCCCGGTAAGAGAGGGGGAGAGGGGGGTTGGCAATTTTAGAGGGGGGGGACTGGCAGTCGGAGGGAGGACAGAGTGAAGGAGAATGACAGAGGGAGGGAGGGGGGATTGCAACTCCGAGGGAGAGCAGAGTGAAGGAGAGTGACAGAGAGAGGGAGGAAGCCATGGAAATCGGAGGGGAGCAAAGGGGGCCGTGGGACTTGGAGGGGACAGAGGGAGAGAGTGAGGGAGGGGAGGAGGAAAACCTTGCTAGCGCCCATTTCTTTTCGTAACGAAATGGACCTTTTTTACTAGAATATATATTTACAAGTATGAAAAAAACATTAACAGTGAGATTTTGAAATGAGCAAATAAAGATATCATAACACTTGCTGTTTAGTTCATTGTCTAACAAAGCAAACATTTGTTAAAAAAGAATGCCTTGAGAAATTTGCGAAATATTAGATAGTTGATTATTCTTTTTATTTCACTAGGGATGGTGTTCCACCATTTTAAACCTGTTTGTGAGAAATCTCTGTTCAATATGGATTTAAACCTGATGTTTTTATAGCCAGGAAACTGTTGTATGAGATAGATTTACCCTACCATCAGCTTCATCATGTAATCTGGGTTTATGTCATAGATAATTTTGTAGATTAATGTACACATTTTAAAGATAATTCTGGCTTTGGTAGCAAATGTAATTTAGATAATAGCAGGGATGCTCTATTGAATTTTGAAGCGTTGCATATGAGTCTAGCATCAGTATTTAGGGTAGTTTGAAGTATTTTGATGAGGGATTCCTTATTCCCTAAATAGACTGAATTGTGAAATGGCTAATGTTTGTACATGGAAACGAAAAGTAGAAAACAGAAAGAAAGATCTGATTCTTTTCAGCTTCCATAAAGTTCTAAAGGTTTTGGTCACTACGGAATTAACTTGATTTTCACATGATAGGAATTGGTCGATGATCCCAAGAATTTTCAAATTATGTTCCAATGGATAGTTCGTCTGATTGATGGTAAAACTGGCCTGATTGTGGAAGCTGTTAGGACTGGAAATTATGAGAAATTTAGTTTTCTCCCTGTTTAATTTTAGATGAAAAGATTTTGCCCAATTCTCCATGACATCTACGATATTGGAGAGGATATCCTGAATTTGAGTGTCAAAGGGAAGATATATAGTCACGTCATTGGCATATATAAAAGACTGCAATCCTTCAGCCTCTAGGAGGTGACCTAGGGGTTCCATCATGATGCTAAAGAGAATGGGAGATATTGGAGATCCCTGTGGAACTCCACAATCTGGGGACCAGGCTGGAGAAGTGGATCCTCCCATTTTGACTTTGTATGTTCTGGATTTGAGGAACCCTATGAACCACTTATGAACATCTCCGCAGATGCCAATTGTAGATAAAATGTTGTGATCTACCATGTCGAATGCACTGGACATGTCGAATTATATAAGATAATTTTCCTACCCATGCTTAAGATTCGTCTAAATTTAGTTATTAGTGTAATAAGAACCGTTTTGGTGCTCTAGTTGGGTCTAAATCCCGATTATGTGTAATGAGATAAGCATCTAGAAGAGAGATTTTTGACTGTTTGGTTCTGGTTGGAGGTCCATGTAAGGACTCAATGAAGTATCCTTCCTGAAGCAGCTTTATTCTCAGCGAAACAAGGCGCACTTGTAGAAGGAAGGGCAACACGGGATTGTGTCAACAAAAGTTTTCTAAACAGTTCAATGACTCCCGGGCTTCACTATGAGCAGCCTGACTCCTATAAGTTATGACAAAACTAAGATAAGTAAAGGACATTTGCATTTTCGTGGTTTAACTATGTTTTCAATCTGCAAATAATGAAATTTCACAGATGTAAACCCCTGATGGCAGAGCAAGGTATTAAAAGATGGTACCAAATATGTCACAGTGTTTCCCCGAAATGACTCAACACCAACCAGGGAGTTTAACAATAAAAAAACATATTTTTTATTAGTATTATATTTAAATGTTAATTAAATTTTACCAACTTGCACATTCAACATATGTATTTCAATTACAGGTTTAAACATTGGGAGCATTTTCAGATAACTATAAATGTTAGGTACATAAATCATGTAAGCACATTCAATTTTACAAAACACTAGATTCTTTAACATTTCTTTTCTCCTGTCTTTCAGATTTCCATAGACCCTCAAGGATCTCAACATGTAACTCTACTCTTTTTTTCCTTAGTTATCTCTCACTTATTGTTCAGGTTTCCTTTACTATTTTCTCTTTTGTGCACTTTTTAAAATAGTCTCACCAGCTTATAATCGAACGAGAAAAACGCCCAAGTTCCGACCTAAATCGGGAGATGGGCGTTTTTCTCACAAAAACAAATAAAGCGGTATAATCGAAAGCCGAACCTTGGACGCTTTCAACTGCACTCCGTCGCGGATGCGGACAAAGTTGACGGGGGCGTGTCGGAGGCGTGGTGAAGGCGGAACTGGGGCGTGGTTATCACCCGAACAGAGATGGGCGCCTTTCGCCGATAATGGATGCGTTTGTAGCTAGAATTTAGGGCACTTTTCCTGGACCCTGTTTTTTCATGAATAAGGCCCCAAAAAGTGCCCTAAATGACCAGATGACCCCCAGAGGGAGTCGGGGATGACCTCCCCTGACTCCCCCAGTGGTCACTAACCCCCTCCCACCACAAAAAAATAATGTTTCACAACTTTTTACTTTCACCCTCAAATGTCATACCCTCCTCCCAAGCAGCAGTATGCAGGTCCCTGGAGCAGTTGTTAGGGGGTGCAGTGGACGTCAGGCAGGTGGACCCAGGCCCATCCCCCCCCTACCTGTTACAATTGTGCTGCTTAATGCTTAGTCGTCCAACCCCCCCAAACCCACTGTACCCACATGTAGGTGCCCCCCTTCACCTCTTAGGGCTATAGTAATGGTGTAGACTTGTGGGCAGTGGGTTTTGAGGGGGATTTGGGGGGCTCAACACCCAAGGGAAGGGTGCTATGCACCTGGGAGCTCTTTTACCTTTTTTTTTGTTTTTGTAAAAGTGCCCCCTAGGGTGCCCGGTTGGTGTCCTGGCATGTGAGGGGGACCAGTGCACTATGAATCCTGGCCCCTCCCACGAACAAATGCCTTGGATTTATTCGTTTTTGAGCTGGGCGATTTCATTTTCCATTATCGCTGAAAAGCAAAAACGCCCAGCTCACACCTTGGCGAATAAAACATGGGCGTCTATTTTTTTTTGAAAATACGGTTCACTCCACCCCTTCACGGACCCGTTCTCGGAGATTAACGCCCATGGAGATAGGCGTTTCTGTTCGATTATGCCCCTCTCAGTCACTTAGCTGCTCTCTCTGTTTTCTCTCTCTCTCTCTTCAACGGTGGGCGCCTTTTCTTTCAGGTGATGATCTCCAGCATAAACTCTCTTCCAGTCTTTTCCTAGTAACATCTTCTCATCAATACAGCTCCATCCCAACTGCCAGCCTGAGCTGTTTGTCACTCTCCTGAGAGTTCCATCAGTATGCGGAACACTCAGCGCATGCACACAGATCACTCAGTTTCACTGCACTGCTCACTGTCTCTACACCAGATTTAGAATGAGCCAGGTAATCTTTTAACATTTAACCCATAGACAGATGTAGACAAGCTTCAGCAGTGCTATAGGAGTGAACGGTTGTGGCTTGGTTGGTGGGTGAGTTCACGGGAGGTTTTTTTACAAGTCCGGGCACAGGTCCCTTATGGTAGTTTTGGTGTTTGGTGTCTTACCTCATTAATTCATAGTATTAGTGATAGGGAAGGAGAGCTTTTTTATACCATTCGTTTTTCTCATGTAGATATGAGTTTTTGCGCATGTTTTTTTTGCTCTCTGGTTCTCTTTCACTGGTTCTCTTTTACTTCTTGCTGCAATAGTGGATTCAGCACTACATGCAATGGTTTCCCTATCAGGAGCTTTGAGGTTCCTTATTGGTTAATTAACTTTTAAGGATTCTGGTGATCCTTTCTGAATTACTGGGATAGACACCTACAAAACTTTCAATTTCAAACTTCTTAGAAATCTAGAGTGAAGAGTCATACATTTTGGGGACATTTCACTCCAATTAAATGTGAATGTTAGCTCTGACATTTTTGTAGACTTCCAGTCATAATTATCTATGAAATGTAAATTTTGAGAGGGGAATCTGAATGTAAATAAACCTAAAAGACGTCCTTTCTGATGGGAAGAATGAGCTGGAGGACTAATAAAATTCTAAGAGTTTAGAAAGTTGTTAAGTTCCTTAGTATGAGGATCATTTGGATTATGTAAGTGTAAGTTAGTGCCTTCAGTGCTTCTTCCTAGTAGAAATGTTTTGAGCCTTTAAGCATATACTAGATACAAATTTAGTAAATAATGATTGAGCGTCAGTCCAATTTCCAGGGGGCCGATAAAATAAAATTGCAGTTAGGTGATTGTGTGAGGCCAATATTTCAAGAGTGGGAGATGAGAAATCAGAGATTGGTTCAATTAAGAAAAATGATTTATAAAGGAGAACAGTGCCCTTGTATATCCAGGTCCTTAAGCCAAACATATTGATACCAATAGAATGTGGAAAATGGAATAAGTTCAGAACTTTATAAAATGTCAGCATTAATTTACCTTTGGGAAATACAGAAACACAGAAATCATATAAATCAGATGATTTTGATAAAGAAGTTAGTTCAATAATACTTTTTTTGATAGTGCTTGGTAATTGTAACCATTGAAACATTTGGTTGAGAGATAGGTCATATTTATGAATTAAATCTTCAAATGCAAGAAAACCCAGTCCAAATAGGAGTTGATTTAATAACCAAATATTTAGTTGTTGCCTTAACTTCCACAATATAGCTTTTCTTTTCTATTCTGAATTTAGGAATTTAGAAATTTGAGAAGAGCTCCAGACATTCTTTTGCATAGCTTTATCAGTCTGCAAAAGAGCAAAGTTTGTATCTTTGATTTATCTATTATTGAATAGATTATGTGTCAAAGACATTGTAATAAGCAAAGAGGTAGGTACTGGTGAGATCAGATCCCTTTCAATATGTAGCCATAGAAGGATGTCATGATCTGTAGGAGAAGTTAATAACCAATATATACCAAATGTACAGTAGCTAATGACAGGTGATAGTTGTAAAAATCTGGGTGATTTAGGTAATGCTCTAAGGAGTAAATTCTATAAGTAGCGCCTAAAAAGCAGCATTGATAAAGAGGTACACTTAGCGCAATTTTATAACGAATATTTCCATATCATCAAGCAAATCAATCCATAGACTGGTGGGTTGCGTCCATCTACCAGCAGGTGGAGATAGAGAGCAATCTTTTGCCTCCCTATATGGTCATGTGCTGCCGGAAACTCCTCAGTATGTTCTCTATCTCAGCAGGTGTGTGGTCACGCAGCAGCAGCAGCTCTGGCTAGGTCTCCAAGCCTATTTTTAGGTTTTGTTGAGTACCTGGGGTTGAGGGCTCTTCGTGAGCAAATTAAATCTGGTGGTGCCAGGTCCCTCCTTTTCTCCCGCTTCCCACTGGCTCCGTTGAAAAAAAAAATTTTTTTTTAATGTTCAAAAAGGGCGTCTATTTTAGCTGCTCACTGGGACACCAATTCTTCGCAGCTCGGAGCAAGCAGCAGGTAATTTTACCTTTTATTGGCGGGCAGGGGGTCCCCGAACGTTCCCCTCATGGCTTATGGCGTCGGAGGGAAAGGGCGCGAAAAAGCGCTTCCCAGACCGCATTCGTGCGTCTAGCAGGGAGGCGCGGGATCGGAGGCAGTGTAGCCCTTTCTGGGCACCTTTCTGGACTTGGCTGGTTTTTCCTCCGTTGGAGCGTCGGCGGCTTGTTCTGCCTTAGGTGCGCATCCCCCGATTTCCATCCCTCCGGTGTTCGCCGGCCACGCGGCTCGGTCGGCTTCCTCTGGGGCCGCCCTTGAGTGGGGAGACAGCAAAAAGTTGGCCGCCCTTGATTTGGGCGGCAGTAAGAAGTTGGTGAAAATTAAGCGCCCTTCTTCCTGTGCGGCTCCTTCGTGGAGTGATGCGACAGATGCCATTTTGGATGTGCAGCGTGCCTCTCCCCCACTCTTTGGAGCAGAGGTTGAGAGTTCCTCTAGGGCCGTGGCCTAGGCTGCAGAGGTGCACAAACAGGGGGATTTCTCTCCTGAGTTTATTTTGCTGCTGCATCAGGCATTTCTTCTGCAAAACGCTGCTCCAGCTCCCCTGTCAGACATGGATGAAGAGGCCTCCCTGATCAAACGCCTTCGGGTGGATCATCAGGCCTTAGGGAACTCTGTCTCTTCTGATGTAGATGAGGGCAGCGTTTCTGGGTTCTCCCAAAGGTCCTTCGGGGATTCCTTGGAGGAGGCTGATCCTCGCCCCGATGGGGCAGATGACCCCTCTGCAGCACGGCTTTTTCGCTCAGAGGATTTGCCCAACCTGTTAGTTCAGGCCATGAGCATTTTAAATATTTCCTCTCCGGAGGAAGGCCCTCTTTCAGCCTCGGCAGGTTCCGCTATTATGCTGGGAACAAAGCGCCCGCCCAGAACCTTCCACATTCATGAAGCCATGCAGACTTTAATTTTGGCTCAATGGGATTCTCCTGATGTGAGCCTTAAAGTAGCCAGAGCCATGTCCCGTCTGTACCCTCTGCCTGAGGGTGAACGGGAGGCCTTAGACTCTCTGATCGCTGCGGTGACGAAGAAGGCAGCTCTGCCAGTGGAAGGCGGCTCTGCCCTGAAGGACGGTCAGGACAGGAAATTGGAGGTAGCCTTAAAGTTGGCTTTTGACGCGGCCGCGCTGAGTCTGCAGGCCTCAGTTTGCGGCTCCTTTGTGGCCAGGGCATATAAGTACATAAGTACATAAGTAATGCCACACTGGGAAAACACCAAGGGTCTATCAAGCCCAGCATCCTGTCCACGACAGTAGCCAATCCAGGCCAAGGGCACCTGGCAAGCTTCCCAAACGTATAAACATTCTATACAGGTTATTCCTGGAATTGTGGATTTTTCCCAAGTCCATTTAATAGCGGTTTATGGACTTGTCCTTTAGGAAACCATCTAACCCCTTTTTAAACTCTGCCAAGCTAACCGCCTTCACTACGTTCTCTGGCAACGAATTCCAGAGTTTAATTACGCGTTGGGTGAAGAAATATTTTCTCCGATTTGTTTTAAATTTACTACACTGTAGTTTCATCGCATGCTCCCTAGTCCTAGTATTTTTGGAAAGCGTGAACAGATGCTTCACATCCACCTGTTCCACTCCACTCATTATTTTATATACCTCTATCATGTCCCCACTCAGTTGTCTCTTCTCCAAGCTGAAAAGCCCTAGCCTCCTTAGTCTTTCTTCATAGGGAAGTCGTCCCATCCCCGCTATCATTTTAGTTGCCCTATGCTTCACCTTTTCCAATTCTGCTGTATTTTTTTTGAGATGCGGCGACCAGAATTGAACACAATACTCAAGGTGCGGTCGCACCATGGAGAGATATAACGGCATTATAACATCCTCACACCTGTTTTCCATACCTTTCCTAATAATCCCCAACATTCTATTCGCTTTCCTAGCCGCAGCAGCACACTGAACAGAAGGTTTCAGTGTATTATCGACGACGACACCCAGATCCCTTTCTAGGTCCGTAACTCCTAACGTGGAGCCTTGCATGACGTAGCTATAATTCGGGTTCTTTTTTCCCACATGCATCACCTTGCACTTGCTCATATTAAACGTCATCTGCTATTTAGCCTCCCAGTCTCCTAAGGTCCTTCTGTAATTTTTCACAATCCTGTCGCGAGTTAACGACTTTGAATAACTTTGTGTCATCAGCAAATTTAATTACCTCGCTAGTCACTCCCATCTCTAAATCATTTATAAATATATTAAAAAGCAGCGGTCCTAGCACAGACCCCTGAGGAACCCCACTAACTACCCTTCTCCATTGTGAATACTGCCCATTTAACCCCACTCTCTGTTTCCTATCCTTCAACCAGTTTTTAATCCACAATAGGACTTTTCCTCCTATCCCATGACCCTCCAATTTCCTCTGTAGCCTTTCACGAGGTACCTTGTCAAACGCCTTTTGAAAATCCAGATACACAATATCAACTGGCTCCCCTTTGTCCACATGTTTGTTTACTCCTTCAAGGAATTGAAGTAAATTGGTCAGGTAAGATTTCCCTACACAAAAGCCGTGCTGACTTGGTCTCAGTAATCCATGTCCTCGGATGTGCTCTGTAATTTTGTTTTTAATAATAGCCTCTACCATTTTCCCCGGCACCGACGTCAGACTCACCGGTCTATAATTTCCCAGATCTCCCCTGGAACCTTTTTTAAAGATGGGCATTACATTGGCCACCCTCCAATCTTCCGGTACCATGCTCGATTTTAAGGATAAATTGCATATCACTAGCAGTAGCTCCGCAAGCTCATTTTTCAGTTCTATCAGTACTCTGGGATGGATACCATCCGGTCCAGGAGATTTGCTACTCTTCAGTTTGCTGAACTGCCCCATTACGTCCTCCAGGTTTACCGTGAAGTCAGTAAGTTTCTCCGACTCGTCCACTTGAAATATCATTTTCGGCATTGGCATCCCACTCAAATCTTCCTCGGTGAAGACCAAAGCATTTATTCAATCTCTCAGCTACGTCTTTGTCTTCCTTGATCGCCCATTTTACCCCTCGGTCATCCAGTGGCCCAACTGATTCTTTTGCCGGCTTCCTGCTTTTAATATGCCGACAAAATTTTTACTACGTTTTTTTGCCTCTAATGCTATCTTTTTCTCGTAATCCCTCTTGGCCTTCTTTATCTGTGCCTTGCATTTGCTTTTACACTCCTTATGCTGCTTCTTGTTATTTTCAGACGGTTCCTTTTTCCATTTTCTGAAGGCGTTTCTTTTAGCCCTTATAGCTTCCTTCACCTCACTTTTCAACCAGGCCGGCTGTCTTTTGGAGTTCCGTCTTTCTTTTCTAATTCGCATGCCTGACCGTTTTACAGCGGGCCTCCCCCTTGGATCCTTCCTTGCAAGTAGGCAAGTCGGGCTTGGCCTACTTGGCAGACTTGCTATATGATGTCTTGAGAGCCTCAGCTAAAGGTATGGCTCAGACAGTCTCTGCCCGTCGGTGGCTATGGCTTAAGCATTGGTCTGCTGACCATGCCGCAAAATCTCGCCTAGCCAAGTTGCCTTTTAAGGGCAAGCTGCTCTTTGGGGATGAGCTGGACAAGATCGTGATGGATCTCGGCAGTTCTAAAGGCAAGAGGTTGCCGGAGGTGAGGGGTTGGGCTGGCAGTGTTCGCCCTGGTTCCTCTAAGGGCCGGTTTCAGGAGGCCTATCGATATCGCCCGAGCAAGTCGGGCTCCTCTTCCTCCTTCAAGCAGAAGTTCTCCCCCAAGCAGCATTCCTTTCGCAGAGACCACCATCCCGGAGGTTCTTCCTCCGGCCCTCCCCCAGGGTCTCGCACCCAATGATGGGACCCTGGTCCATGGCCCAGAGCAGATAGGAGGACGGTTGTCCTCATTTCTGGGCGATGTGGAGCCATTTAAAATCCCAGGACTATAGGAAGTCTTTACATTCAAGTGCGTTTGTGGAGTTGGGGTCTTCTAGGTGAAGGTTAATGTCGCCTAGTAGAAGTATGTTGTTGTTGTTTACACAGTTGTTTGATATGAAGTCCATTAAGGTGGGCTGACTTTCCTTCCAGTTGCCGGGTGGTCTGTAGAATAATACCCAATTCAGGTGATCGGTTAGGAAGTTGTTATGGATTCTAAAATCAGGTAATTTCTAGTTGGGGTGTTATGGAGGTGGCTGTGGTTTCGGTGGTGAATTTTTCTCGGTATATTAGTGCTATGCCTCCACCTCTCTTTTCCGATGTGGTTTGGTGGGTGATTTTGTAACCTGGCGGCACAGTTCAAGGATTATGGGGTCGTTTTGGTTGTGAATCCATGTTTCATTGATAAAGATGAGATTGAGGTTTTCTGATGTGATCCAATCTGATATTGTTGTTGTTTTGTTGATTACGGATCTAGCATTGATGTAGCCTACCTGGATGTTTTGGTATGGGGCTTCTAGGTTTGGTGTTATGTGGATTTTTGTTAGTTGTCGTTCCTTGGGTGATGTGTGTTTGTTGTGTTCTTTTCTCTCGTTTTGTTGGTGATGTCCATGTTTGGATAGTTTTCCTTTAGTGTGATGAGAGTCAGTTTGGTGGACTGTGGAATGTTTGATCAGTCTTTGGTGATTTTGTAGGGTGGGTATGAAGTAATGTTCTGTGAGTGGGATGGATCAGTGAAAGGGAGTAGATTACCAGAAGTATTTTGATTGTGTTCATTTTGGTGTCAATTTAGGATATATAGGTTACTCACAGTCAGATGCTCGGGAGTGAAGTCTTGGACACCTATAAGTCAGGCTTACAGTGAGAGTGGGAGCTCAGCAGTTCTGATGGGAATACAGGCTCACAGTGAGAGTGAGAGTTCAGCAGTTCTGATTACATATTAAGTATTGGCTGTCACTTCCTTATCACTGAATACTAAATTCTTTAACAATCCTATAAAAGGAAAATAATTTTCAACCTCCCTTTCTTAGTACAATCCAGATTTCATATTGTTTCAGGAAACACTTCTGACAGCAGCAGAGTCTGCTAAACTGCAATCCAGATGGTCTCTTGCAAACGGAATGGTGTGGCCATTCTGATAAGAAAAAGGCCTGATATAAAACTGATATCTCATTCTAGTGACACCTCTGGCCGATGGGTTATGGTAACCTTTAATATTAATGACGTTCTTCTTTACCTTATTAATATTTATGTACCTAAAGTATTTTTTCACAGAGAGAGTAGTGGATGCTTGGAATGCCCTCCCGTGGGAGGTGGTGGAAATGAAAACGGTAACAGAATTCAAACACGCATGGGACAAACATAAAGGAATCCTGTTCAGAAGGAATGGATCCTAAGGAGCTTAGCCAAGATTGGGTGGCAGAGCCAGTGGCGGGAGGCAGGGATAGTGCTGGGCAGACTTATACGGTCTGTGCCAGAGCCGGTGGTGGGAGGAGGGGCTGGTGGTTGGGAGGCGGGGATAGTGCTGGGAAGACTTACACGGTCTGTGCCCTGAAAAGGACAGGTACAAATCAAGGTAAGGTATATACAAAAAGTAGCACATATGAGTTTATCTTGTTGGGCAGACTGGATGGACCATGTAGGTCTTTTTCTGCTGTCATCTACTATGTTACTATGTTAATGCGGATTGCCCAGACTTTTTCCACAATATAGTCTGTTTAATAGATAATGGAGATGACACCCTTTGTGTCCTCAGTTTTTCCAGCTCTGGATTGTATGTCACTACAAGGGGAATTCTGTCTGTGGATTTTTTCTCCTTGTACTGTAGCAGATTCTCCCTGGGTGTTTTGAGGGAGGAGGCAATATTCTTGGAGATTATTTTGGGGTTGTAGCCTTTCTGTTTGAAGGATGCAGTCAGGCTTTTAAGGGGTCTGTCTCTGTCCCCTGGGTCAGAGCAGATATGGTGGTATCTTGTGGCTTGGTTGTAAATGATGGCTCTTTTTGTATGTGAAGGATGGAAGCTGGAGTTGTGGAGGTAGCTGCATCTGTCTGTGGGTTTCTTGTATATAGATGTTTGTATACAGCCATCACTGATTGAGACCGTGGTGTCCAAAAAATTGACTTTTTCTGGGGAGTAGTCAATTTTGAATCTGATTGTAGGATGGTATGTATTGAAGGCAGAATAAAATTGTTTTAGAGTTTCTTCACCCTCCGTCCAAATCATAAAAATGTCATCGATGTACCAGTAGAATTTTAGGGGTTTGGCCTGATAAGTATTCAGAAATGTCTCTTCCAGCTCAGCCATAAAGAGGTTGGCATATTGGGGAGCTGTCCTAGTGCCCATCGCAGTGCCCATTATTTGCAGATACATATCATTGTTAAAGTGGAAGTAGCTGTGAGTTAAAATAAATTTAATTAATTTTGTAATAGTTTCTGGTGAGTATTGATGGTCCAGTGTGGATGTTTTTAGGAGTCTTCCACATGCAGCTATGCCATCCGCATGTGGAATGTTGCTGTATAGTGATTCTACATCCATCGTGACCAGAAGGGTGTTAGGTGGTAGTTGCTTGATATTTTTCAATTTATTCAGAAAGTCTGTGGTGTCTTGTATGAAGCTGTTAGTTTTGTGTACAAGAGGTTTCAGAATTCCCTCTATGAATCCAGATATTTCTTCCGTGAGTGTGCCAATACCTGATATGATTGGTCTGCCAGGGTTTCCCGGTTTGTGGATCTTGGGTAGCATGTAGAATGAGCCCACAGCAGGTTGGTTTGGTATGAGTTTCTTCAGGTGAGGTTGCGCTTGTGTAGGAAATGTTTTGATAAGGTCTTTCAGCTGTTTTGTGTAATCCTGTGTGGGGTCCTCAGTTAGTTTCCTGTAGTATTTATTGTCTGAGAGCTGTCTGTGCCCCTCTTCAATGTATTTTTGTATGTCCATAATTACCACTGCGCCTCCTTTGTCTGCGGGTTTGATGATAATGCGTTCGTTAGTTTGTAGGGTTCTTATGGCCGCTCTTTCTGGTGGGGTAAGATTGTACAGGATTCTCTTTTGTTTGTTGGAAAGTTGGGATTTCACCCTATGTCTGAAACTTTCTATGTAATTATCCAGCTTGTAGTTTTGTCCCTCCTGTGGGGTGAAATAAGTGCTGAAAGGTAACTTTAAAACCATACAAGAACGTAAGACCTTTGAAGTCAGAATGATTGAATATTTTAACACCCAACAGAAAGGACTTAACAAAGACCTGGGGTTCCTAGCCCATTATAAACCATAAAGCTGTATGTCTATGTGGATCACCCCACCCCTCACCTATCCACACCCATCCTGTTAGAATATCAATGATATGCTTTGATGTCCCCATGCATACCTCCGACCCACCCCCATCCTCCCACCCTGTCAGAATGTCATAGTAATGCTTGAATGTTTTCACTTATATACACTGTCAGCTAGCACATTTGCTTATTTCCGATCTGACGAAGAAGGGCAACCTTCGAAAGCTAATCAAGAAATGTATTAAGTTTTGTCCAATAAAAAAGGTATCATCTTATTTTCTTTTCCATGTTTTATTTTGTTTGATTTCTATTGATAGCCCAGTAAGTAAACAAGGAGGCCAATTTGGTTAATGTGTTTCCCCAGCGTGACATCCTCACTGCCTTCAGCCCAAACAAAACAAACAAACTTTTGAGCTGCTGCATCCAGGTTGTTCTTGATTGTTGATCGTAACAAGGCTAAAGCTGTTTCTGTTAATAGGCACGGTATTGCAGCTGGTAGAAAAAGCGGTTATAAACTCTGTAGTTTGTGCTTATATATCCTGTTTCTGTTTCTTGAGAGTTTATCTGAGTTTATCTTAACTGTTGTTGTACTCTGCCTTGGGAAGCTGGTGTTATAAAGATGATAGAATACTGCATATTGAAATTAAATGGAAGTAGAATTAAACTCACTTTCATTGGGGCACATGGAATCACATTTTAATGTCATCTCATTTGTAGGAATTTGCATTTTAGATACACAACTGGATTATTCTGTTTTTAGGCATGTTTCAGGGACAAGTGGTTTTATAGGTCAAAATAAAAATAAATATTTTTTTAATGCAGATCTCTTTTGTTTAGACATACCTAAATGGGCTATAAGCCCCTAATGGTGTATTAGGTTCTGCCCAGTGTAATATTTTTGGTACAGTAAAGTTCTGAGTGTGTTTTTGCACAAAGATGTGCATAGTGTTTTGCAGTTGAGCGATTATGGTTAGTATATGCTTTGAGCAACCACTTTATTCTTTGACATATGTATCTAATATCTAAATTTAATAAAAGGTATTAATTGTGACTTTTATTTATTTTATTTTTTTTCTGTGTGTTATCAGACAATTATGGATTTAAGCTCCACCCCTGGCCCCACCCCTAACTCCGCCCCCTTTAGCCTCCCCAAACAGTTGGGCCACCGACCGCCTATGGACATGCTGGAAATAAAATATACTGTGTGGTTGGGGGAGGGGCAGAGCAAGATGGTCAAGACAAGAGGGGTCATCAAGGGAAGCAAGAGTGAGATTTCAGGGGGGGGGGAGAAGCAAGGGAGACCCGGATGGGAGAGGGCCAGGGAAGCAAGGGGAGATGTTGTACAAGGAGGTTGAGGAAAACAGGCACACACACAGTCACAGCCTTGTTTTGCAGCCCATAAAATAAAAAAGGGGGAGTGGGTGGACTGGAGAGAGCAACACACACAAAAACTCTCTCTCTTTTCTTTTTTTTTCCAGTCCATAAATTACAAAAATAAAATAAAGGGGAGAGAGTGGTAGGGGACTAAGTAGTGACACACACAGACACAGCCTTTTTTTCAGCCTATTAAAAAAGAGGAGAGGGGGAGGCACACACTCACGCACACTTTTTTTCAGTCCTTAAAATAAATTTAAAAAGGGGACATGCTGGAAATAAAATATACTGTATGGTTGGGGGAAGGGGCAGAGCAAGATAGTCAAGACAAGAGGGGTCATCAAGGGAAGCAAGAGTGAGATTTCGGGGGGGGGGGGGAGAAGCAAGGGAGACCCGGAGGGGAGAGGGCCAGGGAAGCAAGGGGAAATGTTGGACAAGGAGGTTGAGGAAAACAGGAGATGGGTTATTCCTATCTAGTCCATTATATGGACTTTAGTTCACCCAAAACAATAGTAAATGCTAAAACAATAGCAAAAGATTATTAAAAATAAATTTGTTGTCTATATGTAAAAAGTCTAAAGCTGTTCCAGTTGGATAAGTAGTGCCTTAAAAGGTGGAAAACAATTTTTTTTCTTTTTAACTTATTTGACAACTTTTTAATTTATTTGAAAGCTTCCCATATCTAGATATAAATATCATGAAATAAAAATTGAACATCACTAAGACAGCTTAAAAATTATTATATGCTGTTCTATACAATACAGATGGCAAAATTTCAGTGAGAATATCCTGGTTCTTGATCTTAACTGTTCATCTTAACTGTTGCAGTAATCTGCCTCTGGGAAGTCTGGTGTCATAAAGATGGAATATACTGAAATTAAATGGAAGTAAAATTAAACTCCTCCTTTCATGTCTGTTTTGGTGGCCCTTTACTAGGTGAAAGCATCTTTGCACGAATACGGGGGGGGGGGGGGGGGGGGTGTCCCTGCAGCCAGTCCCTGCAGCCAGTCCCTGCAGCCAGTCCCTCCAAATGACACAATGATTTAAAATGTAGAACAAATTAGTACTCTAACCGATGAAACCAATACTTCCTCTGTGTACATCCATGTGC
Organism: Microcaecilia unicolor; assembly: GCF_901765095.1. NCBI lineage: Eukaryota > Metazoa > Chordata > Amphibia > Gymnophiona > Siphonopidae > Microcaecilia > Microcaecilia unicolor. The sequence goes on along the minus strand of NC_044033.1, from coordinate 229,316,364 downwards.
TGCACAAGCCAGCATGTTTGAAAATATAAGTGAGATTAAATAAAGTTATAGGCATAGGATAGAATAAAACCTAGTATTGAATCTTAACAGTACTTCATCTATCCAAGGAGACCAAATATGACCCACCAAGAAATGCTCCCTTATGCTATGAGTTTATCTGATTGATCAGACTGGATGGACTGTACAAGTCTTTATCTGCTGCCATCTACTATGTTAAGGCCATGCTCCTAAGTCAGGCTGTTAAATTTGTGCCTTATTTTCAGTTGTCCCTCGTCTCGCGGGTGCGAGCATCACAGCAGATCACAGCTCGGCAGATGTTGAGATTGCTAGGCCACATGGCCTCCACAGTTCATGTGACTCCCATGGCCCGCCTTCACATGAGATCTGCTCAATGGACCCTAGCTTCCCAGTGGTTTCAGGCTGCTGGGGATCTAGAAGACGTGATCCACCTGTCCACGAGTTTTCTCAAATCCCTGTATTGGTGGACGATTTGGTCCAATTTGACTCTGGGACGTCCTTTCCAAATTCCTCAGCCACAAAAAGTGCTGACCACGGATGCGTCTCTCCTGGGATGGGAAGCTCATGTCGATGGGCTTCACACCCAAGGAAGCTGGTCCCTCCAGGAACGCGATCTACAGATCAATCTTCTGGAGTTACGAGCGATCTGGAACGCTCTGAAGGCTTTCAGAGATCGGCTGTCCCACCAAATTATCCAAATTCAGACAGACAACCAGGTTGCCATGTATTACGTCAACAAGCAGGGGGGCACCGGATCTCGCCCCCTGTGTCAGGAAGCCGTCAGCATGTGGCTCTGGGCTCGCCATCACGGCATGGTGCTCCAAGCCACATATCTGGCAGGCGTAAACAACAGTCTGGCCGACAGGTTGAGCAGGATTATGCAACCTCACGAGTGGTCGCTCAATTCCTGTGTGGTGCGACAGATCTTCCAGGTGTGGGGCACCCCCTTGGTAGATCTCTTCGCTTCCCGAGCCAACCACAAAGTCCCTCAGTTCTGTTCCAGGCTTCAGGCCCACAGCAGACTGGCATCGGATGCCTTCCTCCTGGACTGGGGGGAGGGTCTGCTGTATGCTTATCCTCCCATACCTCTGGTGGGGAAGACTTTGTTGAAACTCAAGCAAGACCGAGGCACCATGATTCTGATTGCTCCCTTTTGGCCGCGTCAGATCTGGTTCCCTCTTCTTCTGGAGTTGTCCTCTGAAGAACCGTGGAGATTGGAGTGTTTTCCGACCCTCATCACACAGGACGAAGGGGCACTTCTGCATCCCAACCTCCGGTCCCTGGCTCTCACGGCCTGGATGTTGAGAGCGTAGACTTTGCCTCTTTGGGTCTGTCAGAGGGTGTCTCCCGCATCTTGCTTGCTTCCAGGAAAGATTCCACTAAGAGGAGTTACTTCTTTCTATGGAGGAGGTTTGCCGTCTGGTGTGACAGCAAGGCCCTAGATCCTCGCTCTTGTCCTACACAGACCCTGCTTGAATACCTTCTGCACTTGTCTGAGTCTGGTCTCAAGACCAACTCTGTAAGGGTTCACCTTAGTGCAATCAGTGCATACCATTACCGTGTGGAAGGTAAGCCGATCTCAGGACAGTCTTTAGTTGTTCGCTTCATGAGAGGTTTGCTTTTGTCAAAGCCCCCTGTCAAGCCTCCTACAGTGTCATGGGATCTCAATGTCGTTCTCACCCAGCTGATGAAACCTCCTTTTGAGCCACTGAATTCCTGCCATCTGAAGTACTTGACCTGGAAGGTCATTTTCTTGGTGGCAGTTACTTCAGCTCGTAGAGTCAGTGAGCTTCAGGCCCTGGTAGCCCAGGCCCCTTACACCAAATTTCATCATAACAGAGTACTCCTCCGCACTCACCCTAAGTTCTTGCCAAAGGTTGTGTCGGAGTTCCATCTGAACCAGTCAATTGTCTTGCCAACATTCTTTCCCCGTCCTCATTCCTGCCCTGCTGAACGTCAGCTGCACACATTGGACTGCAAGAGAGCATTGGCCTTCTACCTGGAGCGGACACAGCCCAACAGACAGTCCGCCCAATTGTTTGTTTCTTTTGATCCCAACAGGAGGGGAGTGGCTGTGGGAAAACGCACCATATCCAATTGGCTAGCAGATTGCATTTCCTTCACTTACGCCCAGGCTGGGCTGGCTCTTGAGGGTCATGTCACGGCTCATAATGTTAGAGCCATGGCAGCGTCGGTAGCCCACTTGAAGTCAGCCACTATTGAAGAGATTTGCAAAGCTGCGACGTGGTCATCTGTCCACACATTCACATCTCATTACTGCCTACAGCAGGATACCCGACGCGACAGTCGGTTCGGGCAGTCAGTGCTTCAGAATCTGTTCGGGGTTTAGAATCCAACTCCACCCCCCTAGGCCCATGTTTGTTCTGTTCCAGGCTGCACTCTCAGTTAGTTGGTAAATTTTTTAGGTCAATCTCAGTTATGTCCTCGCCGTTGCGAGGCCCAATTGACCATGGTTGTTGTTTTGAGTGAGCCTGGGGGCTAGGGATAACCCCATCAGTGAGAACAAGCAGCCTGCTTGTCCTCGGAGAAAGCGAATGCTACATACCTGTAGAAGGTATTCTCTGAGGACAGCAGGCTGATTGTTCTCACAAACCCGCCCGCCTCCCCTTTGGAGTTGTGTCTTCCCTTCTCTTTGTCTTGCTACATATGAGACTGGCCGGCACGAGCCGGTTCGGGCGGGAAGACGGCCGCGCATGCGCGGTGCGCATCAGCGCGTGAGGACTAGCAAAGGACTTTGCTAGAAAGTGTTCCGATTGGAGGGGCTGCCGTGGACATCACCCATCAGTGAGAACAATCAGCCTGCTGTCCTTGGAGAATACCTTCTATAGGTATGTAGCATTCGCTTTGTAGCTGTGTTAATAAATGTTTATAATAGGTAATCTTTTTATTGGACTAATTTTAATACATTTTGACTAACTTTCGGAGAACAAAACCCTCTTCCTCAGGTCAGGATAGGATACTGTAACAGCACTATACTGTATTGAACTGAGGAAGGATGTTTTGGCCTCTGAAAGCTAAATGTATTAGTCCAATAAAATGATATTATTTTATTTTCTATATTTGTTTTATTTCTATTTGTTAATTTGTAAAGTGGTGATTGGTTCTTGTTAGTTTTTTTCAAATTTACATCTGCAGTCTTTATATTTTGCACAGTACTAGGGGACATTTTCAGTTTCTGTGGTGTTGCATTGTATGCAGAGTCTGGCATCTTGGGGGTTCAGTTTAATTTTTGTCTAAATAGCGTTTGGAATATGTCCACTTTGAGAATTTACATCTGCTATCTTATTTTGCAATGTATAGCAATTTGTTTCTAAGAATATTGCTGACAATTCCTGTCAGTGTGGCAAGTGGTGAGCGATCATTTTCACCGGGGGGGGGGGGGGGGTGATCATTTTCACGGGGGGTAGGGGCGCCAACTGATAGTCTGCAGGGGGGCGCCAGAGACCCTAGGCACGGCCCTGCTGCCATCTACTATGTTAGGGCCATGCTCCTAAGTCAGGCTGTTAAATTTGTACCTTATTTTCAGTCATACTTAGGAGTATAACTTTTCAGCTAAAAATTCATCTTAATTAATGAGCTTGAAAGTTATGCCTACCATTTGTTTGCCTAGATCAGTGGTTCTCAACCAGTGTGTCAGGACACATTGGTGTGTCCCCAAGAGGTGGGAGAAGTGTCACAAAAAAAATTTGGTATAGAAAGCAAGCTTGTGTTTCCTTTACAACCATCAGTGCCTGCAAGCTGGGAAGACAAGCAATCTTGAGAGTTAGGTTCTCAAAATCCGTTACTGGTCCCTATTTCTGCTTCTTCATTACCTTCCAATAATAATGTTGCAGGTCTGCTATCTATAGATTCTGTTTGCTATATAGTTTGAGTAGCATATTTGCAGATTTTTATGATGTTTCACAGTATCTGGCAGTGGAGGGATTTTGTGTTGCTGTTACTGAGGGAAAGGATATCCATGCATTCTATCACAATTGTACCAAGGATAGATTGGAGAAAAGAAAACTAGGCAAAAGGAAATATGGGAGGGGAGAGCAAGGCAATCGAAATATCCAGAGATGGGCATAACTCTCAGTAAGAGCATAAATCCTTTGAATATTGAGCTCATAATTGGTACTTTATGCTGGGTTTTCTGCATTTATTTGAGTTCAACTTTGTTTATTCAACCAGTTTTTCTCTCTGTTTTAAGAGGCATAATACAAAACTTGTAAGTTGACGAAAGTGTCGTAAGTTACTTCAGTAAAAAGGTATCAGTATATTTGCTTTGTATTTATTAACCTGTATTTCTGTGCATTCAGATTCAGTACTGCATCAGCACTGTCACTAAATCCACCTCAGCCTTTTTCTAAATGCTTCATATTGTATGAAATTCCACTTCACAGCACACAAATGCCAGTATCTTGCCATGCTAATATAGGCTGCAAGTTAAAAAATATTTGTTCAATCTATGTTTGTATTAATGGCAGTACAGTGTAAAAGGTCAGAGAAGTTCCTGTTTGGTTGTTACCTTTATAGGAGAGTCAGAGCCTAGGCACATTCCCCTTGGAAGATGTGCTAATCTAAATGAGACTCCAAAGCAGCCACCAGTATCCCCTAGGCTTGGGGCACGTTAGCAGTGCCTTGTCTTTTCCAAGAATGTCTGGTTACACCTCTGCTGTGGGATGCTATGGCCTGCTAACTTCTGGCGCCTATTTTACAAAAGTCTGCTCCCCCAGACATCAAAACCTAGCTACACCTCTGGGGTAAGTGTGTCTTGAAAAGCTAAGTAAAATTCCAGTGTTAGGCCATCTGGTCCTGGGGCCTTTTTTTGCCATAGATTTTATGGCCGTAACTACATCTTGTTCAGTTATGGTAACCATCAGTACTGAATTATCATTATCATCAAGAGTATTATGATCCAAGTCCTGTAAAAATGTCAGATCATTATCATCTAGATTAGATTCTGACTTATATAATGAGGCATAAAAGTGTTGAAAAGTCTTTAATATGTTTTGTTGATCTGTGATTAGAATATTATTATCATCTTTAATAGCTGAAATATCATTCTTTTCAGCTCTTGATTTTAGATAACTAGCTAACAAATGGCCATTTTTGGCATAATATTGGGCTGATTTCATGAATGTCTCATTATTAGCCTTAGCAGCTAGAATTAAGTTATATTTATATCTTGCCATTCGTAATTTTTCCAAAGTATCTAGATCAGAAGGGGTGTACTGATGTTTTTTTTTTCTAAACATGATATAGCTTTTTCCAAATCACTAATTTCTTGTGATTGTTTCTTTTTTTGTTTGGCTGAATAACGTATGATTGAGCCCCGTATATAAGCTTTCAATGCATCCCATCTAGTCATCCAACTAGTATCTTCCAAAGTGTTAAATTGAAAATATTCAGTAATGTCTCTATTTCTTCTATAAATTCAGGGTGTGCAAGTAAGCCAGCATTACAGCGCCAAGATTTTGCACGTGCCTTAGAAGAAAGATCAATGAGCTGTAAAGAAATATGCGCATGATGAGATAAATTTATAGGGTCTATATTAGTATCTGAAACTTTACTTAACAATACCTCAGAAACCAAGAAATAATCAATGTGAGAGTATCAATTATGTAGTGAAAAATAAAATGTGTAATCACGATCTTTTTCATGCAGTAGGCGCCAAACATCACATAATTTAAGCTGTTGCATCATTTCTGTCAAAATGAACCAAGCTTTGGTTTTCTTGTATGGAAACAGGGATTTCCTGTCCATATCAGGATTCAGGATGAGATTAAAATCACCACCTATTATGTAAGATTTATCTCCTGCAGTGGAAATGATATCAGCAATAGTATGGAAGAATTCAGGGCAATCAGTGTTTGGTGCATATAAATTCAATAACATTAAGAGTTCATCATTCACTGTTAGATGGATCTTGACCCATCTACCAACTGAATCACTATCAAAGGATATTAATTTTATATTATCTTTTTTCCTTATGAGTATGGCCACACCATTTTTTTTCCATCGGCAGCAGAGAAAACAGGGGTTAGAGACCATAAGGTTTTAAGTTTAAGTGACTCACGCTCAGATAAATGTGTTTCTTGAAAAAAGATAATATCGGGTGCATACAGTGGTGGAAATAAGTATTTGATCCCTTGCTGATTTTGTAAGTTTGCCCACTGACAAAGACATGAGCAGCCCATAATTGAAGGGTAGGTTATTGGTAACAGTGAGAGATAGCACATCACAAATTAAATCCGGAAAATCACATTGTGGAAAGTATATGAATTTATTTGCATTCTGCAGAGGGAAATAAGTATTTGATCCCCCACCAACCAGTAAGAGATCTGGCCCCTACAGACCAGGTAGATGCTCCAAATCAACTCGTTACCTGCATGACAGACAGCTGTCGGCAATGGTCACCTGTATGAAAGACACCTGTCCACAGACTCAGTGAATCAGTCAGACTCTAACCTCTACAAAATGGCCAAGAGCAAGGAGCTGTCTAAGGATGTCAGGGACAAGATCATACACCTGCACAAGGCTGGAATGGGCTACAAAACCATCAGTAAGACGCTGGGCGAGAAGGAGACAACTGTTGGTGCCATAGTAAGAAAATGGAAGAAGTACAAAATGACTGTCAATCGACAAAGATCTGGGGCTCCACGCAAAATCTCACCTCGTGGGGTATCCTTGATCATGAGGAAGGTTAGAAATCAGCCTACAACTACAAGGGGGGAACTTGTCAATGATCTCAAGGCAGCTGGGACCACTGTCACCACGAAAACCATTGGTAACACATTACGACATAACGGATTGCAATCCTGCAGTGCCCGCAAGGTCCCCCTGCTCCGGAAGGCACTTGTGACGGCCCGTCTGAAGTTTGCCAGTGAACACCTGGATGATGCCGAGAGTGATTGGGAGAAGGTGCTGTGGTCAGATGAGACAAAAATTGAGCTCTTTGGCATGAACTCAACTCGCCGTGTTTGGAGGAAGAGAAATGCTGCCTATGACCCAAAGAACACCGTCCCCACTGTCAAGCATGGAGGTGGAAATGTTATGTTTTGGGGGTGTTTCTCTGCTAAGGGCACAGGACTACTTCACCGCATCAATGGGAGAATGGATGGGGCCATGTACCGTACAATTCTGAGTGACAACCTCCTCCCCTCCGCCAGGGCCTTAAAAATGGGTCGTGGCTGGGTCTTCCAGCACGACAATGACCCAAAACATACAGCCAAGGCAACAAAGGAGTGGCTCAGGAAGAAGCACATTAGGGTCATGGAGTGGCCTAGCCAGTCACCAGACCTTAATCCCATTGAAAACTTATGGAGGGAGCTGAAGCTGTGAGTTGCCAAGCGACAGCCCAGAACTCTTAATGATTTAGAGATGATCTGCAAAGAGGAGTGGACCAAAATTCCTCCTGACATGTGTGCAAACCTCATCATCAACTACAGAAGACGTCTGACCGCTGTGCTTGCCAACAAGGGTTTTGCCACCAAGTATTAGGTCTTGTTTGCCAGAGGGATTAAATACTTATTTCCCTCTGCAGAATGCAAATAAATTCATATACTTTCCACAATGTGATTTTCCGGATTTAATTTGTGATGTGCTATCTCTCACTGTTACCAATAACCTACCCTTCAATTATGGGCTGCTCATGTCTTTGTCAGTGGGCAAACTTACAAAATCAGCAAGGGATCAAATACTTATTTCCACCACTGTATCTATTTAAAGAGTTTAAAATTTTTTTACGCTTGATTGGGTTGTTGAATCCCTTCACATTAAGGGATAGAATGTTAAGCGTCATTTAACACCTGGGATGTGCATTGGTAAATACAGTAGTAAGCATACACTCCTAAGTAAAGGGATGAAATTATACATATAAAGTATCATATTTTTAAAACCGAGTACTTTAACATAAAACATAACTGTGTATGATAAACAAACACAATGCAGCTTATTTTCGAAAGAGAAGGGTGGCCATCTTCCGACACAAATCGGGAGATGGCCGCCCATCTCCTAAAGCCGGCGAAATCGGTATAATCGAAAGCCAATTTTGGCCGGCCTCAACTGCTTTCCATCGCAGAGCTGTCCAAATTTCAAGGGGGCGTGTCGGCAGTGTACAGAATGCGGGACATGGGCGTGCTTACGAGACGGCCGGCTTCAGCTGATAATGTAAAAAAGAAGGCCGGCTCTGATGAGAATTTGGTCCGCTTTACTGTCCTTCTTTGTTAATTGTACAGCGCTGCGCAACCCTGGTAGCGCTTTAGAAATGTTAAATAGTAGTAGTAGTATTTGGTCCCTTTTTTTTTTAGGTCCAAGTCCCAAAAAAGTGCCCGAACTGCCCAGATGACCACTGGAGGGAATTGGGGATGACCTCCCCTGACTCCCCCAGTGGTCACTAACCCCCTCCCACCCTAACTTAAAAAACTTTTTTTGCTAGCCTCTATGCCACCCTCAAATGTCATACTCTGGTCCATCGCAGCAGTATGCAGGTCCCTGGAGCAGTTTTAGTGGCTGCAGTGGACTTCAGGCAGGCGGACCCAGGCCCATCCCCCCCCCTACCTGTTACACTAGTGGTGGAAAATGGGAGCCCTTCAAAATCCACCCGAAACCCACTGTACCCACATCTAGGTACCCCGCTTCACCCCTTAGGACTATGGTAGTGGTTTATAGTTGTGGGGAGTGGGTTTTGGGGGGCTCAGCACCCAAGGAAAGGGAGCTATGGACTTGGGAACAATTTAGAAAGTCCACTGCAGTGCCCCCTAGTGTGCCCGGTTGGTGTCCTGGCATGTCAGGGGGACCAATGCACTACAAATCCTGGCCCCTCCCACGACCAAATACCTTGAATGTCACCGTTTTTGAGATGGCTAGCCTCGGTTTCTATTATCGGCGAAAACCGAAGTTGCCCATTTCTAAGTCCAGCGATCTCAACATTTAGGTCGACGATCTCTAATGTCGACCTAAATGTTGAGATTTGGCCGGCCCCAACCGTATTATCGAAACGAAAGATGGCTGGCCATCTTGTTTGATAATACGGTTTTCTCCAACCCTTCATGGCACCGTCCTTGGAGATGGCCGCCCTTAGAGATGGCCGGCCCCGTTTGAAAATGCCCCTCAATATGTCCGAACCGTGGGATATGGATACCCAGATGGCCAGCATTCCTTCACTGACTCCGAGGATTACAGGAAGCCAAAAATGGCGTTAGGATTATCATTACTAATATAATAAGAATCTAGTACTTATATTAAGTCATATACAATTTAAAGAAAAACACATTAGTCAAACTAAGACAGCCCTTGTAAAAAGTAAGAGCAAGATGGAGAAGATAATAAGGAAGAAAAATAAACCTGAGTAGTTGTTAAGGAGGCTCACATAAATGTACAGTATAGCCCTAGGAACTACTGAAGTATAATAAAGAACAGCCATAATTAAAGTTTAAGCTCAACTTGCATCTATTTTACTTGGAGCTATTTCATCCAGATATGAAGCCAGGGCATCAGCGGAAGTAAAATCTTTGGTAACATTGTTATAGGTTACCCTCAGCTTGGCAGGGTATAACATGCCATATCTTGCATTCATCTCTTTCAGTTTTGGCTGGTAAGCCAATAACTGTTTCCGTGCCTGAACCGTTGCCTTGCATAAATCCAGAAAGAATTGTAGTTCTTGGCCTTCATATTTTACTGGGGCTCGAACACAGGCACAAGGGAAAATTAGGTTCTTACCTTGGTAATTTTCTTTCCTTTAGTCATAGCAGATGAAGCCATTACGTATGGGTTATGTCCATCAACCAGCAGGGGAGATAGAGAGCACTCAAACTTTCACAGTGCCCTCTTGGCCAGCTAGCTCCACTGCCTCTTCAGTATTTGAAGCTTCCAAAGCAGTATGGCAAACCGCAATGGGAATCACAAGATCTTTCCTCACAGCAAACGATGGCCCATCACAAGGGCATGAACTCATAAAGGAGGGAATGCACATCCTCCTGGAGGGAATAAACTCATCCTCCTTATTGTATAAGTGGAGGGGAACACACGCGCCTCCTGGAGGGAATCACACATCCTCCCAACACACTGGAGGGAATGAACTCATCCTCCTATTTATAGAACTGGAGGGGAACACACGCGCCTCCTGGAGAGAATCAACACATCCTCCAAAAAAAAACATGCTGGAGGGAATGAACACATCCTCCTAAATTTAAACTGAACATGAATCCTGAAGATTGTTTTCCAACTTTCTCCCAAGGAAGGAACTTCAGGAAATTAGAACAGAACCTGAAAAACAGATTCACAGCATACAGACAATCATACAGGGAGGGCTCATGGCTTCATCTGCTATGACTAAAGGAAAGAAAATTACCAAGGTAAGAACCTAATTTTCCCTTCCTTGCCATCAAGCAGATGAAGCCATTACGTATGGGATGTAACAAAGCAATCCCTAGATAGGGTGGGAACAAGCCACACCATGCGCTAGCACTTATGCACCAAAACGCGCATCCCTCCTGGCAGCCACATCCAGCCTGTAATGTCGGGCAAAGGATAGCTTAGAAGCCCATGTTGCTGCACTGCATATCTCTTGAAGAGAGAGTGCTCCAGTTTCAGCCCAAGAGGAAGAAATCGCTCTAGTAGAATGTGCCTTAAAGGCTACAGGCGGAACCCTGCCGGCCAGCAGATAAGCTGAAAAGATAGTTTCTTTGAGCCAGCGGGCAATAGTGGCTTTAGACGCTGGAGACCCTCTGTGAGAACCGGATAGCAAAACAAACAGATGATCAGAAGTCCTGAAAGAGTTAGTAACTCGCAGATACTGCAGCAGAGTCCTGCGCACATCCAAAAGGTGCAGCTGCCCAAAAGATTCTGGAAACTCTTCCTCTGAAAAAGAGGGCAAGTAAATAGGCTGGTTTAGGTGAAAGGCTGAAACCACCTTAGGCATAAAGGAAGGCACGGTCCGAACCGTGACTCTGAAAATTGCAGAAATGGGTCTCTACAGGACAGCGCCTGGAGCTCTGACACCCGTCTCGCCGAGGTAATGGCCACCAGAAAAACGACCTTCAGTGTCAAATCTTTCTCCGATGCTCGCCGAAGCGGCTCAAAAGGAGATGCCTGCAGGGTTTTCAAAACTAGCCCCAGGTTCCAAGCTGGACAGGGTGCTCGCACTGGAGGTCGGAGCCGAAGCACCCCTCTAAGAAACCGTGCCACATCTGGGTGAGCAGCCAAAGATACGCCTTCCACCTTACCACGATATAGGCCAAGCCTTTTTGTACACCTTCCTGCAAAAAGTCCAGAATCGGCGAGACAGGAGCCCGCATTGGAGCAATGGCTCTGGAAGCACACCAAGACTCAAACAGGCACCAAATCCTGGCATAAGCCACGGAAGTGGACCGCTTGTGGGCTTGCAGGAGAGTGGAAATAACTTTATTGGAATAACCTTTATCCCTCAATTGCGCCCTCTCAATAGCCATGCCGTAAGACCAAAGCGGCCGGCGTCCTCCATGGCTACCGGTCCCTGAGTCTCAGATAATCGGCCTGCACATTGCTCTGACCTGCAATATGAGCTGCCGACAGACACTGAAGATGCAGCTCGGCCCAGTGGCAAATCAGTTCGGCCTGCGCGGCTAGTGCTCTGCACCTTGTTCCGCCTTGTCGATTTATATAGGCCACCGTTGTCGTGTTGTCCGACATCACTCTGACAGCCAATCCTTCCAGGGTCACTTGAAAGGCCAGAAGCGCCTGAAACACCGCTTTCAACTCTAGGCGGTTGATGGACCACTCCGACTCCTCGGGTGTCCATAGACCCTGGGCATGCTTCCCCTTGCAGTGTGCGCCCCAGCCCTTCAGGCTGGCATCTGTTACCACTAGGCACCAAACGGGGAGCGTCAGCGGCATTCCTCGCCGCAGCATGCTGTCCGAGAGCCACCACTCCATGCTGAGACGGGCCGCAGGGAGCCAAGTAAGTCTGCATTGGTAATCCTGAGAAATAGGAGACCATCTCCGGAGTAGGGAATACTGTAGAGGTCTCAGGTGCGCTCTCGCCCAGGGTACCACTTCCATCGTGGCTGTCATCGATCCCAGCAGCTGGACAATGTCCCAAGCTCGCGGGCGGGGCATCCTCAGGAGCAGACGGACCTGATTCTGAAGCTTGCACCGCCTTAGCTCGGGTAGGAACACATAGCCCGAGACTGTGTCGAACCTGGCCCCAAAAAACTCTAGAGATTGTGAAGGGGACAGGTGACTTTTGGCCATATTGACGACCCAGCCTAGATATTGCAGTACTGAGACCACTCTGGCTGTAGCTTGTAAGCTCTCTGTTGCAGAGCCTGCTCTGATGAGCCAGTCGTCTAGGTACGGGTGAACCCTGATACCTTCTCGCCTGAGAAAAGCAGCTACTACCACCATTACCTTCGAAAAGGTTCGGGGAGCTGTGGCGAGGCCAAAAGGCAAGGCCCTGAACTGGAAATGTTTTCCCAACACCGCAAACCTCAGAAACTTCTGGTGCGGGGGCCAAATCGGTATGTGCAAGTAAGCTTCTTTCAGGTCTAGAGACGTGAGAAACTCTCCTGGCTGAACCGCCGCAATGACGGAGCGCAGGGATTCCATGTGGAAATGCCGCACTCTCAGGGACTTGTTCACTTCTTTTAAGTCCAGAATAGGGCGAAAGGACCCACCTTTTCGCGGCACCACAAAGTAGATGGAGTATCGGCCGCAGCCTTGCTCGGCGGGAGGCACCGGGGTCACTGCCCCTAACTGAATCAGACCTTGTAAAGTCTCCTCCACCACCGCCCGTTTGACGGCAGAACCGCATCGGGACTCCACAAACACGTCTTTTACTGGGGCGTTGAATTCTATTCTGTATCCATCTCTGATCAGGTCCAGAACCCACTGATCTGAGGAAATCTTGGCCCACTCCTCGACAAAGAGGGAAAGCCGTCCTCCGATGACAGGCATCGAGGAGAGGGCCGGCGCACCATCATTGAGAGGGTCGCACCTGAACTCCTGGTCTTGCGCCACCGGCTGCGGAACGCTTGTCCGAGCGAAAGGAGTTCCTCTGCTGACCACGGGCACGTGAAGTGAACCCAGCAGAACGCCCCGGGCGGTACCTTCTAGCTTCACGGAAGCGAGGTCTGTACGAGGAGTGGACCGCCTGGCCCTTAGAGGAAGGCCTCTGCCTATCTTCGGGCAAGCGCTGGGGTTTTGGATCACCCAGGCCTTTCACAATTTTCTCTAACTCCTCACCAAATAGGAGAAGTCCTTGAAAAGGCAACTTCACCAACCTTTGCTTAGAGGCCATGTCCGCTGCCCAGTGTCGTAGCCACAGACGACGGCGAGCCGCCACTGCTACTGCCATTTGTTTAGCCGAAGCTCTGACAAGGTCATAAAGGGCATCAGCCAGAAAGGACAAGGCCACCTCCATCCGCGGAGCCACATCCAAGAAGGGCTCCGCTCCATCTCCGGGCTGAGCCACTGCCTGTTGCAGCCAAGCTAGGCAGGCTCTCACAGCAAAACAGCTGCATGCAGACGCCCGAACAGTGAGACCTGCAATTTCAAAGGACCGTTTCAATGCTGTTTCCAGCCTACGGTCTTGAACATCCTTCAGGGCAACACCTCCTTCAACAGGGAGGGTAGTTCTCTTTGTCACCGCAGTGACTAGGGCATCCACTGTAGGCATTTGAAAACGAGCCATATGTCCCTCACGCAGAGGGTATAACTGCCCCATAGCCCTGGAAACTCTCAAAGGTCCCTCGGGGTCAGCCCACTGAGCCGAAACAAGCTCTAGGATGGAGTCATGCAAAGGGAAGGCCCGAGCAGCTTTCTTGGTACTAGCCATCCTGGGATTACCCGAGGAGGCCATGCCACTGTCAGGATCTTCAATCGAGAGGGCCTGCAGGGTATCTGAAATAAGCGCTGGCAGCTCATCACGGTGGAAAATCCTCACCGCGGAGGGATCTTCCAGATCCTGTGGTAAATCCGCACCTGACTCTGGTTCCTCAGACCAAGAACGTCTGTCAGAGTTCTCCGAATCCTCACACCCCGACCCCGGGGGGGGGGGGGGGGGGGGAGGTGCACCACAATCTGAAGGGGAATTAACCCTTCTGCGCTTATCTTTAGGCCAAGTATCCGGGGAAAAAAGCCTCACTGGGCAGTCCCAGGCCAGAATCCATCGGGGGGGGGGGGCAATCAGAGGAGCCTCAGGCGACCCTTCAGGAAGGGCTCTTTTCATCATGTATGCTTTATGCAGCAAAAGCACAAAATCCGGGGAGAAAATCTCACCCTGGGCACCCAAATCCTGTCCGGTGCTAGCCACTCCTGAAATAACCTCATCTCGAGGTGCCCCAACTGGCTCAGGTCTCTCCGTGTCCACGGAGGCTGCGCCATGTGATGTAAGCAAAATGGCGCCCGCTGCCAGCTCAGAGCGGGAAGAAACATCGCTCGCCATGCTAGTGCCGGCTCCTACGCCAGTACAGCACGATTTACAGAGCCCTGCTGCTGATTTGCGCTTGCCACAAGTGGAACAGCGCTTTACATTGTCCGCAGCCATCGCTGAAAAACGGCGGTAAAATCCAAGATGGCGGTTTCGCGCCAAAATCCCTCCGATCGCGGGCCCACCCCGGAGGAGTTGGAAAACACTCTTACCTCAAAGGATCTAGTGTACAACTACAATCCTGCTGAAAATCAGGTCAAAAACCTCTGTTCCAGCGTCTCTGCGTTTAAAAACGTGACGCGACTTTTTTTTTTTTTTTTAAGCTGTGAGGAAAGCAGAGGTATTGAAGACTCCAGAGGCTAAGATGAGTGGGAAAGGCAGGGAAAGGGCGAACCTATATGCCTGCATCCACTGTTGGTGGGTAAGGACAGGGAAAACAAGGCAATATGTCCACATCCACAGAGGTATGGGTAAGGCAGGGAAAGGGCTAACCTATGTGCCTTTAAAGTGAAGCTGCTATAGCCTCCAACACCCCGGTTAACAACTGGCAAGCCAGGAACCACTTCCCGGCAGATTTTTCTGGAGCTCGAACAAGCTGCAGCCACCCTGCTAAGGGAGATAGAGAATACTGAAGAGGCAGTGGAGCTAGCTGGCCAAGAGGGCACTGTGAAAGTTTGAGTGCTCTCTATCTCCCCTGCTGGTTGATGGACATAACCCATACGTAATGGCTTCATCTGCTTGATGACAAGGAATGTAAAATTTCCGAAGCTTGAGGGTGACACAGTACATGCATGATGATAGGCCGCAGATATATGTCCTTAGGGCCTCGCTGCGATGGCAATCTGTGAGCACGTTCCAGCTCAAAATCCTTGGCGAATTGGAGACCCAAAATATTTGGTATAAACTTTTCTAGAAATTGTACAGGATTGGATCCCTCCAAGTTTTCAGGTAATCCAAGGAGATTTGAGCGTAAATCTAGGCACGCTATATAGAATCCAGGGGTAAATGCTGAAATTAATGAGCTAGAAAAATATTAGCCTGCTAGAAAGGCAGCACCAGTCTAATCCCTCTAACATGGATGTTTACTGTAAATTAAAGAAAGCACAAATATCTCTAAACAGTGCCCTTGGCCGACAGTCCAGTAAAGAAATATTCATGCAATCAGCTCAATACTACAGTGAAAGAAATAAAGCAACCCATCTTCTGGCGTGCTATTTAAAAGCCAGAACTGAAAGGAATGACTTAGTGGCAATACTGGATGATAATTTTTAAAAAATACTATCCTCCAAAACTGACATAGCAAATAGATATTAGAGAGTTCTACTCCACATTATACAAATCGGAAATAGACCCCGCTAAAAGCAGATTTATCTTTTGGGAGAGCTTAGAACACCCCCACCTTATCCCAGGAAGATAATAAGAATATGTCAAAACCTATTACAGAGGCAGGTATTATCTCAACCTTGAAAGACATGGCAAGAAATTAAGCCCCTGGCCCAGATGGGCTGACATTAGAATTCTACCAGGAATTTCAGTCACTACTAGCCTCTCTGATGTGCTCCTTTTTTTACTTACCTTATTCAGTCTGGAGATGTCAGAAGCTCTTTCACTGAGGTGTCCATTATTGCTTTATTGAAGCCCATCAAGGACCTATTGTCAGTCCAAAACTATCATCCCTTGTCCTTAAGAAATCTTGATGCTAAAAATTTTGCTAAAATTTTAGTTGACCATTTACAATTAATCATGCCTAAAATAATTTCTGCAAATCACACAGATGCTCCTCAGATAACACTCGATTATTTACTAATGTATTAATGCAAGCTAACTCCTTTAGCAATTCTTATGTTGCTCTGGGACTATATGCACAGAAAGCCTTTGATCATGTTGAATGGTCCTTCCTTTCCATATACTGAGATGGTTTGGTTTCTTATCTGACATCAATCACATGATCAAAGTTCTGTACTCTGCACCTATGACTAAATTACAAATCAACGGAATACTGTCTTCCCCTTTCCAACCCACAAGATTCAACTTCATCCTTGAACCTCTCTTGATTTCTATCTGAACTTTCCCTGTAATTCATGGAGTGGAAATGGGCACAGTTATTGCTGAGATCTCCGCTTATAAAGATGATGTGTTAATTTATACCATCCATTCATCCATTCCAGCTATATTAGAGCTCATTGCTAAATACTCAGCTGTATCTGGTTATAAGATGAATGTCTCCAAATCAGAACTGCTGCCATTAAACAATCATACTCTTAAACATACAGGTGAGCAACACCAATTTAAATGAACTCCCAATGCAATAAAATACCTGGGTATATTATTTGCTTCAACCATTGAGGATACTGATAAACTGAATGCTGATCGATTACTCCAGATAACCTCTGAGCTACTATCTAAATAGTCCACTCTCTGCCTATTTTGATGAGGAAGGGTAGACATAATAAAAATGATCATTGTTCCAAAAATTAATTACACACTTAGCATGATCCCAATATTATTCAGCCCTAATATTTCAAAAACTCTTATCAAATTCTTGTGGGTAAACAAACCTCCTTGTATTGACACCAAACACTTAAAATGTGCTAAATTACGTAGGGGAGTAAATTTTCCAAGTTTCCATGACTATAGCCTAGCGTTCTTATTAAAGCAGACTTCTAATTGGATAACTTCACAGGATGTAACTAGTGCTCCTTTATGGATGCAATTTAAACTAATAGATGGGATTCCATTCCACTCTCAAGCCTGTTTTGGGTCCTTACCTCCACCCCAACAGCAAAACCCATTGTTATCCTCTGCCGAAGCAGCCTTTAAGTCTGTGGAAAACTTTGTTGAGTGACTATCCAGCTCATTTTCGAAAGAGATCGCCGGCCATCTTCCTACACAAATCGGGAGATAGCCGGCCATCTCCTGAAACCAGCCAAATCAGCATAATCGAAAGCTGATTTTGGTCGGTTTCAACTGCAGTCCGTCGTGGAGCCGGTGAAAGTCAAAGGGGGCGTGTCAGCGGTATACCGAAGGCAGGACATGGGCGGGCATGGGTGTGGTTAACAGATGGCTGGCTTCAGCCCATAATGGAAAAAATAAAGCCGGCCGTAATGAGCATTTGGCCGACGTTACTTGGTCCAATGTTTTTCATGACCAAGCCTAGAAAAGGTGACCCAACTCACCAGATGACCACCAGAGGGAATCGGTAATGACTTCCCCGTACTCCCCCAGTGGTCACCAACCCTCTCCCACCCTAAAAAAAAAATTTTGGAACAATTTTTGCCAGCCTATATGCCAGCCTCAAATGTCAGACCCAGCTCCCTGACAGCAGTATGCAGGTCCCTGGAACAGTTTTTGGTGGGTGCAGTGGACTTCAGGCAGGCGGACCCAAGCCCACCCCCACCCCCCCACCTGTTACACTTGTGGTGATAAATGGGAGTCCTCCAAAACCCACCTGAAACCCACTGTACCCACATGTAGGTGCCCCCTTTCACCCATAAGGGCTATGGTAGTGGTGTAGAGTTGTGGGGAGTGGGTTTTGGGGGGGATTTGGGGGGGCTCAGCACCCAAGCAAAGGGATCTATGTACCTGGAAGCAATTATTGAAGTCCACTGCAGTGCCCCCTAGGGTGCCCGGTTGGTGTCCTGGCATGTGAGGGGGACCAGTGCACTACGAATCCTGGCCCCTCCCACGACCAAATGCCTTGGATTTGGCCGGATTTGAGATGGCCGGCTTCGGTTTCCATTATGGGCAAAAATCGAGGCCAGCCATCTCAAACTCGGCCATCTCTGACATTTGGCAGGTTCCAACCGTATTAGTGGGAAAAAAGATGGCCGGCCATCTTTTTCGAAAATACAGTTGGCTCCGCCCCTGCGCGGTGCCGTCCTCGGTGATGGCCGGCCATGGAGATGGCCAGTGCCATTCGATTAAGCCCTTCCACAATATATAACTTCTCATATATCACTATGGCACAACCCTATTTTAAAATAAATAATAATCAGGCATATTGGCCTGTGTGGATTAAAGCTGGCATATACTATTTAATACAGTGGCGTAGCCAAGGGTGGGCCGAGGTGGGCCCAGGCCCACCCACTTTGGGCTCATGCCCACCCAGTAGCAGCACACCTATGATGTGGCTGGCAGGGATTCTTCCCAAGTCCCACCAGCTGAAAACTCCCAACAACTGTCCCTCCTTCATACCTTGTAAATAGCAGATCTTCGCCTACAGCATGCAGTGACTGATACATGCTGTGGGGCCAACATGAGCAGTTTGTATTAGTTGCTGCTTGGTGCCGGTGAAAATCTTCTATTTAAAAGGTACAGTGGGGGAAATAAGTATTTGATCCCTTGCTGATTTTGTAAGTTTGCCCACTGACAAAGACATGAGCAGCCCATAATTGAAGGGTAGGTTATTGGTAACAGTGAGAGAGAGCACATCACAAATTAAATCCGGAAAATCACATTGTGGAAAGTATATGAATTTATTTGCATTCTGCAGAGGGAAATAAGTATTTGATCCCTCTGGCAAACAAGACCTAATACTTGGTGGCAAAACCCTTGTTGGCAAGCACAGCGGTCAGACGTCTTCTGTAGTTGATGATGAGGTTTGCACACATGTCAGGAGGAATTTTGGTCTACTCCTCTTTGCAGATCATCTCTAAATCATTAAGAGTTCTGGGCTGTCGCTTGGCAACTCGCAGCTTCAGCTCCCTCCATAAGTTTTCAATGGGATTAAGGTCTGGTGACTGGCTAGGCCACTCCATGACCCTAATGTGCTTCTTCCTGAGCCACTCCTTTGTTGCCTTGGCTGTATGTTTTGGGTCATTGTCGTGCTGGAAGACCCAGCCACGACCCATTTTTAAGGCCCTGGCGGAGGGAAGGAGGTTGTCACTCAGAATTGTACGGTACATGGCCCCATCCATTCTCCCATTGATGCGGTGAAGTAGTCCTGTGCCCTTAGCAGAGAAACACCCCCAAAACATAACATTTCCACCTCCATGCTTGACAGTGGGGATGGTGTTCTTTGGGTCATAGGCAGCATTTCTCTTCCTCCAAACACGGCGAGTTGAGTTCATGCCAAAGAGCTCAATTTTTGTCTCATCTGACCACAGCACCTTCTCCCAATCACTCTCGGCATCATCCAGGTGTTCACTGGCAAACTTCAGACGGGCCGTCACATGTGCCTTCCGGAGCAGGGGGACCTTGCGGGCACTGCAGGATTGCAATCCGTTATGTCGTAATGTGTTACCAATGGTTTTCGTGGTGACAGTGGTCCCAGCTGCCTTGAGATCATTGACAAGTTCCCCCCTTGTAGTTGTAGGCTGATTTCTAACCTTCCTCATGATCAAGGATACCCCACGAGGTGAGATTTTGCGTGGAGCCCCAGATCTTTGTCGATTGACAGTCATTTTGTACTTCTTCCATTTTCTTACTATGGCACCAACAGTTGTCTCCTTCTCGCCCAGCGTCTTACTGATGGTTTTGTAGCCCATTCCAGCCTTGTGCAGGTGTATGATCTTGTCCCTGACATCCTTAGACAGCTCCTTGCTCTTGGTCATTTTGTAGAGGTTAGAGTCTGACTGATTCACTGAGTCTGTGGACAGGTGTCTTTCATACAGGTGACCATTGCCGACAGCTGTCTGTCATGCAGGTAACGAGTTGATTTGGAGCATCTACCTGGTCTGTAGGGGCCAGATCTCTTACTGGTTGGTGGGGGATCAAATACTTATTTCCCTCTGCAGAATGCAAATAAATTCATATACTTTCCACAATGTGATTTTCCGGATTTAATTTGTGATGTGCTATCTCTCACTGTTACCAATAACCTACCCTTCAATTATGGGCTGCTCATGTCTTTGTCAGTGGGCAAACTTACAAAATCAGCAAGGGATCAAATACTTATTTCCCCCACTGTATGTAGGGAGGGGGGGATGTTTGAGGGACCATATGGTATGCAGACGAGAGAGGGAAAGACCAAATCACTTGTGGGACAAGGCAGAGTTCTTCTGCCCACCCATCTTGGGCCTAGGCCCACCCAAAATTGGATGTCTGGCTACGCCCCTGATTTAATATCAATTACTTGAGCACAACACATGGTTGCCTTTTAATGTTTTCCAATGTAAGTTTATTTACCATCACACCTACATTTCCAATTGCTCCAATTTACTCATTGTATATCTGCTAAACTAGACATTAACACTTTAACCAATGCTAAACCCAGTAGCTGGTTTTATGCTCACAACTATGCAAAGGTGCCGGAAAAGCTTCCAAGTTGTATAAAGTGTTACAGCAATGGAAATTCTGCTCATCTTCTGCTCTTGAGGTCATATGGGGAAAAGATTTACACACGTCACTCTCACTTTTCCTACTGCATAGAGTCTTATGGACGCCAAATAACATATCCAAGCTCTCCAAGAACATGGATAATAAATGTTGGACATGCCAATCTAATATTAGAACTCTGGATCATCTTATATTCAGCTGTTCTTTCCCGCAATCTTACTAGAAGTCAGTGTGGACATCTATTGACCATAACCGAACCTTTATCTTTAAAGATCCTCATCCTTGGAGGTATCGGTTTATCTAGTACACTTGATGACTATAAAGCCAAATTGTTGTGCATCCTTTTACACATAGCTATTAAGATATGCCAGTGCTGGAAAGACCTCTCTGAACTTTCTTACGATATGTGGTGGACAATGTCTGTTTAGCCGTAAAATATGAGAAAAAAACAGCTTTCATCCTTTTGCAAAGTATGGGCCACATTACTTGATTATGCTATCTCTCTATAACCTGCAATCTATTCCCTTGTTGTTGTTGTTGTTGTTGTTATTGTTGTTTCTTTTACTTCTTATGTAGATTTCCTATTTTGCATAACTTGAATAAAACTTTTGAACAAAAGCAAAACTAAAACTTGGTAGGAACCTATTCTATAAAGAAGCACCTGCTTTCCTATATAGAAGACCAGCCTAACAGTGAAAACATGAGCCCATAATTTAGGTGCAAGCAATTATGCCATAAAGTAGGTGCAATTGCACCTTTAAATGTGGAAATTATGCTCATAATTTATAATGTTCTATAAGATATGTGTGTAACTGTGCTCCTGGCCAGACTACACCTATGCATACACCCACCTTACAATTACGCACTATTAAGGTAGAATAGTTTGTAAACAGTTTAGGCAGCACATTTGCACCTCCATGCCGATATTTTATAACTTATGTGTGTATGTTGCATATAAGGGGTAGGTGCTTATCCATCGCCGGCCATCTTCCGACACAAATCGGGAGATGGCCGGCCATCTCTCAAGCCCAGCCAAATTGGCATAATCGAAAGCGGATTTTGGCCGATTTCAAATGCAGTCCGTCGCGGAAATGGCAAATTTCAAAGGGGATGTGTCGGCGGCGTGCCAAAGGTGGGGCATGGGCGTGGTTAACAGATGGCCAGCTTCAGCCCATAATGGAAAAAAGAAAAACGGCCTTAACGAGTATTTGCCCAGCGTGACTTGGTCCTTTTATTTTTTGGACCAAGTGTCAAAAAGGTGCCCCAACTGACTAGATGACCACCGGAGGGAATGGGGGATGACCTCCCCATACTCCCCCAGTGGTCACCAACCCCCTCCCACACTGAAAATAAAAATTAAAAACATTTTTTACCAGCCTGTATGCCAGCCTCAAATGTCAGACCCAGATCCCTCACAGCAGTATGCAGGTCCCTGGAACAGTTTTAGTGGGTGCAGTGGACTTCAAGCAGATATACCCAGGCCCATCCCCCCCCCCCCCCCCCCACCACCTTACACTTGTGGTGGTAAATGTGAGCCCTCCAAAACCCACCCAAAACCAATTTCAGAAGTCCACTGCAGTGCCCCCTAGGGTGCCCGGTTGGTGTCCTGGCATGTGAGGGGGGCCAGTGCACTACGAATTCTGGCCCCTCCCACGACCAAATGCCTTGGATTTGGCCGGGTTTGAGATGGCCGCTTTCAGTTTCCATTATCACCGAAAACCGATGCCGGTCATCTCAAACCTGGCCAAATCCTAGGCATTTGGCCGGCCTCCACCGTATTATCGAAACAAAAGATGGCCGCCCATCTTTTTTGATAATACGGTCGAGACCGCCTCTTTGCGGCGCCGGCAAAATAGATGGCCGCCCATATAGATGGCCAGCGCCATTCGATTATGCCCCTCCACGTTACATAGAGGGGCATTTTCAAACGTGGATGGCCATCTCTAAGGGCACCCATCTCTGAGGATGTCCCCGCGAAGAGGCGGGGCATCCCGTATTATTGAAACAAGATGGGCGTCCATCTTTTGTTTCGATAATACGGTCGGGGATGCCCAAATCATGAAATTTAGGTCGACCTTAGAGATGGTCATCCTTTGGCCATTTTTGAGATGGTCGTCCTTGGTTTTCGGCGATAATGGAAACCTAGGACGACCATCTCAAAAACGACCAAATCCAAGCCATTTGGTCGTGAGAGGAGCCAGCATTCCTTATGCACTAGTCCCCCTGACATGCCAGGACACCAACCGGGCACCCTAGGGGGCACTGCAGTGGAGTTCAAACATTGCTCCCAGATGCATAGCTCCCTTACCTTGGGTGCTGAGCCCCCAACCCCCCACTCCCCACAAATGTACACCACTACCATAGCCCTTAGGGATGAAGGGGGGCACCTACATGTGGGTACAGTGGGTTTGTGGTGGGTTTTGGAGGGCTCACATTTACCAGCACAAGTGTAACAGGTGGGGGGGGGGGATAGGCCTGGGTCCGCCTGCCTGAAGTACACTGCACCCACTACAACTGCTCCAGGTACCTGTATACTGCTGTAATGGACCTGAGTATGGCATTTGAGGCTGGCATAGAGGCTGGGAAAAAAGTATTTTTAAAGTTTTTTTATGGTGGGAGGGGGTTAGTGACCACTGGGGCAGTAAGGGGAGGTCATCCCTGATTCCCTCCGGTGGTCATCTGGTCAGTTCAGGCACCCTTTTGATGCTTGGTCCTGAAAACAAATGGACAAAGTAAAGTCAACCAAATGCTCGTCAGTGACGCCCTTCACCACGCCCCTGTCTTGCCTTCGGTACACTGCCGACACGCCCCCATGAACTTTGGTCGTCCCCGCAATGGAAAGCAGTTGAGGGCGCTCAAAATCGGCTTTTGATTATGCCGATTTGGACAACCTCGCGAGAAAGACGCCCATCTCCCGCTTTGTGTCGAAAGATGGGCATCCTTCTCTTTGGAAAATATGCGTGATAATTACCTAGAGCAATTCTAAATCCGTGCACCTGTAACAGGTGTCTGTTCTATTCAGGAAAGTTGCTGCCTACTTTTCTTTACAGAATACTAATGTTACAGGTCAAATGTGCAGGTAATAGGCCACTCCTGCACTGCTTTACCTGTGTAAATGCCTTTAGAAACCGATAGGATTTGAGCCAATAATCAAAGCAAAAGCCAAGACAGACTTTGATTATTCCCTTGGAAAAATTACTTAGAAAAAATACACCTTCTGCTTTCTGAAAATAACTTTTCCTCCAGAAATTACCTGCATGTCTACAATCTCTTCTCACTGTTCCTAAGTTACATTTATGGAGATATTCTGAAAATGGCAGGCAAAGTTGTGTGCAGCCTGAGTTGCATGGGCAATTAAATTGGTTAATGAGCCAATAACTGCCAATTATTGGGTGCTAACAGTCAATTATGGGTGTTAATTCACAACATTTTAGATTTGTACGTGCATTTCGCTAAGCGCTACTCTATAAAGATCTGTGCACAAATCTTATGGTGTGCAACTCAGAAGGGCTGTGGCCATGAGATGGGTACAGGTGGGTCAGAAGCATAAAGATGCGAAGTATTGCAGAATTCCTGGGATTTGCACCCAACTTGGGTGCCGGAATTTACACCAGGTTTCAGCAGGGGCAACTTTGGTGGTCAAAGTAAGGTACGAGATCCGTAATTAAGCATTATTCTATAAGGGGAGCACATCCTTTATAAAGTAGCACTCGGTGATGATTTTTCTCTACACCCAAATTTGGCTTCCATTTACTGAATCCACCCCTTAGTGTGTATTAATATATGCAGAGACAGACTGAGCAGTAATCAAACTCTGACGCCTTTGGGGGTAATTTTATACATTTCCGTAGGTAAAACTTGCATAAATTTGAAATAGTGCTATGGACATTTTTAGAAACCCAGAACTCTAACTTTTATTCCTTTGTATTTTTATGTAGAGTCTCTTCATACTGAACTAGGTAAGTTTCTCTTCTCAAGTACGTCACACTGCTGCTTAAAGATTTTCTGAACTCTGACGGTTGTGTTTCTCTGTTTGATTTCAGAGTTTAGAAGATGCTGTAGCTATGCAGGTAACTCAGTCTGACCATCTCACCTACACAATATGAATTTCCTCTTCTATGTAGCTGTTGTCAGTGTGCTGCCACAATACAGCCTTGTACATAAGAACATAAGCTCTGCCATACTGGGACAGACCAAGGGTCCATCAAGTCCAACATCCTGTTTCCAACAGTGGCCAATCCATGTCACAGGAACCTGGGAAGATACTAAAACAGCAAGACAGGTTTTATGCTGCTTATCCTAGAAATAAGCAGTGGATTTCCCTAGTCCATTGTAATAATGATTTATGGACTTTTCTTTTAGAAAATTATCCAAACCTTTTTAAACCCTGTTAAGCTAACTGCTTTTTCCACAATCTCTGGCAACTAATTCCAGAGTTTAATTAATTTATTATTACATATGTACCCCCACGCTTTCCCACTAAAGCAGGTTCAATGCGGCTTACATAGTAATAGGGGTTACATAGTATTGAAAGAGAAGATATAAGTTAAGTATAGCCTAATAGTAAGAGAGAGAGGTAGATAGAGAAAGGTAAGGGTGAGGGGAGTAGGAGAGGTATAAGCAGGGGGTAGGTGGGCACAGTAGGCGGGGTAATGGAGGTGAGGGGGATGAGCAAGGGGTAGTTGAGCATGGGAGGAAGGGTAGTGGAGGCGGGAGGGGGAAGAGACACGGGATAGGCATAGGGAAAATTTGGTGGTAGATGTAGTCTGTATCGTTGTCGTTGTCTCTTGGATATGTGTTGGGAAGATGGATTCATAAGATTAGTTTGGTTCATTTGGGTAGGCTTGCTTGAACAGATGGGCCTTTAGAGATTTCCGGAAGGGTAGATAGTCATTGATTGATCGAATAGGTCTGGGGAGAGCATTCCAGAGTTTATTTATTTATTTATTACATTTGTATCCCACATTATCCCACCTATTTGCAGGCTCAATGTGGCTTACAGAGACTAGCTATGGCTTAGCTATTCCAGGTTAACAAATATAATTAGTGATGCAACAAGATAAGGGGTTAGAGAAGATGTACAGGCTGATAGTTGTGGAAAGATGACTATAGAGCTGGAGTGGTTAGTTATGTTAGTTGGTTAGTTGGCTGCCTAAGAAGGAGAAGTTGGATCCGTAATAGGTTTTGTACTTGAGTCCTTTGTAATTGGGGTGATGCAGGTTGAGGTAAGTTCGCGAAGATTCAGACATGTTTCTGGCTGGAAGGTTAATCAGATTGAGCATATAGTCCGGGGATTCACCGGGGATAATCTTGTGGATTAAAGTGTGGACTTTGAAGTTAATTCATTCTCTGATAGGAAGCCAGTGAAGTTTTTCATGGAGAGGTGTGGTAACCGTGTTAGTCCACTTTTAAAGGTAATCAATAGAAGTAGAATAAAATATAACAAAAAAAAAATAAGATGATACCTTTTTTTATTGGACTAGCTTAATACATTTTTTGATTAGAATGTAGCCCTTCTTCGTCAGATCAGACGAAGATAGGCTACCTTCAAAAGCTAATCAAAAAATGTATTGTTAGTCCAATAAAAAAGGTATCTTCTTTTCTTTGTTTTATTTTATTCTATTCCAGAGTTTAATTATATATTGAGTAAATAAATATCTTCTCCATGGTTTGTTTTAAATGTACTACTTAGCAGCTTCATTGCATGCCCCTAGTGCTAGTATTTTTGGAAAGAGTAAACAAGCAATTCATGCCTACTTATTCCACTCCACTTATAGACCTCTTGTTCTCCAAGCTGAAGATTCCTAGCCTCTTTAGCCTTTCCTCATAGGGAAGTTGTTTCATCCCCTTTATCATTTTTGTCACCATTCTCTCTAGCTTTTCTAATTTTGCTATAAATATTTTGAGATGCAGTGACCAGAACTGCACACAGTATTCAATGTCAGGTTACACCATGGAGCGATACAAAGGCAACATAACATGTTCATTTTTGTTTTCCATTCCTTTCCTAATGATTCCTAACATTCTATTTACTTTCGTAGCCGCCGCTGCATACTGAGCAGAGGGTTTCAACGTATCATCAATGATGACACATAGATCCCTTTCCTGGGTAGTGACTCCTAATGTGGAACCTTGCATCACGTATCTATAGTTCGGGTTCCTCTTTCCCACATGCATCATTTTGCATTTGCTCACATAAAACATCTTCTGCCAATTGGATGCCCAGTCTCCCCGTCTCGTAAGGTCCTCTTGCAATTTTTCACAATCCTCTTGTGATTTTACAACTTTGAATAACTTTGTGTCTTCAGCAAATATAATGACCTCACTAGTTATTCTCATCTCTAGATCACTTATAAATATGTTAAAAAGCAATGGTCCCAGCACAAACCCCTGGGGAGCTCCATTGTCCATTGAGGATACTGATAATTTAGCCCTACTCTGTTTTCTACCTTTTAACCAGTTTTTAATCCACAATAGAACACTACCTCCTATCCCATGACTCTCCAATTTCCTCTGAAGTCTTTCATGAGGTACTTTGTCAAATTCCTTTTGAAAACCCAGATACACAATCCTGCTTATAATCGAAAGAGAAAAACGCCTATATTCCGACCTAAATCGGGAGATGGACGTCTGTCTCTCGCAGGTGCCCAAATCGGTATAATCGAAAGCCGATATTGGGCGTCTTCAACTGCACTCGGTCGCGGGAACGAATAAAGTTGATGGGGGTGTGTCAGAAGCGTGGTGAAGGCGGGACTGGGGCGTGGTTATCGGCCGAGCAGAGATGGGCGTCTTTAGCTGATAATGGAAAAAACACAGGCGTTTTTACCGTGAAGTTGGGTCACTTTTTTTGGACCCTTTTTTTTCACGAACAAGTCCCAAAAAAGTGCCCCAACTGACCAGATGACCACTGGAGGGAATCGGGGATCACCTGCCCTGACTCCCCCAGTGGTCACTAACCCCCTCCCACCAAAAGAAACCCACTTTACAAACTTTTTTTGCCAGCCTCAAATTCCGTACCCACCTCAATGACAGCAGAATGTGTTCTATCCTCCGACAGCCTTTCCCTGGTTCTGATGTGGGCAGTGGCGTTCCTGCCCTGGATAGCCCCCCGCCCGGGTGCAGCGCGCCCCCCCCCCACTAGATGACACCTCCCCCCTCCGGCGAAATGACACCCCCCCCGGGTGCACGCCGCTGGGGGGGGGGTGCCGCGGTGCGTGCTTGTTCCTCCGAATTTGCTAAATTTCGTTTGTTCGCTGCAGCTCCCTCTGCCCCAGAACAGGAAGTACGTGTTCCAGGGCAGAGGGAGCTGCAGCGAACGAACAAAGTTTAGCGAATTCGGAGGAGCAGGCGTGCGCCGCGGCACCCCCCAGCGGCGTGCACCCGGGGCGGACCGCCCCCGCCCCCCCCCTTGGTACGCCACTGGATGTGGGTCTCGGGTGAGTGTGACACCTTTTCTGTTAAGGGCACTTCAGACTCACATCAGCAATGCATTGTGGTGGGTGTAGGGTATTGGGCTCCGCGGTTCCACTAGCTTGTGTTCAGTGCTCACGATGTTGGTAGTTGGTAGGCTCTACTCCCATGGTGCTTTTCCCTCTGCTTACTGGGTCACAGTGTGCCCTCTTTTGTTTCCGGTAGTCCATGAGGTAGTGGCCATTTTTGTAAGCCGGTTTTAGATCCCTTTCATGTGTTAGCCACGTTACAGAACCTAGTTTGTACCTTGAATGTTGCTGAAAGAGGGCATTGTACAGCATTCTGCCAGCTCGGACCTACTGCTAATCTCAGTACCAGGGAGACTTTGCCAGTGGGGCACAACCTCTGATCTGCAGTTAACTGTGAGTAAAGGTGCTTATTCCAATAAAGGACATTTTCGGAGACATTAGTCTTCAGGTGTCAACTGGTGTGCCAAGTCCTAGAGGCCTGCATGTATGCAGGTCCCTGGAGCACTTTTAGAGGGTACCGCAGTGCACTTCAGGCAGGCGGACCCAGGCCCACCCCCCCTACCTGTAACACTTGTGCTGGTAAATGAGAGGCCTCCAAACCCCACTGTATCCACATGTAGGTGCCCCCTTCACCCCTAAGAGCTATGGTAGTGTTGTACATTTGTGGGTAGTGGGGTTTTGGGGAGGGGGGGTTGGGGGCTCAGAACCCATGGTAAAGGAGCTATGCATGTGGGAGCTGTTTCTGAAGTCCACCGCACTGACCTCTAGGGTGTCCAGTTGGTGTCCTGGCATGTCGGGGGGGCGAGTGTACTACGAATCGTGGCACCTCCCATGACCAAATGGCTCGGATTAGGACGTTTTTGAGCTGGGCGTTTTTATTTTGCATTATCGCTAAAAAAAACAAACGCCCAGCTCAGAATCGAACAAATCCATGGCATTTTGGTCCGTACAAACCTTATTTTCGAAAAACAAAAAAGACGTCCATTTTTTTTAGAAAATACAGTCTGTCCCTCCTCTTCACGTACCTGTTGTCGGACATAGACGCCCATGGAAATAGGCGTTCGCGTTCGATTATGCCCCTCAATATTGACCAGCTCACCCTTATCCACATGTTTGTTCACCCCTTCAAAGAAATGTAATAGATTGGTGAGGCGAGGTTTCCCTTCACTAAATTCATGTTGGCTTTGTCTCATTAATCCATGCTTTTGAATATGCTCTGTAATTTTGTTCTTTATAATAGTCTCTACCATTTTGCCCAGCATCAACATCAGGCTCACCGGTCTATAATTTCCTGGATTTCCTCTGGAACCTTTTTTAAAAATCAGCATTACATTGGCCACCCTCCAATCTTCCAGTACCATGCTTAATTTTAAAGATAAATTACATATTATTAACAATAGTTCAGCAAGTTCATTTTTCAATTCTATCAGTACTCTGGGATAAATACCATTCGGTCTTGGTGATTTGCTACTCTTCAATTTTGTGCCAT
Organism: Microcaecilia unicolor; assembly: GCF_901765095.1. NCBI lineage: Eukaryota > Metazoa > Chordata > Amphibia > Gymnophiona > Siphonopidae > Microcaecilia > Microcaecilia unicolor. The sequence continues at coordinate 229,286,732 of NC_044033.1, read as the reverse complement.
TACATCCTCCAGGTTTATAAAGGTTTCATTCAATTCCTTTGACTCGTCAGCTTTGAGTACCATTTGTGGCACCGGTATCTTTCCCAAATCTTCCTCGGTGAAGATAGAAGTGAAGAATTCATTTAATCTCTCCGCTATGGCTTTGTCTTCCCTGAGTGCCCCATTTACCCCTCAGACATCTAGTGGTCCAACCGATTCTTTTGCCAGATTCTTGCTTTTAATATATATAAAAAAAAATTTTACTATGTGTTTTTGCCTCCAATGCAATCTTTTTTCAAAGTCCCTCTTTGCCTTCCTTATAAGCGCTTTGCATCTGACTTGCCATTCCTTATGCTGTTTCCTATTATTTTCAATCGGTTATTTTTAGTAAGATATTTCTTCAATTTTCTGAAGGATTTTCTTTTAGCTCTAATAACTTCCTTCACCTCACTTTTTAACCATGCCGGCTGTTGTTTGGTCTCCTTCCTCCTTTTTTACTACATGGAATATTTTTGGCCAAAATGATTTTCGTTTATTCCTCCCTAATCCTAAACAGGCCATCCTTGAATCAACTAGGCATTGTGCATTTTATTTCACTGGTTCCTTCCATTGGAATTCCCTCCCTTGCGATATCAGAGCTGAATCCTCCTTTAAAAAATTTTAATTAGCCATATATACTTGGCTATTCCACCAGACCTATAATACTCCATAAGAAGTTTGCTGGTGAAGATCCAGTTCTCCCTTCCCTTTTATTTGCTATTCCCTGTTTCCTTCCTGTGTTGTAAATTGTTCCGTTCCTCCACCCCCACCCCCCACCCCCGGATACCCTGTTTCGCACTATCCTAGCTTTGTGGAATGCTTGTGTATACTTTCCTGTCGAGAGATTCCTGACCCCACTTTTGCAAAGAGGGATCACATCTGGTTGTCTCCCATCTCATGAAACCTGTCTCATCTCCAGAGATCTATAAAATGAATCCTTAAGAAGTCCCACCAGAATTTCTCTGAGTTCTCCATACAAACAAAAACCCATCTGCTTTAAATAAAGTGTCTGGCAGTGGAAGGGGTGTGTACTGTTCCTGAGGTGATAATCACAATTTGAATATTTTTTGTATGATGAGTTGTAAAGAGGATAGATCTCCATTGTTTGGTAATATGGAGTCTGTGAAACAGAACTGGAGAGGCAGGGTTTATATTGAGATTTTGTTCAGTCCTGCAGAGATTTCACTCTCACACAGAAGAATTTGTTGAATGATGCTACCAATTATGGTGGTTTTACCTGGTAGCTGTAACTGACTGGAGTGGAGAGGGTTTCTTATGTAAAAGAATATATGTGGGGAATTACATTAACTTGCTCTCTATAATATTTAAGGAAGTGTGCTCAGAACATAAGGACCAGATTTTTACTAACAATGTTTATTTACGATACAGGTAATACAATGTTAGAAGGCAGTTTTTAGGGATTTTACACAAGTGAAATGTGCCACAAGATAAATATTGTTAGAAAGTCTGAATTATTAATTAGGGTGGATTAAGAATAACTCACTGTGATTGGGGCTTAGATTAATTCTTTCTGCTGCTGGCTGGAGTGGTGAGACAGCTCTTTTCTCTGTAGTTAGATGGTCTTTGATTGAGGCTCAGATGTTTTCTTTCTGCTGCTGGCTGGAGTGTGAAGGAGGTTTTATGGTGATCCTTGCTGGAAAAGATGTCTTCTTGTTGCAGAGTTGTTGCTGGAGCCTGGCCTAGTTTACAGAGATTCAGTAAAGGTCTAGAGAGGTAAAGGAAAAGAAAGATGGCAGACTGAGAGGGATCTGTTTTTTCATAATTTCCGGTTGGGCCATAAGCATCAGGTGGGGGGTATTTGATCCAATGAAAACTTAGGGATAGCTGAAAACTGGTTTTATCTGGGTTTTGAGATGGATTAAGGTAGCTGGTCACCTGTTTAAATTACATCATAAGGGTTCCTGGTTGGCCATCTGCTGTGGTATACACCTATACTTGACAAGATTTAAAGAGTCATTGTCTGTGAGTTTCATGTAGATGGGCTTTCTTTTGTCAGATTAGGTGGTCCTGGTCTGGTAGTTTCAAGTAGATGTGATGTCTTTGTTAACTCCAGTCTCTGTGATTGCTGTCAGTATACAGATTCTGTTCTTTGGAGAATGGTTGTGATTACTTTTCATTATCTTCCTAGGCAACCTTTGTTACACTGGTAGTCCTCTTAATAGTCTTTTTGTTTCAGACTACCATTGGTTTTCAGGGGGAGGGTAGAGCCAGGTCTGTTTTCTGAGCAAGTAACTTTAAAAGAACTCTGCCAAATATTTTTATATATATGTGATTTCAGCAAAATCAGTATAACTCTGAAATTCATCATATCATGCTACACCTAGAGTGCTATGATATCTTATATTGCTAATTAAAAAGTGTAGGAGAAGGTGATGAGAAAGTGACATCACTGCACGATATGGCAGCCTAGCTCCTTCAGTCTTGCCCAGCCACGCTAATATATGGCTTTATCCAACTCCATTGGCTTTTCTTTTGAACTTTAACAGAGTTGGCCTCCAGATCTCTGAGGACTATGAGTAAATCCACTTCCTCATAGAAAAAGAACACTGATCACTCGCCGAGATGAGCGGGAGGTAAGGCCTCTGGGCGCCATGGGTCACCGGTGCGGCTCTCCCCTTCTGACTCAGACTCCGCATTATCACTAGCAGAGTTGCAGCTGCCTCCCTCAAAAATGGGTATCTCTAGTGAGCTGCGGCAACTTCTATCCAGGATATGAGCAGATATAAGAACCTCTAAGGAGGAAATTTTGGACCGCATAGCTACATTAAGCTCCACAAGCTGGAGGGGAGAGTAGAGGATAGCTACTACTCAATTACCTCCCCTTGTTCCTTCTCACCCAGTACTTCCTTCACCCTTAATTATCTTGTCTGTTTGTATTATTTTTAGATTGTAAGCTCTATTGAGCAGGGACTGTCTCTCTATGTCAGATGTTCAGCGCTGCGTGCGTCTGGTAGCGCTATACAAATGTTAATAATAATAATAATAATATCGAACTGAAGTTAGATGAGCATGCAGATTTGATTTCGACCCAAACCTCCAGTATTCAAGAACTGGGGAGGCAGTATGCTGAGTTATCTTATAAGTTGGACGACCTTGGACCCCTTCTTTTTTCAATCTACACCCCTGGGCTCACTGATCTCATCTCATGGTTTCCAATATCATCTTTATGCTGACGACACCCAGCTTTATCTCTCCACACCAGACATCACTGTGGAAACCCAGGCCAAAGTATCGGCCTGCTTATCCAACATTGCTGCCTGGATGTCCAACCGCCACCTGAAACTGAACATGTCCAAGACCGAGCTCATTGTCTTTCCACCCAAACCCACTTCTCTCCCTCCACTCTCTCTCTCAGTCGATAACACCCTCATCCTCCCCGTCTCATCTGCCCGCAACTTCGGAGTGATCTTCGACTCCTCCCTCTCCTTCTCTGTGCATATCCAGCAGACAGCCAAGACCTGTCGCTTCTTTCTCTATAACATCAGCAAAATTCGCCCTTTCCTCTCTGAGCACACCACCCGAACTCTCATCCACTCTCTCATTACCTCTCGCCTTGACTACTGCAACCTACTCTTCACTGGCCTCCCACTTAACCATCCATCCCCCCTTCAATCCGTTCAGAACTCTGCTGCCCGTCTTATCTTCCACCTAGACCGATATGCTCATATCACCCCTCTCCTCAAGTCACTTCACTGGCTTCCGATCAGGTACCGCATACAGTTCAAGCTTCTCCTACTAAACTACAAATGCACTCAATCTGCAGCCCCTCACTACCTCTCTACCCTCATCTCCCCTTACGCTCCTACCCGTAACCTCCGCTCACAGGACAAATCCCTCCTCTCAGTACCCTTCTTCACCACCTCCAACTCCAGACTCCGCCCTTTCTTCCTTGCCTCACCCTATGCGTGGAATAAACTCCCTGAGCCCATACGCCAAGCCCCCTCCCTACCCATCTTGAAATCCTTGCTCAAAGCTCACCTCTTAAATGTCGCTTTCGGCACCTAACCATTGTACCTCTATCCAGGAAATCTAGACTGCCTCAATCTTGATTGACTGCACTTTTTGTCCTTTAGATTGTAAGCTCCTTTGAGCAGGGACTGTCCTTCTTTGTTAATTGTACAGCGCTGCGCAACCCTGGTAGTGCTTTAGAAATGTTAAATAGTAGTAGTAGTAGTAGTAGTAGTAGTAGTAGTAGTAGTAGTGGTAGTGTGTGTGTGGGGGGGGGGGGGGGGAGTTCTTCTGCTTCATTACTTATTGGAGTCCTAGAAGTTCCAACATGGTCTGGGGAGGAAATAATTGGATTTATATGTATTGCTTATACTTGGACTTAGCATCAGGAGATAAGTGCTGATTTGAAAGTCTTGTCCTATAATGTAAAAGGCTTAAATATGCCTCAGAAACGTCAAAAGCTTTTTAGAGAATTGATGCACTTTAAACCATATATTGTATTTTTGCAGGAAACACACCTTCACCGTGTCCACAAAAGGCTCCTCTCTCATCCTTGCTACCCCACTGCTTGCTTTGCCTCACCTGTTGATTCTTCTAAGAAATGCGGGGTGGCTATATTGATACATTCGTCTCTGCCAGTTCAGGTTGTTAAGATTAAACGGGACCCAGGTGTAGGAAAAACAGAAACATTGAGTAAATCAGCACATTGATCCAGCCCGGGTTTTGCTTCCATTGAAATCAATGGAAGTAAAACCCAGACTGGCTCAATCTGTCCTCCTTTTTCTGGAGCCATATGGTAACCTTACCCAGATGGGTGTTTCCTATTTTTACATATTACTATTGATGGGGTGGATGTCACCTTGGCTTTCATATATGCACCCAATGATCACCAGGGTGTTTTCTAAGCCCGTTTGCGTGAGAGGCTCTGGCCCCATTTCTTCGAGACACCTTAGTGATGGGCGGCGATTTTAACGCCACGCTAAACCCTGATCTTGATCGTTCCCGTGGGTCTCCTGGTGTAGATTTTAAGATGTACTCTGCCCTGAGCTCCCTCATACATTCTCTGGGATCTTTGGACGTTTGGCGTCTCTCTCACCTGCAGACTATTTTTACTATTCCCCTGTACACGACTCCTACACACACATTAATTATATCTTTCTGGACTCTAGATTGGTTGAAGGGGGTCTGAACACTGGTATAGGTAATATCAGTATATCAGATCATGCACTGGTTTGGGTCTCACTATCTTCTTTTATGAAGGAAAAAGACAGGCGATGGACTCTAAACACTCGCTTGTTGCAGGAGGCGGAGGTGGTGGGAGGCTACAGAGCAATGGTAAAAGAGTATTTGGAACATAATATTGATTCAGGCCCTCCTTTGAATGTAGTCTGGGACGCCATGAAGGCCATGGCTCGGGGATATTTTTTACAACTGGCCAGCAGGCGTGCCCATCTCCAAAGGATGCAACTCGCTAGCTATCTAGATAAAATTCAATGTTTGGAGGCTGATCACAAGGCCAGGGGGTCCCCTGAATCCATTCAGGAATTACGTGCCGTTAGGCTCCAACTAGACGCCATTTACTCAGAGCAATTAAGTTTGGTGCAGGCACAGCAGAAAGCGTGTTCTTATGAATTTACTAACAAACCGGGACGAACCCTTGCCCTTAGATTGCGCAAACAAAGGGTTGACCGCACAATTGTGCATATCCGGGATGGTAAGGTCAATGCTCTGAACACATCCTCTCAGATACGCCTGCGCTTCCAAACTTTCTATCAATCATACTTGCAGGAGATTCAGCCCACTCAAGAGGTTATTTCGGAATACCTAGCTTTCTGCAACCTGTCTTCACTATCCCCTGTACAACAAGCTGATCTGGACAGGCCGGTAACTCCATTGGAGATTCAAAAGGTTATTAAAGGTCTCCCTGCCTAGAAGTCACCTGGGTTAGACAGCTTGCCTAACGAATTTTACAAGACATTTGCCCCAGAGTTGGCCCCTCTTCTTGCTGATTTACTCAATCAAGTCCGAACCAGGGCAATCTTGCCACCTTCTATGATGGAGGCCTGGATTGCGGTAGTTCCAAAAACAGATAAAGACCGCACTGAATGTGCCTCTTACTGCTCCATCTCTATTCTTAATGCAGATGTTAAGATCCTAGCAAAGGTACTCGCAAATCGCCTTGCAATTGTTTTGCCATCTCTTATACACCCCGACCATTTGGAGTTTGTAACTCATTGTCAAGCCATGGATAACATTAGAAGAGCCGTAGATCTGTTATATTTATCTAGACATGCCCAGATCCCTATGTGCCTTTTTAGTCTTGATGCAGAGAAGGCTTTCGACAGGCTCCATTGGCCATTTATGTATCGGGTTTTGGAACACTTTAGGGTAGGCCCTTCTCTTTGTGGCTGGATTCAGGCCTTTTATAACTCTCCTAAATCTTATGTTAGAATAAATGGGGGAAACTCTGCTGTGTTCTTCTTGTTTAGAGGTACTCATCAGGGGTGCCCTCTATCTCCAAAGCTCTTTGCGATTGGTTATGGAACCTTTCGCGTTGAAAGTGCACTTGAATCCTGATATCTCAGGTATCCACTTTGCAAATCAAAATCATAAGCTGTCCTTTTTTGTGGACGATGTACTGATGTTTATTACTCGACCATTAACTTCACTTCCTAAATTTTTGCAGGTTATTAATGAGTACTTAGCTGTATCTGGGTTTAAAATCAACATGAATAAATCGGAGGCCTTGAATGCTACCTTACCTAAGCAGCTATTGGACTCATTGCAGGCCTCCTTTCCCTTCCGTTGGGCCACAGGGCTATCTGGGGGTACTCCTGTCCTCACGCTTCTCTGATTTATTCTCAGCGAGCTATACAGGCCTGCTTAGAGCTATCATTGGAGATCTTGATCATTGGGGAAGACCTAGCCCTCTCCTGGTTTGGCCATATAACTACAGTTAAGATGAATATCCTTCTCCACTTACTCTACTTGTTTCAAGTTCTTCCCTTGAAGATGTCCAGGGGGTTTCTCTCTAAGCTACAAGATCATTTTATACGTGTTATTTTGTCGGGTAGGCTTCGCGTTTACCTAGATCTTTCCTGTACCAAGACAAGAGGCGGGGGGGGGGGGCTTGGGGATCCCCAAACTTTACTAGTATTACACAGCAGCTCGAGCGCATGCAGCTTTAGAATGGTACCAGGCACAGCCCTACAAACTCTGGGTACACTTGGAACAGTTTTCATTAGGCCCCAGGCCACTGGGTGCTCTTATGTGGCTCCCAAGTAAACATAGACATCTTGGGGAGGGGCTGTGGCCTTTGATTTACACCACCTTTCATTATTGGGATAATCTGTTTCTTAGTCAGGCCTGCATCTTGTTACATCTTTCACCCATAGCCTTCAATGCTCTTTTCCCCCTTGACAATGGTCAGAGGATCTTTGCCTGCTGGTATTCTGAGGGTCAGAGGACTTGGGGACAATTTTTCAACGAGGATTCCATTCTAACTTTTCCCTCCTTACAGGAGGAATTTCCTTTTGTGTCAAAAGATAGGTATGCTTACCTTCAGATATCTCATTTTCTTTCCTCGGCTACTATTCGCTCTGCAATTCTACGAGAAGAGTCCTTTTTGGAGGACTTGTGTGAGGACTCCAAGTCCATGAGAGGCTTGGAGGCATATTTTCAAAGCACTTTGGGAGGCTAAGTTCCATAGGTTTCTATGGAACTTTGGGAGGCTAAGTGCTTTGAAAATGAGCTTGTTGATCACCTGTTTGTATAAACACTTGTGTTTACAATCTCCAACATACACATTGCATAGACAGAATTGGCGTACAAGCTGGGCTTGGAGTTAGGAGAGGATGAGTAGGGGGTATTGGAAAGGGCACTGGCGAAGGTGTCTCTTTATGTACCTTTTAAAGAGAATGCTGTAAAAGTATTGTTTCGTTGGTACCTAACACCTGCTCGCCTTTGACGCATTTACCCGGGCTTTTCGGGTATGTGTTGGAGGAGTTGTGGATAAATTGGTACAATGAGCCACATGTGGTGGGCTTGTGTTAAAATTCGTGCTTTTTGGAAAGCAGTTGAATATAGATTACAGAGGTGGTTGGGACACCCCATCCCTTGGTCGCCAATTTTTTTCCTTTTTCCCAAGAAGGTCCCAGGGTTAAAATCTCCTCAAGCTACTTTGGTGCGACACGCCATGTGTGCTGCTTGAGTGCTCACAGCAGCACACTGGAAGCAACAATCTGTCCCTCCACTGGTGAAGTGGCTCAATAAGCTGTGGTACATTTGTGAAATGGAGCGCTTAATAGCAGAGCTTAGGCATCAGATACATAAATGGGAAGTCATCTGGGCGCCTTTTACTTCTCACTGTTCTGCTTGAAATTTCCTTGCTCGGACTGTGTTGGACTATACCTGGGCAGGGGGTTTGCACCTTCTGGGTTTGTGAAGAGGGGGGAGGGCCTAGGAGGTGGTAGTTGAGGGTTAACTTTTCTTATTATGTAAAGTCTTTAAATAGTTTTGAAGTTCTATATGGTAACTTTTTTGCCTGGTTGGGGCTAGAGGGAACCCTGTTTTGACCTTGTATTGTTACCCATATTTCTCGCATATGCTTAACTTGGCAGACTCTTTTGTTACACATGGTTGCTCGTTTCTGTTTTTCCTCTGTGCCAGAACTGTTAATAAAGACTTCATACAAATAAAAATAAAAGTGTAGGAGAAGGTGGGTTTGATGTGGTAGTGGCTATGATGTACAAAAATGTCACTTAAATCCCCCCCTCCATTCCTAGCTTGTTCACCTGTTGCCACCCCAAATATTTCTGCCTAGAGAAACCACTGGTGCTGATATGGGAACACTCATACATGTCCAGAGGAGTCTCAAAGGCTTCTCTGAGCTGGAGGAGAGCACCCGCACACTGTTTCCATCAATGACATCACCATGATGTCTGCCCACATCTCCCCTGTTCATCTGTGGAGAAAATGTCATACAAAGCTAAAAATGTGTTCTTCAATAAGTTGATATTATTGTATAATGGAGTTGCCAATGTTTAGTGATGTTTAATAGTCTGATCACATCAGCTGTAGAAGGACACGTCCCATGAGGTCTGTAGTGCAGTCTCTGCAAAATTACCAAGTGATAAAAATTAGATTTAATAATTGAAGTACTGAATTTCAGACATACTGATTTTGATAAAATGGGGGAATACTTGAAGAAGAAGCTGTTGGTGTGGGAAGGCGTAGGTGAAGTGGAAAAACAGTGGTCCAAGCTAAAGGCTGCTATAAATATGGCAACTAATCTTTTTGTGAGGAAAGTAAACAAAAACAAGAGAAGCAGGAAGCCTATAAGGTTCTCCAAACAAGTAGCTGAAAAAATAAGAGCAAAAGAGGCTTTGTTCAAGAAATACAAAAGAATGCAACGAGAGGATCACGGAAAAGATTATCGGATTAAACTGAAAGAAGCGAAGAGGGAAATACAGCTAGCAAAAGTGCGAGCGGAAGAAAAAATGGCTAAAGATGTAAAGAGAGGTGACAAGACTTTTTTCAGATATATTGGAGAAAGGAGAAGAGATAGGAATGGAATTGCGAGACTGAAAGGTTATGAGAATGGCTATGTGGAGAATGATGAAGATAAAGCGAATGTGCTTAACAATTATTTCTCTTTGGTGTTCATGGAGGAAAATCCTGGAGAAGGACTGCGGTTGGCTGCCGAGGGAACATCTGGGAATGGAGTGGATACTGCGCCGTTTACGGAAGAAAGAGTTTATAAACAGCTGGAGAACCTGAAGGTGAACAAAGCTATGAGGCCGGATGGGATACATCCCAGGATACTGAAGGAGCTCAGAGAGGTTCTGGTGGGACCTCTTAAAGATTTATTTAATAGATCTTTAGAGAAGGGAGAGGTTCCGCGAGATTGGAGATGAGCGGATGTGGTCCCTCTTCACAAACGTGGAGACAGGGAAGAAATGGGAAACTACAGACTGGTAAGTCTGACGTCAGTGGTAGGAAATATAATGGAGTCGCTGCTGAAGGAAAGGATAGTTAACTTTCTAGAAACCGATGGGTTACAGGACCCGAGGCAATATGGCTTTACCAAAGGAAAATCCTGCCAAACGAATCTTATTGACTTTTTTGACTGGGTGACCAAAGAACTGGATGAGGGACATGCGCTAGATGTAATCTACTTGGACTTCAGCAAAGCCTTTGATACGGTCCCCCACAGAAGACTTGTGAATAAGCTGAAAGGGTTGAACTTAGGACAGAAAGTGGTGAACTGGATAAGAAACTGGTTGACCGACAGTTGGCAGAGGGTGGTGGTAAATGGAATCCGCTCAGAGGAAAGGAAGGTGAGCAGTGGAGTTCCTCAGGGGTCGGTGTTGGGGCCTATTCTGTTTAAATATTTATGGGAGATATTGCTGAAGGGTTGGAAGGAAAGGTGTGCCTTTTTGCGGATGACACGAAAATAGCCAATAGAGTGGATACCCTGAAGGGAGTAGAAACGATGAGAAAGATAGAAGAATGGTCGAGGGTCTGGCAGTTCTTCAGAACTGGTTTTAAATCACGATGATTAAGTGTCACGGCTAGCAGCAGCACAACACTACGAGGGCTCTACCGTTCATCTTTATCACACCATAAGCCTTATGGATCTGAGGTAAGTGGACAATAATATCAGTTCCCGTATTTTATAAGTTACAGCATTTAATTAGGGTGGAGAAGGGAGGTAGGCATGTGCTGTGATGTTTTCCAGTTGAAGTGCTGATTTGTTACCGTGACAAATGAGATTAGCACAACAACAAATACTGAGCACTGCAAAATAAAAATATAAAATAATTATATAACATACATATTTTGCTGAGATAATGTGTAATTAATTCTGGTAGTTCTTGAATATCTAGTTAAAATGTAATGCCAAGAAGTGTAGAGCGATGCACTTGGGGTGCAGAAACCCAAAAGACAGATACCAGATAGGAGGGGAGAGATTAGTAAGCTCAGCTCAGGAGAGAGACCTTGGGGTGTTGGTGTCAGAGGATCTGAAGGTGAAGAAACAATGCGACAAGGCGACAGCCGTGGCCAGAAGGATGTTAGGCTGCGTAGAGAGAGGCATAACCAGCAGAAGAAAGGAGATGTTGATGCCCCTCTACAAGTCGTTGGTGAGGCCCCACTTGGAGTATTGTGTTCAGTTTTGGAGGCCATATCTTGCTAAAGATGTAAAAAGACTGGAAGCGGTGCAAAGAAATGCTACGAAAATGGTATGGGATTTGCGTTGCAAACCATACGAGGAGAGACTTGCTGACCTGAACATGAATACCTTGGAGGAAAGGAGAAGCAGAGGTGATATGATACAGACGTTCAAATATTTGAAAGGTATTAATCCGCAAATTAACTTTTTCCGGAGACAGGAAGGTGGTAGCAAATGAACCTTTTTCGGAGATGGGAAGGCGACATGAATTGAGGTTGAAGGGGGGCAGAGTCAGGACTAATGTCAGGAAGTATTTTTTCACGGAGAGGGTGGTGGATATGTGGAATGCCCTCCCGCAGGAGGTGGTGGAGATGAAAATGGTAATGGAATTCAAACATGCGTGGGATAAACACAAAGGAATCCTGTTTAGAAGGAATGGTTCCATGGAATCTTAGCGGAGATTGAGCGGCGACGCCGGAAATTGGAAACAAAACAGGAGCTGGACAGACATCTACAGTCCACGCCCTGATTGTGACTGAATAGATAGAGATGGGCTGGAGTGTAAATTTTAAGGGGCTTCAATGTTAGCTTCAGACCTTAGTACAAAAACAGTACTGAGCAGACATCTACGGTCTGTGCTCTGAGAAAGGCAAGGACAAATCAAACTTGGGTATACATATAAAGTATCACATACCATGTAAAATGAGTTTATCTTGTTGGGCAGCCTGGATGGATTGTACAGGTCTTTATCTGCCATCATTTACTATGTATATACTAGCCGTTGAGCCCGTAAAAACGGGCTAGTATAGGAAAGGGGGTTTCAAAGGCCCCTTCCCCTCGCCGTTGCAAGGCCGCCCCCCCCCCCCCCCGCCGAGCTCACCGCTGCCCCTCACCCTCTGAGGTCGCCGCTACGGCCCCCCCCCTCGGAGTCGCCGCCACCCCTCCACCCGGGCCGGGCCCTCGCTTCGCTATTGAACAGCGCTGGAACGCAGCACACAGCTCAGCTCAGCTCCCGTCGGCCTTCCTTCTTCTCTGCCTGTGTCCCGCCCTTGTGTGACATAACGTCGGCGAGGGCGGGACACAGGCAGGGAAGAAAGGCCAACGGGAGCTCAGCTGAGCTGTGTGCTGCGTTCTGGCGCTGTTCAATAGCGAAGCGAGGGCCCGGACCGGGTGGAGTGTGGGTGGCGGCGGTGACTCCGGGTGAGGGACCGGTGGCGGCGACCTTGGGGGGGGGAGCGGTAGTGACGGCGGTTCCCTCCCTCTCTCCCTCCCCCTGCGCAGGTTCCCTCTCTGTGCCGCCACCGTCATCACGTATTGACGCGGGGGCGGGACAGAGAGGGAAGTCTCTACTGCGCATTTGCGAGTCGGTCACTCGCCATTTATATGTTTGATGTTACTATGAAGTGAGATGATCTGAGCTGGCAGTCACAGAACAGTGAGACATGACACAGTCAGTCTCATTACAGAGCTCAGAGGACAGGAAATGTGTCATATGGCAAATGACACGCAGGTGGCACCTTAAAGAAAAATTAATTTAAAACATGGTCTTTCAAAGACTGGGGTCCACTTTGTCACATGTACGTCCTTGAAAGTTAAGTCTAAACAGTAATGAGTTTATTGAGGACTCCACCAGACTATGGGGTCCAGGGGCGTAGTGAGCTGCTGAACTACTGCATTGTGCTATGGGAACATGAGGGACCAATGAGGAGACTTGTTTTATGCAGCCTGTCAGTGAGTCAACCAATTAGAATCTTTATTTCATCCATTTGCTCAGTAGAGGAGTCCCATAGGGTAAAATTAAAGATGCTAACCAATAACATTGTTTTTCTGTAAGTTTGTCAGTGAATGATAACCAATAACAGAGTGTCTCTCATTGAATACGTGAACCTACCAATGAGAGCAGAGGTGGGTATGTGAAGAGCCAATGAGAAATCTCTGCACATGTTTATTAATGTTTCTCCTCCCTTCCCTGCAGTGAATGTGACTCTGGATCCTGAAACTGCTCATCCTATGCTCATCCTGACTGAGGATTTGAAAAGTGTCAGACTTGGAGACACAAGACAGAAGCTGCCGGACAATCCCCAGAGATTTGATTTTTATCGTTGTGTCCTGGGGTGTGAGAGCTTCACCTCGGGGAGACATTACTGGGAGGTGGAGGTGGGAGACAAGACTGACTGGGATTTGGGGGTTTGTAAAGAGTCTGTGAACAGGAAGGGGATGATTAGCCTATTACCTGAGGATGGATACTGGACAGTGACACTGGTTAATAGAGATAAATACTGGGCCCGCACCTCCAACTGGATCCTGCTCCCCCTCAGTGTGAGACCCTGGGCAGTGGGGATTTTCCTGGACTATGAGGCAGGAAAGGTCTCATTTTACAATGCAGATAATAAATCTCATCTCTTCACCTTCACCAACACCTTCACTGAGAAACTCCAACCATATTTCAGTCCTTGTTCTAACAGAGGAGGTAAAAATGTGGGGGCTCTGAGAATCCACCCAGTGCCAAACTGGGAATGAGTGAACCAGACTTAGTGGTCTGATATATAATCTGGGAGTTGATTTTTGAGATCTGGATAAGAAGAATCAGAGAGTGTTACTTGTGAGCTGTGCTGTTCAGGTTCACTATATACAATCTGTGATCTGATTTTCCAAACTTAGACTAACCTTGTAAAGAAAATGTACTGTTGAAACAATAAGTGGGGGGAAAAATTAATAATGACAATAAAATCATTTTAGAATACTCAAAAGAAAATGAATGACATTTCATTAGCAGCTGGAGAGGTGGGATTAGAGCTTGTGAATATGAGGAAGGGGCTCAGTGACACTGTGAGAGACACAGATGTGGGACTAGAGCCTATGAATGTCAGGAGGAGTCTAAGTGGCACAGTGAGAGTGACAGAGATCAGATTAATGCCTGTGAATGTGAAGAGGGGTCTCAGTAACACAGTGAGAGTGACAGAGATGATTTAGAGCCTATGAATGTGAGGAGGTGTTTCAGTAATACAGTGAGAGTCAGAGGTGGGATCAGAGCCTGTGAATGTGAGTAGGGGTCTCAGTAACAGTGAGAGTGACAGTTCGGTTTAAAGCCTCTGAATATGAGGAAGAGTCTCAGTGACAGAGTGGCAGTGGTTGGTTTAATGCCTGTGAATATGAGTAGGGGTCTCAGTAATACAGTGAGAGATGTGGAATCAGAGCCTGTGAATGTGAGGAGGGGTCTCAGTAACACACTGAGTGTGAGAGGTGGGATTAGAGTCTGAATGTGAGGAGGGGTTGAAATAACACAGTGAGAGTGATAGAGATGGGATCATTGTCAGTGAATGTGAGGAGGGGTCTAAGTGACACAATGAGAGTTAAAGTCTGTGGATGTCAGGAGGTAGCTCATTGAGAATGTAGGACTTACAGAGGTCTGCTTAAAGCCTATGAATGTGAAGCGGGGTCTCAGTGAAGGTGAGAGTGACAGAGGTTGGTTTAACTCCTGTGAATGTGAGGAGAGGTCTCAGTAACAGAGTGAGAGGTGGGATCAGAGCCTGTGAATGTGAGGAGGGGTGTCTCAGTAACACAGTGAGTGAGAGGTGTGATCAGAGCCTGTAAATGTGAGGAGGGGTCTCAGTAACACAGTGAGAGTGATAGAGGTGGGACTAGAGCCAGTGAATATGAGGAGGGGTCTCAGTAACACAGTGAGTGAGAGGTGGGATCAGGGCCCATGTGAGAGTGACAGGTTGGTTTAAAGCCTCTGAATATGAGGAGGGGTCTCAGTGACACAGAGTGATAGAGGCTGGTTTAATGCCTGTGAATATGAGGAGGGGTCTCGGTGACACAGTGATAGTGACAGAGGTGGGATTAGAGCCTGAGACTGTGAGGAGGAGACTCATTGATACAGTCACAGAGATGGGATCAGAGTCTGTGAATGTAGAAACCCCTACAGTGATGATATTCATGAAATACAATTTTCTCCCAACTAGTTTCTGGAGCACAGCAGTGAATCTCAGCTCAAATCACAATTCTTATCAGGATGAGTTCTTTATTATTCTGGGTTAGTCATGTGCCAGCAAAGTAGCAGAGACAAATTCCAAGCCTGCAGCCGACCTTAATATGCAGCTGTGTGAGAGCATTCAGGAATTTCTCCCAAATGTTTTCTCTGCCACATAAGGCAGAGCTTACATTTTTATACACTTTTATCACTTTGATGTTAGTAACCTCAATTTGGTCTCTTTCAGCTTCAATGCTTTGTTTAGACAATATTTCTAAGAATACTAATGTAATTAAGCATATGTTCTTGACTAGGCTTCATCCATCATTCTGTAATTCTCATTTTACTCTCTACTCTGATAAAACAACTGATTGTATGATCTGAGGTTCCCATTCCCCTTCCCTGTGCTCTTGAATACAAGTAAAGTTCATTTTCCTATTCCATAAGTTGATGAGGCATCTGGAAGCTCTAAAGCCTAATTCCTCCTCCTGCTGGCCCTGGATTCACAGAATTCATTTTCCCAGACCACAGCAGAGCCTTCTTGTCTCCTAAGAAAAACATGGTCTTGTGGCCTTGGACATTAGGGGGCTCAAGACCTCACTCCCAGTGCCCAGATCTCCCGTTTCCACATCCTCTGAGGACAGGGAAATATCTACTGTACCTGAATATCTTGAACAACTACTGGAAAGACATGAGCAAAGTACAAGTAAAGAAAGAAATAGTAAGAAGCAGCACTTCTCAACACTGGGTTTTGCTCCAAAAATGAAATTTACTGAGGTACTTGGTAAACAAAAATGTGCAGAGTCTTCTGGTAACATTCGGAGCAGAACAAATATTCTAGAAGGTCACAGAAAACCACAATTCATGTACAAAGAGGCTGCTGACCATCAGGGGTTTTCAACCCAGTCCTCGGGCACACCCAGCCAGTTGGGTTTTCAGGTTCTCCACATTAAATTCAATGGGGATATCCTGAAAACTCTGACTGGCTGGGTGTGTGCCTTGAGGACTTGGTTGAATACCTCTGATCTACTGGGATAATGAGCAGATTGTGTATACACAATAACCATGGGGTCAATTTTCAAAAACCCTTATCATTAGAACAGCAGCCATTATACAGATAAGTGCTCTGTCTGTGAATTTTCAGTCGCTGTCTGAATGGTACAGGAGAAATTAAATTCTTACAGAGTGTCCCAGTGCTGTCCGGATAGTGACAGGCCAGAGCACAGGCTAACTCTATCGATAGTAAGAAATACTCAGCTGCTGTTTGAATAACCATGAGTTTTAATTACAGGATAATAAAAAGGCTAATTTAAACCACATAGTCAGTGGCTGAATATTGTCGTTATCCTTAGAGCTGGTGGTGGTCTTGGCTTCACACATAAATTTGGTGCCACTTGCACGGTCTTTGAATATTAACCTGTCAGTAGCCCTGTTTATTCAGCTCTTGATCACATAAACTCCACCTACATCCACACACACTTTGTTCAGCTAATGTTATATGTCACGCTAGTTCTGTGTGTGTATTATTTCTTAACTTTTGCATGCTTGAGGGATTGAGCACAATACAATCTTAGACTTTTTCTGGCATTAAATTGAAAGGGAGATTATATATCCGACCTCTGACATAGCCTTCTGGTCCCGCGAACCAGGAAGTTGCATCAGAGAGAAGGCTTGGGCTGGCACAAGCAGGGGGAATGTGTTGCTGCTTGCTGCCAGTGAAGAAGTAAAGAATTTAAAGGTGACAGGGGGGTTGGGGAAGTGGAATTAAGTGACCCTCTGCAATCTCCTGGAGGAACAGATGCCAGGAGTCTGCAGCTGGCGGTGCTGCTATGAGCCTGTACTCACCCGTCACTACTCCACTGGTAATTTATGAAGGACTATATGGTATATGCATTTTTCTGGCACTTAGATGTGCACACATGCCAGCTGTCTGGCTGGTGTAAATTCTTGAGCCTAAGTGCATGTAGATACCGGGTAATGTTAGTATTCTCTAAAAGAAAGTAAGCAACGACTTTCTTTTGTAGGTTAGGCATCTATCAGGTACTCTCTGCGCATCTATATATAGGATCAACTAAAATAAATATTCTTCGGGTGCAGTATTCACTCTCACTGTTAATAAGACCCCTCCTCACATTCACAGGCTCTGATCCCACCTCTCACTGTTTCTGAGACCCCTCCTCACATTATAGAATAACTGCTATACTTAGAAAACATCCGCTGCCTCAAAATGACCAATTAACTACATGTAGTGCAGTCTGATATACAGCAGGGAAAAGGCCTCAAAGAGCTTACAGATATGAATTTATCTGTTGAAGCTAAATCGGATCAAAAGATCCTGCCTTCATCATTGGCCAAAAACCCTATGATGTACTGTCTCTCCTGCTGGTGTAGCTCATATGTAATCCACTAATCCTTTGTGTAAATAAATGTTTCAATATAGAAGCTTATAGTAAGCAGCGCCACTTATCTTTATGTTGGTGCTTCTGAACCGTGTTGCCATGCTGAACTCCACTCTCCTTCTTTCATGCGCCGAGCCGACATTGGCCAGCATTTCGAATGGCTGCTTCAGGGCCTCGGTATCACACTTGCTTTACTGCTTATTGCTTCTGAGCTCTTCTGCCTCACTGCAAACTGGGTGTTTCTTCCCTTCACCAGCAGACTGCCAGTTGGCCCCAGATGCTTAATTGCCTTGTGGTTCTGAGATCTACCTGCTCTCTTCCAGACTGCTTGTCCCCCATCAGGCATTGTCTGTCGGCTCTGCAGCCGCTCCTCTCGCCTCTCAGGTCACTGCCCCTGGAGTAGAACCCGGAGGAGCACTGCAACGTGAGAGGCGAGAGGAGCGGCTGCAGAGCCGACAGCCAATGCCTGATGGCTGCCTGCGGTGCCACGCTTGCTTTTTACTTTCAACATTTTTATTGATGAATTTCAAATTTAAACATACAATCAGTAAAGCCAAAGTAAAACAGACCTTCATCGACCTTTTAACAATATGACCCTGCCCCACCCCTCAAAATTGTACCAAACTAGCGACAAATGCAGTGTCTATGAATCCCACCAAATCAAAATACCCCTATCAATATGCTTTACATTGCTTTTTTATACACAACGCCATCTATACGCATGTTATACCGTGAGGATTCTTCAGACCATTCCACATATTAACCCCTCCCCATCCCCACCTCCCCCTCCCTTCCCTCCCACCCATTCTATACCAACCTATACATACCCATGACTTTCCATATGCCTTCTATCCCATAGAACTCCCTCCCCTAAGTCAGCCTTTACTTAAATCATCCAATGGTTCAATACAAGCATCTTGAATTTCCAGTAAACTCACATGTCTCCTATTATCCCCACGCTTGCTTTTAAAAAACAGCTGTTTTTGTAGCGGCTGGACTTGGCAGGTCTGTGTTGGGTGGGCGGGCCTGGAGGGAAAGTGGCTGGGCCTGGGCGGCAACCTTGGGGAGATGAGGAGAGAAAGAGGAAAAACAGATGGAAGGATGGAGAGAGAGACACGATGGAAGGATGGGGAGAGAAAGGGGGAGAGGATCCTGAGAGGGGGTGGAGGGGGTCCTGAGACCAGAGAGGGAGGGTGGAAGGGGGTCTTGAGACCACAGATAGGGGGGAGGGAGGGGGTCCTGAGACCAGAGGGGAGGGGTGGTCCTGAGAGCAGAGTGGAGGGGGTCCAGAGACCTGAGAGGGAGGGAGGGGGGAGAGGGTCCAGAGACCAGAGGGGGAGGGGGGAAGGGGGTCTTGAGACCAGAGAGGGAGGGGGGAGGTATCTCTGTCACACACACATACTCTCTCTCACAGTCAGTGTCTTTCTCTCACTCTCACATACTGTCTCTCACACACTCTTTGTCTCACACGGTATCACATTCACTCTCTATGTGTCAAACAGTCACTCTCAAACACTCTCTCGATCTCATACACTTTCCCAGTCTCACAGAGAGTCTGTGCATCACACACATACTCTCACACTGTCTCACACATACTCTCTCTCACACACTCTCTCACAGACACACTCGCACCCACACTCACTCTCTCTCTCTGTCACACACTCACACGTTCACTCTCTCTCACACAGTCACTCTCACACACACTCCGAGGAAAACCTTGATAGCGCCTGTTTCATTTGTGTCAGAAATGGGCCTTTTTTACTAGTATAATATATAGCGCATAATATATTATACTGATACAGTTTAGAACTTGCTGCCAACCCAGAAATTTATTAGTAAACCAAGTGACCTAGAGTCAGATTGAGAAGCTTCCCAGTTGTGAAGACTTGTGATAATCACACACTGCAGGACTGATATATGAAATAATAATAATATTAACCAGGGCAGGAGATGTCATCCAAATAGAAGAGCATCTGGATGGAAGAGATATTAAAACAAGAATGACGAGAGCCATTAAATGCCCACGAGAGGTTTAGTTCTCAAAAGACAGATTTATCAAGGAAAATGTTTCTGTTTCAGTGTAAGAAAAAGTTAAAGGTGACCCCAGGAGTCTACCAAAACCCCTTTGGAGTATTTTACATATTTGCTTAGGTTTTAGGCAGCATAAAAATGTGCCAATAAAAATAATCTCTCTATATAAAACGCACCGCCAGCGTTCTAATGAAGCCAGAAGTCTCCAAGTTCTAAGTTTGTAGTTGTGTAGATCACTGTTTGCCCATAGTGTCTGCCCCGCCCTTGCGTCACAACGTGATGACGTCGAGGGCGGAGCACTGACACCGAATCGCATTGCTCACCCGTTGCTACTCCACGAAACGTGATGACAGACGCATCACGGACCTATGACAACGACCTGCATGAAAAAAGGAAGGAGTATCAGCATCTGACAATGAAGGAATCACAGAAACGTTGCCAGGCAACGGAAGGAGACGTCAGACGCATGACGGACCAATCACGAGCAACTGCATGGGAACAAGAGAGGAGAATGAGCAGCACAACCGATCACTTTCTCTGCAGCATGGAGAGGGGGAACATCGCTGGAAGGAGAATACTATTTGGATGCCCATGCTCCTGCTCTCGGTATGTGACGGCGCAAACAGACACCCAGAAACACAGTTGCAGCCTCCCTAAAAAACGCCCTCCCAGACAAAACTACCCACTGTCCCAACGTTCCCGGCACCTCAGCCAACCTCCCTCCAAGTTACACACACCCACAAAAGTACTGCATCATAATGGCGCTGCAAACTCACACCCAGAAATCAACTTGCAGCCTCCCTAACAAACATCCTCCAACACACAACTAGGGAGGGGGGGACCCTGGAACTCAGAGGGAGGCGGGGAGGACCCTGGAACTCGGAGGGAGGGGGGACCCTGGAACTGGGAGGGGGGACCCTGGAACTGGGAGGGAGGCAGCAACTTGGAGGGAAGGGGAATCCTTGAACTTGGAGGGAGGGGGGGACCATGGAACTGGGAGGGAGGGGACGACCCTGGAACTCGGAGGGAGGGAGGGAGGGGGGAGACGGCCCTGGAACTCGGAGGGACGGAGGGTGAGAACACATTTATCCTGATAATCACTTTCAAAACATTAATTGCAGAAAGGCATTACTTTGCTAGCGCCCGTTTCATTGGTTTCAGAAATGGGCCTTTTATCCTATTTACAAATATTTTTACTCCTTTTCCCACAGTTCTTCCACCACAGGAGAATGAGATGCAGAGCTTGTTCTCTCCTCTCTGTTTTCCCAGCACTTCCTGCACCCTATTTCCTTCTCTTCCTTTTCTTCAGCAGGAAGAACACACTTTGCGCACGATACAGTAAATGGCACCCAAACTTAGGATCCACACTAAGCTGGATTTTTTAGAATACTGTCTTAGGGGCCCTTTTACAAAGGTGCGGTAGGCTCTACACGTGTGCCTGGCGGTAATTTCTGATTTAGTGCACGCCTATACTGCCGGGACAAATTATTTTTTTATTTCCGACCACAGGAGGTGTTTGCAGGGTTAATCTGCAGTTGGCGTGCGCCGACCGGTCACCGCACATGTAGCGGGTGAGCCCTCACCACTAGATCAATGGGTAGTGTTAAGGGGTCAGGCTGTAAATAGGCCCTTTTTCCAAGATGTGATAAAAACTGGCCTGGTGCACGCCAAAAACACATGCCCACACTACCGCAGGCCACTTTTTTGCCATGGATTAGTAAAAGGACCCCTTAGTGTGCATTTTGCGTCTCACTATGGGGGTCAGCATTTATGCCTGCCAAAACCTGGTGCCTAATTTATGGCACTTGGGCGCACATTCTTTAACATTGTACCTAACTTCTGGGAATGCCCCTTCCATGGCCATGCCCCTTTGGAATTGTGTGCTATGAAATTTAGGCACATGTTATAGAATACGATGCAGGGCAGATCACGAGTAAATCCGAATTAATGCCAATCAATGTCAATAATTGATTGGTATCGCCTGATTAATTAGGTTAAGTGCAGATTTGTGTTGACCCTATATAGTTTATGGACTATTGTTTATAATGTTCAAGTGTCACCATGGAGTAATGGTGCCACCATGTGGTCACCTAATGATTTGCAGCTCTTGGATATTTTTGTTGTTTTGTAAATGTCTGCCTCTTTATTTTCCAGATAACTTGATCTATAGCAACAAATGTTTTGGGATAGGTGTAGCTATATTTCTCCGAGGACAAGCAGGCTGCTTGTTCTCACTGATGGGTGACGTCCACGGCAGCCCCTCCAATCGGAAACTTCACTAGCAAAGGCCTTTGCTAGTCCTCGCGCGCCCATGCGCACCGCGCATGCGCGGCCGTCTTCCCTCCCGAACCGGCTCGTGTTCGTCAGTCTTCTTTTGTCCGCGCTCGGGACGGTCGTGTTTTGCGCCGTTTCGCACCCCTCAAAGTTGACCCTCGCGCGTCTTCGCGATTTCGCTAAAAAAAAAAAATAAAGAGAAGACTTCGGTCTTGTCCCTTCCCGTGTGTCCAGTTTGTTTCCCCGACATAAGTTTCCTTTCGCTTTCGGGGTCGGCCTTTTTTGGGGCCTCGGTACGGGGTTTCTTTTTCTCTCTCCCTTATTTTGGTGCCCTTCGTCGCCATTATGAATTTTGATTTCGCCAGCGTGATTTTTCCGCCCATGACATCGAAGTCTCCCAGCGGCTTCAAGAAGTGCACCCAGTGCGCCCGGGTAATCTCGCTCACTGATAGGCACGCTTCGTGTCTTCAGTGTCTGGGGGCTGGGCACCGCCCGCAGGCCTGTAGTCTTTGTGCTCTTTTACAGAAGAGGACTCAGGTTGCGAGATTGGCCCAGTGGAACGTGTTGTTCTCGGGCTCTTCGTCGACAACAGCACTGGAGTCATCGAGTGCATCGACGTCGACAGCGTCAAGACCTTCGACCTCGGCATCGACTGTATCGACTTCATCGAGGTATCGACCCTCTGCATCGTCGGTACCGAGACATCGGAAGGCTGCGTCGGCGTCGGTGGTATCGGGACCTCCGCTGTTGCTGATGTCGTCGGACGGTGGTGCTTCGACTGGAGTGCAGGTGAGGGCTGTCCATTCCCCTGCTGGTGGCGGTGAGCCTTCGGGTGGGTCTCCTCCCGCCCTGAGGGCTCCTGCGGTACAGCCCCCCCGAGACCGACCTTCTTCGGCCTCGGCCCCGAGGAAGAGACGGTTGTATTCTGCGTCCTCCTCATCGGTACCGGGAAGCTCCGGTGACATGCTTCGTTTGAAGAAGTCAAAGAAGCATCGACACCGGTCCCCTTCCCGCGTCGGTACCGAGAGCTCTGGGTCGCCAAGGGAGTCGGCACCCAGTAGGCATCGGCACCGAGAGGACCGCTCACCCTCTGTTCAGGATGTGTCGATGCGCTCCACCTTGGACAGCCCGGAACAGCCTCCACGCCCGGAACAGACTCTGACCTCGACGCCTGCATCGGCTTCCATGTCTTTCTCCACAGCCGCTCTGCACGAGAGTCTCCGGGCCGTTCTCCCAGAGATCCTGGGAGAGCTGTTGCGCCCTTCCCCTCCGGTACCGGGGGTGCTTGCACCACCGGTACCGTCGAGTGAGGCGCCGGCTAGCCCCTTGCCCGGGGTGAGGTCTCCGACATCGGTACCGCTTGCGGTATCGACTGCGGTCGCCTCCCAGGAAGGCTCCCCGTCGGCGGAGGGAGCTTCGCCGGTTCGGGCGAGGGAGTCTACCTCTCGACGATCCCACCGTGGCCGTGTTTCCACGGAGTCGAGTCGGGCACGGTTGCAGACACAGGTCCGTGAACTTGCGTCTGACACCGATTGTGAGGCCTCGTGGGAAGAGGAAGAGGACATCAGATATTTCTCTGACGAGGAGTCTGATGGCCTTCCTTCTGATCCCACTTCCTCTCCTGAAAGGCAGCTTTCTCCTCCTGAGAGTCTGTCTTTTGCGGCCTTTGTCTGGGAGATGTCTACGGCCATCCCCTTCCCGGTGGTCGTGGAGGATGAGCCCAGGGCTGAAATGTTTGAGCTCTTGGACTATCCTTCTCCACCTAAGGAAGTTTCCACAGTACCCATGCATCATGTCCTAAAAAAGACATTGCTGGCGAACTGGACCAAGCCTCTAAGTAATCCCCACATTCCCAAGAAGATCGAGTCCCAGTACCGGATCCATGGGGACCCAGAGCTGATGCGCACTCAGTTGCCTCACGACTCTGGTGTGATGGATCTGGCCCTAAAGAAGGCTAAGAGTTCTAGGGAGCATGCTTCGGCGCCCCTGGGCAAGGACGGTAGAACTTTAGACTCCTTTGGGAGGAAGGCCTACCATTCTTCTATGCTTGTGGCCAAAATTCAGTCTTACCAGCTCTACATGAGCATCCATATGCGGAACAATGTGCGGCAGTTGGCGGGCTTGGTGGACAAGCTCCCTCCTGAGCAAGCCAAGCCATTTCAGGAGGTGGTCAGGCAGCTGAAGGCGTGCAGAAAATTCCTGGCCAGAGGGGTATATGATACCTTTGATGTTGCGTCCAGGGCCGCTGCTCAAGGTGTGGTGATGCGCAGACTCTGATGGCTGCGTGCCTCCGACCTGGAGAATAGATCCAGCAGCGAATTACGGACTCCCCTTGCTGAGCGGACAACATTTTTGGAGAGAAAGTCGAACAGGTGGTAGAGCAGCTCCACCAGCGGGATACCGCTTTCGACAAGTTCTCCCGCCGGCAGCCTTCAGCATCTACCTCCTCAGATAGACGTTTTTATGGGGGAAGGAGGGCTGTTCCCTACTCTTCTGGTAAGCGTAGGTACAATCCTCCTTCTCGACAGCCTGCGGCCCAGGCTAAGCCCCAGCGCGCTCGCTCTCGTCAGCAGCGTGCGCCTCAGCAAGGCCCCACGGCTCCCCAGCAAAAGCAGGGGGCGAGCTTTTGACTGGCTCCAGCAGAGCATAGCTGACATCAACGTATCAGTGCCGGGCGATCTGCCAGTCGGGGGGAGGTTGAAAGTTTTTCACCAAAGGTGGCCTCTCATAACCTCCAACCGTTGGGTTCTTCAAATAGTCCGGCAAGGATACACCCTCAATTTGGCCTTGAAACTTCCAAATTGCCCACCGGGAGCTCAATCCTACAGCTTCCAGCACAAGCAGGTACTTGCAGAGGAACTCTCCGCCCTTCTCAGCGCCAATGCGGTCAAACCCGTGCCATCCGGGCAAGAAGGGCTGGGATTCTATTCCAGGTACTTCCTTGTGGAAAAGAAAACGGGGGATGCGTCCCATCCTAGACCTAAGGGCCCTGAACAAATATCTGGTCAAGGAAAAGTTCAGGATGCTTTCCCTGCAGTGAATGTGACTCTGGATCCTGAAACTGCGCATCCTAGTCTCATCCTGACTGAGGATCGGAAAAGTGTCAGACAGGGAGACACAAGACAGGACCTGCCGGACAATCCCCAGGGATTTGATTTTGTTGTCAGTGTCCTGGGGTTTGAGAGCTTCACCTCAGGGAGACATTACTGGGAGGTGGAGGTGGGAGACAAGACTGACTGGGATTTGGGGGTTTGTAAAGATTCTGTGAGCAGGAAGGGGATGATTAGCCTAGCACCTAAGGATGGATACTGGGCAATGACACTAAGAGATGAGATGAATACTTGGCCTGCACCTCCCTCTGGACCCTGCTCCACCTGAGTGTGAGACCCTGGGCAGTGGGGATTTTCCTGGACTATGAGGCAGGAAAGGTCTCATTTTACAATGCAGATAATAAATCTCATCTCTTCACCTTCACTGACACCTTTACTGAGAAACTCCGGCCTTATTTCACTCCTTGTTCTAACAGAGGAGGTAAAAATGCGGGAGCTCTGAGAATCTACCCAGTGCCAGACTGGGAATGAGTGAGCCAGAATCAAGGGTCTGATATATAATCTGGGAATTGATTTTCAGATCTGGATAAGAAGAATCAGAGAGTGTTACTTGTGAGCTGTGCTGTTCAGGTTCACTATATACAATCTGTGATCTGATTTTCCAAACTTAGACTAACCTTGTAAAGAAAATGTACTGTTGAAAAAATGAGTGGTGAAAAAAAATTAATAATGACAATAAAATAATTGTAGAATACTCAAAAAAAATGAATAACATTTCATTAGCAGCTGGAGAGGTGGGATTAGAGCTTGTGAATATGAGGAAGGGGCTCAGTGACACTGTGAGAGACACAGATGTGGGACTAGAGCCTGTGAATGTCAGGGAATGTCTCAGTGAGAGTGATGGAGGTCAGTTTAATGCCTGTGAATGTGAAGAGGGGGTCTCAGTAACACAGATGGGCATAATCGAACGGCGCCAGCGATGTATTTTGGCGGCGCCACAAACAGCTGGCCAGACCCGTATTTTCAAAAAAGATGGCCGGCCATCTTTTGTTTCGACAATACGGTTCCGGCCAGCCAAATGCCTTGGATTTGGCCGGGGTTTGAGATGGCCGGCTTCATTTTTTAGCGATAATGGAAAGTTATGTCGGCCATCAGGGCCTGTGTGAGAGTGACAGGTTGGTTTAAAGCCTCTGAATATGAGGAGGGGTCTCAGTGACACAGTGATAGTGACAGAGGTGGGATTAGAGCCTGAGACTGTGAGGAGGAGTCTCATTGATACAGTCACAGAGATGGGATCAGAGTCTGTGAATGCAGAAACCCCTACAGTGATGATATTCATGAAATACAATTTTCTCCCAACTAGTTTCTGGAGCACAGCAGTGAATCTTGACTCAAATCACAGTTCTTATCAGGATGAGTTCTTTATTATTCTGGGTTAGTCATGTGCCAGCAAAGTAGCAGAGACAAATTCCAAGCCTTCAGCCGACCTTAATATACAGCTGTGTGAGAGCATTCAGGAATTTCTCCCAAATGTTTTCTCTGCCACATAAGGCAGAGCTTGCATTTTTATACACTTTATCGCTTTGATGTTAGTATCCTCAATTTGGTCTCTTTCAGCTTCAGTGCTTTGTTTAGACAATATTTCTAACAATACTAATGTAATTAAGCATATGTTCTTGACCAGGCTTCACCCATCCTTCATTCTGTAATTCTCATTTTACACGCTACACTGATAAAACAGCTGATGGGATGATCTGAGGTTCCCCTTCCCTGTGCTCTTGAATACAAGTAAAGTTCATTTTCCTATTCCATATGCTGATGAGGCATCTGGAAGCTCTAAGGCCTAATTCCTCCTCCTGCTGGCCCTGGATTCACAGAATTCATTTTCCCAGACCACAGCGGAGCATGGTCTTGTGGCCTTGGACAGCTCAAGACCTCACTCCCAGTGCCCAAATCTCCCGTTTCCACATTCTCTGAGGACAGGGAAATATGTACTGTACCTGAATGTCTTGAACTACTTCTGGAAACACGTGAGCATAATACAAGTAAAGAAATAGTAAGAAGCAACACTTTTGGGTTTTGCTGCAAAAATGAAGTTTACTGAGGTATTTGGTAAAACAAAAATGTGCAGAGTCTTCTGGTAACATTTGGAGCAGAACAAATATTCTAGAAGGTCTCAGAAAACCACAATTCATGTGCAAAGAGGCTGCTGAACATCAGGGATTTTCAACCCAGTCCTCGGGGCACACCCAGCCAGTTGGGTTTTCAGGATCTCCCCATTAAATTCAATGCTTTCTCACTATAATCACTATATGCTTTTTATACTTTTTTATTTTCAATTAAACGATAACCTCCTATTTCATATTTTTACATAAATCTTACAAAAATTTCTACCTTACTTTCATGCATTCCCACACTCACTCATAACTCAAGCCTTGTATGTTGACCATACATGTTTCGAATAAAGTCATTCTCACAATTCCTTATTCATTAATATCTACTCACAGTGGATTACTTTTGCATATACCAGTTCATGTAAATCTGTACCATGTAGTAATAACAATATCCTATTTGTATCATAGTTCTTGAAACCGCATGTTCTGTTGTATTTCCTGGTTTCTTATCTCTTTCACTGTACCGCCAAGTCCAAAGCTTGTTGCATACACAATTCCTATTTCTTGCGTTTTTCCGTTCTGGTATAAACTCTTGGTCTCTCTTTTCCTACGGTCTTAAACCTTTCTGGGCACTTGCTTAATCTCACTGTTCATCTCCTCTCGGAGGTGTGGGCAGTATCCTTTGTCACACCCTACACAATTGTGTTTCGCAATTGAGCATCGTCAGGGGTTATGACTGTGACATAATGATCAAGTAAGGATGTTAAAATATCTCCATTCTCACTCACTACACTTTTCTACTCCTTATTATAAAATTCTCTCTTACCTTGTATTCTATGTGTTGTTCTTATTAACTCTCTGGCCCGCCCCGGAGGGAACTCGCTTCAGGATCTGAAAGAAAATGGAAAGCACAAGGCTTGAGTTATGAATGAGTGTGGGTATGCATGAAAGTAAGGTAGAAATTTTTGTAAGATATATGTAAAAATCTGAAATAGGAGGTTATCGTTTAATTGAAAATAAAAAAGTATAAAAAGCATATAGTGATTATAGTGAGTAAGTAATTAGGTAAATATAATCAGAGTGAAATCAAGAAAGCTCAGAGAAGTGAATAGCATTAAATTCAATGGAGATATCCTGAAAACTCTGACTGGCTGGATGTGTGCCTTGAGGACTTGGTTGAAAACCTCTCATCTATTGGGATAATGAGCAGATTGTGTATACACAATAACCGTGGGGTCAATTTTCAAAAGCCCTTATCATTAGAACAGCAGCCATTATACAGGTAAGTGCTCTGTGAATTTTCAGTTGCTGTCTGAATGGTACAGGAGAATATTCTTATAGACTGTCCCAGTGCTGTCCTCCGGATAGCGTCAGGCCAGAGCACAGGCGTCCACCTAACTCTATGGATAGTAAGAAACACTCAGCTGCTGTTTGAATAACCATGAGTTTTAATTACAGGATAATAAAAAGGCTAATTTAAACCACATAGTCAGTGGCTGAATATTGTCGTTATCCTTAGAGCTGGTGGTGGTCTTGGCTTCACACATAAATTTGGTGCCACTTGCACAGTCTTTGAATATTGACCTGTCAGTAGCCCTGTTTATGCAGCCCTTGATCACATAAGCTGCACCTACATCCACACACACTCTGTTCAGCTAATGTTATATGTCACGCTAGTTCTGTGTGTGTATTATTTCTTAACTTTTGCATGCTTGAGGGATTGAGCACAATACAATCTTAGACTTTTTCTGGCATTAAATTGAAAGGGAGATTATATATCCGACCTCTGACATAGCCTTCTGGTCCCGCAAACAGGAAGTTGCATCAGAGGGAAGGCTTGGGCTGGCACAAGCAGGGGGAATATGTTGCTGCTGGCTGCCAGTAAAGAAGTAAAGAATTTAAAGGTGACAGGGGGGTTGGGGAAGTGGAATTAAGTGACCCTCTGCAATCTCCTGGAGGAACAGATGCCAGGAGTCTTCAGCTGGCGGTGCCGCTGCTGGGTGGGCCTTTACCCACCCGTCACTATTCCACTGGTAATTTATGGAGGACTATATGGTATATGCACATCTCTGGCACTTAGATGTGAACACATGGCAGCTATCTGGCTGGTGTAAATACTTGAGCCTAAGTGCATGCGCATGTATATTTTTTTTATTTTTATTTTATTTGTTACATTTGTACCCCACATTTTCCCACCTATTTGCAGGCTCAATGTGGCTTACATAGCACCGTAAGGCGTTAGTCACCTTCAATGAAAAAAAAAACAAATACAAAGTGATGTTATTATCAAAGAGGTTCGTGTGTTACAGTTACGTTATGAGAATCGATATACCGGGTTATGCTGGTATTCTTTAAAAGAAACTAAGCAACAACTTTCTTTTGTAGGTTAGGCACCTATCAGGTACTCTCTGTGCATCTATATATAGGCACACTGTTATAGAATTATCCCAGTGTATTATATAATATATAGTGCATAATATATTATACTGATACAGCTTAGAACTTACTGCCAACCCAGAATTATATTAGTTAACCCAGTGACTTAGAGTCAGATTCAGAAGCTCCCCAGTTGTGAAGACTTGTGATAATCACACACTGCAGGACTGATATATGAAATAATAATATTAACCAGGGCGGGAGATGTCATCCAAACAGAAGAGCATCTGGAAGGAAGAGATATTAAAACAGGAATGACGAGAGCCATTAAATGCCCACGAGATGGTGCTATTAGTCATCAAAAAACAGATTTATTAAGGAAAATGTTTCTGTTTCAGTGTAAGAAAAAGTTAAAGGTGACCCCAAGAGTGTACCAAAAAAACCTTTGGAGTATTTTACATTTTTGCTTAGGTTTTAGGCAGCATATAAATGTGCCAATAAAAATAAATACAAATATTTTCACTGTTTTTCCCACAGTTCTTCCACCACAGGAGAATGAGACACAGAGTTTGTACTTCCCTCTCTGCAGAACCAGATCATTCTTTAGATCCAAAAATTCAGGTAGTTTTCCCAGGACTTCCTGCACCCTATTTCCTTCTCTTCCTTCAGCAATAAATGGCACCCAAACTTAGGGTCCACACTAAGCTGGGTTTTTTTTTTTTAGAATACTGCCTTAGGGGACCTTTTACAAAGGTGAGGTACGCTCAAAGTTTGTGCCAAAATGAGACTACGACCAGGCTAGCGCTCCCTCCTGACGGTAATTTCTGATTTTTCTCATGCCCATACCACCGGAACAAATTATTTTTTTATTTCCTACCGCGTGTGGTGTTTGCAGGGTTAATCTGCAGTTCGCATGCACCAACCGGTCACCACACTTGTAGTGCATAAGCCCTTACCGCAAGACCAATGGGTGGTGTTAAGGGCTCAGGCTGTAAATAGGCCCTTTTTCCAAGACGTGGTAAAAACTGGCCTGGTGCACGCCAAGAGCACATGCCCACACTACCGCAGGCCACTTTTTTGCTGTGGATTAGTAAAAGGACCCCTTAGTGTGCATTTTGTGCCTCACTATGGGGACCAGCTAATCACTAAATGTTCCCCAAATTAAGTCCCTGGTAAAAATGTCTACGTATCAAAAGGAACCAGAGAAACAAAAAAGGAATGAAATAATAAACAGAAAACCAGCCCAACACTTCTAATATTAATAGTCAAAAAAAATTTTTGTGTATGGGTTTGGAGAGTTCTCAGTGTATTGACTCACCCAAGCGAGACTACACGCAAGTGATTTATATCTTTAAGGGTGGATAGGTTTCTCAATCATAGAACTTCTCCAGTGATTCTTATTTTTTATATGTAGGCAAAACCACAAAATAGGTCCCCTCCTGGATGTGCAATGAATTATTCTCTTGCAGTGTTTCACGTTACGTTCCAACAGGATGAGGTCTCACTATTGCTCTGTCCTTTTCTTTTCCACAATGCTTCCTTTCTCTGTGAGGACCGTGTCAACATTTCTGCTATCCTCACAAAGAATTGTTTGTACTCTCTCCAAAAGTCATAAAGAGTCTGCAGGGTTTCGTCAAAATTTCCTCAGGAACTCTAATATGAAAACATGATAATAATAAACCACAGAAAGGTGTCATCCTGTTGGAACGTAACGTGAAACACTGCAAGACAATAATTCATTGCACATCCAGGAGGGGACCTATTGACCACCCTACGATAAGTGCCTCATTGTGAAATTTTCAGTATTGTAGACCTATTTTGGTCACCTTTAAAAACTTTTTTGTTTGAGGCTGAATGGAGTAATGGACAGAATTAATCGACTCCGACACTTTATGACTATTTTTAGAAATTGGTCATTAGATTGTTCACTATTTGGTGATTAGAATATTATTTTGTGGTTTTGCCTACACATAAAAAATAAGAATCACTGGAGAAGTTCTATGAATGAGAAACTTATCCACCCTTAGAGATATAAATCACGTGCGTGTAGTCTCGCTTGGGTGAGTCAATACTCTGAGAACTCTCCAAACCCATACACAAAAATTTTTTTTGACTATTAATATTAGAAGTGTCGGGTTGGTTTTATGTTTATTATTTCATTTCTTTTTTGTTTCTCTCGTCACTATGGGGGCCAGCATTTATGTCTGCCAAAACCTGGTGCCTAATTTATGGCAGTTGGGCGCACAATTGATATTATTCTTTAACATTGTACCTAACCTTTGGGAATGCCCTTCCCATGGCCATGCTACTACTACTATTTAGCATTTCTATAGCACTACAAGGCGTACGCAGCGCTGCACAAACATAGAAGAAAGACAGTCCCTGCTCAAAGACCTTACAATCTAATAGACAAAAATAAAGTAAGCAAATCAAATCAATGTGTACAGGAAGGAGGAGAGGAGGGTAGGCGGAGGCGAGTGGTTACAAGTGGTTACGAGTCAAAAGCAATGTTAAAGAGGTGGGCTTTCAGTCTAGATTTAAAGGTGGCCAAGGATGGGGCAAGACGTAGGGGCTCAGGAAGTTTATTCCAGGCATAGGGTGCAGCGAGACAGAAGGCGCGAAGTCTGGAGTTGGCAGTAGTGGAGAAGGGAACAGATAAGAAGGATTTATCCATGGAGCGGAGTGCACGGGAAGGGGTGTAGAGAAGGAGATGTGTGGAGAAATACTGGGGAGCAGCAGAGTGAGTACATTTATAGGTTAGTAGAAGAAGTTTGAACAGGATGCGAAAACAGATAGGGAGCCAGTGAAGCGACTTGAGGAGAGGGGTAGTATGAGTAAAGCGACCCTGGCGGAAGACGAGACGGGCAGCAGAGTTTTGAACCGATTGGAGAGGGGAGAAGTGACTAAGTGGGAGGCCAGCAAGAAGCAGATTGCAGTACTCTAAACGAGAGGTGACAAGGGTGTGGATGAGGGTTTTGGTAGAGTGCTCGGAAAGAAAGGGGCGGATTTTACGGATGTTGTAAAGAAAGAAATGACAGGTCTTGGCAATCTGCTGGATATGAGCAGAGAAGGAGAGAGAAGAGTCAAAGATGACCCCAAGGTTTCGAGCTGAGGAGACAGGGAGAATGAGAGAGCCATCAACAGAAATAGAAAACGGGGGGGAGTGGGGAGGTGGGTTTGGGGGGAAAAATGAGAAGCTCGGTTTTGGTCATGTTTAATTTCAGGTGGCGTTGAGACATCCATACAGCAATGTCAGACAAGCACGCTGAAACTTTGGTTTGGATGCAAGGTGAGATATCAGGGGTAGAAAGGTAGATTTGGGAGTCATCAGCATAGAGATGGTAGGAAAAGCCATGGGATGAGATTAATGAACCAAGGGAAGAAGTGTAGATAGAAAAGAGGAGGGGACCAAGAACAGAACCCTGAGGTACGCCGACAGGCAGAGGGATAGAAGTAGAAGAGGATCCACCAGAGTGAACACTGAAGGTGCGGAGGGAGAAGTAGGAAGAGAACCAGGAAAGGACAGAGCCCTGGAATCCAAGTGAGGACAGGATATCGAGGAGTATGCTGTGATCGACGGTGTCAAAAGCAGTGGAAAGATCAAGAAGAATGAGGATGGAATAGAGACCTCTGGATTTAGCCAGTAATAGGTCATTGGAGACTTTAGTAAGCGCAGTTTCGGTTGAGTGGAGAGGGCAAAAACCAGATTGTAGTGGATCAAGAATAGCATGTGAGGAGAGAAAATCAAGGCAGCGGTGGTGAACAGCACGCTCAAGTAATTTGGAGAGAAAAGGGAGGAGGGAGATGGGTCGGTAATTAGAGGGACAAGTAGGGTCGAGTGAAGGCTTCTTAAGGAGAGGTGTGACCACAGCATGTTTAAAGGCAGTAGGGACAGTTGCAGTGGAAAGTGATAGGTTGAGAATGTGACAGATAAAAGGAATAAGAGCAGGTGAGATGGCATTAAGAAGGTGGGTGGGAATGGGATCAGAGGAACAGGTAGTACATTTTGAGGAAGAAGGAGAAGTGTAGTTTCCTCTATAGTAACTTCAGGAAAGGAGGAAAAGGAATGAGGGGAAGGCGAGAGAGGGGAATGGACTAGTGGAGGGAGAGGTGGCGAGGTAGAGAATTCAAGGTTTATCTTTTGATCCTTGTCATGAAAGAATTCAGCAAGGGTCTGATGAGATAATGAAGGTGGGGGAGGGGGCACCTTGAGGAGAGAGTTCAATGTGGTGAAGAGAAGTCGAGGGTTAGAGCCAAGAGAGTTGGTCAGTTGGATATAATAATCCTGTTTGGCGCGTAGAAGAGCAGATTGGAAGGAGGTCAGCATGAACTTAAAGTGTAAGAAATCAGCAAGGGCCCGAGATTTCCGCTAGAGGCGTTCGGCGGAGCGGGTACAGGAACGTAGGTAGCAGATATTAGAAGTCAGCCAAGGTTGGGGTTTTGTATGCCTTATAGGGCGGGTCATCAAAGGTGCAAGAGTGTCTAAGGCAGAGGATAGAGTATTGTAAGAAGAAACAGCCTCATTGACAGACGTGGATGGTGCCACAGTAGAGAGGAGGTTTGAAACATGGGAGGATAGAGATAAAGGGTCAATATCGTGAAGATTCCTAGATAAATTAGATAAGATAGGACGGGACTGAGAGGGAGGAGATTTAAGTGTGAAAGTTATAAGATGGTGATCAGAGAGGGGAAGATCAGAGGCAAAGAAACTAGAGGGTGAACAGTTGGAGGAGAAGATGAGATCAAGACAGTGACCATTTTGATGAGTGGGGGAGGTGGAGCATAGTTGGAGATTAAAGGAGGATGTTAAAGCGAGTAACTTGGTAATATAAGAGTTGGAAGGATCATTAGCAGGAATATTAAAGTCACCAAGGATGAGAGAGGGGGAGGAAGGATCATGGAAGAAGGCAAGCCAGGCATCAAAGTCACTGAGAAAGGATGAAAGGGACTTATCAGGGGGACGATAAATGACCAATATTCGAAGAGGCAGAGGAGAGAAAAGGCGGATAGAGTGGACTTCAAAGGAGGAAAAAGTGAGATTGAGGTGGAAGAAGGGGTTGAAATCTGGAGGAGGGAGAGAGAAGTAGTCCAACACCGCCCCCGCGACCAGCAGGGCGAGGAGTATGTGAAAAAAGATAACCGCCATGGCACAGGGCTGCGACTGAAGCAGAGTCATCAGGGCAGAGCCAGGTTTCTGTTATGGCGAGCAGATGGAGGTGACGCGAGATAAAGAGGTCCTGGATATAGGGTAGTTTGTTACAGATAGAGCGGGCATTCCATAGGGCGCAAGAGAAGGGCAGAGAAGAGGAGGGGAGTAGAGGAATAGAGATGAGGTTAGAGAGGTCGCGGTGAGATCTGTAGAGTTGGGATAATAGTTGGTGAGGAGGGCCAGGATTGGGGTTGATGTCACTGGCTGAGAGTAAGAGAAGGAGTAAAGAGAGCGGAGGAGAGTAGGAGAGGTATGGCCACGAAGGCGTTGAAGGCGAGAGGTATTTAGGTGGAACAGGGAAGGCAAAATGGAGGGAAAAAAGAGACGGAGATTAAAAGCCAAGAGGGAGGAAGAGGGTAGGAGAGAAGGTGAGGTGATGAAGTCGATGGATGGGCAGTGAGTTCCTATAGTGGAGAGAGGTAGGGGGTGAGGGAAAAGATTAGGAAGGGACAGGGCTAGGAAGAGAATGTGAATTGGGGCCATAAACGACTGAGGTACTTTAGCAACTGGGAAGAAGATTAGATGTAAAGAGAAAAATGCCTCGCGCCGTAAGGCGCGTGGCACCTAGAGCGGAAGCCCTGAGTGGATCGGAGTGGACCTGGGTGTCACCCTGGAGAAGGCTGTAAGGATATGCAGATGAGCTGCAAGTCCTCCATAGCACCTGAAAGGCAGCCGGTGGTGGGAGAGCTGTTGTGACCCTCTCCGGTATCTTCGGTGCTTGCGCCATCGGTACCATTGAGGGAGGCGGCGGTTGGCTCATCGCCCATGGTAAGATCTCCATCGCCGGTAACGCTTGCGGTACCGGTATTGGCCACCACCCAGGTTGACTCCCCGCCGACGTCGCTGGAGGAAGCTTCATCGCCTGCAGCTCGGGAGTCTTCCTCTTGACACCGCCACGAAGGACATCATTCCTCGGCGACGAGACGGGCCCGGCTTCGGACCGAGGTTCAGCAACTCATGTCCGATACCGATGGAGAGGACTCGTGGGGAGCGGAGGCGGACACCAGGTATTTCTCGGACGAGGAGTCCTATGGTCTGCCTTCCGATCCTACTCCCTCACCTGAGAGGAAGCTTTCTCCCCCGGAGAGTCTTTCCTTCTCTTCATTTGTCCGGGAAATGTCTATGGCCATTCCCTTCCCTGTGGAGACGGTGGATGAGCCCAGGGCTGAGATGTTCGAGGTCCTGGACTATCCATCTCCACCTAAGGAATCGACCACAGTTCCTCTTCATAATGTCCTTAGGCAGACATTGATGACGAACTGGGCGAAGCCATTAACTACTCCCCACATTCCCAAGAAAATTGAGTCCCAGTACCGAATCCACAGGGACCCAGAGTTAATGAAGACCCAATTGCCTCATGACTCTGGGGTGGTGGATTTGGCCCTTAAGAAGGCCAAGAGTTCTAGGGATTATGCCTCAGCGCCCCCTGGGCGTGAGTCTAGAACTATGCATTCTTTTGGGCGGAAGGCCTATCATTCTGCTATGCTCGTGTCCAAAATTAAATCTTACTAGCTCTACACGAGCATTCACATGTGGAATAATGTGCGGCAGTTGGCGGACTTGGTGGACAAGGTCCCTTCTGAGGAAGCCAAGCCGTTTCAGGAGGTGGTCAGGCAGCTGAAGGCGTGTCGTAAATTCCTGTCCAGGGGTGCTTACGATACTTTTGATGTTGCATCCAGGGCCGCTGCTCAGGGTATAGTGATGCGCAGACTCTCATGGCTGCGTGCCACTGACCTGGACAGTAGAGTCCAGAAGTGAGTGGCGGATGCGTCTTGCCGGGGGGATAATATTTTTGGCGAGAAGGTCGAACAGGTGGTAGAACAGCTGCACCAGCGGGATACCGCTTTCGACAAACTCTCCCACTGGGCGCCTTCAACATCTACCTCAACTGGTAGACGATTTTTTGGGGAAAGGAGGAATGCTCCCTACGGTTTTAGTAAGCACAGGTACAATCCACCTTCCCGACAGCCGGCTCAGGCTAAACCCTAGCGCGCTCATTCTCGTCAATAGCGTGCACCTCAGCAGGTCCCTGCAGCTCCCCAGTAAAAGCAAGGGACAGGCTTTTGACTGGCTCCAGTTGAGCATAGCCGACATCAAAGTGTCCGTGCCGGACGATCTGCCGGTCGGAGGGAGGTTAAAGTTTTTTCACCAAAGGTGGCCTCTCATAACCTCTGACCAGTGGGTTCTCCAAATAGTCCGGCTAGGATACGCCCTCAATTTGATCTCAAAACCTCCAAATTGCCCATCGGGAGCGCAGTCCTTCAGCTTCCAACACAAGCAGGTACTTTCAGAGGAACTCTCCGCCCTTCTCAGCGCCAATGCGGTCGGGCCCGTGCCACCGGGACAAGAAGGGCAGGGATTCTATTCCAGGAACTTTCTTGTGGAAAAGAAAACAGGGGGGATGCGTCCCATCCTAGACCTAAGGGCCCTGAACAAATACCTGGTCCGAGAAAAGTTCAGGATGCTTTCCCTGGGCACCCTTCTTCCCATGATTCAGGAAAACGATTGGCTATGCTCTCTGGACTTAAAGGATGCTTATACTCACATCCCGATACTGCCAGCTCACAGACAGTATCTTCGATTCCATCTGGGAACACGGCATTTTCAGTACTGTGTGCTACCCTTTGGTCTCGCCTCTGCACTCAGAGTATTTACCAAATGCCTGGCTATCGTAGCGGCAGCTCTACTCAGACTGGGAGTGCACGTGTTCCCCTATCTCGACGATTGGCTGGTGAAGAACACCTCAGAGGCAGGAGCCCTACAATCAATGCGGATGACTATTCAACTCCTGGAGC
This sequence comes from Microcaecilia unicolor, assembly GCF_901765095.1. Lineage (NCBI taxonomy): Eukaryota > Metazoa > Chordata > Amphibia > Gymnophiona > Siphonopidae > Microcaecilia > Microcaecilia unicolor. The sequence goes on along the minus strand of NC_044033.1, from coordinate 229,249,353 downwards.
TACTAGGGTTTGTGATAAATTATCCAAAGTCCCACCTTCTTTCAGTACAAAAACTAGAATTCATAGGAGCTCTGCTGGACTCTCAGACAGCTTGTGCCTACCTTCCCGAGACAAGAGCCGACAATCTCCTGGCTCTCGTCTTTTGGGTGCAGGCGTCTCAGCAGATCACAGCTCGGCAGATGTTGAAATTGCTAGGCCACATGGCCTCCACAGTACATGTGACTCCCATGGCCCATCTTCACATGAGATCAGCTCAATGGACCCTAGCTTCCCAGTGGTACCAAGCTGCCGGGAATCTAGAGGACGCCATCCACCTGTCCACGAGTTTTCTCGAATCCCTACATTGGTGGACAGTTCGATCCAATTTGACCCTGGGACGTCCTTTTCAAATTCCTCAGCCGCAAAAAATGCTGACTACGGATGCGTCTCTCCTGGGGTGGGGAGCTCATGTCAATGGGCTTCACACCCAGGGATATTGGTCCCTCCAGGAAAGACGATTTCAGATCAATCTTCTGGAGTTACGAGCGGTCTGGAACGCTCTAAAGGCTTTCCGGGATTGGCTGTCCTATCAAATTATCCAAATTCAGACAGACAACCAGGTTGCCATGTATTACATCAACAAGCAGGGGAGCACAGGATCTCGCCCTCTGTGTCAGGAAGCCATCAGAATGTGGCTTTTGGGCTCGCCGGAACGGCATGTTTCTTCAGGCCACGTATCTGGCAGGCGTAAACAACAGTCTGGCCGACAGGTTGAGCAGGATAATGCAACCTCACGAGTGGTCTCTCAACTCGAGAGTAGTACGCAAGATCTTTCAAGCGTGGGGCACCCCCTTGATAGATCTTTTGCCACTCAGATCAATCACAAGGTCCCTCAATTCTGTTCCAGACTTCAGGCCCACGGCAGACTAGTATCGGATGCCTTCCTCCTACATTGGGGGGAGGGCCTCCTGTATGCATATCCTCCCATACCTTTGGTGGGGAAGACTTTACTGAAACTCAAGCAAGATTGTGGAACCATGATTCTGATTGTGCCTTTCTGGCCCCGTCAGATTTGGCTCCCTCTTCTTCTGGAGTTGTCCTCCGAAGAACCATGGAGATTGGAGTGTTTTCCAACCCTCATCACTCAGAACGAGGGGGCGCTTCTGCATCCCAACATCCAGTGTCTGGCCCTCACGGCCTGGATGTTGAGAGCGTAGACTTTGCCTCCTTGGGTCTGCAGAGTGTGGAAAGTGTGTATTTCTGTCCCTTAGCCCCCCCAGGGAGGGAAAACACAGATAAGAAAGAGAACTTAGACTCCATTAGGCGCAGCCAGTAAATTACCTTTTATTAGCTTGTCACAGAGCCAAAAAATACAAATAATAGTTCTCTCTCTTGGAGCAGGTTGTCAGTCAGCAGCGCACATCCTGAAAAACAAAACTGCCCCCCTAACACCTCCCGGACATCACATATATACTGTTGCAAATTCCATTTCTCATAAATCATGTGATTTCCCATAAACTAGCACCATTAGGTTGCCTTCTACCATATATGGATTGTTCCTGTATTCTATCAGTTTCTCCTGATGGAAGTTCACGTGCAAAGTCGGTAGCCATTGGATAATTACTTATGAGTTCTGTGTCAGTTCTGTGTGCACAGCCAGAACAATACCCTTATGTCCTCTCTCTGTCTATCTCCCCAAATGAAACATTCTGGACATGTTAGGCTCACACTGTGTCCTCAGTCTGTCTCCTAGCAACTCACAAGGTTACATCCACCCTATATGAAAAACATACTCAGCTGCAAACAAATGTTATGAAGTGTCAGTTCTCAGCTCCTGAGAAAGCAATGATTGTTACACAAGATGCTGAGTTAGTAGGCTAACATGTGAGAACCAAACTGACAGTACAGGCCTTAGGCCTAGCCCTTAGTAACAGGCCTAAAAAGAGGAAAGAATATACATTTCCCTCTTGAAAGGCTGAAAATAGCGAAGAGCATGAAGCCTTTTACACACTCAGAGCACATACAGTGGTGGTAAATAGGACTGGGTTCTTCAGAGCCATTGTCGCAGAGAGAAAGAGGTCACAAGGGATGTATGGGCTAAAAAGTCACTGATTAAAAAATAAATGAAAAAAATAATTTAAGAGGACAAAAATGGGGTGCAGGAGAGAATGATATGCCTAAGAGGAAACATAAAGCAATGGCATGGTATCATGAGTAAACGTAGGCCAGGAACAATTAAAAATATGGTGGCATATGTCTTACACAAGGACAGAAACCTGAAAAACAATCATCAACAGAAAAAACAGGATGAGCAGATATACACTAAATTAATAAATTGCAACATATAATATCAAAATTTCTTGAAGCCACTCAGCAGGAGTAGCGACCTGCAAACCAGGAGTAAAGAAAGAAACTACATCAAGGGAAGTGCTAGAAAATAAAATTCAGCAGGAATAGAAAATCAAGCACACAGGTGTACAGATACCAGAAGCATTCCCAGGAATATATGGGTATAAGGGAGTGGAATAGTGCCAGAAAATATACATAAAAGGAAAAACAGCACAAATAAAATTAAAAGGAAGAACTGTCACAGAAGATAATACTTGACCTAAGTGTTGACATGTACCAGAAAAGGAAATACATAAACGGGCCAAAATAAGAAGAAAAGCTGCAAAGACAGGAGAAAGGAATAGGGGACAATGAATACGACTAATAAAGAATTCAGGACAGTTAACCGCAATAAAGAAGAGTTAGCCAGAATATCAGCAAACAGCATAGCTTTAGAAGACTATGCAACAGAAGCTGCAGACATGACATATGAGAAGTCGTATGAATGTAAAGAGGAAAAATAGTTGTAAGAATAATAAAAAAACAAATTCATCATTATGGCAAATAATTCAGTATGGCAAAAGTCCAAAATATAAAGTCCACAATGCAAAGTCTTTCTCAAGTTCCAGACAAAACAGTAGGTGAAGGGCGAAGATCAAATAGATGGTTATAGGAAGAATGTCCTTCAAATAAAGCAGATATTGGGGTAGGAGTCCATATGCAAAAGTGTCCAGATTACACAGGAGCAGTGTAAAGTTTGTGTAGTACTTAAGCAGCAGGTACTCAGCATCAAACTTGAGTGAAGTTCTCCAGCATCCGATTGTAGTGGGCTTGGGAATTATTACTGTCCTGTGGGTCAGATGTTAAGGCTTCCATTTGAACCCTAATTTCTCACTTGGGTTGTTGTTTTCTTCACTGGTTTGAGATGAGGGTTCCTATTGAAGCACCTCCCCTTTGTAGCCGGACTTGCCCTTGTGAGAAGTTGGTCTACTCTGGTTGCGTAATGTCAGTACCTGGGTCTGCTACCTTCTTGTAGTGCGATTTACAGCTGTGGGGGTACTCAGGAGTACTTGGTATGGACCTTGCCAGCGAGGTGAAGCCCAATTTTCCCTCTTGATGACCTTGATAAGGACTCAGTCTCCCGCTTGGACCTAGCCGAGCTCAATAGGTTCAGGATCTGTGAACACCAGTGACCAACAACAGAAAATGAAAAACAGTTAGGATGGAGGCGGTAAATGGATGGCCCCCCCAGTGGGTTTGTGTAGGAACAATTTCAAACAGCTCAAAACAATCTCCCCATTTGCCTAAAAAAACAACCAAGGGCATGAATCTCTATCTAGTATCTGATATGAGAACAGCCAAAAGTATACTAATTCTCACGTATTAGGTCTAGGTCAAGTTTAAGTAGGACAGTCCCATAGAGGTCAATAGTTTCTAAAATAAGAGTCCCTGGGCCTGTGGTCCAACTGTCAAGTAAAGGTTCACAGAATATAGACAACCTGAGGTAAGGACTCCAGGCAGCGTGATCATCTTGACCAGGATCCTAACTCAAAACAGACATGAGAGGATTAAAATGTTATAGCAATTTTTTCCACAAATAGTTAAGTAATACAAAATGTAAATTCTCTTTTTATCAACAAAACTGTTGTTAGCAAGGCAGTGAGAATAATGACAAAAAATGAAATACATGAAAAATCTAGAACCATAAGTCCCCAATCATACAGTATGAAGTATGGCTGAGTCAAGTTTTGTAGCAGACTTCAGATATCTGAATCAGGAAGTATGATTTTGCAGCTTTACAGCCGCAGCTGACAAGACCTCAATTTGCTTCCAAATTATGTGTGTAAACTGATCTGGAATGACATTAAACAGAGAAGTATTGGGAAAACTGGTATGCTGTGAATATTCTTGTTACCATCCCTCTTGTGGAGTGCCTGATCCAGGAAGGGTACTTCTTTATCTATCTGTAAAAGACTGTCATGTAAAGGGACAATTAGTGTATCTATTATGGGCTGCAGACTCACAAATGGCTAATCTGCCCAGAAGGAAGACAGCAGCCAGTAGGTGAATGATAAGAGGGCATATACAGAAAAATAGAAGCAAAAACATGTGGACACATATGAGTGTACAGCTAGTAAGCAGACATAAAGTATTATAACTAAAAATGGAACAGAAATTACATAAAAGCAAAAATCCTGCAGTCAGAGCAATAGTGTAATCACTGAGGTAGAGTTCAACAGTTCATCCAGTAAATGGAGCAGGTCTTTAATCACACAAATGAGTCCAAAAATTCTCCTTCCAGTAATACAGCTGTAGGTGTCACTGTAGACATATGTCACTGTTTTCAGACTAGTCTCGCAGCATGCTTCAAAAGAATGCCAACTCAGAGTAAATAAGGGGGCTTTGAAGAAAGACAATAATACAAGATAAGCAGAGCCATGAGGACTTAATAGAAGTTTATAGACATGAGATCATAAAGGTCACAGTTCCTAAGAAGTGAAACAATTTACTTAAGATCTGGGCAGTTCTTAAACAATAATGACATTAGCAGAAGATGGCATGAGCACAAAAATATTCTCAGGTTTGATACTTAATGCAAATCTAGTTGAAGTTAATTTGGAGGAATAAATCTGTAACCTAGTGTATTGTAACAGAGTATACCAGTTCATATACATTTCCCTGTTAAAAACATATGTCCACACATTTATGCACTTACTCAGACTTTCTTAAACAACGTACAGTGTTCTTTCTAGATATGCTGCCATGTGACTTTCCAACAATGCATTCAACTGGCAGAAAACAACTTTGACAATATTTCATTCATTATTAAGTGGAACATCCCTATAAGCTTTCACAGAATTACCCAAAAAGGAATGGGAATTTTTCATCCATCGATAGCGCAATTAAACTTCCTGCAATGCAAAACATAACTGTAAATCATTATTATGGAAGCTCCCTCTGGTGGCTAAAATAAGTAGTAAAACAGTACTCTTTAGCTACTAAAAGTTTCTTAACATTGCCTCCCCTGGGATTATTGATCTGCAATATCACTATAAACCTGAGATCTTCATCTTGATGGTTAGCCATGATCCAGTGGGCTGTCTACCAAGGGTGGTTTCAAAGTGCTGAACTCTAAGGTTGCTTAAATGTTGAGCAATTCGATATTTAATCTTATGTTTAGTTTCCCCAATATACCATTTTTGACATGAGTATCGGGTGGCTTAAACTACTTGTTGTGATTCACAATATGTTCTTGATTTTAAAAAAATCCCTTTATAAATGGGCCACTCATACTTTATCTGCCACAATACACAATCGTAATAGATCATCATATAGGAATTGCAAATTTTAAAAAGTATCATTCTTTGATTCCTCTAGCGATGGCTCGGGGGAGGAAAGTAATTCTGTCCAGTTACAAGTAGGAGAAAAAGTTTTCAAATTCAAATAATATAAAACAAAGCGGGAAAGTGTGCAAATAATGGTAACAAGTTATCTATTATGCAGTGAAATAGAAGGCAAATAAGAGCAGCACAAATTAGTTTCAGGCAGGGTACATAAAAAACTAAACAACGTCATGATGTAAAAGCTCATTTAGGTCCAATGTTCCTGGGAGGGATGTCTGTGAAATCTCAGCAACCTAGGATTCAGAACATACATAGGCATAACACTATCATGAGAATTAAACACATTTAATATTGCAGTAGACAGACATGTATTGTAACAAAATGTAAAGAGAAGGGAATTTAAACCAATTGGCATAGGCGGTCGGTGGTCGAACTGTTTGGGGAGGCTAAAGGGGGTGGGGTTAGGGGTATGGCCAGGGGCGGAGCTTACATCCATAATTGTCTGACAACACACAGAAAAAAATAAGTAAAAATAAATAGTCACAATACCTTTTATTAAATTTATATATTAGATATGTATCATATGTCAAAGAATAAAGTGGTTGCTCAAAGCATATACAAACCACAATCACTCAACTGCAAAACACTATGCACAACTTTGTGCAAAAACACACTCAGAACCTTACTGTACCTATATTACACTGAGCAGACCTTAATACTCCAATATACCACCCATACAGAAAATGCAGACCATCAACAATATGAAAAAAGGGATCATAATATCACAATTCTCATGTAGAGCCACAAAACACCCTTTTAGGGTGGATAGTGTTCACAATGAGCTCCTTTTATTAATGACCAGATATTTATTTATTATTTATTTTATTGCATTTGTATCCCACATTTTCCCACCTATTTGCAGGCTCAATGTGGCTTACAGAGTTTTGTTATGACATTTTTGTGCTGTACCGGCACAAAAAAAGCACTGTATGTATCCCTCATTGATAAGTCTCTGACTCTAAAGTTTAGCAATTTCATTAAAGGAAAATGCATTTTCACATATCACAAACTCTTCCTATCCTATATAAAAACAAACACAAAAAAAGCAATCAGATTTTCACTTACCAGCTCTGTCAACACTATCTCAGCTAAACTTCCTCTTTGAACCTCTGTTGGAACCATCAGCCAATGAAATGGCTTTTAGCTGTAGCTATCCCAGGTTACCTGATAATTATGCACACATCATTGCAATCATGCCCTCCTCTCGGTGTACATGCTCAGAAAAAAAACAAAAACTTTGAACCATTTAAAGATTTTAATAATTACACTATTTATTTTTTATTTCTCCCCAGTCTCACTTGTACACCTCCCTCCAAACCTGTTCTCTTTAATTTGAATGTTGTTCACTTCAAGCTCACCCCGAATGTGAAGTTCTTCCCACACCAAAGACATATATAGCACTGGTTGTATTCTTTTAAGCAACTTCAGCAGAGCATGCCTGCCTCAGTGAGCATTGCTGCACTGCTTTCACTTCCAGTTTGCCAGGATGACTTGGGCAGGGGAGAGAGGAAAATCACAACTTCAGGTAAAAGATTTTGCAAGTGAGCGGACCTCAGGAAAAACACCCATCGGAGAATGAGAAACAGCTGATCCATCCTGCTGGGGCTGGGGAGGCTTAGCCTCCTCAAGCCTCTTATACCGGGCGCCTATGTCAATTGGGGCAAACTAGGTGCCTTCATTGTCCTGGGGCAGTATAAAACATTTTGTGGCAAGGTACACAAAATATGTTAACTTCTTCTTAATCGAAACATTCATATAGATTTACTTTCCCTGTGAGGCAGTGTCTCTTGAATCTCAGCTACGTAAGGTTAAAGTGATACAGATATTAATGAACTAAACACTTTAAGTATAACAGGAACTGCAGCACAAAGTATAAAAGCATTTAGCATGTGAACACAACAGAGAGGGAAAAAACAGGCAGGAACTTTACAGTAAATCTCCCAGTGAATGTAAAATTTATCCTTGTAAATCAAAATCCAACAGTGAATGTTAAATTTTGAAGCCAATGTAAGAAAGTTAAAGGCAGTTGTGTACAATCTTAGTAGGAGGAATGAAACCAGCTGGAAATAAGAAAACTACATTACAAAATTAGCATGCCATCAGAAATATGAATTAGCAGCATGTAAACTCTGTCAGGTTGTACTGTGGGCGGCACCATAGGCGGTCAGTGGCCCAACTATTGGGGAGGCTAAAGGGGGCGGGGTTAGGGGTGGGGCCAGGGGTGGAGCTTAAATCCATAATTGTCTGATAACACACAGAAAAAAATAAATAAATAAAAATAAAGTCACAATTAATACCTTTTATTAAATTTAGATATTAGATATGTATCATATGTCAAAGAATAAAGTGGTTGCTCAAAGCATATACTAACCACAATCGCTCAACTGCAAAACACTATGCACAACTTTGTGCAAAACACACTCAGAACCTCACTATACCATAAATATTACACTGGGCAGAACTAATACACCAATATACCAGCCATACGGAAAATGCAGACCGTCAACAATATGAAACAAAGGATCATAATATCACAATTCTCAAGTAGAGGCACAAAACACCCTAATTCATGTTTAATGTGGGATAAATGCCATAAATAAGTAAATAAATAAAACTTTTAATGTTGAGCACACTGATTCTCAAAGTGGACATATTCCAAACACTATAATGAAAATCAATGATCTTTTCTACCTTGTTGTCTGGGACTGTTTTCTGATCATGCTGGCCGAGTATCCGATTCTGCTGCTATCTGTCCTCTAACTCCGTTTCCAGGGCTTCCTTTCATTTATTTCTTTACTTTCCGCCCTTTCTTCTTCATTTCTTGCCTTACATCATTAAGTAAAAGCTGGATCCTCTGCAGACTTGACGGTCCAGTGGATCCAGCTTCTGCCTATTTCTCCATCGATATGCAGGTTTCTCCCTTTTCCCTCATCTCATCTCCTTCCTCTCTCTTCCCCTCCCTCCATCCATGTCCAGCATTTCTTCTCTCTCCCTTCCCTCCATCCATGTGCATCTCCTTCCTCTGTCTTCCCTCCTTTCATGCATGTCCAGAATTCTCCCCTTCATTCATGTGCATCTCCTTCCTGTCTTCCCTTCCCTCCATCCATGTCCAGCAACCCTCCTCTCTCCCCTATACTCCATCCATCCATGTCCACAAAACCCTCTTCTCCCCGCTAGCCACCCATGTCCAGCAACCCTCTCTCTCTCCCCTGCCTCCCCTCCATCCACCCATGTCCAGCAACCCTCCTCTCCCCTCTAGCCACCCACCCATGTCCAGCAAATCTCCTCTCCCCTGACCTCCCCTCCACCATGTCCAGCAACCCTTCTCTCTCCCCTGCCATCCCCTCTATCCACCCATTCCAGCAACCCTCCTCTCCCTGCCCTCCATGCACATCCAGCAATTCCCTTCTGTCCCCTGCCCCCCTCCATCCATACCAGCGCGATTCTCCTCTCCCCTGCCTCCATCCATCTGGGCAAATGGAGCCGTGGGTCTCCCCTTTCCCTCCCCTTGCTTACTATCTGCCCCGCGCCATCTTTAATTTACCTCTGTCCCCAGCGTCGGCCGCATCATTTCAAAGCCCGCCCTGCTGCCCATCTCTATTCTTCCCTCGCTCCCTTCGCGACATGAGTTCGTTCCGCAGACAGAGTCCCGCCCTCGAGGAAATGATGTCAGAAGGCAGGACTCTGCGCCGGAACGAATCACGTTGCGAAGGGAGGGAAGAATAGAGACGGGCAGCAGGGCGGGCTTTGAAATGATGCGGCCGACACTGGGGACGGAGGGTAAATTAAAGATGACGCGGGGCAGATAGTAAGCAGCAGAAAGGGAGGGAAGAGGACACTCACGGCGCCACGCGCCCACCCAAACCACCCCCCCCCCGGACGCCTAACCCTTTCCTGCTGCGGCTGGCGAGGCTTAGCCTCCCCAAGCCTCTTATACCGGGCGCCTATGGGTGGCGCCACCGTGATCGATGGTATCAATTTAGACAGGGGTGCACAAAACTCTTTGTTATTCTAATACATTTTCAAAATAGGTATCCGACACTGTTTCAGCTTTAAGAAAGCTGTCTCATACAAAGAATCAGGCTTTAATGTATGAGTATAGGTTGTGGCACAATAAGATGGACCATTTGGAATTGGATCCAGACAATAGAAATAAATGAATGATTTTACAGCCTGTATTACATATGCACCGCATACCATGTAGGATTGAAAAGAATTAATGAAAACAAAGCAATTATCAGAAAAACATGGCTAAATATGCTCCCGAAAAGAAAGCATAAACAGGGGAAAAAAAAAACATCAGGACATAATTTCAGCAAAGACTAGTATGAGCAGTGGTCACATAGTCAGGGTTCAAATGATGTAATGTCCTGCTTGTACTGGAAGGTGTCAATGAAGGTGAAAGGACAATTTTATGTACCTGGGGAAAAAAACTGCAAACATAAAATCAATTAAACAGAGTAGTACAATGAAGGCCTCTGTCTAGGCCCCAAGTAATAATTCACATAATGTGTGCACAATAGCTTAACTGGGTAATGAGATATGTTACCAACAAGCTGCTGAAATACTGTACTGTAAGGTATATAAAATGCTTAACAACAACAATTCCTGGTTTTGTTTCGATATACGCCTTACAGTCAAATTTTAGTATACAGAAATAAGACTATATTACAAAAATTAGGGTTCCAATTTTAGTATATGTGCTGCCAAATAGCAGTGTAAGTGAAACGGAGAGCACCTAAACATTTATCGGTTCTCCTGCAAGGAACCCCACCCCCACCCACATAAAGACAGATGAACAATTGAAAGTCAAGGAATTAAGAGGTTATAATTTAGATTATGCTATAGAAATGCAATAGTGGGCATGATTTTACAATGGTTCTTGTAGTATAGCAGCACCTGCATTCTTTGCTATATAATAGTGTCAGAGGATAAGGAAATTAATTTTGCCTCATCAAATGCATTACACAGGAAAGTAATTTCTTTATTGCCGACCATAAGGGTTATGTGAGACAACACATGACTTTTAAATAATCATAAACTTTTCCAAGTCACACCCAGTCATACAAGGAGTACAATGTTCATAAACTGTAAAGGTTTTTTTTTTTTTTTTTTTTTAAAGGCAGACCTCGGGAACATCAGTCTGTAGCCTTGAAACTAGGAACAGACAATCAGAAGAACTAATGATAAGCTGTGAACCCCAAAAAATTGAGCTCTAAACAAAATCGTACTGAAGGAAACAAAGCTGCAGCCTTGACTGACTGATAAGAAATATAGAGCAGGCAAGAAAGAGCCTATAATTTGTGATAAGATATAATACAGCCAGAGACCCCCACTGGAATGGTGGAGGGCAGAGCCATAGAGCTCAGGCTATTAGAGACATAAGGCCAAGTCAGAAAGCTTGCTGGAAAAGCCTGACCTAGTTTTAAGCCCGGATTGAGGCCTAATAATATAAATTAGGAAAAATTGGTCAGAGAAATATGAAACAAAATGGAACCTGGAAACTGTCAGTTACACAAAATGGTTTCCTTCATCTCTGCATTTGAGTTAGAAAGAATTATTTTTTCAGAAATATCATGCCAGATGCAGAGATTGGGAAATTACAGTTGAAGGCAACTCACCAGTTGAGCAGATTGTGGTTAGCTAGTCTGTGATAAACAAGTTTAACATTGTAGTTTATGGGCCCTATACTTAGAATGGAGATAGGAGAGGATATAAGGCAGAAAGATTTAGGGCGTGCCAGAAGACCTTTTGTCTTGCTACACGAAGTGCTGTCCGACTGGCCACCCATCTGCTTGTATTCCTGATCCTGCTGTATTGTTGTGGTAAGGTATAATAAAGGTAATTATCCTTATAGCCTCTCCTCTCACTCCTTTCTATAGAATGTCTAGAGAATTAAATAAACTTCTGGTTAAAATGCTTGATAAGAATACACATATGTTAGTGGACATTAGAAATGAGTCAGATACGCTATGGCACTTTATAGATGGCAGCCTTGTGAGGAACCTCTCCGGTGAATGGCTAGTTTGCCAACCCACCACAGAGGGTCTTCATGGGTCTAACAAACCCTAAATAAAAACATTTGGAAATTAAAAATTGTATTGCATTTTAAATAATCCTCTAGTTTCTGGATCAGGGCTCTTGAAACAGAAAGCAGGTGGATTTAAATGCCAAAATGCAATTAACTCATGCTGCACAGCTAAAATAAAGCATTACAAGGCAGGAAAAACAGTGTATTGAAAGGAAAACACCCTCATAAAAAACTGGCCAGTCTGCACTCACGCACACACACATTGATGACGGACAGCAACAGAAAGAAGAAACATTGCTTGAAATAACAGCACAACCTCTGCCAGAACTTTAGGGAGGAGAAAAAAAATAAATACAGCTATGTTTAACCAAAAGTGTAAGGACACAAAACAGTTATCCTAAGAAACTGTAAGTAACAGGGCTACAATGAGAAATCCGTAGACAGAGCAGCTTTAAACCAAGCAAGCTGTGCCAGGAATTTAGGGGAAAAAAGTACAGCTATCTTTTATGCAAGTGAATCAAGTAACACAGACTGCAACTAAATGTTAACAATTACTTACAAGGACTTTCTGCAGTAAGGAATCACTGGTGTACACTATTTTAAAAGACACAATCTATTTCCTACCCTCAATTAAAGTATTTCAGAACTCAAAATCAACATTAAAAAAATATATATACATATATACTTACAGGCGTCTATCAAAATTCCAGACATGCACCCTTGTGACGCGTCCACACCCAGCTCACCTGCACTTATGGTAGGGACCGCAGTCACCTACCCCTTTGCAGAGAGATTCTTCAACCTGCAGGCTCTTCACTCAACTCAACTCCGGAGTAACACTTTTCTGAACTACCAACAATCTCTACAGTCCAGCTGTAGGAGTAGCTCAGACTTTTTTTTTCATTTTTTTCCCTTTTTTTTTCTTTGATTAGTTTAGAGGGCTATTTAAGGCTAATTACAGGGCAATCATGTCCCTATTCGAGAGCGCCAAAATGTGTATTTCTGTCCCTTAGCCCCCCCCCCCCCCCCCCCCCCCCAGGGAGGGAAACACAGATAAGAAAGAGAACTTAGACTCCATTAGGTGCAGCCAGTAAATTACCTTTTATTAGCTTGTCACAGAGCCAAAAAATACAAATAATAGTTCTCTCTCTTGGAGCAGGTTGTCAGCAGTGCACATCCTGAAAAACAAAACTTCCCCCCTAACACCTCCTGGACATCACATATATACTGTTGCAAATTCTCATAAATCATGTGATTTCCCGTAAACTAGCACCATTAGGTTGCCTTCTTCCATATATGGATTGTTCCTGTATTCTATCTGTCTCTCCTGATGGGAGTTCACGTGCAAAGTCGGTAGCCATTGGATAATTACTTATGAGTTCTGTGTCAGTTCTGTGTGCACAGCCAGAACAATACCCTTATGTCCTCTCTCTGTCTATCTCCCCAAATGAAACATTCTGAACATGTTAGGCTCACACTGTGTCCCTCAGTCTGTCTCCTAGCAACTCACAAGGTTACATCCACCCTATATGAAAAACATACTCAGCTGCAAACAAATGTTATGAAGTGTCAGTTCTCAGCTCCTGATAAAGCAATGGTTGTTACACAGGATGCTGAGTTAGTAGGCTAACATGTGAGAACCAAACTGACAGTACAGGCCTTAGGCCTAGCCCTTAGTAACAGGCCTAAAAAGAGGAAAGAATATACAAAAGCTAGAAAAAAACAGAGTTCTAAGCAGAAAGATAAAAAAGGCTGTGAGCTCGGCCCAGGGGGCGTGCAAGATGGCGTTCTAGCTTACTGCATGAATGACTCGGCTGCTTGCTGGTAATTTCTCTTGCTTGTTTCCCCTCTTTGAAATGCCTCATACAAAAAGGAAGGGACGACAAAAGGGCAACCGCTGAATGCCCTAAACGTCGTCCCCAATCCAGCAAACGCTAGAACCGCTACATGAGAAGCCTACTGTTGGAATACGGTTTGGCGAGCCCCGCATTGACTGACGCCGGAGTATCAATACCATTCTTGGTGCCGATATTACTCTTTCGCCAACCGGAGCTGAACCCACCTCCGTGTCCTGCTGGTTCCAAAGTGGAGTCAGAGGGCCAAACTGGAACCGGAGATATTGACAGTTTGAGCCTGCTCGGCGGTTCCTCCCCTGGACAGGCAGAGGAAAGCAATCTGGAGCAAGAGCCCCCCCCCAGGAGGTACTATGGCTGCTATTTGGAAAGCGTTCCAGGGATTACTGCTGAGGTGTCTAAATCAACTAGAGAAACTGTCTACAATAGTGAGTAAATTGACAATAATGTCAGAATCATTAGATAAAGTTTAAAATGGAAATCCACAAATCAAATATCTCAGCTAAAAGAAGATTGGTTAATACCGTGAAATCTACAGTGGATGTTTTGGTGAAGATAAAGTGTTAACTTCTCCACAAAATAGAGCAAATAGAGACCTTTAATCGACGTCTTACACTTAGATTATGGAATTTTCCTATATTGCCAGCTTTGAAGCCTCATGATTTCCTTAAAATTTTTTTACAAAAGATTCTGAAACCTATCTCAAAAGATATCCCCGTGTAATAAAGTTACTAACTTACCAAGCAAAACGTGGAGGAAGTTTTCTCAATCAATAAATTGGTGAATATATCGTCACAAAGAATGGCATTGATATGCGAATTTACGGCACTATTAGAAGACTCAATGACTGAAATATCAACCAGAGGGACTTTGATAGTATCCTTTGTTTTTTGAGCAGGACTTAAATATGATTAGAAGTTGTACTTTATAAAATTCCTCTGCACTATTTTGTGGTCAAAAAATATGGGTATACCCGGATGTTACTAAAACAACACAACAAAGAAGGAAACAATTTTTGATTCTGAGAGAAAAAGTGAGAGATCTAGGAGCAACTTTTACATTAGCATATCCTTGTAAATGTTTGATCAGTATGCTAGGAATTAAATATGTATTTTTCAAGCCAAATCAGTTAAGGATTTTTCTGGACTCAAAAAAACCATCTAGCCGATTGATTGGAACAACTGAATCAGCTATAAATTAAAGATAACAGGATAAAGAACAGGACTATGCCAATTTGGTTTAATTATTTATTTATTTATTTATTACATTTGTATCCCACACTTTCCCACCTATTTGCAGGCTCAGTGTGACTTACACAGTACCATCAAGGCGTTTGCCCAGCCGATTGATAACAGATACAAGGTTGTATAGTGATCGTATGAGTTATAAGTGGAGAGTCTCAAGGGTTGAAGATTGCTTGTTGTCCAGTACGATTATAGTCAGGCAGTGTTGCTGGGTGAAGAGGTTTGCGTGGGGTCATTGGGGTAGGCCATTTTGAAAAGTTTGCTTTTTAGTGATTTCCTGAAGTTCAGGTGGTCGTGCATAGTTTTCATAGCTTTTGGGAGGCTATTCCATAGTTTTGCACTTATGTAGGAGAAGCCGGATGCGTGGGTTGTTTTGTATTTCAGTCCTTTGCAGTTTGGGTAGTGTAAGTTTAGGTAGGATCTTGACGATTTGATTTTATTTCTTATTGGCAGGTCTATAAGGTCTGTCATGTAACCTGGGACTATGCCTTGTATGATTTTGTGGACAAAGGTACAGATTTTGAAGGTAATCCGTTCTTTGATTGGGAGCCAGTGCAACTTTTCTCGAAGAGGTTTGGCACTATCGAAGCGTGTTCTGTTGAATATCAGCCTGGCTGCAGTGTTTTGGGTGGTCTGTAATTTTTTCAAGAGTTCTTCCTTGCAGCCTGCGTAAATTCCATTGCAATAATCTGCATGGCTTAGGACCATTGATTGTATTAGATATCGAAAGGTTGCTCTTGGGAAGAAAGGTTTTAATTGTTTGAGCTTCCACAATGAATAGAACATTTTCTTTGTTACTGAGTTTACTTGGGTCTCGAGAGTAAGGTTGCGATCAAGTGTGACACCGAGTATTTTCAAGCTGTCCGAGGTAGGGAGGGTGTGTCCTGGAGTACTTACAGTTGTGGGTTTGTAGTTGTTATGTTGCGAGGAGAGGATGAGACAATGTGTTTTTTTCAGTGTTTAGTTTTAGTTGGATGAGTTAGCCCAGGAGTCCATGATGTTAAGGCTATCATTGATTTTATTGGATATTTCTGTCAAATCGTGTCTGAAGGGGATGTAACATCATCTGCATAAATTAATGGGTTCAGGCCATGATTGGATAAGGACTGTGCTGGTGGAATCATCATCATGTTGAAGAGTACCGGTGATAACTGTGATCCCTGGGGTATGCCGCATACTGCTTTCCATGGTGGTGATATATTTGACTTTGATTTTACTTGATTTTACTATTAAAATTTCCTTAAGTTTTCTAAACCACTCCCCCAAGAAACTTTGTTGTGGTCTAAGGAAGAGTTAAAATGTTACCTTGTAAAAAAAGTTTTTTTAATTTTCCTTTTGATAATTATTTCTCTGTATTGCCTTACAAGCTGTTATTCATTTGTAATAATTTGAAAATTAATAAATAAATAAAAGGCTGTGAGGAAGCCTGAAAACAATTCTAATATTGAGTTTGCTTTAAGCACTGGCGCAAATGCTGTTTCACTGAAGGCATGACGTATTGATTCAGGTGCTGCAAGTCATATGAAAAATGATAACAATGTCTTCACTTACTATAAGAAGACTAATGATGAATGCATTGCTACAGCTGATGGTCAGTGTATGATCTCTCAAGGAGTGGGGGAAGGGTATGTCCAGCCTTTACACTGTGGGATCACCCAGGGTTCTATACTTTCACCTCTTCTTTTTAATCTTTTTCTTAGTCCGTTGGCCATTCTCATCCCATCTAAAGGTATATCTGCCTCCTTTTATGTTGATGATATCCTCTTACTTTACCCTGAATTTAGGCCCACTTCAGGACTGTTTAAATTGTGTAGCTTGGTTGTTCGATCACAGATTAGTACTTAATAAAGATAAAACTGTTGCATTCTGGATCACAGGCTACTTGTCTTCTCCAACAAACACTATTTCATTGTTCATCAATCCTGTAGAACCAGTTGAATCATTTAAATGTCTTGGAATTATACTTGATTCTAAATTATCCTTTGCTCCACAAGTTTCTCAGTGATACAGTGTGACAAGGCGGTGGCCGTAGCTAAAAGGTTGTTAGGCTGTATAGAGAGAGGTGTGACCAGCAGAAGAAAGGGGGTGTTGATGCCCCTGTATAAGTTGTTGGTGAGGCCCCACCTGGAGTATTGTGTTCAGTTTTGGAGGCCGTATCTTGTTAAGGATGTAAAAAGAATTGAAGCGGTGCAAAGAAAAGCTACGAGAATGGTATGGGATTTGCGTTACAAGACGTATGAGGACAGACTTGCTGAACTAAACATGTATATTCTGGAGGAAAGGAGAAACAGGGGTGATATGATACAGACGTTCAAATATTTGAAAGGTATTAATCCGCAAACGAACCTTTTCCGGAGATGGGAAGGTGGTAGAACGAGAGGACATGAAATTAGATTGAAGGGGGGCAGACTCAAGAAAAATGTCGGGAAGTATTTTTTCACGGAGAGAGTAGTGGATGCTTGGAATGCCCTCCCACGGGAGGTGGTGGAAATGAAAACGGTAACGGAATTCAAACATGCGTGGGATAAGCATAAAGGAATCCTGTGCCGAAGGAATGGATCCTCAGGAGCTTAGTCAAGATTGAGAGGCGGGGCTGGTGGTTGGGAGGCGGGGATAGTGCTGGGCAGACTTATATGGTCTGTGCCAGAGCCGGTGGTGGGCAGCGGGACTGGTGGTTGGGAGGCAGGGATAGTGCTGGACAGACTTGTACGGTCTGTGCCAGAGCCGGTGGTGGGGAGGCAGGGCTGGTGGTTGGGAGGTGAGGATAGTGCTGGGCAGACTTATACGGTCTGTGCCCTGAAGAGCACAGGTACAAATCAAAGTAGGGTATACACAAAAAGCAGCAAATATGAGTTATCTTGTTGGGCAGACTGGATGGACCGTGCAGGTCTTTTTCTGCCGTCATCTACTATGATACAAAGCTAGCTTTTTCGTTCTCCATCAGTTACGCTCCGCTTTCCCTTTGTTTTAAATTTACTACTTAGTAGCTTCAGTGCATGCCCCCTAGTCCTAGTATTTTTTGAAAGAGTAAACAAGCAATCCACGTCTACCTGTTCCACTCCACTCATTATTTTATATACTTTTATCATATCTCCCTTCAGCTGTCTCCTCTTCAAGCTGAAGAGCCTAGCCACTTTAACCTTTCTTCATAGGGAAGTCATCCCATCCCCTCTATCATTTTCGTCGCCCTTCTCTGTACCTTTTCTAATTCCACTATATCTTTTTTGAGATGCAGGGATCAGAACTGCACACAGTTTACAAGGTGCGGTCGCACCATGGAACAATACAAAGACATTATAGTATCCTCATTTTTGTTTTTCATTCTTTTTTTATAGGTTTGAACCTGGAGGTATTATGCAGTATAGAAAAAATTTTTAATGACAGGACTGGAATGCTGAGGAAAGTTGGGTGGGGGCGGGGGCTACACATACCATGGATTGTTTAGGCTTTGTGAATTTTTAACTGACATGAAATTAACAAAAAAAAAATAAGTATAAACCAAGCCAAAAGAAGATGAGGCCTTCTTTTTTTTTTTTTAATCATTTTTATTGAATTTTCAAGAAAATTTAAACCAATATAACATACAACAACAAAACCAAATACATCACATATAGATAAATGTGACAATTTAAGTATAAATATACAAATCTAATCTATAGGAGATGAGACCTTTTTTGTTGGCTAAACTTAATACATTCTAATTAATCATCCTCATCCCTACTTTTTATTGTCATCTTTTGCTCATAGTGCCCTTACCTGAGGAAGAAGGTTCTGGTCTTTGAAAGCCAGTCAAAAAATACTGTAAGTTGGTTCAATAAAAAAGGAATCATGTTGGATCCAAGATGACTGAGTGAGGACACTGTAACGATGGTGAAGAAGCACAAGGGGAAACCTAAGGACATTCCGTCTGAGTCACAGGTTTTATCCCCGTTTCAACAAGTGATAACTGAAGTCTTCTCCCGTCAATCGCTGAATTCGCTTGCTGAGCTAAGTGAAGCAGCAGCCATGGGAGACTCTGATGACACTCTGAGTCTGGATCAGCGTCAAGCTCCGCTCTCCCCTATGGAGGTGATTCAGCCTGGAAGTGTGCTGCAATGCTCCTCATCACAGGATAGCATGGAGGCTGGGGGGGGGGGGGGGGGGAAGTCCTTGGGTTAGAGAACCCCCATGCCATCTGACCATGAGTTGATGGTAGCCATCGTTCAACGGATTATTTTATTGCAATGCCAATTTCCTTGGGTTTACTGACAGTTTTGGATAGGGAGGTATTGCTGGAGCGGCTAAAGACACCAGTACCTCTGCTAAGACCTGAGTAGGTCTCTCGTGACTGTTTGGGAAGGTTTGTGTTCTTTGTATATGGCAGTAACATCCCTCACTAAGGCTGTGGTGTTCTTTAGTACATCTACATTGAGAATTGACAGTAATATGAAACCTTTGCAAGTTCATCTTCAGAAAGTTTCTGTAGAGTTTTCAGAGTCATAGAAAGTGCAATCTGCCCTTGTCATTAGATGGATTGAGAATCTGGAAAACTTCATGAGGTTTCTAAATTTGTGTTTTCTCAATTTTCATAAACATCCTCTTTTCTCTGCTAATCAGCTTTTGAAGAGCTATTTTGAGAAGACTTTACTCCTTCCCATAAAGGCTATTATACCACCTGTCTCTAAACTGTATTGTATTCCATCAAATATTAGGCCTGTAGATATGAGTGTTGGTCATGTATCCGCCCGGGTTCTTGAGGTGCAAGATACATCTCAGGATAGTCTTTACCTAACAGCGTTTTTAAAAAAATCAGATACGGAAACTGTGACATGTATAACTCTCCTTGTAACTTTTGTTTTTCCGCAAGATAGAGACCATATCGTAAAACTTTGTTTTTGCTATAGACAGAAGCTCATTATGGGATATTTCCTGATTTAACAAAGGCTACACAGGAGTGTAGGAACAAGTTTCTTCAAATGCAGCCACAGGTTCTTTTGCAAGGGGACAAATTTTTATTATGTTTTCCATGTAAATGCTATGTAAACTATTCCTAAAAAAATGTCTTTTTTTAACCCAGAGCAGTTAAAATTATTTGTAGAGTCAAAGAGGCTACAGCCTCTGCCAGCTTCGTAAGTAGAAGCTCAGTAGCTTGTGAGGTATCTTTGTACTAGCTGAGCTTAGTTTCTGCTTGCATTATTGGTTTAATTTCCTCTTATTGAACCCTGGCTTCAGGGATTTATTTCTTTGTATCTGGATCCCTTTCTCTTCCTCTTTCGTGGACTGATGAGCACTATTTTTTCTTTTAATCCTACATAATAATTTGCACCTCCGTTTGGATGCCTGGGTTCGTAACACAATTCCCATTGGTCCACCCTGGCGATGATGTCAGAGGGCGGACCAATGGGAAGTGAGAGGGAAGGGAAGCCAGCACCAGCCAGCGGAGGTGAGTAGAGAATCGCCCCCCTCTCTCCCCCCCCATCCTCCCTCTGAGTTCAAGGCTCCCCTTTCCTCCCTCCTCTCCTCCGAGTTCCAGCCCCCTCCCCTCCGAGTTCCACGCCCCCCTCCTCCGAGATCCACACCCCCGCGCCTCCCTCCCTCTCTCTCTCTCCCGTCCGAGTGCAAGCACGGCCTGGTCTCTGGCAGCCCCTCGCCCTCCTGCGTGTTGGCTGTAATTTAAAAATTCTTACCTCGGGGACCAGCGTCCGCAGTGAAGGCGAGCGGTGCTTCAGACTACCTTCCCATCTGTCTCAGCTCTGCCTCTGGTCCCGCCCTTCTGGAAACAGGAAATGAGGGCAAGACCAGAGGCAGAGCTGAGGCAGATGGGAAGGCAGTCTGAAGTGCCGCTTGCCTTCATTGCGGACGTCGGACCCCGAGGTAAGAATTTTTAAATTACAGCCGGCACGCAGGAGGGCAAGGGGCTGCCGGAGGACAGGTCGTGCTTACACTCAGAGGGGAGACAGAGAAAGGGAGGGAGGTGCGGGGGTCTGGAACTCGGAGGAGAGGGGGGACGTTGAACTCGGAGGGGAGGGGGGACGTTGAACTCGGAGGGGAGGGGGGGGGGTCCTGCAACTCAGAGGGCAGGGGAGGGGAGGGGGGTCCTGGATCTCGAAGGGGAGGGGGGGCATCCTGGAACTCGAAGGGGAGGGAGGCGGTCCTGGAACTTGAGGGGAAGGGGGATCCTGCAACTCGAAGGGGAGGGGGAGGCTAGTGGAAACTATTCAAACCTGAAAATAGCCAGAGCGGATGTGTGGTGGTATTGAGGGGGAAAGAATTCTCAGGCCTACTCTGCCGGCAGACTGGACAGGCATATGTGCATTAGTACAAATCTAAACTAAAAGCCCACCTTTTTGATGCTGCTTTTAACTCCTAACCCTTATTCACTTGTTCAGAACCCTTATGTTATCATCCTCACTTTAATATTGCCTTATCTCTTGTTTGTCCTGTTTGTCTGTCCTAATTAGATTGTAAGCTCTGTCGAGCAGGGGCTGTCTCTTTATGTTCAAGTGTACAGCGCTACGTACGTCTAGTAGCGCTATAGAAATGATAAGTAGTAGTAGTAGTAGGGGGTCCTGCAACTCGAAGGGAAGGGGTGCCTGGAACTTGGAGGAGATGGAGGGAGGGGGGTTGGTTGGAACTCGGAGGAGAGAGAGAGAGGTAGGGAGGGGGGCATGAAACCTTGCTAGCGCCCGTTTAATTTCTCTACGAAACGGGCCTCTTTACTAGTGTTTATATAAGAAGAGATTTAAGTTTCTTCTTTTTTCTTGTTTAATTATATCTAATATTGTCTTTTCTCTTTCAAGTGTAATGTTTGTTACATTTTTGTCAAATGCAATAAAAAATAATTCTTATTTTTATCTTATTGCTTTGTTTTACTTCTATTTATTAGCCTTAAATTGGACTAACACAGCAACCACATTGCTTTGTCTATGAGTACAAGACACTCCCTTTCTCTGACATTCATTTACAGGATATGAAACTGAAACTAAAGTTTTTATCCTTCTCTGAGAATCATGGCTGCTTCAAGCACTGCTGAGAGTCTGCAGGAAGAAACTTCTTGTCCCATCTGTCTGGATTATTTTACAGATCCAGTGATCACAGAGTGTGGACACAACTTCTGTCGCTCCTGTATCACTGAGAGCTGGGAGAGGATAGAAATAAACTTCCCCTGTCCGCAGTGCAGGGAAACATCTCTGCAGAGAAACCTCAGGCCTAACAGGCAGCTGGCAAATATCACAGCAGTGCTAAAAACATTTTCAGAAAGAAATGAAGCAGAAAATCTGTGTGAAAAGCATGAAGAGAAATTAAAATTGTTCTGCACAGAGGAAGAGAAAGCAATCTGTGTTATCTGCAAAGAAGGCAAGGATCACAGATCTCACAGTGTGATACCAATAGAGGAGGCTATGCAGGAATACAAGGTGTGTATCAGAATCTTTATTATCACAGTGTGTCCTGAGGTCATAGATCTCACACTGTGAACCCTATACAGAAAGCTGGAATACAAGGTGTGTGTCTAATGCTATGATGGAAGCTGTGCAGGTTTGGAAGATGTGCAAATAGGGGCTAGTATGCGACTGTGTTGTCTGCTCAGACGAGAGCCTATAAAAGCACAAGTATACACTTTCAAATTGATTAGCTGCTTAATTCAGAAAACTGAGTGCCTTAAGTTAACCCCTTTGAAAAATGAGTAAGGCCGGGCACTTAAATTTATGGATATAGGACTAGATTTTATATACAGTGGGGGAAATAAGTATTTGATCCCTTGCTGATTTTGTAAGTTTGCCCACTGACAAAGACATGAGCAGCCCATAATTGAAGGGTAGGTTATTGGTAACAGTGAGAGATAGCACATCACAAATTAAATCCGGAAAATCACATTGTGGAAAGTATATGAATTTATTTGCATTCTGCAGAGGGAAATAAGTATTTGATCCCCCACCAACCAGTAAGAGATCTGGCCCCTACAGACCAGGTAGATGCTCCAAATCAACTCGTTACCTGCATGACAGACAGCTGTCGGCAATGGTCACCTGTATGAAAGACACCTGTCCACAGACTCAGTGAATCAGTCAGACTCTAACCTCTACAAAATGGCCAAGAGCAAGGAGCTGTCTAAGGATGTCAGGGACAAGATCATACACCTGCACAAGGCTGGAATGGGCTACAAAACCATCAGTAAGACGCTGGGCGAGAAGGAGACAACTGTTGGTGCCATAGTAAGAAAATGGAAGAAGTACAAAATGACTGTCAATCGACAAAGATCTGGGGCTCCACGCAAAATCTCACCTCGTGGGGTATCCTTGATCATGAGGAAGGTTAGAAATCAGCCTACAACTACAAGGGGGGAACTTGTCAATGATCTCAAGGCAGCTGGGACCACTGTCACCACGAAAACCATTGGTAACACATTACGACATAACGGATTGCAATCCTGCAGTGCCGCAAGGTCCCCCTGCTCCGGAAGGCACATGTGACGGCCCGTCTGAAGTTTGCCAGTGAACACCTGGATGATGCCGAGAGTGATTGGGAGAAGGTGCTGTGGTCAGATGAGACAAAAATTGAGCTCTTTGGCATGAACTCAACTCGCCGTGTTTGGAGGAAGAGAAATGCTGCCTATGACCCAAAGAACACCGTCCCCACTGTCAAGCATGGAGGTGGAAATGTTATGTTTTGGGGGTGTTTCTCTGCTAAGGGCACAGGACTACTTCACCGCATCAATGGGAGAATGGATGGGGCCATGTACCGTACAATTCTGAGTGACAACCTCCTTCCCTCCGCCAGGGCCTTAAAAATGGGTCGTGGCTGGGTCTTCCAGCACGACAATGACCCAAAACATACAGCCAAGGCAACAAAGGAGTGGCTCAGGAGAAGCACATTAGGGTCATGGAGTGGCCTAGCCAGTCACCAGACCTTAATCCCATTGAAAACTTATGGAGGGAGCTGAAGCTGCGAGTTGCCAAGCGACAGCCCAGAACTCTTAATGATTTAGAGATGATCTGCAAAGAGGAGTGGACCAAAATTCCTCCTGACATGTGTGCAAACCTCATCATCAACTACAGAAGACGTCTGACCGCTGTGCTTGCCAACAAGGGTTTTGCCACCAAGTATTAGGTCTTGTTTGCCAGAGGGATCAAATACTTATTTCCCTCTGCAGAATGCAAATAAATTCATATACTTTCCACAATGTGATTTTCCGGATTTAATTTGTGATGTGCTATCTCTCACTGTTACCAATAACCTACCCTTCAATTATGGGCTGCTCATGTCTTTGTCAGTGGGCAAACTTACAAAATCAGCAAGGGATCAAATACTTATTTCCCCACTGTATGGTGCCTGAAAATCTGTGCAGAAAAAAAAAATACGCCTAGGTTTATTCTCTAAAGTACACCTAAATTTTATAGAATAGGCTTAAATTTCCGCGCAGTATACAGAATATGCCGAGCGCCTCTCCATGCGACTAAATCTGGTTATGTCCATTTAGGCCATGTTTTACTTAGTATAAATCCTGATGCCTAAATTAGGCGCAGAGCGTGTGTATCTACTATAATAAAACGCACCTCCAACGTTCTGAAGCTGAATCCGTGGCTTCAGTGAAGGGTTCGTAACATTCGTAAGCCTGTCACATCTCTCTCTGCCCCGCCCTTGCGTCAAAAAGTGATGACATCGAGGGCGGAACAGTGAGAGTAAAGGCAATGGTGCACCCCCTCCCGGTAAAGATGCATCAACCCTGTCACACTCTCTGTGTGACACACACACACTGATGCAGCAAGCCTGTTCACCCGTCCTCACCCCCTCCCTGGCAATCTCACTCACACACACAGTCACTATCTGTGTCACACATACTCACTTTCTGTCACTCTCATACTTATTATTCATTACCATCACAGCACATTTATCCTAACACTTCCATTTAAAACATTAATGGCAGAAAGTCATCACCTTGCTAGCGCCCGTTTCATTTCTTTGAGAAACGGGCCTTTTTTACTAGTTCTTCAATAATGCATATAGATTTTAGAAACGCCCACGCCCCACCCATGACCCCCCCCCCCCCTTTTAACTATGCAACTTAGAATTTATGTGCACCGCGTTACAGAATACACTTAGCGAATTGTGTGCGTAAATCTTAATGCCAATTAATGGTGACAATTGCTTTTTAACATCCAATTAACAGTGCTGATTAGCTAGTTAACCAATTAAGTTATGGGCATTGTTATTCGATTTCCATGCGGAAAATAAGGCGCAATATATAATATCCTGAGGATAGGGCCTAATATTCAAAAATTGACACTCCTTACTTTGAGAATTATGCGCATAAACTGGCCTCTTTGAACATTTACAAGAGCTGAGTGCACAAACTACTCAAAATTTCACTTAAAGAGGATTAAAAGTGGGTGGTAACTGGAGCAGATTTAGGGTGGGGAAAAGAAGTTATGATCTTAAAGCTGATTTTCAGCACTAGGCTCATAAATCTAGACAAATGAATAACACACCATAAATTTATGAGCATAATTTATAAGCTCCTAAATTAGGATGAACTTTAAGCTGAAAATTTATGCTCCTAAATCTGGCTGAAAATAGGACACAAATTTAGGAGGCTAATTTAGATTGTATAGAGAGAGGTTTAACCAGCAGAAGAAAGGACTTATTAATGCCCCTGTATAAGTCGTTGGTGAGGCCCCACCTGGAGTATTGTGTTCAGGTTTGGAGGCTGTATCTTGATAAAGATGTAAGAAGACTTGATGCATGCTCCAAGGCCCCTTTTACCACAACTTTTTTTTTTTTTTAAAGGAAGTGGCTGTGAGGTAAGTACAAGGTTTAGGCTTGCTAGTACAGCATCTAGGCCTGGTTGATTAAGTTAAGAATCTAGCACTGACAGTAAGTGAACATCTAACTCAGTCACACACCCTGGACTGACTGGAATTTGAGCAGCTAATGTTAGGTGTTGATTGAAGATTAAATGATATGGAGAATTTCTTAGGCAACTAGAATCCCTGGGGCGTGTGCTGCAAAATGGATTTGGCAGAAGCCTGGGATTATTGAGTAGAATACTACAGAGAATCGAGGTATAACCTTTACACCAAAGAATTGAGTCGATTTTGTCAGAGCGGCTTGGATTAATATCAGAGTGATACTGCCGAGGGCCATCCCAGGGACGCTCTTGCAGAGGGCTGTGGAGGATTCTCCTTACAGACCAGAGAGAAAGCCTGAGAACTCTGGAATAAGGTTTTGTGAAGTTTGTTTAATGCTGTTTTTTTGGACTAACTGGAAAAGTTACACAACCATAAGTTAGAGACATACTGAAGAGAGGGAAGATGAGGAAAAGCAATTTGTGTTAGTTGGTTTACGAGAGGGAGGGGGGTAGGAGGTGTTATACGTGATGGTCTCATTTAGAGACTTGGGTTTTGTAGAAGGGAAGTTGGGGTTTCAGGGGATAGTTGGGTTTCATAAAAGGGAAGAGGGGGGGTTTGGGGGATGGGGGGGGACTGAGACCTGGGAGATACGGCTAGTGGGGTTTGAGAATGAACTAAAATGGCTTAGGACAGTGTATGAAGAGGGGTGGCGGCTGGGACATCCCTTTTCATTGTATAAATGGTATACATCTTGTGAACAGATTTTTTATGTGAACTGGGTCCACTAAAAATAGTTACATGGAATGTGGGAGGGATCTCGTCCCCAATTAAACGCTCAAAAATTTTGCAGCATTTGCAAAGACATAAAGTCAATATAGCCCTCCTCCAGGAAACCCATCTATCGGCTGGGGAACATGCTAAATTGCGAACTTGGTGGGTGGGGGATTGTGTATCCGCAGCTGCACAAGGAAAGAAAGGGGGGGTTGCCATCCTGTTTCGAAAAGGAATAGTGGATAAGGTGGAGGTGAACTTCACTGATCCAGGGGGTAGATTTCTGTTGTGTGAGGCTCAAATACAGTGCCAAATTATGTTGTTTGGCAACGTATATGCTCCGAACCAATATGATCGGAAGTTCTATAAGATGATCACTTCGCGACTGTTAATGAGCAAATCTTTGCCCATAATAATAGGGGGAGACTTTAATATGGTGATGGACCCCTTGATCGATAGTACCGGGGCTAGGAGGAATGAGCTTAGACAGGAGTCTCGGGGGCTGCCTAATCTTTGCCGACAGGTGGGGCTAGTGGATGTCTGGAGGACTTTCAATCCACAGGGGAGAGATTATACACACCTCTCGAGGGCACACGGCACACAGGCACGAATTGATTATTTGTTGATTTCAGAACAGATGTTCAACTCAGTGACGACATCTGCAATAGGAGCAGATGTGATATCGGATCATGACTGGGTGGAATTGAGCTGGGCGCCTCGGGAAGAGAGGGGAGTGGCACGGAGATGGGTATTCCCCGCAGAGCTATATCGGGATCAGGGTTTTAGGGCCTCCATACATCAGAGTTGGCGGGATTATAAAGTACACAATGCAATACACGTTGAAGACCCGGTCCTGAACTGGGAGGCGGCTAAGGCAGTATTTCGAGGAGAAATCCTCAGCTATATGGCTCACAAACGTAAAACTAGGAATAGAGAGATATTGAGGTTGAGTCAGTTAGTATGCAGAGCTCGGAGAAGATATGGGCAGCAGGCCTCCATTGAGAATAGACAACATTTAATGCTCTTGCAGACTAAATTAAATGAAATACTTCATTATAAAGCAGTTAAATCGCAAATCTATTATAAATATCAATTATATAAGCATGGGAACAAATGTGGTCGTTTGATGGCGCGCCTGATTGCAACCAAACAGGGTAAAACTAGGATTTTGACTATGAAGAAGAGGCAGGGAGAACGAGTCCATACGGACAAGGAGATTAGTGAGAGTTTTTATCAATATTACAAAAGATTATATGAGGCCCCGCCGGATGATGGTCTGTCGGGAGACTCCTACTTAGATCAGATGGGATTACCAATACTGTCCCCTCAAGAGGCGCAGCGACTTAATACTCCTATTACACCAGACGAGGTGTTTCTGGCGATTAATCAAAGCGCACTGCTTAAGGCGCTGGGAGTAGATGGCTACCGAGTGGAATTTTATAAGATCATGGGAGAAGAAATAACTGAGCCCTTAGCTGCAATGTTTAACATATTAATAGAGCAGGAAAGGATGCCTCCAGATTTAAATACAGCTTGTATTATAGTACTCCCCAAGAAAGGGAGGGACCTGGAACTAGTTGAATCATATAGGCCTATTTCGCTTCTAAATTATGAAGTGAAATTGATGGCTAAGATCTTAGCAAACAGATTAGCGAGAATCTTGCCGAATCTTATACACGATTCCCAAGTGGGGTTTGTAAGGGGACGGAAAATCACAAAGAATGTTTGCAAGGTGTTGACCTCATTAGAAGCCAGATGTCGAGGGAAGGAAAATTCTTTGTTAATAAGCTTTGACGCTGAAAAAGCTTTTGATAAAGTAAAATGGAATTTCCTATATGCTGTTCTTCAGAAATATGGCTTCACAGATAGATTTTCATCAGGGATCAAAGCATTGTACTCAGCACCAAAGGCCAGAATATCGGTAAATGGGATTGAGACAAAAGATTTTGAAATAGGACGGGGAACCCGCCAAGGTTGTCCTCTGTCACCGTTATTATTTGTGCTAACACTGGATCCCTTGTTGAGAAAAATTGAGGAACAGAAAGCGGTGGCAGGGGTAAAGATAGGAAACGAGGTCTTTAAAGTAGCGGCTTTCGCAGATGACATCTTGGTCCATTTAACAGACCCACAAGAATCCTTGAACGCCCTATTAGAGATCTTCTCCGAATACGGAGACTATGCGGGCCTCAGTTTAAATTTAGAGAAATCGGAGGCCTTGGCCTCCTCAGAGGAAGTGTGGAGGTGGTGGAGAGGCGAGTTCCCTCTGAGGAAAGCACAAACCTCTTTTAAGTATCTAGGAATCTTGATGCCTATGGATCTCTCGCGGTTGTATGATCTTAATATTACTTGGCTGTTAGAGGAGACCCAGCAGGTGCTACAAGGATGGATGGATTTGCCGTTGTCAGTGTTAGGGAGAGTAAACATGATTAAAATGGTGTTGTTCCCCAAGTGGCTTTATGTGATGCAGACCATCCCAGTTTGGCTCCGACGGAAAGACCTAAAGAGTTTTTACAAGTTAGCATCAAAGTTCTGTTGGAGAGGCAAGAAGCCACGGGTTCGTTTCTCACGGTTAGTAGGCAGCTGGAGCCGAGGAGGAATGGGCATGCCAAATTTAGAACTATACAATAAAGCATGTCAGTTGCGTTATCTAGGAGATTGGTGTTTAGATACACAACGATACACTCCCACAGCGCTGGAGGCAGCACTTTGGGAACCTTATCAGCTTTCTCGCTTTTACACCACAAAACGCGTGATCTACCGGATTAAGTAAAAGCGTGATGTTGCGCTCGCTCCGAGAGGTGTGGGGAGTGCTTATACGTCAACTAGGGGGGGACCCAACAACAATGGATTTGATAACCATATGTGGGAATGGTGCATTTTTGCCAGGATTGTCAAGCCGATATTTTGTTGAATGGGCTAGGCCGGGAATTTCTAATTTGGAACATCTGGTGGGTGAAGATGGGCAGCCCCTTACCGACGAGGAATTATTGGGAAAGGTAGGTGACTCCTGGGGGAATAGATTTGCTATACGACAAGTGCGACATTATATCACTTCTTTACCGGGAGATCCTCTGAGAACTCGGTTGGGGAAAGGGTACGAGAATTTTTTCACTCTGTTGGTGAGGGCGAACTCACAATATCCTTGCTTCATAAAACAATATCAGGATGGCTGCCCCCCAGGGACTATAGACAGCTGAGGAGTGGCTTGGGAAAAGAGATTGGGAGTTGTAGTGACATCGTGGGACTCACTAATCAATAGCACGAATACCCCTGTTAGTATCAATGCTCGTTTGAGAGATTGTGCCTATCGTTGTATTCATAGGGATATGTAACTAAGCTCAACTAGCACATATGGGAGGAAATCGTAGCCCAGACTGTCTCAAATGTGGAAGACACCCTGGCACAATGCTGCATATGTTTTGGAGTTGCCCAATTTTGAAAAGGTTCTGGACACGAGTCCGAGGTTTTGGGAGGAGCGGTTGGGGCTACGGATCCTGGGGACAGTTGAACAATTGATTTTAGACATTCCGGGGTCCTTTAGAGGGCGGAATCGCTTTGAAACATTAATGCTCCGTAAGATGAGGCCTATTGGCCAGGAAATGTATCTTACAGTACTGGACGGTCAAGGATCCTCCGGCATACTGGCACTGGAGAAACCAGTTACATCAGCTGGTGTCTTGGGAGGCGGGAGAATCTAGGTCTCACAGAAAAGAGAGTCACATTTTTGGCTATTTGGGGCCCTTATTGCAAAGTCTAAGCCATAGAAGGTCGTAGTTTACTTTTAAATACAGGGTGAACCCCACGGGCTGTTACTGAATGGTTTTCCAGGTCTGGGGTAAAAGGGGGGGTAAAGGGGGGGTAAGGGAGGGAATGGGAGAGGGCGGGGGGAGGATAGGTACATTTGATGGGGTAATAAATGTTGGCAAAAATTCACAAATGCTGTATGTTAGTTAGCAATTGTTGTATATTTAGATTGAGGTTGGATGGATGTTATATGCAGAGCCTGTATGACAATGTTGGTGTTGCTGCAATGTCATAAAAACGTTTAAACATTAAATGATATGGGGATTGCACCAAAGACATATGAGAAGAGACTGGAAGACCTGAATATGTATACCCTAGAGCAGGGGTAGGCAACTCCGGTCCTCGAGAGCCGCAGGCAGGTCAGGTTTTCAGGATATCCACAATGAATATGCAGGAGATAGATTTGCATACTTTGGAGGCAGTGCTTGCAAATCGATCTCCTGCATATTCATTGTGGATATCCTGAAACCTGACCTGCCTGCGGCTCTCGAGGACCGGAGTTGCCTACCCTGCCCTAGAGGAAAGGAGGGACAGGGGAGATATGATACAGACATTTAAATATTTGAATGGCATCATCTATGGAGAAGCCCCTGCTTATATGGACACTCTCATTAACTTACTACCCAGGAACTCCTGCAAGTCAGCTCGCTCGTACCTCATTCTCCACTACCCAGCTTTTAATGGCCTTAAATATAAGACTGTCCATTTCCCTCCTCAGTTATTCCTCTTTCCCTCTTACAGCTTTGAATACTGTATTTTGAATTTTTGCTTGCTTAATAGACTATTGTACGCCACATTGAGCCTGCCCGTGGGTGGGAATATTGTGGGATATAAATGCCATAAATAATAAATAAATTATTCTCCAAGGACAAGCAGGCTGCTTGTTCTCATGGACTGGGGTTGACGTCCACGGCAGCCCCCACCAACCGGAAGAAAACTTAGCGGGCGGTCCCGCACGCAGGGCACGCCCACCGCGCATGCGCGGCGTCTTCCCGCCCATGCGCGACCATTCCCGCTCAGTTTTTTTCTGTTCCGCGCTGGAGAGAGCCCGCGGTTTTTTTCTACTGTTGTGTACACGTTCGCGTTATTTTCTTTAAAAAAAAAACGAAAGAGTTTTCCTCGTCGTTCTTAGTCGAGAGGGAGCGTCGTCGCGGCCTTGTGGCCGCACGGTTGTTTCTTTTTCGGGTGTCCTTTTCACCGCCACCATCGACGATTTTGACTTCGCCGAAGCGATTTTTCTGTCGATGTCCTCGAAGGTCCCGAGTGGATTCAAGAAGTGTGGTCGGTGCGGCCGGCAGATCTCGCAGACCGATACTCATGCTTGGTGCCTCCAGTGCCTCGGCCCGGAGCATAAATCCAAGACGTGCACCTTGTGTCTCGGCTTAAGGAAGCGGACGCAGGTGACGAGGCAAGTTCTGCGGGACTGTCTTTTTGGAACTTGCGTCGACCTCGACGGCATCGGTGTCGACGGCCGGGTCTTCGGTACCGATGTCGATGATGTCGGCACTGACTATGGCACCGACCCCAGGAGCACAGGTACCTTTGGCCCGCCGGTGGTGGTGAGCGGCCGCGCAGGCAGTCTGCCCCGGCCACCCCCGCTGCTCAGGGCCATTAGGACCGAACCCTTTCGGATCCGATACCTCGAGGCCGGGAGGGGCTCCACCTCCTCTTCGTCTCTTCCGAGGAGCGCCGATGACGGGCATCGCAAGAAAGCCAAGAAGCACCGTCATCGGTCGCCCACGGCGCACCGGACTGGCAGCCCCGGGACATCGAGGGAGGACTCGACACCCAGGAAGCGGCAGTGCCGGGAGGAGCGTTCCCCCTCGGTCGAACAGGTGTCGCTGTGTGGGTCCTCGGGTATCTCAGTACCGTCTCCTGGACCCGAGCAGCTTCCGGCACCGGCACCCACACCGGCCCCCCTGCCTTTCCCGACAGCGGGCCTTGACGAGTGCCTCTTTTGTCAGGGATATGTCCATCTGCATTCCCTTCCCCATGGTTACTGTGTATGAGCCGAGGGCGGAGATGCTCAAAGTCCTCGACTATCCATCACCACCTAGAGAGTCTTCCACGGTGCCGTTGCACAATGTCCTCAAAGAGACACTGCTTTGGAACTGGTTGAAGCCATTATCTAATCCCACCATCCCCAAGAAAGCGGAAGTCCCAATACAGAATCCACTCAGACCCAGAGTTGATGCGGCCTCAATTGCCTCATGACTCGGCGGTCGTGGACTCTGCTCTCAAGAGAGCACGGAGTTCGAGGGATACCGCCTCGACGCCCTGGGCGGGAGTCTCGCACTCTGGACTCGTTTGGGAGGAAGGCCTACCAATCTTCCATGCTTGTGACCCGCATCCAATCATACCAGCTCTACACAAGCATCCACATGCGGAATAATGTGCGGCAACTGGCGGACCTGGTCGACAAGCTCCCTCCGGAGCAGTCCAGGCCTTTTCAGGAGGTGGTCAGGCAGCTGAAGGCATGCAGAAAGTTCCTGTCCAGGGGTATCTATGACACTTGTGATGTGGCATCTCGAGCTGCGGCCCAAGGTTTAGTGATGCGCAGACTCTCCTGGCTGCGTGCCTCTGACCTGGACAACCGCACCGAGCAGTGGCTGGCGGATGTCCCTTGCCGGGGGGGGGATAACATTTTCGGCGAGAAGGTTGAGCAGTTGGTGGACCAGCTACACCAGCGGGAAACTGCTCTTGACAAGCTCTCCCACCGGGCGGCTTCAGCATCCACCTCTGCAGGTGGACGTTTTTCCCGGGCCCGGCAGGCTGCACCCTACACCTACAGCAAGCGTAGGTACACCCAGCCGGCCCGAAGGCCTCCTTAGGCACAGGGACAGTCCCAGCGCGCTCGTTCCCGTCAACAGCGTGCGCCTAAGCAGCCCCCTGCGCCTTCACAGCAAAGCAGGGGACGGGCTTTTGACTGGATCCATGGGAACATAGCCGCCATCAACATATCCGTGCCGGACGACCTGCCGGTCGGGGGGAGGTTGAAAGTTTTCACCAAAGGTGGCCTCTTATAACCTCCGACCAGTGGGTTCTCCAAATAGTGCGGTGCGGATACACCCTGAATTTGGTCTCCACTCCACCAAATTGCCCACCGGGAGCCCAATCCTTCAGCTCCCATCACAAGCAGGTACTTGCAGAGGAACTCTCCGCCCTTCTCAGCGCCAATGCGGTCGAGCCCGTGCCACCCGGGCAGGAAGGGCAGGGATTCTATTCCAGGTACTTCCTTGTGGAAAAGAAAACAGGGGGGATGCGCCCCATCCTAGACCTGAGAGGCCTGAACAGGTATCTGGTGCGAGAAAAGTTCAGGATGCTTTCCTTGGGCACCCTTCTCCCCATGAGTCAGAAAGACGATTGGCTTTGTTCCCTGGATTTAAAGGATGCTTATACTCACATCCCGATACTGCCAGCCCACAGACAGTATCTCCGATTCCGTCTGGGGACACGTCACTTTCAGTATTGTGTGCTGCCCTTTGGGCTCGCCTCTACACCACGGGTGTTCACGAAGTGTCTCGTAGTGGTTGCGGCATACCTACGCAAGCTGGGGTGCACGTGTTCCCATATCTCGACGATTGGCTGGTGAAGAGCACCTCAGGCAGGAGCTCTTCGGTCCATGCAGTGCACTATTCAACTTCTGGAGCTGCTAGGGTTTGTTATAAATTACTCGAAGTCCCATCTCCAGCCAGTCCAATCTCTGGAATTCATAGGAGCTCTGCTGAATTCTCAGACGGCTCAGGCCTTTCTTCCCGAGGCAAGGGCTCAGAATCTCCTGTCCCTTGCTTCCCAGACCAGAGCGTCTCAGCAGATCACAGCTCGGCAGATGTTGAGACTCCTGGGCCATATGGCCTCTACGGTCCATGTGACTCCCATGGCTTGTCTCCACATGAGATCTGCTCAATGGACCCTAGCTTCCCAGTTGTGCCAAGCCACCGG
Source organism: Microcaecilia unicolor (assembly GCF_901765095.1). NCBI lineage: Eukaryota > Metazoa > Chordata > Amphibia > Gymnophiona > Siphonopidae > Microcaecilia > Microcaecilia unicolor. The sequence goes on along the minus strand of NC_044033.1, from coordinate 229,215,171 downwards.
GAATCTAGAATATGTCATCCGCCTTTCGCTGCACTGGTGGACAATTCAGACCAATTTGACCCTGGGACGTCCATTCCAAATTCTGCAGCCCACGAAGGTGCTGACGACGGATGCATCTCGCCTGGGGTGGGGAGCTCATGTTGATGGGCTCCACACCCAGGGGGTGTGGTCCCCCCAGGAACAAGATCTTCAGATCAACCTTCTGGAGCTCCGAGTGGTTTGGAATGCACTGAAGGCCTTCAGGGATCGGCTGTCCTACCAAATCATCCAAATTCGGACAGACAATCAGGTTGCAATGTATTACATCAACAAGCAGGGGGCACCGGATCTCGCCCCCCTGTGTCAGGAAGCCATCAGGATGTGGCGTTGGGCCTGCCAGTTTGGCATGCTTCTCCAAGCCACATACCTGGCAGGCGTAAACACAGTCTGGCCGACAGGCTGAGCAGAGTCATGCAACCGCACGAGTGGTCGCTCCATTCCAGAGTGGTACGCAAGATCTTCCGAGAGTGGGGCACCCCCTCGGTCGACCTTTTTGCCTCTCAGACCAACCACAAGCTGCCTCTGTTCTGTTCCAGACTACAGGCACACGGCAGACTGGCGTCGGATGCCTTTCTCCTCCATTGGGGGAACGGCCTCCTGTATGCTTATCCTCCCATACCTTTGGTGGGGAAGACCTTGCTGAAGCTCAAGCAAGGCCACGGCACCATGATTCTGATAGCGCCTTTTTGGCCCCGTCAGATCTGGTTCCCTCTACTTCTGGAGTTGTCCTCCGAAGAACCGTGGTGATTGGAGTGTTTTCCGACTCTCATTTCGCAGAACGACGGAGCGCTTCTGCACCCCAACCTTCAGTCTCTGGCTCTCACGGCCTGGATGTTGAGGGCATATATTTTGCTTCGTTGGGTCTGTCTGAGGGTGTCTCCCGTGTCTTGCTTGCCTCTAGAAAGGATTCCACTAAGAAGAGTTACTTTTTCAAGTGGAGGAGGTTTGTCATTTGGTGTGAGAGCAAGACCCTAGAACCTCGTTCTTGTCCTGCACAGAACCTGCTTGAATACCTTCTGCACTTATCAGAGTCTGGTCTCAAGACCAACTCAGTAAGGAATCACCTTAGTGCGATTAGTGCTTACCATTATCGTGTAGAGGGTAAAGCCATCTCTGGAGAGCCTTTAGTCGTTCGATTCATGAGAGGCTTGCTTTTGTCAAGGCCCCCTGTCAAGCCTCCTGCAGTGTCATGGATCTCAACATCGTCCTCACCCAGCTGATGAAGCCTCCTTTTGAGCCACTGAATTCTTGCCATCTGAAGTACTTGACCTGGAAGGTCATTTTCTTGGTGGCAGTTACTTCAGCTCGTAGAGTCAGTGAGCTTCAAGCCCTGGTAGCTCATGCTCCTTATACTAAATTTCATCATAACAGAGTAATACTCCGCACTCACCCTAAGTTCCTGCCAAAGGTGGTGTCGGAGTTCCATCTTAACCAGTCAATCGTCTTGCCAACGTTCTTTCCCAGACCGCATACCCGCCCTGCTGCACATCAGTTGCACACATTGGACTGCAAGCGAGCATTGGCCTTCTATCTGGAGCAGACACAGCCCCACAGACAGTCCGCCCAATTGTTTATTTCTTTCGACCCCAATAGGAAGGGGGTCGCTGTCGGGAAACGCACCATCTCCAATTGGCTAGCAGATTGCATTTCCTTCACGTACGCCCAGGCTGGGCTGACTCTTCAGGTCATGTCACGGCTCATAGTGTTAGAGCCATGGCAGCATCAGTGGCCCACTTGAAGTCAGCCACTATTGAAGAGATTTGCAAGGCTGCGACGAGGTCATCTGTCCACACATTCACATCACATTACTGCCTCCAGCAGGATACCTGACGTGACAGTCGGTTCTTGCAGTCGGTGCTGCAGAATCTGTTTGGGGTTTGAATCCAACTCCACCCTCCAGGACCCGATTTATTCTGTTCAGGCTGCACTCTCAGTTAGTTGTTCTTCGTAGGTCAATTTCTGTTATGCCCTCGCCGTTGCAAGGTTCAATTGACCTGGGTTCTTGTTTTGAGTGAGACTGAGAGCTAGGGATACCCCAGTCGTGAGAACAAGCAGCCTGCTTGTCCTCGGAGAAAGCGAATGATACATACCTGTAGCAGGTGTTCTCCGAGGACAGCAGGCTGATTGTTCTCACCTACCCTCCCTCCTCCCCTTGGAGTTGCGTTTTCCTCATTCCTTTGCTTGTCATTCAACTGAGCGGGAACGGTCGCGCACGGGTGGGAAGACGGCCGCGCATGCGCGGTGGGCGTGTCCTGTGTGCGGGACCGCCTGCGAAGTTTTTCTTCCGGTTGTTGGGGGCTGCCGTGGACGTCAACCCCAGTCGTGAGAACAATCAGCCTGCTGTCCTCGGAGAACACCTGCTACAGGTATGTATCATTCGCTATATAGAAATAGATATTTTCCAGAGAAGAGGCAATGGTAAAACTAGAGGACATGAATTCAGGTTGTGGAGTGGTAAAATCAGGAGTAAATTTAAGAATGTCAGAAAATTCATTTTCACAGAGAGGATGGTTGATGTCTGGAATGCCGCCCCTAGGGAGGTGGTGGAGAAAAAACAGTGGCAGAATTCAAAAAGGTATGGGATGAAACCCAGAGGATCTCTAATTAGAAAATGAATGGTATAAAAAAAAGTTCAACTTAAAGGGTTGCATATGTGTTTGCATATCAAGTGGTGCTTAGATGGAAACTCTTGTTGTATCAACTAAGGCCGGTGCTGGGCTAGCTTGTAGCATTCCGGTTTAGGATGGGCTGGAGAGACCAGTAATTTGGAACATGAAGACAGTGCTGGGCAGACTTTTATGGTCTGTGTCCCGCAAATGACAAGACGGATTCGGATAGGCTGGAGTGGGCTTTGACTGCAACTCCAGTAGTTGGACTATAAGGGTAGAGCTGGGCGAACTTCTACTCTCTATGCCCCAGAAACACCAAAGAAATGTCATGGTCACGGCCTCAGAGGCCTTTGCAAACTGTCACGGTCTCAGGGTCTTAGCAACTGTCACGGTCTCAGGGACTTAGCAACTGTCACGGACTCAGGAACGTGAGCTCTTGGGCTGTTGTCCACGAACGGCAGCAGCAGGCAAAACCCTCCAACCAGGACTGGACTGAACAATGTGAGGAACCCCTGAGGGTCAGGGAAGAAGGGATCCGGAAGAGGAGCAAGATGGATCGGTTTCATACCCGGGATTCCAACTACAAGTCCCAGGATCCTAGGGGCTGGGAAGCCACGCCTCCATGGAGGCATAGGTTTCCCAAGAGCCGGAGAAGGGAGGAGGACTATAGTTCCCAAGAACCTCTGCAAAGCCCTGGGCGCAAGCAAAGGGAGCAGCAAGGGGACTACAAGTGCCAGGATTCCGAGGGGGAGGAGGGGGATTGGCTGAGGAGAAATATTCAGGAGGGAGAGGACCAGCTGGGGGACCATAAAGGGAGAGGAGCCCATGGAATGGGAGGCAGAGCAAGGGTTTGGAGAGGAGACCCAAACCGGAGATGACTGGGGAAGTGAGCCCATGGAGATCGCTGCTCTAGCTCAGGTATAGGGGAGGAAGTTAAAAGGTTTCTTAACAAACCTTATTCAAGGCTGGGGAAAGCTTGGAGGAAAAGTTAAGAAGCTGTTCTGTTCAATGGGGAAGGTGGTACAGGGCTGTAAAGCTGTGAGTGATTGCAGCTGTGTCCAGAAGTCGTGCCGTACTGGAGAGGCAGTGAGTGATTTAACTGTGTCCAAGAACCCAGCCATAGAGGGGGAAACAGTGAGTGATTTTCCCATAGGAATATTATGAGCATCTACATGGCTAGTATGCACTAATTTTTAGCGCATGCTAAAAACGTTAGCTTGCCTTTGTAAACTGGGCCCTAAGATGCCCATAGGAATCTAGGACTAGATTCTATATATCACTCCTAAAAATCCACGTGGGAAAAAAATATACTTAGGCATATTTTATAAAGTATGCCTACGTTAAGGCGTACGTTATAGAAAAGGCTTACATTTCCGTGTGGTGTATAGAATATGCAGAGTGGCCGTCTGTGCGACCACATTTATTCGCTTCCATTTACGCCAAGTAAACTTTGGTGTAAATGCCTACGCATAAATTAGGCACAGAGCTGTTGTATTCTATAATAACACACATTGGGGCCATTTTATTAAGGCATGTAGGCATCAGATGCACGTCCAGTTTGCACTACCACCTGGCTACCATTCCATTTTTGGCGTACACCCAAAACACACTGTAGAAAATTTTTTCTATTGTGTGGTGCTTACCTGTTGGTAATCGGGAGCTGATGCGTGTTGAACGCTTACCACGCAGTTAGCGCATGAGACCTTACCGCTAAGTTAGTTGGTGGTGGTAAGGTCTCGGGACAAAAATGGATGCTTGCTGCTTTTATTTTTGCCACATATTCTTTTTCCGGCACAAAAAAAATGCCTTTTTTCCAGGTGTGCTGAGGAAATGGATCAATGTGCGTCCAAAACACACGTCTACACCAGCGCAGGCCACTTTTAGTTGTGCCTTAGTAAAAGGGCCCCATAGATTTTAGTAACGCCTACATTCTGCCCATTCCACACCCATGACCATGCCCCCTTTTTGGCAGCATGCATTAGAATTAACGCGGACCACGTTACGAATATGCTTAGCAAGTAGTGGGTGTAAATTCTAATTAATGCCAATTAGTGCTGATAATTGTTTGTTAAGTGGCAGTTATCAGTGCTGATGGGCTTTTACACTAATTAAGTTATGCGCGGAAATGCAGAATATGACTGGATATCTGCACTTAACCTAAGTCACGCCATATAGAATCTGGGAAATAATAGGTGTCTCAGCGTTTAGCACACGCTGATTTTTAGTGCGAGCTATAAACACTAGTTCAACTTTGTGAAAGGCCCCCTAATGATTAAAAATTTTAGGTTACTGAATTTTCCCCAAAAAATCTTTTGTCACCAGAGATATTGTTTAAAAATGACCTTAAACAAGTTTTGAATATGCCAGATCTTACTATTTAAATTGTTTTATTTGTGAAGTCCAGTTATGGATTCAAAGCAGGAAGAGCAAGCTGTAAGTGATCCCACAATTGCTAATCTAACTCAGTAGTCCTTTTACTAAGGTGCGCTGAAAAATGGCCAGCGCTAGTGTAGGCGCGTGATTTGGATGCACACAGATCCATTTTTCAGCGCACCTGTGAAAAATGCCTTATTTGGAGGGACCAAAAATGGACATGCGGCAAAATGAAAATTGGTGCGCATCCATTTTGGGTATGAGACCTTACTGCCACCCATTCACTTAATGTTAAGGTCTCACGTGTTAACCGGGTGGTAATCGTCAACGAGTGTACAATGCCAATTACCGCCCACGTGCCGGAAAATAAAGCATGCAAAAAATGAAATTACCGCCAGGGCCACTTGGTAGCTGGGTGGTAGTTTAAATTGATGCTTGTTGGATGCACGTAGGCATTTCAGAAGATGTTATTTCTACTAGCCCTATGTTCCTTGTTACTTTTGCAACTGAGAACGATGCATTGTCAGTCCTAAAGGCTTATTTTTGAAAGAAAGATTTGGTGTATTGTGGTCAGACGTTTACTATTTTTCCTGACGTTTGCAGAGCTACCCAGCTGAGAGGAAGACAGTTTCTTTCAATTAAATCTAAAGTTTTACTTATTGGATCTTTTTTCTTTCTATGGCTTCCTTGCAGATGTTTAATTTCCTACCAACAGGTTAATTACGTTTTTAATGATCCCTCTCAGCTGGAAGCCTTCCTTATGAATAAATAAATAATTGTAGTTTTTTAAATGAATAAATAAATAAATAACTGAATGTAGTTTTTTCCTTGGGGAAGATGGGGAAGGAGTAGTCAGGATAAGTCAACAACCACCCTATAGAATTTTAAAAAATGTTATCTCTTGTTCTTTGATAGTATATTTCAATTGTAATGTATTTTGATTCCTATTATACTTATTTTCAAAACTTAATAAATATAAAGTTAAAAAACAACAACCTTAGGCCCCCTTTTATCAAGCCGCTGTAGCGGCTGTCAGTGCGATAATGCTGACAACAGCCCATTCACTTTGAATCAGATGTGTCGGCATTGCCGCGTGGCAACAGCTACCATAGTAAGATAAAAGACCCCCTTAGATATTAATTCTGTAGAGTAACCAAAGTCTGAGAGTCTGTTTAGAAGAAATAAAATTGGAAAAATGAGAATGCTCGATAAAGACACACTATCAGGTGAATTTGTGAAAGAGAAGGGTGCCCATCTTCCGACACAAATCAGGAGATGGGCGTCCTTCTCGCAAAGTCGCCAAAATCAGCATAATCGAAAGCCAATTTTGGGCGCCCTCAATTGCTTTCCATCACGGGGACGACCAAAGTTCACGGGGGCGTGTTGGCAGTGTAGCGAAGGCGGGACTGGGGCGTGCATAGGAGATGGGCGTCCTCGGCCGATAATGGAAAAAAGAAGGGTGTCCCTGATGAACTCTTGGGCGACTTTACTTGGTCCATTTTTTTTCACGACCAAGCATCAAAAAGGTGCCCGAACTGACCAAATGACCACCGGAGGGAATCGGGGATGACCTCCCCTGACTCCCCAGTGGTCACTAACAACCTCCCACCCTGAAAAAAACAACTTCAAAAACTTTTTTGTCTTTTTTTTTTTTTTGGAGTATGGGTGAAGGATGTCCTTTGCTATGCCTCCGTCCTTGCGACGGCAGTTGAGGACGTCCTTCCTGTGCCTCCGTCCCTGCAACGGCAGTTGAGGATGTCCAAAATTTGGATGTTTCTGTGAGAAGCACCTCCATGCCTTTGCAATGCCTCTGACACCCCCTTTATTTATTTATTTGGATTTTGGACCACGAGTAGCAGCAGTGGGATTTGAACCAGCCACCTCTGGATTGCAAAGCCAGTGCTCTGGCCACTCCACCACACTCCCTTGAAATTTGGCTGTCCCTGTGGGATGGGGGCAGTATGCAGGTCCCTGGGGGGGGGAGGTATGTGTGTGTCAGCGGAGGCATAACGAAGGCGTGGACGTCCTTCTTTCAAACATTTTGGACGTCCTCAACTGCCCCCCCCCCCCCCCACAGGGACGGCCAAATTTCAAGGGAGTGGAGCTGAGTGGCCTAGTGGTTAGAGCACTGGTCATGCAATCCAGAGGTCAGCATTGCAGTCAGATGAAAGACCCTATTGGATATTAATTATGTAGAGTAACCAAAGTCTGAGAGCCTGTTTAGAAGAAATGAAATTGGAAAGATGAGAATGCTCGATAAAGACACACTTTGTCATCTTCAGCTTGACTGTACATTTACATGGGAACTTCCACAACAAGGAAGTTCTAGACTGCAAAACTTAAGCAGTAAAAACTTCTTGTGTCTCTTCTGTGTCGTCTTAGACAGCTCCAGAAAAAGTCTCACTTTACAGTTAAAAAGCTTATCTCTTTTCTTGAAATACATCTTAAGAAGCCATTCTGAGTTCGTTGTTTCTTCTGTTACAATTTATTGGTTGTTCCTCTGCTCACAGAAATCAAATTTTACCAGATATTTCTGTTTTATTGCACAATTTACCTTTGGAAGTATGTTTTGCAATATCCTTCTCAAAATTTAGAAGGGCGCTTAAAACATATTACTTCCAGCAGGCCTTTCCTCCAGTCGAATTTGCAGCTTGTCTGTGGTGCAACAGCTTGAACCTGATAGTGTTTCCAGCAATGGTTCACATATCTATCTCATTAGATAGACTTATGGTGGCTTACAAATTGTTATTAATTTTATTTTGATGTGCTGGCTTAAATATTTGAGCTTCATTTTGTAAATCAAGCCTCCTCTTGTGGATGTTTCTTGTTTGTCTTCCTTGTCGATTTCCTATTTTATGTTGTAAGCTGCTTAGATCTTTTCTGCCTACCGCAATATCAAATAAAGATGAAACTTGAACTTGAAACTTGTTTGCATAGCGTTGGGAGTTATATAGCCCAATCTTCCACTTTCAAAAGAGCCCCCCCCCCCCCCCCACCCCCATTCTGGTTGCTTAATTCCACTTTTGGGTGTTTGTGGCTCTGGGAAATTGCTCTTCTGACAACTGTTGGAAGCAGGATATTGGGCTAGATGGACTTTCGGTCTTACCCAGTATTGTAATTCTTATGTTCTTATGTAGATAATCTACTCAAAAAACTTTTATCAAAATTTTTGAATAGTCTGATTTCCTCCAAATTCTGTACAATTGTCTCTTTTGATGATATTCAATAATTGGCCTTCACAACACCTAATTGTCACTGAGCTTCTGCGTGGATCTGCCCAACACCCTATTGTATAACCTACATACCTAACTTATCTCATGTGCAACTCCAAAGTGGGCGTAGCTGTGGGAGGGGCATTCTCAGAATTTTGATGTGGTGTTATAGAATACCTGCCATTAGTTGGGTGTGAGCATTTACCCTGACTGTTGGCACTTAAAGTTAGCCACAGACATGCGCACTGAGCTAGTAATGTATAAAGGCCGTTCCATGCATGTTTATAGAATTTGCACTTGTCACGGAACATCCTGGTGTTTAAGCGTCATTTATTGAATTTGGCCTGTTATTTCTGCTTTTCTTACCAACTTATATATGTCTGCAGAGCAACATAAAAGCTTCTCTCTCTTTTTTGAGCATTGATTAAAAGTTTTACAGCGTACCACTTTGTTTATGTTTGTGATTATTAGGGTCAAAGCGGTATATGATAAAAACAATACAGCATCTAGAGATCGTAGTGCATGAGAGGGGGTGTACGGGATGATGAGTGATGCAAAATAAGGGAGGTTATTGAGGAGCAGAGATTTATAGACAAGAAGAAGGACTTTAAATTGAAAGTTTTATGAGAGGGAGCCAGTGTACTTTTGGTAACACAGGAGTAACTGGGTCAAACCACTGAGCCTTAAATAGTAGATGGACAGAAGAGTCTGGAGGCAATGAAGTTGAGGCTGCGGTAGGCCATCATATATTATATTGCAATAATCAAACTGGGATATAAAAAATGCGTTAAGTAAAGTATGAAGTGAAGAGAAGTCTAGGAAATCCGCATGGCTGTTAATGTGAATGAGGGTGGAAACAGCTACTGAGGTTGTCCTTTTTTCTAGTTAGAATACATCACTTCTATCGATGTTATTTTGAAGAATTCTCATATCCTGTGTGTGTGTCTCCAGCATATTAGGAGGTATTTGGTGGTATTGCTTGTGCCCTATGTATGATACAGGATCTAAAACAGATATGGTTATTGTTCACAGGAGAAATATGAAATTCACCTGGAGCCTTTGAAGAAGAAGCTGAAAGAGATTCTGAAACTTAAAACTAGTGAACAGCAGAAAACTGAGCAGCTGATGGTAGGTGACTATGAGGCTCATTTTCAAAGCACTTAGACTTACAAAGTTCCATAAATGTTCATGTGCTGATATATAAATGTGTATGTTCTGAAATATCAAACATACAGGTTTATGTGGTAGAACACAAATGTCTTCCTAAGCTGTCCCAGAGTCAGATATCCTTTGTCAGTTGCCATTTGTTTGGGTGGGGGAACTCAGTAGACCTTCCATAATCTTTCCAGCGGAGTGCTACTCAATACGAGCAATGGTCTGAAAACTTAGGCATCCCAGGTAGCAGATGGGAATCCCAATGTCAGTAATTTTAGACACAGATGTCAGAACCTCAGGAACGGTGAGCCCTTGGACCACAGCCAGAGCTGCGGCAGACAATTCCCCTGGGCTGGCAAAGGGCTGGAGTTAGAACAAGAACCAAGATAGTACTGAGTAAGGCAAGGCAGGACAGGACTAGACAGGACAGGACTAGAATACACCAGACAAGACTAGACAAGGCTGGGCTAGGCAAGGCTAAACTAGGCAGGGCAGAAGTAACAAGGTACAACAAACAAGAGAAGGACCGGATACAGGTGAGGCAAGGAAAGCAAAGCCAAGGGCAAGAACTGGAACTCAGGCAGAACAAGGCAAGACACTGAAGTAGGTTAAAACTGGGCTCAGAAAAGGCAAGTCAAGGGCAAGGCAAGAACTGGATCCAGTCAGAACTGGACAAGGCAAGGCTAGGCACAACTGGACAAAGCAGACAGGCAAGACTGGAGCTGGATCCAGATGAAGCAAAGAGAGCAAGGTAACAGGACTAGAACTGAATCCAGACAGGAACAAGGCAAGACAAGGAAACAAGGCTAAAACTGGGTTCAGTCAAGGTAAGGCTAGGCAGATCCAGAAATGGATCCAGGCACAACATAGAGCAAAACAAGACAAGGCACGGCAGACAAAGCTAGGCAGAACCAGGGCAGGGCTGGAGCTAGGCAGAAACAAGGCAGGACAACAGGAATAAATAGAGACAAGGCTGGAGGCAACAGGAACAAACAGAAGCAAGTCTAGAGACAAGTCAGTACCAGAGCTGTAGCAGGAACCAGGAACAGGGCTTGGCTGTAGCAGGAACCAGGAACAGAACTTAGCTGTAGCAGGAACTAGGAACAGGGCTGGGCTGTAGCAGGAACAGGGTTTGGCTGTAGCAGGAGCCAAGAGCAAGGCTTGACTGTAGCAAGATACACAGGAGAAAGGCACACAAGAACAAAGCTAGACAGGAACAAGACTAGGCAGGAACAAGGCTCAGAAGAACAAGCCTAGGCAGGAACAAGGCTCACAAGAGCATGGCTAGACAGGAGCAAGGTTTCAGAAACAAGGTACACAAGAACAAGGCTTCAGAGACAAGACTCACAGAAACAAGGCTAGGCTGGAAACAAGGCAGGAACTTGTCAAGGCAAGGCTAGAGCATGAACAAGACAGGAAAAGGAACTAAGCAGGAAACACGAAGACAAGGCATGAAAGTCCCAAGTTCCTTATAAAGGTCCACACTGATGATGTCAGAAATTCTGGTGCCCTGAAATGAGGCTTGGACGCAGGAACACCAGAGTGAAGCTTGGATAGACTCAGAAGTGAGGCTTGGATGCAGGAACAGCAGAGTGAGGCTTGGATAACAGGGAAACAGGCTGCAGATGCATCAATACAGGGACAAGGCAGTCCAGAGAAGCCGCAGAGCCCGACCACTGGAAAAAAAAGGTGAGTCTGGATACGGGGGACTGCCACGGTCGTGACAACAGATGTACATTCCCGTTCTGAAATGCGAAATACACATTTATTTTTTATACAATATAGACTTCTAAATGCCAATTTATGCATGTCTAAAACAAGAATAATGCAGCAGGAATAAGAATGTTGGTTTTGTGGTACACTAAGGTCCTTCTGTCTTGGGTTCAAAGTGTCTTTGAAGAGAAGAGAAATAGTGAGTGATAGACTTAGGATTCCTTTCCCTAGACACTGGTAGAAGTTGATGCTATAGATAGGCAGATTGGAAATAAGTACTGTATTCTCTCTAATATTCACCCAGGCTATTATTAGAAAAACTGAGTTTTCTGACGTCTAGGGTGGGCTATTATTGGGGGCACTTTAATTGTTTAGGAAACCTGAATAATTGGTGACACAAGACAAAGCAAGCAGACTACTACTACTATTTAGCATTTCTATATCGCTACAAGGCGTACGCAGCGCTGCACAAACATAGAAGAAAGACAGTTCCTGCTCAAAGAGCTTACAATCTAATAGACAAAAAATAAAGTAAGCAAATCAAATCAATTAATGTGTACAGGAAGGAGGAGAGGAGGGTAGGTGGAGGCGAGTGGTTACAAGTGGTTACGAATCAAAAGCAATGTTAAAGAGATGGGCTTTCAGTCTAGATTTAAAGGTGGCCAAGGATGGGGCAAGACGTAGGGGCTCAGGAAGTTTACTACTACTACTACTTAGCATTATTCCAGGCGTAGGGTGCAGCGAGACAGAAGGCGCGAAGTCTGGAGTTGGCAGTAGTGGAGAAGGGAACAGATAAGAAGGATTTATCCATGGAGCGGAGTGCACAGGAAGGGGTGTAGGGAAGGACGAGTGTGGAGTGATACTGGGGAGCAGCAGAGTGAGTACATTTATAGGTTAGTAGAAGAAGTTTGAACAGGATGCAAAAACGGATAGGGAGCCAGTGAAGCGACTTGAGGAGAGGGGTAGTATGAGTAAAGCGACCCTGGCGGAAGATGAGACGGGCAGCAGAGTTTTGAACAGACTGGAGAGGGGAGAGGTGACTAAGTAGGAGGCCAGCAAGAAGCAGATTGCAGTAGTCTAAACGAGAGGTGACAAGGGTGTGGATGAGGGTTTTGGTAGAGTGCTCGGAAAGAAAGGGGCGGATTTTACGGATGTTGTAAAAGAAACGACAGGTCTTGGTGATCTGCTGGATATGAGCAGAGAAGGAGAAAGAAGAGTCAAAGATGACCCCAAGGTTTCGAGCTGAGGAGACAGGGAGAATGAGAGAGCCATCAACAGAAATAGAAAATGGGGTGGTGGAGTGGGGAGGTGGGTTTGGGGGGGAAAATGAGAAGCTCGGATTTGGTCATGTTTAATTTCAGGTGGCGTTGAGACATCCAGACAGCAATGTCAGACAAGCATGCTGAAACTTTGGTTTGGATGCAAGGTGAGATATCAGGGGTAGAAAGGTAGATTTGGGAGTCATCAGCATAGAGATGGTAGGAAAAGCCATGGGATGAGATTAATGAACCAAGGGAAGAAGTGTAGATAGAAAAGAGGAGGGGACCAAGAACAGAACCCTGAGGTACGCCAACAGGCAGAGGGATAGAAGTAGAAGAGGATCCACCAGAGTGAACACTAAAGGTGCGGAGGGAGAGGTAGGAAGAGAACCAAGAAAGGACTAAGCCTTGGAATCCAAGTGAGGACAGGGTATCGAGAAGTATGCTGTGATCGACAGTGTCAAAAGCGGCGGAAAGATCAAGAAGAATGAGGATGGAATATTGACCTCTGGATTTAGCCAGTAATAGGTCATTGGAGACTTTAGTAAGCGCAGTTTCGGTTGAGTGGAGAGGGCGAAAACCAGATTGTAGTGGGTCAAGAATAGCATGTGAGGAGAGAAAATCAAGGCAGCGGTGGTGAACAGCACGCTCAAGTAATTTGGAGAGAAAAGGGAGGAGGGAGATGGGTCGATAATTAGAGGGACAAGTAGGGTCGAGTGAAGGCTTCTTAAGGAGAGGTGTGACCACAGCATGTTTAAAGGCAGTAGGGACAGTTGCAGTGGAAAGTGAGAGGTTGAGAATGTGACAGATAAAAGGAATAAGAGCAGGTGAGATGGCATTAAGAAGGTGGGTGGGAATGGGATCAGAGGAACAGGTGGTACATTTTGAGGAAGAAAGGAGAAGTGTAGTTTCCTCTATAGTAACTTCAGGAAAGGAGGAAAAGGAATGAGGGGAAGGAGAGCGAGGGGAACGGACTAGTGGAGGGAGAGGTGGCGAGGTAGAGAATTCAGGGTTTATCTTTTGAACCTTGTAGTGAAATAATTCAGCAAGGGTCTGAGGAGATAATGAAGGGGGAGTTGGGGGAGGGGGCACCTTGAGGAGAGAGTTCAATGTGGTGAAATATTCAACAATTTTTAATTATTGCAATAAATGAGTGAAACAATACATTGTTATTATATTCTAACTATGCTTTTTCATTATTTAAGCTAAATAACTGGAGGAAGAAGGGATTGCAGCTGAGACCAGCCAGATTCATTTGTATTGGGTTTGCTGTATGAGAATAGTCCATTATCGTGGAAATGGAGCAGTCTGTGAAGCTTGTAAAGTTGCTGGGCTGTCTTGGACAAAGCACTGGAGGAGTTGCATTAATGCTAAATTTATATTATTTTCAGGAGTAACAACAGACATAAATTGTCCTACTAGGCTAAGGAATGGCATATTTATATTGTTATCCTGACTGGATTTCTGCCATGTGGGAGGGGGATTGCTTCCTTAAAGATGAGTGGGAGTTTTGGGTTTCAGGGAAGCTTTAGAGACTGACTTCACTGTAGCAGTACTAACAGCAGGGTCACTGTGGATTTGTTGACTTAGAGCTGGCTGAGCAAGCTTTGAAGAACAGTTCTTCTTTTCTCCTTTCTGTTTACCTGCACGGTGTTTGCTCATTGAATCACTGCTACCTTGTGGTTGTGCCAGGCAGGTGTCAAGCAGAATCAGAGGAGGTGGTGGAGATGGAGCAACTGTCTCGATTCTGTGGGCCTTGTGTTCCATATCATCCCTCCTCCCCAATCACTAAAGGAAAGATTGTGGCTTGCTAAGTGGCAGTAATATTTGTTTTAAACTTTCCTGCAATCTATTGTGCTTAGTATTGAGGGGAGGAGAGAGGGACTGAAGAAGAAACAGTCATCAGAGGAAAAAAACAAACAAACCTGGGGTGCTGTGAGGAGAGTTATATGACACAGCTGCAAACAAAAAAGACTGAAGGGCCATCGAAGCATTTCTCTACCCTCCTTCCACCGACAATGACCGGACATTTCTTATCTCTTCTGAAGGTTATGGCTGGGGATGGGCGATTATTGGGGGAATAAAAATTTGGGTGTTAGACTCAAAGGGTTTTCCAGCCCTGAAGTGTGTGCGTGTGTGTGTCTGTTTGTGTGTGGGGGAGGGTGATTATTAGAGAGATTATAGTAATTAAATAAATAAATTCAATGATGGTCAGGGGATAACAATCTGCAGTGCACTCATGTAGGTTCCCATGTGTAAGGCTTGGGCCAGAATTAAACCTGAGTAGGGAGTAGTGTGGTCAGCAGGGTTTTTCCACAATAAAACCAGTGAGACAAGGGATATAGTGGAAAACAAACTTTATTCTTCAGGACACTGGTTTTCTTGTGGAAGAGCCCTGCTGACCACACTGCTCTCTACTCCGATACTCTTCTCTGTAGTGGTACACGGTCCTCCACTTCTGCAGTGTTCCTCCAGAATTAAACCTGTACATTGGGAGCTGGAAACACTGAATGCTATTCCATGACCTGTAGATCACTGTCCAATCACATTACTGCTGTCTGTGTGTTATGTATAATGTTCCTCTGTGTTTTGATTGGCTGAGGAGGGGGGCAGCCCAGATTGGTTGAAGTATTTCTTCCTAGTGTCTGGCTGTGCCCCCTGCTGGTTTATTGTCTGGTTGTCTGCTGTACATGGTTTGCTCTGCTGTGCTGCCTGTCTCATGTGCTCCGGAAACTCTGCACCCATCCTTGTTATTCTGTTCCTCTTCCCTGGTTATCTTTGATCTTGTGATTTCTAAATTTGTTTGCCTTGTTTTAATCTTGAACCGTACACTATAAGGACAATGATATTTCTTCTTTGTGCTTTTGATCTCTTGAATGCAGCATAAAACGAAGAGAGAGAAAATCCTTTCTGAGTTTGAGGAGCTGCACAAGTTTCTGAATGAGGAGCAGCAGATCCTTCTCTCAAGGATGGAAGAGGAAGAGAAAGAAATTCTGAAGAAAATCAGTGACAATGTGACCCACCTGGAAGATCAAAGCTCTTTCCTCAAGAAACTGATCTCAGAGATAGAGGAGAAGTGTCAGCAGTCAGCGACTGAGTTACTGAAGGTGAGATTCCAGTATGGAGCTGGGCCCCCAATTCACCTGATATTTAATACCTGGAACAGAATCTTTGCCATTGTTATAAACAGTCCCCAGATAACCTGAGAACTTATACAAAACGAACTTATAAAACCAGATTTGGTGAAACAGATCTTAATTAACAGATGGGTGCCTCTAGAAGCAATTGGCACACCCCTTCTTAATGTTTACAGGTTTTATACCCTTTCTTTTTATTTACATTAAGTATGCAATAAATATCTGCCCCTAAGTTTCTCACTGGATATTGATCACATTTACCAGCCCCTAATACATCACTTAATTATCATATGACAGTCCTCTAAAAATTTTCCATCACCCTAGCAGCTGATCCCATTGTTAGTTCTGCTTGGTCTGCATGTTTTTTTGTATCTTTAAACCTTTATGTGAGAACTTTGCATAGCTCAGCACATGGCATATTCCACCTTCCATGGTCTTACAGCTTCATGGTCTCATGCTTAGATACATTGTTGTTTCAGCTCTTTGGGCTTCTTACCCCTCCCTTTCCTCTCTCTCTCTCCCTGTCTCAGCATTTTTATCACTTTGCACACATTACTTTAAGCTAACATAGTTTCTTTTGTTAATTATTTTAGAAAGCTATAATTTGGTGATTTCTGTTAGAAAGGGCCTACAGAAGTATAGTCCATCCCTAAAGAATTCCTTTCTACCAGGGCATAAGTTATTTTTGCAATTATGTTAAATGAAAAAGCAATATATTTACATATTTCTCACACCATTAACAAATGAATGTACCAGCTCCTGTTGTTTCCCCTCTTAGTCTCCCATACTGTCAAGCCCTGCTCCCTCTTTCAGCAATCTCTCATCTCCTTCTACCATAGACTCCAGCTCCTTTCTGTATATGTCCCAGTACAATCACTTCTCCATCTTTCTTACTCTTATGGTCCACATTCTCCCTTCTGACTGACACACAGTCAGCTACTTTTTCCCACTGCTGCTGTGTCAAGAACTGGTTGATAGAAAAAGGCACTGTAACATCAGTAGGGAATGACCCTCTGCAGCTGAAACAGCAGGTGAAAGACACAGTCTTCAATTTATTTATTTATTTATTTGGGTTTAGCTCCCACCTTTTCATTGTGAGTTACATTCAGGTTGTATGAATTTTCCTGTCCCCTGAGGGCTTCTTTTACTAAGGTGTGCTAATGACTATTGTGAGCTGAATGCTAAGAAGCCTATAGGGATAAAATGGGCTTCTTAGCATTTAGCACATGCTTAATCCATTAGTGTACCTTAATAAAGGGAGCCCTAAATTTGTGTCGAAGTAGTGGAGGGAAGGGAGGTGAGAGGTGGAAGAAACATGGTGAGAAGAGCAGAGGAGGAGAGGTGGAAGGAGACAAGGAGACTCATGGGACTCAGTTCTGTAAATTTCACCCAAATGTGGGTATCCCAAAAAAATGCACGTTAAGCGCTATTTCATAAAAGATGCTCAAATTTGGTTGCCGTTCATAGAATAACGCTTAGCGCTGAGATCCACAATTTTGGGCGTGAAGATTTACATCAACTGAACCCTGGTGTAAATCTCTATGCCTAAATTAGGCACGATTCCTCCAAATTCTATAACACTCTGTGCAAATCCTAGGAATGCCCTGACTCACCCATGCCCCCTCCCATAGCCACACCCTCTTTTTGGATCCACACAGAAAAATTTACACACACATCTTTATAGAGTACTCTAAAGATGTGCTCGTAAATTCCAATTATTGCCAATTAGCTCGTTAGTGCTAAGTGGCTCGTTAAGCAATTAAATTGTGTGCACAGTTTTGAGCACTATATATAGAATTCTGGGGATGGTGGAGTAAGAAGTGGAGAGGAAATACCTCGAGTGAGGGTGAAGGATGGTAGAGGTACCTCAATAGAAGAGGCAAAACCTACTGAGATGGAGTAGAGGACAAACATGAAAACAAGAGAGAATGTGGAAGAGGTAAGAAGAAGACTGAAAAAGAGACTGGAAGGGAATTTGGAAAGAAGAGATGAAGGTGGTGACAGGATCAAAACAGCACCATTAGAAACTGGCGAGTCTGATGCAAGACTGACCAATTTGGAGTGGAGGGAATAAGATATAAATTAAAAATGCGTAAGGTATTAGCAACAGAGATAGAGAATTACTTTATTACCCAAAGGCTTAAGAATTGAAGAAAATCTGAGAAAAAAAGTTTTGGTTTTTTTTGCATATTAAGTAAATACTAATTTATGCAAAAAAGCCACCCAGTCATCATGTATTCATTGTCCTTTGCCTTTATTTTGTTCAGCAGGAAGGCAGATTATAAATCCCGTGCATGAACAATAAATAAAAACAACCTTAGCTCTAATTTCTGGATTTGGAAATTGTGGTGCATTATAAAAAGATATTAATAGGTATCTGCAGAAGTATCCAGAAAGTGCCTGCAGTTCCCTGCATGAGCCTAAGAGGGTCCAGGAAAAAACACTTGTGTCTGACCCCATTTGGTCCCTGAGAACTCTTACAAATGTGGAGCATATTGGGTACAAAACCAGAAAAAGCTGTAATGTGGTTTAATCAGACAGGAGAGTGTGTAGAATAATCATTAAACAAAAAACTCTCTCATGATCTTAGTTAACCAGCTGATATCTGTCAAGTATTTACTTTGGATCAGAAGAAAAAACAAATAGTTATCAAGTGACATAATTGCATCTTGTATTCGTGAAATACCTGGATTCTCTTTCTTCTTCTAGGATGCGAAGTCCACCTTGAGCAGGTATGGCTCTGTTCTAGTTTCTCTCATTGTATAAGAAATAGCTCTGTAATGTCACTGTGGGACTTTCCCCTTTCCAGTGACGAATGGGTGATGGGACAGAGATGTGAGTAACACAATCCCACACTCTTTGTGCTGGGGGAATCACACTCTCTCCTATTCATTTCACCCTGTTATCCTCACACTGCATAATATTAGAAATATAAACACTTGTAGGATATAGACATAAAAGAATCTAAATTATTACTCGCACTAAATTCATAATGGTTTAAGAATTTGCTCTCTTTTTCTCTGGGTAAGTCCTATGAGGTAACAGCAGTGTCTCTCCTTCCTTACTCCTGTCCCTGTCTCATCTCTATCCCTGGGGACTCTGAGATCTGGGGGTGAATGTCTTGAATAACCCCAATCACTCTCTTACTCTCAGGTGTCAGACAGTGGAATTTCCAAGACCAGAGGCTGTTTGTACTGAAATGAAACTTTATTTCCATTTGATGTACCCTCGGCAGTATTTTATTGTGAAGAAAATGCTCAGAAGACACCAAGGTAACAAGTTATTCATAGGACTATAATTCATTAGCAAAGAAATAAATACAATACCGATATATAATCTGTCTTTGCTAATAAAGAAATTACTTTTTTTGTTTTGTTTTTAGTCATTTATTAATTTAATTTTGTTCTTTCAGGAAAAGTTTCTGCTGAATTGGGTAAGGTATTATCTGTTATATTTTTTTTACATTTAAAAATCCTTTACAAATATACCACAGATAATTGTATTTTGTATGTTTCAGTGCTGTGAGTGTTTGGAAGTGTGTCTGATGGACAGGCATGGAGCCCTCACAGACACAGACAGGGTGTAGGATAAGTCAAAAGAAAGCATTTACAATAGCTTTTACCAGGGGGATGCTTTATATTCTAGAAATGTGTCTATGACCTCCCTCCTCTCAGTACTTTTCAAATCCTTCTGTTTCGATCCATTCTACTTTGTTCTTTCCCACTCAGTCAGCCTGTGATTGGCTCTTTCCATCAGGACAACTCAGCATCCATTCCATCCTTCCTCACTGTACCAGTTCAGGTTTTATACCTCCTTTTCCCCTATTGCTCACTCAGTCTCTAGTCACTTCTTCCTCTCCCAGCCAACGACACCCTGGTGCTGAGAGGAATGTGGTGCCTCTTAATTGTGCTGACCATGCAGGATGAACCACATAGTGTTAGCACATCCCATGAGAGGAGTGAGATATCTGTGGGTGCCATGGAGTTTACACAGCAGAAATGAAACGTGTTATGATGGATTAGGGTGTTTAAGAAGGGATGTGCTATCTTACTACTCCTCTTAGGAATTGAGAGAATAACAAATGGGGGAGAGAGGTACGAGGGAATGAACTGGAGATGGGAGATGGATTGTGATAGAGCATCCTGAAGTCAGAGGAAGCAGTTTGCCTCTTCTCCTCTTTTTATGGTGGTCCTGTACAATGCCATGGCAAATGAAGAGGGTGGTGGAGTTACAGTACATTAGCGAATCACTGGGGGAGAGAGTCAAGGGCTCAAGCTTGAAGTGGACAAAAATGCACGTTGCGAGGGGCCCGATGCGCAAAACTTACCGGGCTAACAATGTGCATTTTTGACAAGTTCACGCCAGTTTTATTGTGGATTAAAAACTGGGAGGATTGATAGTGTTGATAGGGAGATTCCGCAGGAGTCTGTGCTGGAACCGTTGGTTTTTAACATATTTATAAATGATCTAGAGATGGAAATAACTAGTGAGGTAATTAAATTTGCTGACAACACAAAGTTCCATATCATCAAGCTGATCAATCCATAGACTGGTGGGTTGTGTCCATCTACCAGCAGGTGGAGATAGAGAGCAAACTTTTGCCTACCTATATGTGGTCATGTGCTGCCGGAAACTCCTCAGTATGTTCTCTATCTCAGCAGGTGGTGGTCACACACAGCAGCAGCTCTGGCTAGGCCTCCAAGCCTTAGGTTCTGTTGAGTGCCTGGGGTTGAGGGCTCTTTTGAGCAAGTGCAAACCTGGTGGTGCCAGGTCCCTCCTTTTCTCCCCCCTCCCGCTGGCTCCGTTAAAAAAAAAAAAAATTTTGAACGTCCTTAAAGGCATTTATTTCGACGTTTATTTAAACGTTTATTGCAGCTACTCACTGGGACACCAGGTCGTTACAGCTCGGAGCGGCAAGCAGGTAATTTTTGCCTTTTTATAGCGGGCAGGGGGTTCCCCGATTCTTCTCCTCGTGGCATATGGCGTCGGAGGGCGAGGGCGCAAAGAGTCGCTCCCCGGATCGCTTGAGCGCTTCTAGAGGGGATGCGGGGGTCTTAAAGCCTGATTCGCCCTTGTTGGGTGACAGTTTCGTGACCGATGAATGTCCCGGTCCTTCCTCCGGCGTGGCGGTTTTTCCCGCCATAAACGCCCATCCCCCGCTCCTCGCCTCCGCCATCTTGGCCGGCCACGCGGCTCGGACGGCTTCTTCTTGGGCCGCCCTTGAGGTTGGAGACATTAATGCCATGAACGCCCTTAATTTGGGCAACGGCACAAAAGCGGCTAAAGTTAAGCGCCGCTCTTCCCGCGCGGCTCCTTCGCGGAGTGTCGCGCCGGACGCCATTTTGGATGCGCAGCATGTCTCTAACCCGCTCTTGCGAACGCCGGTTGAGGGTGCGTCTAGGGCTGTAGCCCAGGCTGCGGAAGTGCACAGTCTGGGGGGTTTCTCCCCCGAGTTTGTTTTGCTGCTGCATCAGGCCTTCCTTATGCAAAACACTGCCCCTGCTCCCTCGTCTGGTAAAGAGGTTGAGGTTCCCAGAGGTAAACGCCCTCGGGTTGATTCCCAGGCCTTGGAGGACTTTGTCTCCTCCGATGTAGATGAGGGCAGCGTATCTGAGTTCTCCCAACGGTCCTTTGCGGATTCCTTGGAGGAGACGGATCCCCGCTCGGATGGAGCGGATGACCCCTCTGCAGCGCGGCTTTTTAGCTCAGAGGATTTGCCCAACCTGTTGTTACAGGCCATGGATAATTTGAAGATTTCCTCTCCGGAGGACGTCTCTCCCTCAGCCCCTGTTCGCTCTGCCATTATGCTGGGGACGAAGCGCCCGCCTAGAACCTTCCACGTGCATGATGCCATGCACACCTTAATTTCGGCTCAATGGGATGTCCCTGAAACGAGCCTTAAAGTGGCTAGGGCTATGTCCCGCCTCTATCCTTTGACTGAAAGTGAACGTGAGGCCTATCTGTGGCCTACCGTTGATTCTTTAATCACTGCGGTGACTAAGAAAACGGCATTGCCGGTGGAAGGTGGCACGGCCCTAAAGGACGCCCAAGACAGAAGATTGGAGGCGGCTTTAAGGTCGTCCTTTGAGGCAGCTGCTTTAAGTTTGCAGGCCTCAGTTTGCGGCTCCTATGTGGCCAGGGCGTGCCTGACTATGGTGCAGCGGGCTTCCCCCTCGGATCTTTCCTTGTGGGCTGATTGGCCGGCCCTGGAATCGGGCTTAGCCTATTTGGCAGACTTGCTGTATGATGTCTTGAGGGCCTCAGCTAAAGGCATGGCTCAGACAATCTCTGCGCGGCGGTGGCTTTGGCTGAAACATTGGTCTGCTGACCACGCCTCTAAATCCCGCCTGGCTAGATTGCCTTTTAAAGGCAAGCTGCTCTTTGGGGTCGAGCTGGACAAAATCGTGACCGATCTCGGCACGTCTAAGGGCAAGAAGTTACCAGAGGTCAGGGCTCGGGCTAGTGCTCGTCCCAGCACCTCCAGAGGACGGTTTCAGGAAGCCCGTCGGTACCGCCCGGGCAGGTCGGGTTCCTCTGCCCCCTCTTCCTTTAAGAGGAATTTCTCCCCCAAGCAGCATTCCTTTCGCAGAGACCGCCGTCCCGGAGGTGCTCCCTCCAGTCCTCCCCCAGGGTCTCGTACCCAATGACGGGGCCTTGGTCCACGCCCCAGTGCAGATTGGAGGACGGCTGTCCTCGTTTCTGGGCGAGTGGACCACAATAACTTCAGACGCGTGGGTGCTGGAAGTCATCAGAGACGGCTACAAGCTAGAGTTCTGCCGACCCTTAAAAGACGGGTTTGTACTCTCTCCCTGCAAGTCTCCGGTCAAAGCTGTGGCAGTGCAGCAGACCTTGGACAATCTGATCCGCCTGGGCGCGGTCGTTCCGGTGCCAGAAAGTCAGCTTGGCAAGGGACGTTACTCCATTTACTTTGTGGTACCAAAGAAAGGAGGTTCTGTCCGGCCTATCCTCGACCTCAAAGGGGTCAATCGGGCCTTGAAAGTGCGGCACTTTCGCATGGAGACTCTCCGCTCTGTTATAGCGGCAGTGAAGGCAGGAGAGTTCTTGGCTTCCTTGGACATCAAGGAAGCGTACCTGCATATTCCCATCTGGCCTCCTCATCAACGCTTTCTGCGTGTTGCAGTCCTGGGACGACACTTCCAGTTCAGAGCCCTCCCATTCGGGTTGGCTACTGCTCCGCGGACCTTTTCCAAAGTAATGGTGGTCATCGCGGCCTTCCTACGAAAGGAAGGGGTACAAGTCCATCCTTATCTGGACGACTGGTTGATCCGAGCCCCCTCTTATGCAGAGTGCGGCAAAGCTGTGGACCGGGTAGTTGCTCTTTTGAGCTCCCTGGGATGGATCATCAACTGGGAGAAGAGCCAGCTGCGCCCGACTCAGTCCCTGGAGTACCTGGGAGTTCGATTCGACACCCAAGTGGGCAGAGTGTTCCTGCCAGACAATCGGATTGTCAAACTTCAGGCTCAGGTGGACCAGTTCCTAGTAGCCTCTCCTCTTCGGGCTTGGGACTATGTGCAGCTGTTGGGCTCTATGACGGCCACGATGGAAGTAGTGCCCTGGGCCAGGGCTCATATGAGACCACTTCAACACTCTTTGCTGCAGCGCTGGACTCCGATGTCGGAGGATTATGCTGTGCGCCTTCCCTTGGACCCAGCAGTGCGCAAGGCGCTGAGCTGGTGGATGCAGACAGACAAGTTGTCTGCGGGAATGCCTCTGGTGACCCCAGAGTGGATTGTCGTCACGACGGACGCCTCTTTGTCGGGCTGGGGAGCCCACTGCTTGGGAAGGACAGCGCAGGGGCTCTGGTCTCCTGCAGAGGCAAAGTGGTGTATCAACCTCCTGGAACTCAGAGCCATTCGGTTGGCGCTTTTGGAGTTCATCCCGGTACTGGTGTTGAAGCCTGTACGGGTCCTGTCGGACAATGCTACGGCTGTGGCCTATGTCAACCGTCAGGGAGGTACCAAGAGCGCCCCTCTAGCCAAGGAGGCTATGAATCTATGCCAGTGGGCAGAAGCGAACCTGGAGCAGCTGTCAGCGGCCCACATTGCCGGAGTCATGAATGTCAAGGCGGACTTTCTCAGTCGCCATACCTTGGAGCCCGGAGAGTGGCAGCTATCTGCTCAGGCGTTCTTGGACATCACGAAGCGCTGGGGCCAGCCAAGCCTAGATCTGATGGCGTCATCGGCCAATTGCCAAGTGCCGCGTTTTTTCAGCAGAGGACGGGACCCTCGATCCCTGGGAGTAGATGCTCTTCTCCAACAGTGGCCGACACAAGAGCTTCTCTATGTGTTCCCGCCCTGGCCCATGTTGGGCAGGGTGCTAGACCGGGTGGCAAAGCATCCCGGCAGGGTAATCCTGGTGGGTCCGGATTGGCCCAGACGTCCCTGGTATGCGGACTTGATCAGGCTCTCGGTCGACGATCCTCTGCGGCTGCCAGTGGAGCAGGGCCTGTTACATCAGGGTCCCGTGGTGATGGAGGATCCCTCCCCCTTTGGTCTTACGGCCTGGCTATTGAGCGGCAGCGTCTGAGAAAGAAGGGCTTCTCAGACAAGGTCATCGCCACTATGCTGAGAGCGAGGAAGCGCTCTACTTCTACTGCTTACGCCAGGGTTTGGCGTATCTTTGCAGCGTGGTGTGAAGCAGGCTCACTTTCTCCCTTCACTGCTCCAATTTCTTCAGTGTTGGCGTTCCTGCAAGAAGGTCTGGAGAAAGGCCTGTCGCTCAGTTCCCTTAAAGTCCAGGTAGCGGCTCTGGCTTGCTTCAGGGGCCGCCTGAAGGGTGCTTCCCTGGCTTCGCAGCCAGATGTGGTGCGCTTTCTCAAGGGAGTTAATCACCTGCGCCCTCCTCTGCACTCAGTGGTGCCTGCGTGGAATCTCAACCTGGTGCTAAGAGCATTGCAGAAGCCGCCTTTTGAACCCTTGTCGAGGGCATCTCTGAAAGACCTGACGTTGAAAGCAGTCTTTTTGGTGGCTATCACTTCAGCCAGAAGAGTTTCCGAGCTCCAGGCGCTCTCATGTCGAGAGCCTTTTCTGCAGTTCACTGAGGCAGGAGTGACTATTCGCACAGTGCCTTCCTTCCTGCCCAAGATTGTTTCTCGCTTCCATGTGAATCAGCAGCTCTGTCTCCCTTCCTTTCGTAGGGAGGACTACCCAGAGGAGTACTCTGCTCTTAAATATCTGGATGCGAGACGAGTCATCATCAGATACTTGGAAGTGACCAATGATTTCCGGAAATCGGATCATCTGTTTGTCCTGTTTGCAGGTCCTCGTAAGGGTCTGCAGGCTGCTAAGCCTACAGTGGCAAGATGGGTCAAGGAAGCCATTGCAGCGGCTTATGTGGCCGCGGGGAAGGTGCCGCCTATCCAGCTGAAGGCTCACTCCACGAGAGCTCAGGCGGCCTCGATGGCAGAGGCCGGGTCCGTATCCTTGGATGAGATTTGCAAGACGGCAACTTGGGCTTCGGCCCATACTTTCTCCAAGCATTACCGCTTGACTGTGGCTGCAGGCCCAGTTTGGAGCTTCAGTGTTGCGGTCAGGGATTTCTATGTCCCGCCCTGGGTGAGTACTGCTTCGGTACATCCCACCAGTCTATGGATTGATCAGCTTGATGATATGGAAGGTAAAATTATGTATAATCATACCTGATAATTTTCTTTCCATTAATCATAGCTGATCAATCCATAGCCCCTCCCAGATATCTGTACTGTTTTTATTCTGGTTGCATTTCAGGTTCAAGTTTAGTCTTCAGTTGCTTCAGAAAGACTTCGTGTTCAAGTTTTTTCACTTGGATTCTTCAAGAGTTGAGACGAGTTTGTGTTACAGTGAGCTGCTGCATTCCTCTCCCCTCCGTTTTACGGGGCTGGATTGAGACTTAAAATTCTGCCGGCACTCGCTCCCGCTTCGTGCGGTTGTAGGGCAGCTTTGTACCCCTCCCGCTTCGGCGGTGTTAGGGTCAGTCAGCTCCTCCCGCGGTTGCGGTTGCAGGATAAGCCAGATCCCCCCGCATCGGCGGGTGTGGTGTCCCTCCCCCGCTCCGCGGGGATGAGCTGGACGGATTCCCCTCCCCCACTTGTGTGGGGATGAGCTGGGTTAATTCCCCTCCCCCGTTTCGGCGGTGGTGAGCTGGGCAGAGTGTCCCTTCGTGGGTGTAATTCTCTAAGTGCTGAGTCCTGTGGATGGAGCTTTGATATCGACATACTGAGGAGTTTCCGGCAGCACATGACCACATATAGGGAGGCAAAAGTTTGCTCTCTATCTCCACCTGCTGGTAGATGGACACAACCCACCAGTCTATGGATTGATCAGCTATGATTAATGGAAAGAAAATTATCAGGTATGATTATACATAATTTTACCTTATACAAAGTTCTTAAATCGCAAGAGGATAGTGAAAAATTACAAGAGGATCTTACAAGACTGGGGGACTGGGCATCCAAATGGCAGATGATATTTACTGTAACCAGAGAACCCCTCTTACGCCATGCTGCTGCCCCCCCCCCACACCACTGCAGTTGACACCCCCGCTGCTTCGGTCCTACCTGAAGGGCCCTGGAGGTCTAGTAGTCTCTGTGGGGGAGGGGGAGCATGTTTTTTCCTACCCACTGTGCTGCCGCTATTCCCCCGTCTGCCAGCATTGCCGTGTTTTCAAAATGGCGGCCGAGACTTCCCGCTGTAGTCTCGCGAGACTTCCGCAGGGAGTCTCAGCCGCCATTTATAAAATAAGCAGGTGCTAGGCAGGGGGAATAGCGGCAGTACAACTAGCAGGAAAGAACACGTATCGTCGTCCCCCTCGCAGAGACCACTAGATCACCAGCATTGTGCCTTTAAAGGTAGGACCGGGGAGGGCTGTAGTGTGCAGCGGGCATCCGGGCAGACCTCTGGGCCCTTGGGCACTGCCCGTTTGCCTGAATGGTCAGTCTGCCCCTGCTGCAGTCACTGCAGAATTACTGAGTGATAAAAATTAGGTTTAATAATTGAGGTGAGGTGATCTGAGCTGGCAGTCACAGCACAGTGAGACATGACACAGTCAGAGGACAAGAAATGACAGAAATGATACACAGGTGGCACCTTAAAGAATAATCAATTTATTAAGCCATGGTCTGAAGGGTCACATGATGCGCTGAGAGCGGTAGCTGCATTTTAGCACTGCTCCGGGGTCCCCGCTCCGTTTTCGGCACCACAACGCTACCCTAACCCTCGATTTGGAGTGACTTCACTTATGGTGGTTCCTTGAAGGGTGTATGGAACAATTTCTGGTCCCAATGCCTTCTGTGTCATCAAAACGGGGGATTAAATCAGAGAAAGAGAAAGCAACCACAGTCAGCGCGGAGCCTAAGATGGCGGAAGGGCCGCTGCGGATGGACTCAGAGTTCAACGAGAAGCAGCTGGCTCAGATCACAGCTGCCGTGGGAGCAGCATTTGAACCGCAAACTATTGAAGACTCATCTCTTTGAGAAGATCTATTGCAAGGATCAAAACACATGAAGTCTATACACACTAATAGAAATGCATCAATACACTTTTCTGAGCTCTCTTCCCCCGTATTTTCACCACACTTAAAACTCTACCCACAGATAAAATTGTTATACCCTAATGTTCTCTTGCTATTGTTTTATCACCCTATCAATTCCCCATTTTAACACTCCATTGTTCTATCCCCTAATGATATTTTGACTCTCAATTTTATCTTCACATAACTCCTCACAATGTACCCCATAATCGTATTGCTACAAATTGTATTTTCATTTTTCACAATGTATTGTAAGCCACACTGAGCCCGCAAATAGGTGGGAAAATGTGGGTTACAAATGCAATAAATAAATAAATAAACCAAGGTTTGACTTGCTGGCTGGGCAGTTTGGTAAATTGGAATCTCTTTTGGCAGAAACAATGAAATGGACTACGGAGGTTGAAAAGAGAGTTTCGGAGATTGAGGACACCTGGACATGTGATCCTGAAATTGCGCTTCTGAAACGGGAACTGCAAGATCAGCATAAAAAAATTGAAGATTTGGAAAATAGATCTCGATGAAGTAACCTGAGAATCGTAGGCTTGCCTGAGAAACTACCAGATAGGAATCTAGGCCCCCTTTTCGAACAATGGCTGACGAAAGAATTCGCATTGTCTGACAGTAATGGGCCACTCTGCATTGAGAGAGCACACAATCGGGAGACTGCAAGAGGGCAGACAACGACCAAGAGTTGTAATCATTAAGATCCACAACTACATTCATAAATCTGAAATTCTGTTGAGATACCGATCAAAGCGAGATACGCTGACATACAAGGGAACACTGATAAAAAATTTTCAAGATTACTCCTACAGTGTGCAAGAGAAGAGGCGGCGGTTTACCCCAGTATGCGCAGCTCTGGTAGAAAGGAAAATCCGCTTCATGCTGCTGTACCCTGCACTTTTGCAGGTTCAGATTGAGGGCAAGTGGAATTCTTTTGATTCAGTGACTGTGGCGATGTACTTTATTAACAAAGAGGTGAAGGACACCGGTTCATCTTCTGGATGAGTAGGGGCCTCACCCAAGATGTCAGTGTGGTGAGGAGAGTGGAGAGAGGGGGGGTGTGGGAGGGGGGGTGGTTGGGTTTCGGGTGGGAGGTATATGGTACACTGGAGTTTGAGAGGGGAAGGCAAGTGTAGTCTCCTCCTATTGGCCAAAAGTATTCTCCTCATGAAGGTGTTGAGATCTAACACTGTGAATTGGGCTTGCAGACTGTCTAGACATGAGGTTGATATGGGATCTGGAGTGTGGGCTGGGACCTCCGGATTTGATGAGGTTTTGTATCTTGTGTGTAAATTAATTTTCCTTCAGGGATGCCCCAATGTAGAATAATGAATCCACAATATCAGTGTCTCTGGCAACATTCAATGACATATACACACAAACCAGGACTTGTAGCCACCAACTCAAAGAGAGTGCTTAAAACAGTTCACACCAGTATAATATAATAGAAATTTTTTATGTATGTAGAGTACCCTCAGATATTTACCACTATTACTGCAGTCAATAATGCTGCTACAAAGTGGCATAGCACTTCTTTCATCAGGTAACTCTAACAAATTTTTTGGGAGGAGCAACATATGCTCATTTTTTTATGCTTCCCAATCACCTCAGTGCTATAAAATCGCTTATCACTTTAAAAAATGTATATACTAGGTGAAAACTGTGCACTTATCTCTTAAATTCTTGCCTCCCTGGCAGAACTATCTTGCCTTGCTGAAACATTCATCAGTTGCCTTCACCTGAAACCGCCCAATGTAGAATAATAACATGAAATGTGGGTGGGATCACCTCCCCGATAAAGCGTAAGAAGATACTGTCCCACTTAAAATGCCTCAAGGCGGATATTGCATGTCTGCAAGAGACTCGACTTTCAGACACTGAACACAGCAAGTTAAAGCAGGCCTGGGTGGGCCAGGTTAGTTATGCCTCCTCTGGAGAAAGGAAGGGGGGAGTGGCGATTTTATTCCACAAAAACTTAGTCCATACCTCAGAGGTCCTCCTACAAGACCCACAGGGAGGGTATTTACTGACACGATTATAGCTGCAAGGCTGAGAGCTCTACTTACTATCTGTGTACGCCCCAACCCCTTATGATCCGAAGTTCTTCCCGGGGCTGCTGGAGAAACTCATACCATTTCAGGGCAAGCTGCTAGTAGTTGTGGGGGATATGAATACCTTAATGGACCCTGAGGTGGATTGTACGGGGGTTCGGGGAGGAGGGATTTCGAGTAGGGCAGACAGGGGCATGTTACAATCCTTCTCCACCTCCCTTTCGGTTGTAGACGTTTGGAGACTACTGCACCCTGGGGAAAAGGATCAATGCCATCTTGGGGTCTTGTATGTCTGACACGGGACCCTCTTTGATGGTGTGGAGATCGCAAATGATACATCAGATGAGGCTGGATAGGTGTGGAGTGGTGAAACTAGACAGTGTACTGAGACATGTGGGAGCCGCTATGGCTCTCCTTGCCTTCCAGAGAGAGAAGTTATATATTGAACTTTTAATTGTGCCAGTGTGGGGAAGGGGAGGTTGGGGATAGGGGTTTTAAGAGAAAGTTCCTTATGTTATATCTGGTTTTCGACTAGACTCCATATGATATATGACTTGGTTGTTATCACTAAATAACTGTATAAATGTATGAGTCTATTTCTACTGTCTAATAAAAATGATTTAAACATAAGCCATGGTCTTTGAAGGATTAGGGTCCAATTTGTCACATGCACGTCCTTGAAAGTTAAGTCTAAACACTAATGAGTTTGTTGAGGAGTCCACCAGACTGGGGTCTTTTCATTAAAGCTTAGTGCACATTTAGTTCGCTCTTATGGAATTAGTGTGCGCTAAATGCCAAGAATCCCATTTTATACCTACTGCACAGAAATTTTACAGGATCAGCAGTTTCTGTTCAGGCACATATATTTCTGTTTTAATTTCCATATAAAATTGTGTTAATTTCTTTTTCTGTAGAAAGCTACTGCACAGAAACATAGCCTATAAAACCAAGAATGTGTTTTTGTAATAGTTTGTATTATCCTTACTTTGGAAAATCTTAAACTTTCATAATTGATTGGCATCATTGCTCCAAAAAGACAATCCTGAATGTGGAATAATGTATTATGTACAATGTGGTTCATTTTTTTTTTTTAATCTTTTAGGGGCTTCAGTAATACAAATAACTGCTCAAAACATATCTGACAAATGGGGAAATAGTTCAAATGGGAAAAACTGGGGAGCAAACCCAGCTAATAAACCCCACAGTGGATTCTATACTAATTGTTCATCAGTTCTAGGAGCTCAAAGACCAGAACTTCAGCCTATAGGGATCAGTGAGATTTGAGTGAGGTGAAATACTGCATTGTGCTATGGGGAACATGAGGGATCAATGAGGAGGCTTGTTTTATGCAGCCTGTGAGTCAGCCAATTAGAATCTTTATTTCATCCATTTGCTCAATAGAGGAGACCCATAGGGTAAAATTACAGATGCTAACCAATAACATTGTTTTTCTGTAAGTTTGTCAGTGAATGATAACCAATAGCAGAGTGTCTCTCATTGAATGCATGAAGCTGCCAATGAGAGCAGAGTTAGGTATGTGAAGAGCCAATGAGAAATCTCTGCACATGTTTATTAATGTTTCTTCTCCCTGCCTGCAGTGAATGTGACTCTGGATCCTGAAACTGCTCATCCCAATCTCATCCTGTCTGAGGATCAGAAAAGTGTCAGACTTGGAGATACAAGACAGAAGCTGCTGGTCAATCCCCAGAGATTTGATCCTGTTGTCAGTGTCCTGGGGTGTGAGAACTTCACCTCGGGGAGACATTACTGGGAGGTGGAGGTGGGAGACAAGACTGACTGGGATTTGGGGGTTTGTAAAGATTCTGTGAGTAGGAAGGGGGAGATCATATATACACCTAGGAATGGATACTGGACAGTGATACTGAGACATGGACATAAATACAAGGCCTCCACCTCCCCTGACACCCTGCTCCACCTGAGTGTGAGACCCCGGGCAGTGGGGATTTTCCTGGACTATGAGGTAGGAAAGGTCTCATTTTACAATGCAGATAATAAATCTCATCTCTTCACCTTCACCGACACCTTCACTGAGAAACTCCGACCATATTTCAATCCTTTTTCTAACATGGGAGGTAAAAATGCTGCATCTCTGAGAATTCGCCCAGTAGATTGGGAATGAGAGAGCTGGGCTCAAGGGGTTTGATATATAATCTGGGAGTTGATTTTCAGATCTGTGTAACAAGAATCGGAGAGTGTTACTTGTGAGTTGTATTATTCAGGTTCATTATATACAATCTGTGATCTGATTTTCCAAACTTAGACTAACCTTGTAAAGAAAATGTACTGTTGAAACAATAAGTGGAGAAAAAATTAATAATGACAGTAAAATAATTTTCCATATCATCAAGCTGATCAATCCATAGACTGGTGGGTTGTGTCCATCTACCAGCAGGTGGAGATAGAGAGCAAACTTTTGCCTCCCTATATGTGGTCATGTGCTGCCGGAAACTCCTCAGTATGTTCTCTATCTCAGCAGGTGGTGGTCACACACAGCAGCAGCTCTGGCTAGGCCTCCAAGCCTAATTCTTAGGTTTTGTTGAGTGCCTGGGGTTGAGGGCTCTTTTGAGCAAGTGCAAACCTGGTGGTGCCAGGTCCCTCCTTTTCTCCCCCCTCCCGCTGGCTCCGTAAAAAAAAAAAAAAAAAAGTTTTGAACGTCCTTAAAGGCGTTTATTTCGACGTTTATTTAAACGTTTATTGCAGCTACTCACTGGGACACCAGGTCGTTACAGCTCGGAGCGGCAAGCAGGTAATTTTTACCTTTTTATAGCGGGCAGGGGGTTCCCCGATTCTTCTCCTCGTGGCATATGGCGTCGGAGGGCGAGGGCGCAAAGGGTCGCTGATTCGCCCTTGTTGGGTGACAGTTTCGTGACCGATGAATGTCCCGGTCCTTCCTCCGGCGTGGCGGTTTTTCCCGCCATAAACGCCCATCCCCCGCTCCTCGCCTCCGCCATGTTGGCCGGCCACGCGGCTCGGACGGCTTCTTCGTGGGCCGCCCTTGAGGTTGGAGACATTAATGCCATGAACGCCCTTAATTTGGGCGACGGCACAAAAGCGGCGAAAGTTAAGCGCCGTTCTTCCCGCGCGGCTCCTTCGCGGAGTGTCGCGCCGGACGCCATTTTGGATGCGCAGCATGTCTCTCCCCCGCTCTTTCGAGCGCCGGTTGAGGGTGCGTCTGGGGCTGTTGCCCAGGCTGCGGAAATGCACAGTCTGGGGGGTTTCTCCCCCGAGTTTGTTTTGCTGCTGCATCAGGCCTTCCTCATGCAAAACGCTGCCCCTGCTCCCTCGTCTGGTAAAGAGGTTGAGGTTCCCAGAGGTAAACGCCCTCGGGTTGATTCCCAGGCCTTGGAGGACTTTGTCTCCTCCGATGTAGATGAGGGCAGCGTGTCTGAGGTCTCCCAACGGTCCTTTGCGGATTCCTTGGAGGAGACGGATCCCCGCTCGGATGGAGCGGATGACCCCTCTGCAGCGCGGCTTTTTAGCCCGGAGGAGTTGCCCAACCTGTTGTTACAGGCCATGGACACTTTGAAGATTTCCTCTCTGGAGGACATCTCTCCCTCAGCCCCTGTTGGCTCGGCCATTATGCTGGGGACGAAGCGCCCGCCTAGAACCTTCCACGTGCATGATGCCATGCACACCTTAATTTCGGCTCAATGGGATGTCCCGGAAGCGAGCCTTAAAGTGGCTAGGGCTATGTCCCGCCTCTATCCTTTGGCTGTGAGTGAACGTGAGGCCTATCTGTGGCCTACCGTGGATTCTTTAATCACTGCGGTGACTAAGAAAACGGCGTTGCCGGTGGAAGGTGGCACGGCCCTAAAGGACGCCCAAGACAGAAGATTGGAGGCAGCCTTAAGGTCGTCCTTTGAGGCGGCTGCCTTAAGTTTGCAGGCCTCAGTTTGCGGCTCCTATGTGGCCAGGGCGTGCCTGACTATGGTGCAGCGGGCTTCCCCCTCGGATCATTCCTTGAGGGCTGATTGGCCGGCCCTGGAATCGGGCTTAGCCTATTTGGCAGACTTGCTGTATGATGTCTTGAGAGCCTCAGCGAAAGGCATGGCTCAGACAATCTCTGCGCGGCGGTGGCTTTGGCTGAAACATTGGTCTGCGGACCACGCCTCTAAATCCCGCCTGGCTAGATTGCCTTTTAAAGGCAAGCTGCTCTTTGGGGTCGAGCTGGACAAAATCGTGACCGATCTTGGCACGTCTAAGGGCAAGAAGTTACCAGAGGTCAGGGCTCGGGCTAGTACTCGTCCCTGTACCTCCAGAGGACGGTTGCAGGAAGCCCGTCGGTACCGCCCGGGCAAGTCGGGTTCCTCTGCCCCCTCTTCCTTCAAGAGGAATTTCTCCCCCAAGCAGCATTCCTTTCGCAGAGACCGCCGTCCCGGAGGTGCTCCCTCCGGTCCTTCCCCAGGGTCTCGTACCCAATGGCGGGGCCTTGGTCCACGCCCCAGTGCAGATTAGAGGACGGCTGTCCTCGTTTCTGGGCGAGTGGACCGCAATAACTTCAGACGCATGGGTGCTGGAAGTCATCAGAGACGGCTACAAGCTAGAGTTCTGCCGACCCTTAAAAGACGGGTTCGTACTCTCTCCCTGCAAGTCTCCGGTCAAAGCTGTGGCAGTGCAGCAGACCTTGGACAATCTGATCCGCCTGGGCGCGGTCGTTCCGGTGCCAGAAAGTCAGCTTGGCAAGGGACGTTACTCCATTTACTTTGTGGTACCAAAGAAAGGAGGTTCTGTCCTGGCATCCTTGGACATCAAGGAAGCGTACCTGCATATTCCCATCTGGCCTCCTCATCAACGCTTTCTGCGTTTTGCAGTCCTGGGACGACACTTCCAGTTCAGAGCCCTCCCATTCGGGTTGGCTACTGCTCCGCGGACCTTTTCCAAAGTAATGGTGGTCATCGCGGCCTTCCTACGAAAGGAAGGAGTACAAGTCCATCCTTATCTGGACGACTGGTTGATCCGAGCCCCCTCTTATGCAGAGTGCGGCAAAGCTGTGGACCGGGTAGTTGCTCTTTTGAGCTCCCTGGGATGGATCATCAACTGGGAGAAGAGCCAGCTGCGCCCGACTCAGTCCCTGGAGTACCTGGGAGTTCGATTCGACACCCAAGTGGGCAGAGTGTTCCTGCCAGACAATCGGATTGTCAAGCTTCAGGCTCAGGTGGACCAGTTCCTAGTAGCCTCTCCTCTTCGGACTTGGGACTATGTGCAGCTGTTGGGCTCTATGACGGCCACGATGGAAGTAGTGCCCTGGGCCAGGGCTCATATGAGACCACTTCAACACTCTTTGCTGCAGCGCTGGACTCCGATGTCGGAGGATTATGCTGTGCGCCTTCCCTTGGACCCAGCAGTGCGCAAGGCGCTGAGCTGGTGGATGCAGACAGACAAGTTGTCTGCGGGAATGCCTCTGGTGACCCCAGAGTGGATTGTCGTCACGACGGACGCCTCGTTGTCGGGCTGGGGAGCCCACTGCTTGGGAAGGACAGCGCAGGGGCTCTGGTCTCCTGCAGAGACAAAGTGGTCTATCAACCTCCTGGAACTCAGAGCCATTCGGTTGGCGCTTTTGGAGTTCATCCCGGTACTGGTGTTGAAGCCTGTACGGGTCCTGTCGGACAATGCCACGGCTGTGGCCTATGTCAACCGCCAGGGAGGTACCAAGAGCGCCCCTCTAGCCAAGGAGGCTATGAATCTTTGCCAGTGGGCGGAAGCGAACCTGGAGCAGCTTTCAGCGGCCCACATTGCCGGAGTCATGAATGTCAAGGCGGACTTTCTCAGTCGCCATACCTTGGAGCCCGGAGAGTGGCAGCTATCTGCTCAGGCGTTCTTGGACATCACGAAGCGCTGGGGCCAGCCGAGCCTAGATCTGATGGCGTCATCGGCCAATTGCCAAGTGCCGCGCTTTTTCAGCAGAGGACGGGACCCTCGATCCCTGGGAGTAGATGCTCTTCTCCAACAGTGGCCGACACAAGAGCTTCTCTATGTGTTCCCGCCCTGGCCCATGTTGGGCAGGGTGCTAGACCGGGTGGCAAAGCATCCCGGCAGGGTAATCCTGGTGGGTCCGGATTGGCCCAGACGTCCCTGGTATGCGGACTTGATCAGGCTCTCAGTCGACGATCCTCTGCGGCTGTCAGTGGAGCAGGGCCTGTTACATCAGGGTCCCGTGGTGATGGAGGATCCCTCCCCCTTTGGTCTTACGGCCTGGCTATTGAGCGGCAGCGTCTGAGGAAGAAGGGCTTCTCAGACAAGGTCATCGCCACTATGCTGAGAGCGAGGAAGCGCTCTACTTCTACTGCTTACGCCAGGGTTTGGCGTATCTTTGCAGCGTGGTGTGAAGCAGGCTCACTTTCTCCCTTCACTGCTCCAATTTCTTCAGTGTTGGCGTTCCTGCAAGAAGGTCTGGAGAAAGGCCTGTCGCTCAGTTCCCTTAAAGTCCAGGTAGCGGCTCTGGCTTGCTTCAGGGGCCGCCTGAAGGGTGCTTCCCTGGCTTCGCAGCCAGATGTGGTGCGCTTTCTCAAGGGAGTTAATCACCTGCGCCCTCCTCTCCACTCAGTGGTGCCTGCGTGGAATCTCAACCTGGTGCTAAGAGCATTGCAGAAGCCGCCTTTTGAACCCTTGTCGAGGGCATCTCTGAAAGACCTGACGTTGAAAGCAGTCTTTTTGGTGGCTATCACTTCAGCCAGTTTCCGAGTTCCAGGCGCTCTCTTGTCGAGAGCCTTTTCTGCAGTTCACTGAGGCAGGAGTTACTATTCGCACAGTGCCTTCCTTTCTGCCCAAGATTGTTTCTCGCTTCCATGTGAATCAGCAGCTCTGTCTCCCTTCCTTTCGTAGGGAGGACTACCCAGAGGAGTACTCTGCTCTTAAATATCTGGATGTGAGACGAGTCATCATCAGATACTTGGAAGTGACCAATGATTTCCGAAAATCGGATCATCTGTTTGTCCTGTTTGCAGGTCCTCGTAAGGGTCTGCAGGCTGCTAAGCCTACAGTGGCTAGATGGGTCAAGGAAGCCATTGCAGCGGCTTATGTGGCCGCGGGGAAGGTGCCGCCTATCCAGCTGAAGGCTCACTCCACGAGAGCTCAGGCGGCCTCGATGGCAGAGGCCGGATCCGTCTCCTTGGAAGAGATATGCAAGGCGGCAACTTGGGCTTCGGCCCATACTTTCTCCAAGCATTACCGTTTGACTGTGGCTGCACGGGCGGAGGCCCGGTTTGGAGCTTCAGTGTTGAGGTCAGGGATTTCAATGTCCCGCCCTGGGTGAGTACTGCTTCGGTACATCCCACCAGTCTATGGATTGATCAGCTTGATGATATGGAAGGTAAAATTATGTATAATCATACCTGATAATTTTCTTTCCATTAATCATAGCTGATCAATCCATAGCCCCTCCCAGATATCTGTACTGTTTTTATTCTGGTTGCATTTCAGGTTCAAGTTTAGTCTTCAGTTACTTCAGAAAGACTTCGTGTTCAAGTTTTTTCCACTTGGATTCTTCAAGAGTTGAGACGAGTTTGTGTTACAGTGAGCTGCTGCATTCCTCTCCCCTCCGTTTTACGGGGCTGGATTGAGACTTAAAATTCTGCCGGCACTCCCTCCCGCTTCGTGCGGCTGTAGGGCAGCTTTGTACCCCTTCCGCTTCGGCGGTGTTAGGGTCAGTCAGCTCCTCCCGCGGTTGCGGTTGCAGGATAAGCCAGATCCCCCCGCATCGGCGGGTGTGGTGTCCCTCCCCCGCTCCGCGGGGATGAGCTGGACTGATTCCCCTCCCCCACTTGTGTGGGGATGAGATGGGTTAATTCCCCTCCCCCGTTTCGGCGGTGGTGAGCTGGGCAGAGTGTCCCTTCGTGGGTGTAATTCTCTAAGTGCTGAGTCCTGCGGATGGAGCGTTGATATCGACATACTGAGGAGTTTCCGGCAGCACATGACCACATATAGGGAGGCAAAAGTTTGCTCTCTATCTCCACCTGCTGGTAGATAGACACAACCCACCAGTCTATGGATTGATCAGCTATGATTAATGGAAAGAAAATTATCAGGTATGATTATACATAATTTTACCTTAGAATACTAAAAAAAAAATGTATGACATTTCATTAGCAGCTGGAGAGGTGGGATTAGAGCCTGTGAATATGAGGAAGGGGCTCAGTGACACTGTGAGAGACACAGATGTGGGACTAGAGCCTGTGAATGTCAGGAGGGGTCTAAGTGACACAGTGAGAGTGACAGAGATCAGTTTAATGCCTATGAATATGAGGAGGGGGTCTCATTAACCTTGAGTGAGAGGTGTGATCAGAGCCTATAAATGTGAGGAGGGGTCTCAGTAACACAGTGAGAGTGATAGGGGTGGGACTAGAGCCAGTGAATGTGAGGAGGGGTTTCAGTAACACAGTGAGTGAGAGGTGGGATCAGGGCCTGTGTGAGAGTGACAGGTTGGTTTAAAGCCTCTGAATATGAGAAGGGGTCTCAGTGACACAGAGTGACAGAGGTTGGTTTAATGCCTGTGAATATGAGGAGGGGCTTCAGTGACACTGAATATGAGGAGGGGCTTCAGTGACACAGTGATAGTGACAGAGGTGGGATTAGAGCCTGAGACTGTGAGGAGGAGTCTCATTGATACAGTCACAGAGATGGGATTAGAGTCTGTGAATGTAGAAACCCCTACAGTGATGATATTCATGAAATACAATTTTCTCCCAACTAGTTTCTGGAGCACAGCAGTGAATCTCGGCTCAAATCTTTCTTATCAGGACGAGTTCTTTATTATTCTGGGTTAGTCATGTGCCAACAAAGTAGCAGAGACAAACTTCCAAGCCTGCAGCCAACTGTTCTGTCCTCCGACAGCCTCGCACTAGTTTACAACGTGATCCTAAAATGTGTGTAATACTTTTACTGTTATTCTCAGTTCTAAGGACTATCATTGCTGCAGTTTCTCACTGCAAAGATACATGAGCAATGCACTGTGGGTAATGTAGTTCACAGGCAGTGCAACCACACTTGCTTGACTGTGTAAGAACTGTTACCACTGGTTGTGAGGCTGCCCAGACCTCTTCTCTCTCTCTGCCAAGCTTGGCTCTTTTGTTTTCCTGCTATAATTTCCTGGTCATTCTCACTATCTCTGGCCTGGGAGGTCAGCCAGGTATGACCTTTTCCTCCAATCGAGAGCCGTCCTCTAGGACCACCCCTTGCTACCCGATGGCAGGCTCTGTCCCCATTGGTCTCTATCTGCTCCTCCCTGAACCCACGTGAAGCCTCAACACCTCTTTGTCCCTTCAGCCTTGAGGCTTCCCGACCACCTAGCCAGAGACATGGAGCATGTACCATCTTATTTCAGACAGCTCTGTCCTGCTGAAACTCCCTGTAACGAACCTGGTTTTTTTTTTACCTTGAAAATATCTCCTCTCTAATGAGATATTGCACATTCCAGTCACCAACTTTGGACCATTTCTACCTGTTCAACTATCCTTCCCCCCCTGCAATATATCTACCTCTCTTCAGATCTCCACCCCCAACAGCTCTCAGATTAAGGAGTCTCTGTGTCCTGGAGCAGCACCTCTGAACATCTATCTGTGAGTAAATTATCTGTGATTTATTCAATAAAAGAGATTTCATAAAAATAATAGAGACTTCGGGTGATTGGTGTGCCAAGGTTATACTCCAAGATATTGGGGCCTCTAGTTATCAAGCCTCAGGAGTCTTGACAGTAAAAAAAAAAAAAACAGTAGTAAAACTGAATAGCTATTGAAGAAAGTTTGGAGCAGGAGTCAGACAATCGTGCTTTTAAAAGAGCAGAAGGGTTAATTGTGTGGAAAGGGAAAGGAAATCAAGTAACTCTGCTTGCATTGGATGTTAATTGATCTTGAGTGAAACTGCAACTAAAGAAAGTCAATGTTGGGCTGTTAAAAGTTAAAATGCATTTACTAGATAAGTGGAGCTTGTGAAAGAAGCAGAAGATTGTGGAGGTTTAAAGTAAACTCAAACCAGTGTTTACCAGGCTGTGCTGACTACATTCCTAGAGTGATCAGTTAATTGCCTTCCTATTGTTCCTTTTAAGTACTCTTCCCTGCTCGAAGAGCTACCCCTCCCCTCTGGGTCATCAGTAATTAAAGCCAGCAACTAAAGAGTCAAGAGAAGAAAACTGTTTTTGTATTGGCAAACCTGTGAACATTTTAACTTTTAAGCAAGCACAAGAAGTTTTAGAGATAAAGTTTAAAAGTGGCTGTCGCAAAATTGATCAGGAACTTTGAAACAGGACATCAAAGAAAGACAAATTCTCCCAGCTTGAGTCTTTGTGTTCAATTCTCACACCTATGTGGCAATCCCTTTTGAAGATGCTTTGAAACTCCCTTCTCCCCCTGCCTTCAGCCAAAACCAGGAAAAGGAGCTTTGAAGATTTCTGAGCCACAGGGCGAAGCAATCAGTTGCTAGACTACTGATTGGGGGAGGACCCTGATTCAGAGCTACTCTCCCCCCTCCCTCTTCCTCTGCTCATTAACTTAGCACTGAAACCTGATCCAGTTGAATTCAGCATCTTGAGAAGCAGACTGCTTCCTAACCCAGCACAGCCTTCATACCGAACAGCCTTTTCCACCCCAAGAGCTGACCCCTCAATAAAGACAGACAAGCAAACTAGTACAGGATAGCTGAATTTAATGCCTCACCGACAGCACCAGACGAAGTGTCCCCCACACCAGACACATGAGAGCAGCCAGAGACCAGTGCAGATATGATAGACACCCTCTCCCTCCAGTCCCAACAAAGGTTCAAGGGTAGAAGAACTCGCAAGTAAATCCAAAAGACTCTGGAAAGGTATACCGAGAAACTAAACATGAGTAGCACTCAAAAGGCAGGGGCAGACAATGACGCCTGTCTGGCATAAATGGAAACCAGCTATGTACGCCATCAGCAAAAGGCTGAAGAGACAACAGCAAACGCAACTGTAGATCCACAAGACGGTATCTCCATGCGCATTCACTCTTCTAAGCATTCACCCAAAAGCTCAAGGTCCTCCAAGTCACGTACAACAAACTGCTCCAGCCACTCGAAAGCTAGAGAGGTGGCCCTCGAGGCGAGGGCCCTGGCAGAGATGGCCAAAGCTCGCCACCACATCAGTGAACAAGAAACCGTCCTGAAGTTAAAACGAGCTGCGCTGGAAGCTGAAGAAGCACTCAGAAGGGCCGGCGCGGAGGCTGAGGCTGCGTGCCGGAAGGCCGAGGCTGCATATAAAATTGCTGAGTTGGACATTATGATAGAAGCGCTCCAGCAAGAGGGAGAGGTAGCAGCACTTGAGGCAAAGGCCAAGGTCTTAGAAGCTGCCGTGGGTC
Source organism: Microcaecilia unicolor (assembly GCF_901765095.1). Classification (NCBI taxonomy): domain Eukaryota; kingdom Metazoa; phylum Chordata; class Amphibia; order Gymnophiona; family Siphonopidae; genus Microcaecilia; species Microcaecilia unicolor. The sequence continues at coordinate 229,174,764 of NC_044033.1, read as the reverse complement.
AGAACCACGGAAAGAACCGATTCTGCCACTTCGCCTCTGATGACTACGCTCCACGAGCCAAAACTTCTGCGATGGCACACACCCCATCACCTACTAGCGCATTGAAGCAGCTCGAGTCAGAAGAACCCTCATATCCTGAGGAACCTGATCTGCTTTAGTCAGAGTTTAATGCACCTGAAATGAGCAAGCCCAAGGCAGAACGCGCCGCGGAGGCAGCCCCGGACGACAGTGACCCACACACATGCACGCACATGGACACACTACCACTCGCTCCAGAAAGATGTGCTAACGGAGACGCTCCATCTCAGCCGCAGAGTCTGAGTCTTTACACAGGGTGGAGACAAAAGGGACCCGAGCTAGAACGCTCATCGCAGAGTCTGAGCCTTCACACAGGATGGAGGCAAAAGAGACCCGAGCTAGAACGCTCATTGCAGAGTCTGAGTCTTCACGCAGGGTGGAAGCAAAAGAGACCCAAGCTAGAACGCTCATCGCAGAGTCTGAGCCTTCACACAGGATGGGGGCAAAAGCGACACGAGCAAGAACGCTCATCGCAGAGTCTGAGCCTTCACACAGGACGGGGGCAAAAGAGACCCTAGCAAGAATGCTCATCGCAGAGTCTGAGCCTCCACACAGGACAGGGGCAAAAGAGACACGAGCAAGAACGCTCATCGCAGAGTCTGAGCCTTCACACAGAGTGGGGGCAAGGGAGACACAAGCAAGAACGCTCATCGCAGAGTCTAAGCCTTCACATAGGTTGGGAGCAAAAGAAAATGGAGCAGTCGCTGTCAAGCAGGACATCGGCTGAACCCCCTTGGACTAAACCAGAGGGAGCTAGGTAGCCACACTCCTCGTCAGGCTTCAGAGGAGCCCAAGCCAACCAACCAGCAGTGACGTCAGCTGCTCAACTTGAAGCCACAGCAAGAAATGAGCCAGCAGAGTAACTGGCCAGCAAAGATCTTGGGAGCGCAGAGCTTACCCAGTCCAATGAACGCCCTGAGCGTTACAATACGGGGAAATCCGATTCCAAGGATGCCGTAGCGAGTATGAAGCTTACTCCTAAGCAAGAGATGTACATGATTCCACATGGGCTGGGAAAGGAAACAGCCGCACATGTAGAAGAATCAAATTCAGATTATCCCGCCAAAGATGGTGAAGTACCTATCAAGTGTACAGCACATGGCAATGACCAGAGCGTCTATGCCATTCACCCAGATGCTGCCGGACCGAACTATAACCCTGAGTCGAATCATGGTGGGGAGACGGAGGAAGAGAAGCCACTTACATTCCAAGTCACTCCGAAATGCACGAAGGTGTGTGAAGGAAACCACAAAGGGAGATGCCACACCAAGACATGCTTGACCGAGGTGCACCTTGAAGGACGGCGTGACAGAGCAGTCAAAACGTACGTCGTCACAGATGAGCAGAGCAACAGGTCCCTCACAAGATCAGAGTGCCATGACCTGTTCGACGTCCACCAAAACTACTCCCCAGACAGCATTAAAACTTGTGCAAGGGCCGTACAGATGGCAGGGCAAGCAGCAAGCGGTTACGCAATAGAGGCTATGAATGGCGACACCACGCCATGGTCACCCACATGGGCTAAACGTGGCCAGATACCAGATGACAAAGGTGAGATTCCCACGCTATGGGCTGCCTGGAATCACCCCTACCTGAGGCCCACAACCGACCAGTTTGCACACTTGAATCCAGATGCTGAGATCTTGCTCTTGCCGGACAGAAATGCACCAGAACCCCTGGACATCCATGAATCATACAAGAGCCCACGCAGTGCTCCCTATGCACACCCACTCAACTTGGGTTGGACAACGGTAGGCGATGCCTGCCTCAAGCGAACAAGAAAGTCAAATGTCAAGGTACTTTACACCAATGCCCTAGACAGCGGGTGCTCTTCCTTGTTCGAGCCATGTACCAACCACTTAACCACCGAAGAAGCTCCCGCCCAGAAGGAACAGAGCATTGTCCCAACACTTTACCAAACAGTCTCTCCAGCAGACTTAGGAGAACACCCGGGAAGTTCAGTGTTCCAGACCACTGAAGATGGAGACGAACCTGCCTTCTCCATAAAAGATAAAGTGTTCCTGAACATAATGAGTACAGAGTTCAGTACAGATGAGTCATCTCCTTCAGTAGACCATACTAGAGACCTGAAGGGCCCAGACTTAGAACACCTGGGAAGCTCAGTACTCCAGACCACTGAAGATGGAGACAAACCTGCCATCTCCATAGGAGATATAGAGTTCCTCAGCATGATGAACAAAGAGTTCAGTAAAGATGAGTCATTCCCTTCAGTGGACCGTGCCAGAGACCTGAAAAACCTAGATGGGTGTGCACACACCCTCATTTCAACGCTGCCTTGGCCTAAGCTGGGAATTCACCTTTTGGGTCTCCACCTAGCTGCAACAGCGCATCCAACGAAGCATCCTGTCTACAGTGAATGGCCCATATGATCCACCACCAAGATTTTGCTTCCTGGATCACCTGAAGAAGCACAAGCACAGAGAGTCGCCATCCTCCCATGAAAACCAAAGACTCAAAGACTCTCTCTCTCTTTTGTGTTGTCTAGTGTTGTTGTTGTTGTCTGTCTCTCGTTTCAGCTCCTGTGTGATGAAGAAGATGACCCTACAGCCAGTGTCACGACCGTGGTAGTGATCCCTCTCTGACTCACCCTTTGTCCCGAGGGTCAGCTGTTGTGTTGGCTACTGTATGCGTTTCTTTCCTGTGTGTTTCAAGCCTCACTTTGGGTTCTGTGTATGTCCTGCCTCTGTCTTGTTTATAAGGAAGTGTAGCACTTCTACCTTGTTCGTAGTCTGTGTGCCTGTGGGCACTTCTGCTTCTGTTCTTCTTGGTCTGTGTGCTAGGTTCAGCCTTCAGCCATAGTTCTGTTGTTTGTCGGTGTGGGTCAGCTTTGTGTCCTACCTAGTCGGCTTTGCCTGTTCTAGTCCCCTCGATCTTAGCTTCAGCCTTAGTTCTGCTGTTTGTCTGCATAGGTCAGATTTGTGTCCTGCCTAGTCAGCCTTGCTTGTTCTAGTCCCTTTCTACCTTAGCTTCAGCCGTAGTTCTGTTGTTTGTCTGTGTGGGTCAGCTTTCTGTCCTGCCTAGTCTGCCTTGCTTGTTCTAGTCCCCTCTATCTTAGCTTCAACATTAGTCCTGTTGTTCGTCTGTGAGGGCCAGATTTGTATTCTGCTTGTGTCTGTCCTGGTTGTCTTCAGCTCCAGTCCCCTGCCTGCTCGTCTCTGCTCTGTTTGCTTTCAGCACCTGTTCCTGCCAAGTTGTTTGAAGATCCTGAATCCTGCTCAAGTATCCTGAATCCTGTTCCTGTCCAGCTTGTTCGAGTATCCTGAACCTTGTTCCAGCATCCTGAATCCTGTTCCCGTCCAGCTTGTTCGAAGAACCCAGACTGGACTCCTAGCTGCAATAGGGGAAGACATGGGTATAAGCTGGCAGGACATGTAGATTGGCTGCCACTAGGGGGAAAGAGAGATAGGAAACCCTGTGTGCAGGAGCTCATCATTAGTCTAATGCTTAACTCAGCTGGTATGGGTGTGGGGGAAGCTAATGAGAGGAGAATGATTGGTTGTGGTAGTATATGCAGGGTGGAATCCCTTGGGTATGAGAAGCCCCTAAAGTATGGAACCTATTATGAAGGTAAAGAGAGTAGAAGGTAGAAACTGCTGCTTTGTGATTTAACTGTGATGATGAATTGAATGAACTGCTTCTATTTGGAATTGAACTACTGTTTATTATGTCTGGATAAAGAGCCCAGACTAGAGCTGACTGTGAGCCTGTATTGAATCCTGATACAGTATGTGCTGATAGCCTACTGCTTAAAGGGGACTATTTGCCACACACTGTCAGGTGGCTTACATGTGCTTAAGATTGAAAGTGAATGTTGCTGTTGGAACTGTGTATCAGGTCTACTAGAAACCAGCATGGAATAAAGTCCTTAAGAGTGAAGTTGATGGTGGACATTTATTTCTTGACTGTACCGCGAGCCTGTGGCTGGAGGAGATTGTTCTATCCTGTGGCTGCACCTAGAGTACCTTGGTTACAACATCTAGGGAACGCTGGAATGTATCCTTCTGGTAGGTAGGGCATATTCCCCTCCCTCCCCCCCCCCCCCCCCCCCCCGTGACTATGGGTGGGGACTTGGTCTTTGCAGCTAAGAATCTTTCCTTCTTTCTTTCTTTCTTTCTTTCCTTCTTTCTTTTGTTTGTTTCTCCTTTCTCTCAGCTTTGTGTCCTTAATATGATATGTCCTGATGAGAAACAAACTTTCCTTCCTGTTCTCTGAGTTCAGACTAATTATTTTACAACTAACAGAGTAACTGATGTTAGGTTTTGTGAGAGTACTAATGTTTGCTACAGATACTAGCTCCTGTTGTAGTGAGTAATAAAACCTCCCTGTTTTCTGTCTTTTGGTCTCTGCCTGACTTCTTCCTGAGAATAGCTCTAAATGCAGCTTTACAGGGGTCCCCCAGGGTTCTATACTTTCACCTCTTCTTTTTAACCTTTTTCTTAGTCTGCTGGCCATTCTCATCCAATCTAAAGGTATATCTGCCCACTTTTATGCTGACGACATCCTCTTACTTTAACCTGCATTTAGGCCCACTTCAGGATTGTTTAAACTGTGTAGCAGACTGGTTATTCGATCGCAGATTAGTGCTTAATAAAGATAAAACTGTTGCATACTGGATCACAGGCCACTTGTCTTCTCCAACAAACACAATTTCATTGTTCGGTAATCCTGTAGAGCCAGTTGAATTATTTAAATGTCTTGGAATTATACTCTGTTCTAAGTTATCCTTTGCTCCACAAGTTTCTCAATGATACAAAGCTAGCTTTTTCGTTCTCCAACAGTAGCGCTCAGCTTTCCCTTTGATTTAAATTTACTACTTTGTAGCTTCAGTGCATGCCCCTAGTCCCTAGTCCTAGTATTTTTGGAAAGAGTAAACAAGCGATCCACGTGTACCCATTCTACTCCACTAATTATTTTATATACTTCCATCATATCTCCCCTCAGCCATCTCCTCTCTAAGCTGAAGAGCCTAGCTGCTTCAGCCTTTCCTCATAGTAACATAGTAAATGACGGCAGAAAAAGACCTGCATGATCCATCCAGTCTGCCCAACAAGACAAACTCATATGTGCTACTTTTTGTGTATACCCTACTTTGATTTGTACCTGTCCTCTTCAAGGCACAGACCGTATAAGTCTGCCGAGCACTATCCCCGCCTCCCAACCACCAGCCCCGCCTCCCACCACCGGCTCTGGCACAGACCGTATAAGTCTGCCCAGCACTATCCTCGCCTCCCACCACCGGCTGGCTCTGCCACCCAATCTCGGCTAAGCTCCTTAGGATCCATTCCTTCTGAATAGGATTCCTTTATGTTTATCCCACGCGTGTTTGAATTCTGTTACCATTTTCATTTCCACCACCTCCCGCGGGAGGGCATTCCAAGCATCCACTACTCTCTCCGTGAAAAAATACTTCCTGACATTTTTCTTGAGTCTGCCCCCCTTCAATCTCACTTCATGTCCTCTCGTTCTACTGCCTTTGCACCTCCGGAAAAGGTTCATAGGGAAGTCTTCCCCTTTATCGTTTTCATCGCCCTTCTCTGTACCTTTTCTAATTCCACTATATCGTTTTTGAGATGCAGTGACTAGAACTGCATGCAGTATACAAGGTGTGGTCGCACCATAGTACAACACAAAGATATTATAACATCCTCATTTTTTGTTTTCCATTATTTTTGGTAGGTTTGTTTCTCCTTGAAAGCTTTGAACCTGGAGTTATTATGCGGTATTGAAAAATTTAAGAAAAATGACAGGACTAGAATGCTGAGGAAAGTTGGGGATGGAGAGTTACACATGCCATGGATTGTTTGGGTTTTTTTAACTTTTTACTGAAATTAAACTACCAAAACATTTCTCCAAGATTGCAATAAATACAAATAAACCAAAACAAAACAAAAGAAGATGAGACCTTTTTACTGGATAAACTTAATACCTTCTAATTACTCATCCTCATCCCTACCTCTCTGATATTATTGTCGTCTTTTGCTCATAGTGTCCTGACCTGAGGAAGAAGGTTCTGGCCTTTGAAAGTGTAAATTTTAAGGGGCTTCGACGTTATCTTCAGAACTTTTAGTACAAGAACAGTGCTGGGCAGACTTCTATGGTCTGTGCCCTGAGAATGGCAAGGGCAAATCAAACTTGGGTATACATATAAAGTATAGCATACCATGAAAAATGAGTTTATCTTGTTGGGCAGACTGGATGAACCATACAGGTCTTTATCTGCTGTCATTTCCTATGTTACTATGTAAGTACTCTGGGCCATTTCCTTTAAGGGCCTTCAAAGTCCGAGTTTTCAAATTGGCTCTGTATTGTACTGGTAGCCAATGAAAGTTATGCAAAAATGGGTTGATATGGTCACATCGCTTACAACCTATTAGTCTTGCTGCAGAATTCTGAATCAATTGGAACTGGTGCAGATCCATTGTGGTCAGATCAGTGTAGAGTGAATTACAGTAATCCAGTCTTGATGTGATCATGGCATGCACAACTGAGACAAGGCTTGCCTTCTTAATGTAAGGAGACAGGCATTTTAGTTATCGCAAGTGATAGAAGCTGCTCTTGAAGTTTGCTTGGATTTGGATTTGGGGAATCAGAGTAAGTGTTGAATCGAGCTATATTCAAAGGTTCCAGACTTGTGATTTGAGGGGGAGTTCAAATTTCCCAAAAGAGATTTTGATGTCAGGTATGTGCCCACTTGTGTTAGGGACCCATAGAAGCTTAGTTTTACTTGGGTTCAGGCAAAGTTTGTTGTTTTTGGCCCATTCTTGAATTGATGTTAAGACAGGTAGTTGTCACGGATTCGAGGATATATTGAGCCCTTGGACCGGAGCTGAGGCAGACAAGTCACCTGGGCTGGCACAAGGCAGAAGTCAGAACAATACAGGACTAGGCAAGACTGGACTAGACAAGACAGGACTAGAATAAACCAGGAGACTAGACAAAGGAAGGCAGAGGTAACAAAGTACAACAGACAAGACAAGGACTGGATGCAGATGAGGAAAGGAAAGCAAGGCAAAGGGGCTAGAACTGGAATCCAGACAGGACAAGGCAAGACTCGGAACTGGATTAAAACTGAGACAGAGACCCAGGCAGTACAAGGCAACACACAAAACTAGATTAAAACTGGGTCCAGAAAAGGGCAAGACAAGGCAAGGACTGGACTGAATGAGACAAGACAAGGTAAGGCTAGGCACAAAACACAGCAGGATCTAGGCCACAAGAACAAACAGAAGCAAGACTATAGACAAGGCAGTAGCCAGACTTGGCTTGGCAGGATCAGGAACCAGGAAAAAGACTTGGCTTGGCAACAGAAACAGGATTCAGGAAAAAGACTTGGCTTGGCAACAGAAACAGGATTCAGGAACACTTGGCTTGGCAACAGGAACAGGATTCAGGAACAGACTTGGCTTGGCAACAGAAACAGGATTCAGGAACAGACTTGGCTTAGCAGGGACAGGAAGAGGTTGCTTTTAGCAGAAAACAGAAACAGGGTTTTGGCTTTAGCAGAAAGCAGGTTTTAACTATAACCAGAGTCAAGAGTAGGGCTAGACTGAAAGCAGGAGCCAGGGGTAGAGTGAAACTGTAACGCATCAAAAGCAGGGTTTGGCTATAGAGCCAGGAACAAGGTTCAGAAACAAGACACACAGAAACAAGGCTTTCAGGAGCAAGACTCGTAGAATCATAGTAAGCAGGAACAAGACTACACAGGAGTAAAGCTTCAGGCATAAGACGTAGAAAAGCAAAGCTTTCAGGAACATGGTTCAGAAACAAGACATTCAGGGACAAGACTCACAGGAACAAGGCTGGAATCAAGGCATAAAGGAACAAAGCCAAGCAGGAACTGGATCTAAACAGGGAACACAAAGACAAGGTTAAAATACCTGTTGCAAAGGCAAAACATCAGAGTTCCAAGGTGCTTTATAAAGGACTTTGCTGATGATGTCACAACTTGGAATGAGGCTTGATTGGATAACAGGAACACCAGAACAAGGCTTGAATAGCAGGAACACCAGACAGCAGATGTATCAATGCAGGGATGAAGCAGTTTGGAGAAGCCACAGAGCCAGATTACTAGAAAAAGGTGAGTCTGGACGCAGGGGCATGACCACAGCAATGACAGTAGTCAGTTTATTCAGGCCTTTGGGTAAGTCAGGTTCAATGGGTATGTGTAGCTGCACGTCACCTGCATGGATGTAGAACTGAGTGTCCATTGATCGAATCAGCTTAGCTAGTTGCTTGAGGTACATATTAAACAGAATAGGTGGCAGTATCAGTCAGTGGCGTAGCCAGACTGCCAATTTTGGGTGGGCCTGAACCCAAAGTGGGTGGGCACAAAATTCCCCCCCCCCCCCAGCAAAATTTATTCACACTCAGATGCATTTGTCACACAGGGTAAAGTTCTGCTTTTCAGTGCGTCCAATTTCAGACAATTTATTTAATAACCTAACACCCTTTTCAATGAGCTTTCAGAGGCCAAAACCTCCTGCCTCAGGTCAGTATAATGCTGTTACGGTATCCTCTCCTGACCTAAGGAAGGAAGTATTGGTCTCTGAAACTTTATTAACACCATATTACTTTATCCTAAATTAAAAATAAAATTATTTTCTTTACCTTTGTTGTATGGCCATTTACTTTTTCTCATTGTGTTGCTCCCAGTCTCTAGATTCTGCTTTCCTTCGTTTTCGCTTAACTCTTCTGCCAGGGTTTCCTGGCCATTTGTCATTTTTCTCTCCTTTTTCTTTGCTTTCTTCAATATTTTTCTGCCTCTCTCTGTGTCCAGATTTAATTCATTCTTACTATCCATTCTTTAATTTCCTTCATCTACTTATGGCTTTTCATCTTTTTCTCACCCTTGTTCTCCCCATGCCCCTTCCTCTTATTCTCCAATCTTTCACTACTCCCCCTTTCCATGCAGCAGCTCTCCTCTTTTTCTCCCCATCCTTCCAGTCTCTCCCCTCTGTCTCTCCATCCTTCGAGTAGTCTCCCCTCTTTCTTTCTGCATCCTTCCATCGTGTCACCTCTTTCTCCCTACCCTTCCATCCAGCGTCTTCCCTCTTTCTCTCCCCATCCTTCCAGCCATCTACCCTCTCTCCTGATCCTTCCATCTAATGTCTCTCTCCCTCCTTCTAACCATTGTCTATCTCTCTACCCTTTTCTGTTCAGTGTCCCTTCTCTCTCCACATCCTTCCAGTCTCTCCCCTTTTTCTCTGCATCCTTTCATCCATCTCCCCTCTTTCTCTGCCATCCTCCCATCTGTTTTCCCCTCTTTCTCTCCGCATCCTTCCATTTTCCCTCTTTCTCTGCCATCCTCCCATCTGTTTTCCCTCTTTCTCTCCCCATCCTTCCATTTTCCCTCTTTCTCTGCCATCCTCCCATGTTTCCCTCTTTCTCTCCCCATCCTTCCATTTTCCCTCTTTCTCTGCCATCCTCCCATCTGTTTCCCTCTTTCTCTCCCCATCCTTCCATTTTCCCTCTTTCTCTGCCATCCTCCCGTTTTCCCTCTTTCTCTCCCCATCCTTCCGTTTTCCCTCTTTCTCTGCCATCCTCCCATCTGTTTCCCTCTTTCTCTCCCCATCCTTCCGTTTTCCCTCTTTCTCTGCCATCCTCCCATCTGTTTTCCCTCTTTCTCTCCCCATCCTTCCGTTTTCCCTCTTTCTCTGCCATCCTCCCATCTGTTTTCCCTCTTTCTCTCCCCATCCTTTCGTTTTCCCTCTTTCTCTGCCTTCCTCCCATCTGTTTTCCCTCTTTCTCTCCCCATCCTTTTGTTTTCCCTCTTTCTCTGCCATCCTCCCATCTGTTTTCCCTCTTTCTCTCCCCATCCTTCCGTTTTCCCTCTTTCTCTGCCATCCTCCCATCTGTTTTCCCTCTTTCTCTCCCCATCCTTCCATTTTCCCTCTTTCTCTCCCCATCCTTCCATTTTCCCTCTTTCTCTGCCATCCTCCCATCTGTTTTCCCTCTTTCTCTCCCCATCCTTCCATTTTCCCTCTTTCTCTGCCATCCTCCCATCTTTTCCCTCTTTCTCTCCCCATCCTTCCATTTTCCCTCTTTCTCTGCCATCCTCCCATCTGTTTCCCTCTTTCTCTCCCCATCCTTCCATTTTCCCTCTTTCTCTGCCAACCTCCCATCTGTTTCCCTCTTTCTCTCCCCATCCTTCCATTTTCCCTCTTTCTCCCCATCCTGCCATCCATTTTCCCTCTCCCGATTCAGGCCCACCAGCCCCAGCTCCCATTGCCGGCCACTGCTGCTTTTCCTGATGAGCAGCAGGACCAGCGCTACAAAAAGAAGAAGCGCTCAGCTGACTGAGCTGAGCGCCAACGCTAAGACTCGACGAGAAAAAATGTTTTTAAAAAAACGCGGCACCGCAGGCAGCCTCGAAGCATTGGCTGCTGGCTCTGCAGGCTCCGCCCGTCTCTTACGTCACTGCCCCTGGAGCATTCTGGAATGTCAACCCCTTTCTAGAATACCACATCTAGTATGTGACCCTTTTCGTGGGCTGGGGAATTGATTACTTGTGTGAATCCTAGTGCTGTCATCGTGTCCAGGAACTTGATTTCAGGTGCCAGTGGACAGAATTTGTGAATAGCTTTTTGTGTGTTGCATGTAGTTATAGTTTGTTTAGTTTCTTATATATTTTTTATTATGTGTGTTGTTTTGTACTCCACTCTGGATAAGAGTGGAATATAAATATTAATAAATGAAATGAAGGAATGCAGCTGTGGTGGTGTCTGAAGTTTCAGTGTGTAGACTGAAATCTCCCATGATCACCATCCTAGGGTAATTCAAGGTCACTTGTGTAATCAGATGAAGGAGTTCTTGCATGGATAATGTGATACGAGGTGGTTGGTATACCATGAATAGCCAGATTGGTTTCTCCTCTTCTAGCTGGATTAAAAGAGATTCTGATTCATTTAGCTGGGGGATGGCAATTCTGCAGAGTTTGATTGTATCCCAAATCAAGACTGCTACCCTTCTATCCCATCTTCTTGGTCTTGGTCGATGTTGGATGTTGAAACCCATTGGGCATAGTTCAGCCAGTAGTAATCCCCCGCTTTCATCTAGCCAGGTTTCACTTATTCCTAATATATCAAGATGCTGTTCATAGATGACATCACGGATCACTGAGAATTTCTTTGCAACTGATCTGGCACTCACCAGTCCTATAGTTCTCAAGGATGTTCTGGGGTTGCTGGGGGTATCTTTGGTATGACAATAAGGTGATCTTTTAAGTACTTATATATAGTTGTTTGACCTCTTGCACTTTTGTCTTTTCTTTTGTTGGTGGAGATATAGTTTCCTCTCCCACACACCATTGGGATCTCCGAGGACTCTTGGTCTACTGGGCCAAAGCACATTCCTTGTGACAGAAGTTCCTTAGGTAAATTTCACTGAGTGGCACTCCAGTCCACTCTGTGGATCAGCAGTCCTATCAGTTGACATTGTAGGATTAAAGACTTTAAGTATTCTAAGAGAACAGACTTTTTTAAAGTTGTAAGTTCAAACCAGGCTTGGGAGATCAAAGGCTTCCAGTAATAGAGAAACAAATGACTGTACTTTGCACTTTTATGTGAATTTCCTTGGACAGAATACAGAGGAGGTTAATGGTAGACTTTAGTTTTAACAGAATGTAACAGATTCAGAATCTTAGAAATAGTTATGTAGTTAAAACTACAAAAATCAAAACAGGTGTGGTAATACTAAATATCCAAATATACAAAAAAGTTCTACTTTTAAAAGAAAATTTATCTCTAGGATAACAAACACTGTTGATAAAAAAAAAAGGAAGGAAAAGTCTTAATGAGCTCCAAGTCAATCCAACCTTCCATATTAACCAAATTTTCAAACTTTTTAAAGCATCACCTAAAAATGTTCAAATTCACTATAATCCAATTTCTATAATGCCTAAAATTCTGTTCATAACCAAAAATATCTCTTAGGCATACACACTTATCTTAGAATATGTCTTATCAGCCAGCTTCTCAATTCCCCCAGGACCAACAGTGGCCAGCATTTCGCATGATCACAGTTCTTACTGCTGCATCAGGGTCCATAGAACTGGGGCTTCCAAATCCTACTTTGTAACAAATCTTTTTGGAAAAACACAGCAAAATTTATTTTCTTCTTAGCGCTATAGCTCCTAGCTGCTTACACATGGATCTCACTACATTTCAAAAAATGGCCTCCTCTTATAACTGATGACATCAGACGCCAACAGCAACTTCTACCAATCAGCACAAAGCACAACATCTGCAGGAGAAGTAATCTAGTGACATAGTAGATGACGGCAGAGAAAGACCTGCACGGTCCATCCAGTCTGCCCAACAAGATAAACTCATATGTGCTACCTTTTGTGTATACCTTGATTAGTATCTGCCATCCTCACGGCACAGACCATAGAAGTCTGCCCAGCACTAGCCCCCCCCCCCCCCCCACCGGCTGTGCCACCCAACCTCCGCTAAATGTCTGAGGATCCCTTCCTTCTGAACAGGATTCCTTTATGTTTATCCCATGCATTTTTGAATTGTGTTACCGTTTTCATTTCCACCACCTCCCGCGGGAGGGCATTCCAGGCGTCAGTCGTTGTCAGACAGAGGGCAGGAAGGAGGTGCGGTCAGAGGCTCTGAGGAAAGGGAGCCAGGCCTGGTCCCTTCCCCAGCTATGCGGAGGGGGCCTGGGGAGAGAGGCCCAGGAAACTCCCAGGCTATGGGGCCTACAAGGCCGAAGGATCTGAAGGCCCGGCGGAGTAGCTCTCAGCCAGCCCCTCCTCCAGCACGAAGGGAGCGTAGTCCCCTGGACCGTAAAGCTTCCAGGGCCAGGGAGGATTGTGGATCTGATGCCTCCTCCATGACCCAGCGGCGTCCAGGTAAGGAGCCTGAAGATCATGGGGGAGGAAGGAGGAAGGTTGAGGCCCTAAAGGTGCAGACCCAGAAGGAGCAAGGACAAGAAGGAATGGAGGTGGGGCAGGAGGCCCAGTTGGGATTTGAGGCAGCCGGCAGTGAAGAAGAGTGGTCAGAAGAAGGGGAGGAGGCCGGTGAGTGGGAGAATATGGACCCAGGACAGTGTGCCAGAGAAACGGTGGAGCGGGTGAGGCACATCAAGTCTCTGGAGAAGGAAATAGAGGAGCTGGGGAAACGGTTGAAAATGACTAAAGCCATGAGTAGGCTGGCCCCAGCAGAGCATGGTCAAAAGTATAAGACTGAAGAAAAGCGCTTAACAAAGTTGCTGAAACAGAAGGAAAAAAGAATTGCTTGTTTAAAAACAGGCTCTGCAAATCCCTTGAGGGAGGTTTATGAGAATCAAGAGAGGATGCAGGCTGGTACATCTAAAACTATGAGCCAGGAGGTTTTTTCCCCAGCACAGGAATCTACCAGTTTAAGCTCAGGAACATTGTTTCACAAAAGGCAGTTGGTAACAGAGATTGTACAAAGTCCAAACAGTCCAAATACATTGCAAACTATGAAAGCCCTGATGAGCCCAAGGGAAGAGGGAGTACTCAGGTTGGATACAGTTCCAGGAGAAGGGGGAGGGGCGGATTGTTTGGCCTCAGGTATTCCGGTAGAACAGAAAGGAAAAGACACAAAGTTACAACACTTTCATATTATTGAAACGGATGGAGACAGGTTTTCCACCCAGGACACTTTTTCAGTACCCACTAGTGGGGAAGAAGAACAGGGTGTGGAAAAAAGTATTGAACTTACCTGTGTGGAGAGATTGCAAGAGAAGCAAAAGCCAGCAGGCTTCCAACTGCAGGAGCACTCCAAAGGTGCTCTGATTGAGGCAGCAGTTTCTGGTAATCAATTATCATCAGCTGTGCAGCTTGGCTCAGAGCAGGTCTGCCCGCGAGGTCAGGACGGACAGGAGGAAGAATCAGGAGAGATCTCTGTTCAATCTGCAGTCAAGTTTGCAGGGGACCTGCTAGGGTATGGTGCCCAGGACATAGAGAATCAGCAGGAGAAAGAGGAACTGGAACAGGAGTTGCATGGAATGGAGTAGGACATTGGACCAATTGCTCAGACCAGAGTAAGCTCTGAAAGTGCACTAATTTTTAAAGCTCCTGATGTCCCAGTTGAAGGTCTGGGTTTGAACTGGTTGAGGGGGGGCTGTGTGCGAGGGGAGGGTGGGGGGCGGGGGGAGGGTCTTGGTCAAGAGAGGGGTATGCTTTCTTGTCGGAAGGTGGGGGAGGGGGATGTGGGGAGCCGGGATTCGGAGGAAGGGAAGAAGGGTAGGGGAGAAGTGAGGGGGGCGGGGGAGGGGCAGGGTGCTCTTTGCGGCGGTGGTGATGGGTGAGGGGGGAGGGGAGATGGGGGGGCGGCCAGTGTCTGTGGAGGGATCAAGGGGGAAAGGGGGGGAAGGGAGAGGGGCGGGGCAAATCCCCAAACGAAGGAATGTGGTGCAGATTAGATGGGTGGGGGAGGGGGCTATGCCTTCTCAGGAGACGGTTTTGAGGATGATCATGGGCCTGGGGTTTGTGCCGGAGGACTTCTATGCCTGTATTCACCCAGTTAATTTGCCTGAGTACGATGTTAGTTTTCTAACGCAGAGGGGTATGGAAATCTTTTGGGAGAGGTATGAGGGGGTGAAAGGAAGGGGGGATTGGAGCAATTATGTGGTTATTCCTATTAGTAGACCTGACTTGGTGCAAGTCACTGTATTGGTACGAAACGAGTCCATTTCAGGGGCAGACCTGGCCTACTGGTTACAGCGGCATGCGGATTTGAGAACCCCGTTATCCAAACTCCCGGATCCAAGTAGGGTGTGGGCAGGGGGGTGGGGGGCTTGGGTTAAGCTAAGACAGGAAGGGCAAGTGGTCAAGCACATTCCTTCTGCGGCTTTTATTGGCCGGGACAGGATTCTCTGTTTTTACAAGGGACAGCCACGGCAGTGTTTCCGTTGCGGATCCTTTCGCCATTATAGTATGTCTTGCCCAGTACAACAGTGTGTAAAGTGCGGGAGTAAGGAGCACTATACAGAAAATTGTTCCTCTATCCGTTGCAATTTGTGCGGGGGTCTGGGGCATGCCTTTAGAGACTGCCCGAGGGCGCATCATAATAGGAGGGATGAGGGCAGGGGGAATATGATTCGGGGAGAGGGGCAGGATCTAGGTCAGGGTTCTGGGGGTCTGGGGGTTGGGAGGGCTTGGGAGGAAGGGGGAGGAGAGGGAGGTTTGGGGGTACAGGGGAGGGGTGGTTTGCAGGGGGAAGAGGAGGGTTTACGGTTAGAGGAGGGCGGGGGTCTAGAGACTAGAGGGGGACAGGAGGAGGAGGGAAAGGGAGAGTGGGTTCAAGTGTCAAAATTAAAGAAACGGAAGGTTTCAAAGGGAAAGGGTTTGACATTACAGGGGTTGCCTGGGGTGGGGCAGGGGGGTAATCGATTTCAGATTTTGGAAGAAGAGGATGGGGGGGCAGAGATACAGGGGAAGGGGGATGATGGGGAGAAGGGACCTCAGGAAGAGGGAGGAGGGGAGAGGAGTCGGGGAAAGGACAAGGGGGAAAGGAGTCAAGGTAGGAAGGGAAGGGGTACCCATGACGAGGAGGGGGGGATGGAAGTGGAAGATGTTGAGGTTGGGGAGGAGGAGGGGGTTCCGGTAGGGAAGGGAGGGGGGGTAAGAGGAGGATGGGGCAGGGGGTGGTTAGCCAGGAGCAAGCTCAAGGGGACGGTAATGTAGAGGTAGGAAAGGAGGGGGAGGGGGTGCAGAGGGGAGAGGTTCAAGAGGGGAAGGTTGCAGGGGGGGATTCCGTAGGGTTTAAAAAGAAGAAAGGGAGGAAGAAAGGTATGAGGGAGGGGGGAGGGGAAGGTTGGGATCAGGATACAAGGATACGGGACTGGGCGGCAGAGATAGGGGATAATGGAGAGGAGGATTACATTCTGGGTAGCAGGTTGCCACAGAGAGTAGAAAGTATGCAAAGGAAGGAGGAGAGTGAGGAGTTGCATGAGTCCTAATGGGGGGTATGGCAGGGCTTCTTCTGACGTTCGCCACCCTAAATGTGGCGAGTGTGGCTTCCCAGAGAGCTCAGTGTTTGGCCTATGAGTGCTTTTCTCAGGTTAAGGCCGATTGTTTTCTGATTCAGGAAACGCGTTTGCAGAACCTGGAGCAGCTGAGAAGGGCGCGCAGGGATTGGAGATGGGGACCCTCGGTGTGGGGGCTGGCAGGGGAAAGATATGGGGGAGTGGGGATTTTATTTAAGACACATAAGGTGGAAATTCAGCGTGTGATGGAACTCGGGGTGGGGAGGTGTTTAGTGGTAGACGTATTATGGCAGGGTATGGCGTTGCGAATTATTAATCTTTATGGGCCGCAGACTAGGAAGGAGCGCAGTTTGTTATTAGGGAAGATCAGGCCTTACTTGTTTACTGCACGCCAGGTAATTTGGGGGGGAGATTTCAATTTAATTATTAGGAAACAGGATAGTGGGGGTACTAAGGTACAGGTGACATATGATGGGGTGCGCTTGCTCGGGATCATGAAAGAGGGGGGGCTGATAGATGTTCACATAGAACATTTCCCAGATGAGGATGGATTCACGTTTAGCAGGGGGAGATGTAGGAGCCGAATTGATCGGTTTTTGGTTCGTAGAGGGGTATGCCAGCGGGGGCCTCGCCTGCTGGACGTGGATTTTTCCGACCATAAACTGCTTCTTGTGGAAGTAGGGGGGTCGGCGGCTCATAGGATAGGTAGGGGGTTGTGGAGGATGAATTTAAGATGGGTCCAGGATGAGGAGGCTCAAAAGAAATATTTGAATTTTTTAGAAGACCAGTTATCCTTACGGGGGATCTTTCCCTCCAGAGGAGAATGGTGGGAGGTGGTGAAAAAACGGACGCGTTTCCTTTTCATGGGACAGGCACGGAGGAGGGGAAGGGAAAGGACACGTTTGGGGATGGCCTTGAAGCAAAGGAAGGATTATTTGATTTCCAAGGGAGGGAGGAAAGAGGATATCCAAGAATTACAGTCTCTGTTAGAGAAGACTCAATACGATCGGTATTCCTCTTTAGTTTATGAGAGGGACTTTGGTAAATTGATTAGCCCAGATCCCTTCGTTTGTTGTAGGGAAAGAAGAGAGCATAGGGTGGTGGAGGGTTTTAGGGATACTAGGGGGGTGATGCAGGATTCCAAAGAGGGAATATTGAAGGTGGTGGAAGAGCACTTCAGGGTTTTTTTTTTCGGATCAGCAGTTGGATGGGGGGAGGATGGGTGAGTATGGGGAAGGGACTCCGGGGGTGGGGAATTGGGGGTCTCATCTCCAGGCCCTTTCGTGCCCCTGGACACTGCAGGAGGTTGAGGAGGCTATAGGGGCCCTGAGAAAGAGGACATCTCCGGGGCCGGACGGGCTGCCGGCAGAATTCTATCATACGTTTCGCAGGCGCCTGGCTCCGATTTTATTGGATCTCTGGGAAGAGGCACGTCAGAGGGGGTCTCTTCCAAAATCCTTGTTGGAGTCTGCATTGATTTTGTTAAGTAAGGGCAAAGATCCGCAGCTGTTAACTAACTGGAGGCCTATTGCGCTACTAAACTGTGATCGTAAGATCTTTGCGCAGATGCTCTTCAAGCGTATGCGGCAATTCTCGGGGGACTTGTTGGCAGCCTCACAGGCTTGTGGGGTGCCGGGTAGAGGGGTTCTGGAGGCTGCGGCATGGGTGAGGGAAGGTTTAGAGCGGAGTCGGGAGGAGGGGTCAGGGTGGCTGATGGTGGCGCTTGACCAAGAAAAAGCCTTTGACAGGGTCCAATGGGGATTTCTCTGGCGGGTTTTAGAGTATTACGGGTTCCCTAGGGATTGGGTGGCACAATTACGGTTGTTATATTCTCATGCACATGCATTTCCATTGATCAATGGGTGGAAAGGGGGGGAATTTGAGCTGACGGCAGGGGTTCGGCAAGGGTGCCCTTTAAGCCCTTTGCTGTATGCATTTTCTATAGACCCTTTTATTAGGCGTCTGGAGCAGGGTGGGGTGGGAGGATTGAGGGGGGTGGAGGTAAGCACGGGAGAACAGTTGCGGGTGGTGGCATACGCAGACGATATTACTGTGTGGGTGGCAAACAAAGCAGAAGGGGATAAACTTTTGGAGTTCATCCACGATTTCGCAGGGGATACAGGGTCACGGGTGAATATCCACAAATGCAACAGTTTGTGGTTGGGGCCAGTAGGGGAGCAGTTTGAATTAGGAGGGGGTTTCCCGGGGGTGGTGGATAGAATGAGGGTTTTGGGGATTTACTTTGAGATAGGAGATTATGCTAAATTCAACTGGGACCGTTGTCTTCAGGAAGCAAAGGGGCGGGTGGACAGGTGGAAGAGGTGGAAAATGTCCATGGAAGATCGGGTGAAACTCATCAAGACCCATTTGGTGCCCCTCTTTTTGTTCATCAGCTACATTTGTTTGGTACCTGAAAAGTGCTATGCCTCGTTGTATAGCATTTTCTTCCAGCTGCTGTGGGGCAATCGGTTGAATCCAGTCAAACGAAACACCACATATCTATCTAGGAAGGAGGGGGGGGTAGGGATGATCAATCCGGTTTTGTTTTTTAGTTCTTTGTTTGTGCACTTTAATCTAGGGAGAGCGGTGGGTCAGGCTCCTCCAGGGTGGGCGAGTAGTGTGCTGGGGTGGTGGGAGAGGGTTTGGGTGGGGTGGAGGAGAGGGGAGAGGGCAGGGGTATTGCGGAAAGGGGCTC
Organism: Microcaecilia unicolor; assembly: GCF_901765095.1. NCBI lineage: Eukaryota > Metazoa > Chordata > Amphibia > Gymnophiona > Siphonopidae > Microcaecilia > Microcaecilia unicolor. Next base: position 229,156,010 of record NC_044033.1, on the reverse strand, counting down.
CGGAAAGGGTAGGGTACTATAAAACGTTAGTAAAATTAGTTCGGGTCTGGGGGATTCTAGTGGGGGAGATTAGGGATGGGAAGAGAGGAATCTGGGTGGAGAGAGTGCGCTCCCAGATGTTCTCGTCCCCTCTGGTACTTAGGGATGCTCCCAGGGAAGTGCTGAGGCAAGGGCTACGGAATATCAATTCGGAGAGGATTCCGGCTAAATATCGGGACATTGCCTGGCTGTCCCTACACGGCAAATTATATGTCAGAGAGAATCTGAGAGATAGGAAGATCCAGGACAGGAACTGTCCAAGGGGGGAATGTGTGGGGAAGTTAGAAACCATGGACCACTTTTTGAAGGACTGTCCCTTTTCCCAGGGGGTGGGTGACAGGGTTTCTGCTCTCCTCCAGATCCCCACGTTCCGTTCCTATACGTATGCGGACTGGGTGTATGGATATCGATTCAAGAGAGGTCAGCTGGATCCGGGGACGGGGTTCTTGATTTCGATCATTCTCCGGTTCTGTCTTTGGATGGCTCGTTGCCGGGTATCCCTGCACCAAGAAGATCGATCCATTGAACAGGTCAGTTGGGATGTGGTGCGGGCTGTACAGCAAGTGGCGCAATGGGAAAGAGTGGAGAGGGATTCACAGATGGTGTCCTTGTGGTGGAAGCATGTGAGGTTAAAGGCCTTATGATTATAGTTACTGTGATGTTGTGTTGGTTGTAATTTTAGGGGGGGAATAAGGGGGGGAAAAGGGAGGGGGAGGGGTGTATATATGTATAGGGGAAGAAGGGATTGTTTTGGTGATAGAATGGTTTGTGTTAGGCATGTGAATATTGGTATTTATATGATTTCTGTATTTTTGTTATTCGTTGCTGTAAATAAAGAAATCTCCAAGCATCCATCACTCTCTCCTTGAAAAAGTACTTCCTGACATTTTTCTTGAGTCTGCCCCCCTTCAATCTCATTTCATGTCCTCTAGTTCTACCGCCTTCCCATCTCCGGAAAACGTTCATTTGCGGATTAATACCTTTCAAATATTTGAACCTCTGTATCATATCACCCCTGTTTCTCCTTTCCTCCAGGGTATACATGTTCAGGTCAGCAAGTCTGTCCTCATACGTCTTGTAACGAAAATCCCATACCATTTTTGTAGCTTTCCTTTGTACCGCTTCAATTCTTTTTACATCCTTAGCAAGATACAGCCTCCAAAACTGAACACAATATTCCAGGTGGGGCCTCACCAACAACTTGTACAGGGGCATCAACACCTCCCTTCTTCTGCTGGTCACACCTCTCTCTATACAGCCTAGCAACCTTCTGGCTATGGCCACTGCCTTGTCACACTGTTTTGTCGCCTTCAGATCCTCAGATACTTTCACCCCAAGATCCCTCTCCCCGTCTGTACATATCAGATTCTCACCGCCTAACACATACGTCTCCCATGGATTTCTACTCCCTAAGTGCATCACTTTGCATTTCTTCGCATTGAATTTTAATTGCCAAACCTTAGACCATTCTTCTAGCTTCTGCAGATCCTTTTTCATGTTTTCCACTCTCTCCCGGGTGGCCACTCTGTTACAAATCTTAGTATCATCCGCAAAAAGACAAACTTTACCTTCTAACTCTTCGGCAATGTCACTCACAAATATATTGAACAGTATCGGCCCCAGCACCGATCCCTGAGGCACTCCACTACTCACCTTTCCCTCATCCAAGCGAATTCCATTAACCACCACCCTCTGGGGTCTGTCCGTCAACCAGTTCCTAATCCAGTTCACCACGTCAGGTCCTATCTTCAGCCTGTCCAGTTTATTTAAGAGCCTCCTGTGGGGAACCGTGCCAAAAGTTTTGCTGAAATCTAAGTAGATTACTTCTATAGCACATCCCTGATTCAACTCTCCGGTTAAATAAAATGATACCACTCAATGTGTGAATTCAAACCCACAGGCTCCAAAGAATTTAAAGACTAGATCCACTTTTGTTCCTGCCTTAATAATAACTTTCGATAATCACCATCTCGATCTAGTGAGCAATCCACTATAGAACTAAACATTGCAGATCTTGAAAAGAATGTTGTGCACGTGAACAATACGCTGCAACTGGAAGTCCCATCACATGTGTCTGGAGAGAACATCTATGCTCTAATAGGGTAGACAACTTCCTTGTAGTTTGTAATACATTTACTTTATTACAAGTGCATATCAAACAATACACTACATGATCTGATTTATATGTCATTTTGCTTTTAAATCGTATTTCTTATTGGTCATTGGATCTATAAAAATCAATGTCTTAACCATAATGGTGCAAAAGGAGCAATCGCCACATTTAAAGTGCCCCTGCAAGCAAGAAGACATTTCAGAGACTTTTAGGAATTGGGAACACAGAAGGACTTAATCATTCTTTAAGGTTCTTACTCCGATGAAAGGCAAACCTAGGGAAAGAACCAGGTAAAGCAATAATGGTAGTCAATAACTCCCAATGCTTCTTTATGGCATGCACCACATTAGAAAAAGAAGTAGTATAGTTCATCACATATGTCAACACACTTTCATCTTCAGGCAAGGCAGTTTAGGAGCTAACAAAAGCTCACAATGATTGTATTTGGCTCTACAATAAGCGTTTTTCAAAATGCTAGAAGGATACCCTCGTTGATGCATCTTATCTAAAAGTCTCTTGCTTGTCTTCTATATTCAGAATCGTCTGAGCAAACTCTTTGATAATAGATAAATTGTGAAAAAGGTAAACTATTTTTCAACGAAGAAGGATGACAACTCCTATAATCCAATAGAATATTCTTATCTGTATTTTTATGGAACGCTTTAGTGAAAAAAGTGTGCCCAATCTTTCTTTTTTTTTCATATTTTTATTAAGGTTTTTCTCCGAGGACAAGCAGGCTGCTTGTTCTCACTGATGGGTGACGTCCACGGCAGCCCCTCCAATCGGAACACTTTCTAGCAAAGTCCTTTGCTAGTCCTCACGCGCCGATGCGCACCGCGCATGCGCGGCTGTCTTCCCGCCCGAACCAGCTCGTGCCGGCCAGTCTTCTTTTGTCCGCGCTCGGTACGGTCGTGTTTCGCCGTTCGCGCCCCAAAGTTGACCTCGCGCGTCGTTTATCGACTTCGTTTTACAAAAAAAAAAAAGGTGTTGGAAGGAGACCTTTATGGTTTTCTCCCTTCCCGTACTTCTAGTTTTTGCCCCGGGAAGTTTTCTTTCATCGTCGGGGTAGGCCCTATTTAGGCCTTGGTCGAAGTTTTTCTTCCCTCTATTTTTGTGGTGCCATTTTCGCCATTTCGAGTTTTGATCTCGCCGGCGCGATTTTTCCGCCCATGACATCGAAGTCTTCCAGCGGCTTCAAGAAGTGCACCCAGTGCGCCCGGGTAATCTCGCTCACTGACAGGCATGCGTCGTGTCTTCAGTGTCTGGGGGCTGGGCACCGCCCGCGGGCCTGTAGTCTGTGTTCCCTTTTGCAAAAGCGGACTCAGGTAGCGAGATTAGCCCAGTGGAATGTTTTGTTCTCGGGCTCTTCGTCGGCATCGGCACCGGGAGTATCGACTGCTTCGACGTCGTCGGCGCCTGGACCTTCATCTTCGCCCCTGATTGCATCGAGTGCATCGAGGCATCGGGGCGACATCGGAAGGCTGCGTCAGCGTCGGTGGTATCGAGACCTCCTCGTCTGCTGATGTCGTTGGACGGTGGTGCTTCGTCTGGAGTGCAGGTGAGGGCTGTCCATTCCCCTGCTGGTGGCGGTGAGCCTTCGGGTGGGTCTCCCCCCACCCTGAGGGCTCCTGCGGTACAGCCCCCCCGAGACCCACCTCCTTCGGCCTCAGCCCCAAGGAAGAGACGGCTGGATTCTACGTCCTCCTCGTCGGTGCCGGGAAGCTCCGGTGACATGCTTCGTCCCAAGAAGTCGAAGAAGCATCGTCACCGGTCCCCTTCCCGTGTCAGCACTGAGAGCTCTGGGTCGCCGAGGGAGTCGGCACCCAGTAGGCATCGGCACCGAGAGGACCGCTCACCCTCTGTTCAAGAGGTGTCGATGCGCTCCCCTTTGGACAGCCCGGAACAGCTTCCACGCCCGGAACAGACTCTGACATCGACGCCTGCATCGGCTTCCATGCCTTTTTCCACAGCCGCTCTGAACGAGAGTCTCCGGGCGTTCTCCCAGAGATCCTGGGAGAGCTGTTGCGCCCTACCCCTCCGGTACCGGGGGTGCTTGCGCCTCCGGTACCGTCGAGCGAGGCGCCGGCTGGCCCATTGCCCGGGGTGAGGTCTCCGACATCGGTGCCGCGTGCGGTACCGACTGCGGTAGCCTCCCAGGAAGGCTCCCCGACTGAGTCGGCGGAGGGAGCTTCGCCGGTGCGGGCGAGGGAGTCTACCTCTCGACGCTCCCACCGTGGCCGTGGTTCCACGGAGTCGAGCCGGGCACGGCTGCAGACACAGGTCCGTGAACTTGTGTCTGACACCGATGGTGAGGCCTCGTGGGAAGAAGAAGAAGACATCAGATATTTCTCTGACGAGGAGTCTGAGGGTCTTCCTTCTGATCCCACTCCCTCTCCTGAAAGGCAGCTTTCTCCTCCCGAGAGTCTGTCTTTCGCTTCCTTTGTCCGGGAGATGTCTACGGCCATCCCCTTCCCGGTGGTTGTGGAGGACGAGCCCAGGGCTGAAATGTTTGAGCTCCAGGACTATCCTTCTCCACCTAAGGAAGCGTCCACAGTACCCATGCATCATGTCCTCAAAAAGACATTGCTGGCGAACTGGACCAAGCCATTAAGTAATCCCCACATCCCCAAGAAGATTGAGTCCCAGTACCGAATCCATGGGGACCCAGAGCTGATGCGCACTCAGTTGCCTCACGACTCTGGAGTTGTGGATTTGGCCCTAAAGAAGGCCAAGAGTTCTAGGGAGCATGCTTCAGCGCCCCCGGGCAAGGACTCTAGAACCTTGGACTTCTTTGGGAGGAAGGCCTACCATTCTTCTATGCTCGTGGCCAAAATTCAGTCGTACCAGCTCTACACGAGCATACACATGCGGAACAATGTGCGGCAGTTGGCGGGCTTGGTGGACAAGCTCCCCCCTGAGCAAGCCAAGCCATTTCAGGAGGTGGTCAGGCAGCTGAAGGCGTGCAGAAAATTCCTGGCCAGAGGGGTGTATGACACCTTTGATGTTGCGTCCAGGGCCGCTGCTCAAGGTGTGGTGATGCGCAGACTCTTATGGCTGCGTGCCTCCGACCTGGAGAATAGAATCCAGCAGCGGATTGCGGACTCGCCTTGCCGTGCGGATAATATTTTTGGAGAAAAAGTCGAGCAGGTGGTAGAGCAGCTCCACCAGCGGGACACCGCATTCGACAAGTTCTCCCGCCGGCAGCCTTCAGCCTCTACCTCTACAGGTAGAAGATTTTTTTGGGGAAGGAAGACTGTTCCCTACTCTTCTGGCAAGCGTAGGTACAATCCTCCTTCTCGACAGCCTGCAGCCCAGGCTAAGCCCCAGCGCGCTCGCTCTCGTCAGCAGCGTGCGACTCAGCAAGGCCCCTCGGCTCCCCAGCAAAAGCAAGGGATGAGCTTTTGACTGGCTCCAGCAGAGCATAGCCGACATCCAAGTGTCAGTGCCGGGCGACCTGCCAGTCGGAGGGAGGTTGAAAGCTTTTCACCAAAGGTGGCCTCTCATAACCTCCGATCAGTGGGTTCTTCAAATAGTCCGGCAAGGATACACCCTCAATTTGGCTTCAAAACCTCCAAATTGCCCACCGGGAGCTCAGTCCTACAGCTTCCAACACAAGCAGGTACTTGCAGAGGAACTCTCCGCCCTTCTCAGCGCCAATGCAGTCGAGCCCATGCCATCCGGGCAAGAAGGGCTGGGATTCTATTCCAGGTACTTCCTTGTGGAAAAGAAAACAGGGGGGATGCGTCCCATCCTAGACCTAAGGGCCCTGAACAAATATCTGGTCAAAGAAAAGTTCAGGATGCTTTCCCTGGGCACCCTTCTCCCCATGATTCAGGAAAACGATTGGCTATGCTCTCTGGACTTGAAGGACGCCTACACGCACATCCCGATACTGCCAGCTCACAGACAGTATCTGCGATTTCAGCTGGGCACACGTCACTTCCAGTACTGTGTGCTACCCTTTGGGCTCGCCTCTGCGCCCAGAGTGTTCACGAAGTGCTTGGCTGTAGTAGCAGCAGCACTTCGCAGGCTGGGGGTGCACGTGTTCCCATATCTCGACGATTGGCTGGTGAAGAACACATCCGAGGCAGGAGCTCTACAGTCCATGCAGATGACTATTCGCCTCCTGGAGCTACTGGGGTTTGTGATAAATTATCCAAAGTCCCACCTTCTCCCAGTGCAGAAACTCGAATTCATAGGAGCTCTGCTGGATTCTCGGACGGCTCGCGCCTATCTCCCAGAGACGAGAGCCAACAACTTGTTGTCCCTTGTCTCGCGGGTGCGAGCGTCCCAGCAGATCACAGCTCGGCAGATGTTGAGATTGCTGGGCCACATGGCCTCCACAGTTCATGTGACTCCCATGGCCCGCCTGCACATGAGATCTGCTCAATGGACCCTAGCTTCCCAGTGGTTTCAGGCTGCTGGGGATCTAGAAGATGTGATCCACCTGTCCATGAGTTTTCTCAAATCCCTGTATTGGTGGACGATTTGGTCCAATTTGACTCTGGGACATCCTTTCCAAATTCCTCAGCCACAAAAAGTGCTGACCACGGATGCGTCTCGCCTAGGCTGGGGAGCTCATGTCGATGGGCTTCACACCCAAGGAAGCTGGTCCCTCCAGGAACGCGATCTACAGATCAATCTTCTGGAGTTACGAGCGGTCTGGAACGCTCTGAAGGCTTTCAGAAATCGGCTGTCCCACCAAATTATCCAAATTCAGACAGACAACCAGGTTGCCATGTATTACATCAACAAGCAGGGGGGCACCGGATCTCGCCCCCTGTGTCAGGAAGCCGTCAGCATGTGGCTCTGGGCTCGCCGTCACGGCATGGTGCTCCAAGCCACATATCTGGCAGGCGTAAACAACAGTCTGGCCGACAGGTTGAGCAGGATTATGCTCAATTCCCGTGTAGTGCGACAGATCTTCCAGGTGTGGGGCACCCCCTTGGTAGATCTCTTCGCATCTCGAGCCAACCACAAAGTCCCTCAGTTCTGTTCCAGGCTTCAGGCCCATGGCAGACTGGCATCGGATGCCTTCCTCCTGGACTGGGGGGAGGGTCTGCTGTATGCTTATCCTCCCATACCTCTGGTGGGGAAGACTTTGTTGAAACTCAAGCAAGACCGAGGCACCATGATTCTGATTGCTCCTTTTTGGCCGCGTCAGATCTGGTTCCCTCTTCTTCTGGAGTTGTCCTCCGAAGAACCGTGGAGATTGGAGTGTTTTCCGACCCTCATCACACAGGACGAAGGGGCGCTTCTGCATCCCAACCTCCGGTCCCTGGCTCTCACGGCCTGGATGTTGAGAGCGTAGACTTTGCCTCTTTGGGTCTGTCAGAGGGTGTCTCCCGCATCTTGCTTGCTTCCAGGAAAGATTCCACTAAGAGGAGTTACTTCTTTCTATGGAGGAGGTTTGCCATCTGGTGTGACAGCAAGGCCCTAGATCCTCGCTCTTGTCCTACACAGACCCTGCTTGAATACCTTCTGCACTTGTCTGAGTCTGGTCTCAAGACCAACTCTGTAAGGGTTCACCTTAGCGCAATCAGTGCATACCATTACCGTGTGGAAGGTAAGCTGATCTCAGGACAGCCTTTAGTTGTTCGCTTCATGAGAGGTTTGCTTTTGTCAAAGCCCCCTGTCAAGCCTCCTACAGTGTCATGGGATCTCAATGTCGTTCTCACCCAGCTGATGAAACCTCCTTTTGAGCCACTGAATTCCTGCCATCTGAAGTACTTGACCTGGAAGGTCATTTTCTTGGTGGCAGTTACTTCAGCTCGTAGAGTCAGTGAGCTTCAGGCCCTGGTAGCCCAGGCCCCTTACACCAAATTTCATCATAACAGAGTAGTCCTCCGCACTCACCCTAAGTTCTTGCCAAAGGTTGTGTCGGAGTTCCATCTGAACCAGTCAATTGTCTTGCCAACATTCTTTCCCCGTCCTCATTCCTGCCCTGCTGAACGTCAGCTGCACACATTGGACTGCAAGAGAGCATTGGCCTTCTATCTGGAACGGACACAGCCCAACAGACAGTCCGCCCAATTGTTTGTTTCTTTTGATCCCAACAGGAGGGGAGTGGCTGTGGGAAAACGCACCATATCCAATTGGCTAGCAGATTGCATTTCCTTCACTTACGCCCAGGCTGGGCTGGCTCTTGAGGGTCATGTCACGGCTCATAATGTTAGAGCCATGGCTGCGTCAGAGGCCCACTTGAAGTCAGCCACTATTGAAGAGATTTGCAAAGCTGCGACGTGGTCATCTGTCCACACATTCACATCTCATTACTGCCTGCAGCAGGATACCTGACGCGACAGTCGGTTCGGGCAGTCAGTGCTTCAGAATCTGTTCGGGGTTTAGAATCCAACTCCACGCCCCTAGGCCCATGTTTGTTCTGTTCCAGGCTGCACTCTGAGTTAGTTGGTAAATTTTTTAGGTCAATCTCAGTTATGTCCTCGCCGTTGCGAGGCCCAATTGACCACGGTTGTTGTTTTGAGTGAGCCTGGGGGCTAGGGATACCCCATCAGTGAGAACAAGCAGCCTGCTTGTCCTCGGAGAAAGCGAATGCTACATACCTGTAGAAGGTATTCTCCGAGGCCAGCAGGCTGATTGTTCTCACAAACCCGCCCGCCTCCCCTTTGGAGTTGTGTCTTCCCTTCTCTTTGTCTTGCTACATATGAGACTGGCCGGCACGAGCCGGTTCGGGCGGGAAGACGGCCGCGCATGCGCGGTGCGCATCGGCGCGCGAGGACTAGCAAAGGACTTTGCTAGAAAGTGTTCCGATTGGAGGGGCTGCCGTGGACGTCACCCATCAGTGAGAACAATCAGCCTGCTGTCCTCGGAGAATACCTTCTACAGGTATGTAGCATTCGCTTTCAAGTATAACACAAAAAAAAAAAAAAAGTTACAATAATCCATGGCAAAGTTAATAACAAAAATGAAAAGACAGAACAACATACCAAGACAATACCCATAGCAAATCAGCAATTATACAATTATCAGGTAGTGCTATTAGGAGTCCGACAAAATGAATCTAAACGAGCCCAGGTCTTCAAGACAGATTGAACACAACGGTGCTTATGGGCTAGAATAGTTTCATATTTCCTAATCACACACACGTTACTCCACCATTCATTATAATTGAGATGCACATTATTTTTCCAGTTTGAAACAATTAAGTGTAAAGCAACAGCTAACAAAATATTAAACAATTTCTTATCGGATTCTAAGAGAGAGAGGTTAGGAGAAGAGGCCCTTAAAAGCACAACATCATAAGAAATCACGATTGACGCAGGCAACTGAAAAATAAGGTGCAACTTAGCCCAAATGAGTCGCCAGTATGCTCTTACGTTCTTACAGTAAAAAACCATATGGGAAAGGGATCCATCTGATTCTTGACAGGACCAGCATTTGCAATCAAGACTCTTAGTAATCCTGGCCACTCTAGCAGGTGTCCAATAGGCCCTGTGAAAAAGAAAATAGGAATATTGGGAAATTGCTGCTGATTTAGTTGGACGCATCGAATGGACCCAAAAGGTGTACCAGTCAAAATCAGACGCATCCAGACTGAGATCCCTTTCCCAAGACAGCCGTAATGGAGCAACAGGATCAACACACGAATCCTGAAGTTTTTTATAAAGGACAGATGCTTTTTTCTTACCAGTTCAAATACTGAGACAGAGGGCAACAAAATCTGAAGGAGTAGTGAGCAGAGAATTAGAGACCTGAAAGGTCGAGAGAAAGGCAGAGATATCCTTCCACACGGGAGAGGCCAGCAAAGAAATATCATATAGTGCAGCCAAAGCATCCGGTGACAACAACGTACCTGCAATATAAAGGTGTGATAACAGCCATATACCTTTACGAGACCATTCAGCTTTTTGGGACTGCAGGTGAACAGACTGCAAGCTAGAGTTATACCAGAGGGAGACATCCTCCAGGGAGGCAGCGCTAACTCCAAGACCAGCCCTAAACATACGGATATTAGAGGCAGAGGCCTTCAACAACCGCAAGTGCTTGGTATATGGATACAAATCTGCAGAGGGTAAAAGATATAAGGGGCAAGGGCGCACCAAGGTGGCCTCAAAAATCAGCCACCTAGGCGTCAGATGAGAGAATTCCCTTTGGAACCACATTAAAGACTGTGATAGGCGAAAAGCCATGTGATAATTTTTAAAATCAGGGACATTAAGACCTCCCGAATGAGTCGGCATCTTAAGCTTCTTCAGTGCAATGCGAGGTGGTTTTTGTCTCCAAAGAAACTTAAGTAACAAGGAGTCAATCTTGGCATAGAAAGAATTTGGAAAAGAGAAGGGAGTCATACTAAATATATAATTCAACTTCGGAGCCAGAACCATCTTGATAGCCCCAATCCGTCCCCACCACGTCAAATAAAGCGGAGACCATAAACCCAGGAGTGAAGTGGTCAAATTCAAAATTTGATTCTGAATAAGAGACATGGTCTGATCCACCGACCTGGAATACCAAACTCCCAAATATTTAAGTTTAGAAGGTTCCCAGGCAAATGGATATTGAGATATCTGAGATTTATACACCAGGGAATTTAACGGCATGAAGGCTGATTTAGACCAATTTATTTTATAGCCAGACAGAGAGGAGAAGGAATTGATTACATCCAAAATAATTGGCAGGGAGTTTGGGGTGGTATAGAGTAAAATATCATCAGCATAAATAGAAAGTTTGAATACCTCTCCTCCCACAGACACCCCAGAGATATTGGAATGAGCCCGGATAGCCAGAGCCAATGGCTCTAAGGCAATATTAAAAAGGAGAGGAGACAATGGACAGCCTTGTTTAGTACCCCGCCGGAGAGGAAAAAGTTGAGAATTAGTACCAATCTTCGGTGCCCAATCTTTCTTATACATCCAAAAAAGAAATTGTATGAAAAACAAAATGTAGAGTAAAGGTAATCCTAGTGTAGTCCAGGTCTCACCCGGTTCTAGCTCTGGTCCCAGACACATAAAACAGTCACTGTGCATTTAGGCAGTTCTCACCCCCCACTCACTTGTGCAGTCAGTCTCCAGTCGAACTGGGAGTGGGCAATGGTCTGGAATAGCAATCCGGGGATTTGGGAGACACTTTACCAGGCAAGATTCCTCCTTGCTGTTCAGTCCAGGAACCCTCTGCACTTCGGGAGGTTTTAAAAACAACTTACCTTGTATTAAACTTGGCTGCAACAGGCAGTAACTTGAATTTTCCTTCAACACAATCCAGACATTTCAAACTTTCAGTTTTTAAAGTCAAGACTATTGATGTCCGGGGACTCCCCTGGGTCCCAGCCCCTCTGTTTCAGAGGTATATATGGATGTGGAGGAGTAGCCTAGTGGTTAGTGCAGTGGACTTTGATCCTGAGGAATTGGGTTTGATTCCCACTCCAGCTACTTGTGACTCTGGGCAAGTCACTTAACCCTCCATTGCCCCAGATACAAATAAGTACCTATATATACTATGGAAACCGCTTTGAATGTAGTTGCAAAAACTACAGAAAGAAGGTATATCAAGTCCCATTCCCTTTCCCTATATGCACAGGGAATTCTTAAACTGGGCTATTTACATATAGACAAATAATCCTGTCTCCTCCTATTCTTGTGACCAGATGTTGTTTCAAGGGTGATATCTTGTTAAATATAAATTAAAGCAGGTTTTTTGGGTTAGTGAAGAGATTGTCCAGTCATTAGTCCAAAGTTATCTGAGACATTACAAACATCACTGAAGCCCATTTTCCTCCCTTTTTAAATTTAACATTTAGCAATACGGTGAATATCTTGTAAGCAATAGTTTAGAGTGATTTCATCGAAATTACAAGAAGTAAAGCCATTTGAAGGTAGCAGAATAAGTTTGAACACACATTAAATATATGAAGGGCTCATGACCATAAAAAAGAGAAGAACATCAAAAACACTGTTACCACATGGTGTGCAATTAGGATGCATTAATAAGTGAATTATATTTGTAGTTGAAACACAGAATGCTGATCCATAGACCAAAAGTGCTAAGCCAAGATGCATGCATTTTAGATTTGACGTGAGGGTGCATGTGATATATTATTAAAAAGTAGGGCTCACAGCGTATCTTCAGAGAATCCTTAAAATAAGGTTGCCCACTCAAGATTCTCTGAAGATACACGGTTATCTCTTTTGGTCTGTGATTGATTTACATTCTGTCATTAAAGATTTTTGTTCCATTCATTGAAAGCTCTTTGCGCTTTTCTGTGTTGTTGGATTGTGCTCTGTGCTTTGGACCCTCTTTGTGCTGGTTCTTGTTCAAAAGCAGTCATAAATAAATTGGCAATAGAAGGGGCCATCGTGGCTCCCATTGCAACACTGTATACTTGCTAGTATAATTTATCTTCAAATTGGAAAAAATTATCTTTCATAACCAAGGTTGCAAATTCTGCTATGAAGGAGGTGGGTACTGCCAACGATGGTCTCTGTTCTAAAATCACCTTCAACACCACAATGACTTCATCCTGTAGAATTACAGTATAAAGAGAGGTAACATCTAAGGTTAGAAGGAGACACTGTTGAAGGTGATCTTGCAATGCAATCAAATGTCTCATAAATTGAGTAGAGTCAAGCCGCATTGAGTCTGCCATGAGTGGGAAAGCGCGAGGTACAAATGTAACTAAAAAAAAATATATATATATACAATTTGCCTGCCATTACCAGAGGTTGCAAAAAACAGTCAAGAATGCTAAAGCAATGATCCTCGACTGGAAACTATAGGTCTCCCGTGAGCTTTTTCAAGTGTCTTGTAAGTTGTAGGCAACATATAAAACACTGGAATCTGGGGATGTTATATTTAGAAAGTGAAATTCTTTTTAAGTGCTATATATATTCAAAGAAATTACTGCCACAGAAATATTAAAGTTTGAGGATTTCTTTCTTTCTAAAGTTTGTTGTGTTAGTCTATTGGAATACAGAGAAATAGTCACAAGACTATTTGTGTTTCAAGTATAATAAAACACTTTTATAACAATTCTAGCCTGGAAAAGCTCTCAGATTTACAATAACAGAGATGAGATTAGAGCCTGTGAATGATGTTGCTAGTAGAGTTACTGTTAGCGAGCCTCAAGGTGAAGCTCAGAGACCATCTTATTATCCATTACCCCAGCTGCAAAGGTGTGGTCTGCAAATCAGCCCACATCGCCGGATTTCTGTATAACGTGGCCAAATGGTGGAATACACTAACTAGAGACGTATGACACGATCCTGCTTATTTTTGAAAGAGAAGGGCGGCCATCTTCCGACAGAAATCGGGAGATGGCCGCCCTTCTCCTGAAGCCGGCCAAATCGTCATAATCGAAAGCCAGTTTTGGCCGGCTTTAACTTCTTTCCATCGCGAGGCCGGCCAAAGTTTAAGGGGTGTGTCGGAGGCGTAGCGAAGGCTGGACTAGGGCGTGGGTAAGAGATGGGCGCCCTGGGCCGATAATGGAAAAAAGAAGGCCGGCCCTGATGAGCATTTGGCCAACTTTACTTGGTCCATTTATTTTCAGGACCAAGCCTCAAAAAGGTGCCCAAACTGACCAGATGACCACTGGAGACAATCGGGGATCACCTCCCCATACTCCCCCAGTGGTCACCAACCCCCTCCCACCCCCCCAAAAAAAATTAGAAACATTTTTTGCCAGCCTCCATGCCAGCTTCAAATGTCATACCCAGCTCCATGACAGCAGTATGCTGGTCCCTGGAGCAGTTTTAGGGGGTACTGCAGTGCACTTCAGGCAGGTGGACCCAGGCCCACCCCCCCCCCACCTGTTACACTTGTGGTGGTAAATGTGAGCCCTTCAAAACCCACCCAAAACCCACTGTACCCACATGTAGGTGCCCCCCCTTCACCCCTTAGGACTATGGTAGTGGTGTACAGTTGTGGGGAGTGGGTTTGGGGGGGGGGGTTGGGGGACTCAGCACCCAAGGGAAGGGAGCTATGTACCTGGGAACAATTAATGAAGTCCACTGCAGTGCCCCCTAGGGTGTCCAGTTGGTGTCCTGGCATGTGAGGGGGACCAGTGCACTACAAATGCTGGCTCCTCCCAAGACCAAATGCCTTGGATTTGGGTGGGCTTGAGATGGCCGGCCTCAGTTTCCATTATCGGCGAAAACCGAGGCCGCCCATCTCTAAGGTCGACCTAAATGTGGAGATTTGGCCGTCCTAATTTCGATTATAGGTAGGGAACTATGGGCGTCCCCAGCTCATTTCGATTAAGGGTGACAATGATAAACGTCCACAGCTGCTCTTCCCATTTGGAAGCTTGCAATTCCTTGATTGGCACCTCTTTAAAACGGCTTTCTCTGTGCTTGCACAACAGGCCCTGAGAATGGATGTGTGCATCCCTCATGGTCAACGGTTCGCCATTCTCTGTATGTTCTCTGAATTCAAATCTTACCTATATTTTCACCAGGTTCACGGGTATCCACAGCTGGTAGTTTTTCTCCCGCTTTGCACCTCATGTGTCTTCCTGCTAGGTTCTGTTCCTCAACAGAAATGCCCACCCAGCCTCCTCCCCCTTATCATATAGCCATGCAGTTTGGAAGGAACAGGTGGCCTTCTGTATGGCCACACTTATCACACATATATACCAAAGTTTCTCTGTCACAGGTCACCTGTCATGCAACCCAGATTGCTGCCTCATCTCAAATCAACCCCAGCATTTGATAATATGTAGTGCACAAAATAGAGACACAGACCCTGGTTGGTGAAAAAGGTTAACATTGTATTGTAACTATATACAATAAAAAAAATATTTACAAGTCTCCCACCCCCTATCCCTCCCTCTCTAAATTCCGCCACAGCAGCTCTATTACCAGCAGCACCAGCCTGCTGTGGGTCTCCTGCTGCTCCCCCACAGAGTGCCGCAGTGCTGCCACCTCCTGCAGCAGCTGGTTGACTAAAGCAACCAGATGCTGCAGGAGCTGCAGTACTGCGGCACTGTTGTCTGTAGCTGCTGGTGCTGCTGGTGTGGGTGGAGCTGGTGGGTGCTCCTCCCCCTCCAGAGGAGGCATATCTTCCCATGTTGTTGCCGCCTCCTCCTGCTGCCGCCCTGTGTATGTAACAGGATTGTCTTTGAGATCAGCTCATCCAACATGGCTTGCATAGTGCAGGAGCTGGCTGGCCTGAGGCGGGGGATGGGGAAAGCTGTGGTGAGCCCTGGGCTATACCCATGGGGTGTGAGATGTATAAGATGACAGGGAACCCTGGATGCTGGTCTGACACAGAGTACACAGGCAGACCACAGTCATTGCTCAGCAGCATGTTTGCATTATGCTTTGTGACTATGGTTGGCTGACCATTTTGGGTTTTTTATTTTGGTTTTTTTGGGGGGTGGGGGGAGGGAAGCACATAACTTTAATATGAGGCAATAGCATCCACTAAGAGTAGGACCTCAGACAGGAATACCATGAAAGGGGGATACAGAAGTGAGGCATGTCATCTCATTCATCTCAGAGGAGGTTAGTTGGAAGTTGCAGCCACACTCATGGGAGGGTAGCTGCAACCTCAGGCCTTGATCTGGGTCAAAGGTGTTATGACTTACTAGTTGCCTATTAGCCACATGGAAACTGATATTGTACAGGACATTTGCATTATTAAATACATTTACAAATGAGTACAGGTGCCCTGTTTATAATACTTACGTCGAGCCCTGAGGCACAGTCTCGTTGCCCTGATCATGTCAGGGCTCTCTCTTTTCCTTCGGCGGAACCTCCGCCGGAGGGACTCGCGGTCCCTCCGAATGCCAAATCTTCTGCAAGATATAAGTTTGTACACCAGGAGTCAGGGGATGGCCCTTCTTGCCTTCAGCACACAAATTCATTTGGAAATCAAATAGGAGAGACTCGCAACACTGATTGGGGGGGGGGGGGGGACACACAGTATTGTAGGGATATGGGAATGTTTTTGCTTTCTAGTACATAGATTCTATTAATGAATGTGCATGTGCACATATGACTGATTACCCTTGAAAGCAGACTCCAGTTTGTGCTTACATTGCTGAGGGAGCTCTTATATGTGTAGCTACAGGAGGGGGCCCTGATAGTCCAGGAGGGGGGGGGGGGGGTGAGCAAACACTTACCTCTCTAACCTGTCCCTTATCTCACTCCAGGCTTCAATGGAGAGAGTCCTGGGGGGCAGGTGGTGGTGGTGCCTAAAGAGTACATGTCTGTGTTTGATGCACAGCTGCACCAGGTAAAGCACTTCAGCTTTGCTGAAATTGGGCTCCCTGCGGAGTGCCATGTTTCTCAGTGAATAACCATTAGAAAGCGTGCATCACCTTATATGGACGCCCATGCGTGATGAACGTCTATACATCTACAGCTCCATATATGGACGACCATCCCATATGGACAGGTCAGTATGTGCACATCTTGGCATCTATAATGGCTCCATACATCGACGGCCCTGACGCATGTGGGGCCTACGTGCGGAGTTCTCCTTATATGGAAAAGTGTGCAAACTTCATATATGCACAATAAAATATGTATTTTCCTTATATTTCCCATACCTGCATGTTCCGCAAGTACAGTGCATGTAGTTGTGAACAGCCAGGTACGGGGAAAATATAAGGAACATTGAGAAGTGTGAAGTACAGTAACAAGGACATGTTTCTCATAATTGCTGTATTTTTCGTATACTTTGGGCGCCCCTGATTTGGCCGTTTTCAACTCTGATAATGGATTGTCTAAGGGCGCCCATCTTCCTATACTTTGGGCGCCCTTGATTTGGCCATTTTCAACTGCGATAATGGAATGTCTAAGGCCGCCCATATTATTTTTCGATTATACTGCCTTATTTTGGCCGGCTTCGTTAGGGCGCCCAAATTCAGATTTAGCCGAACTTTCGATTATGCCCCTCCACATGTCCTACGAAAGCTTTCACAAAATACTGAAAACATTTCTATGTAGGAAATTCCTGATGACAGATGTAACTTAAAGCTGCGCAGTTGGTCACTTGATCTCGTATTACTCTCCCCAACGTAGCTTTGTAAAACTCACCCACAGATTTTGTGTATAAATTCAAGAAGCCATCCACTGTCATAAATACTTAAAAAGTGACAGTAGGAATATTAAGAATAACAACTATTTTCCATTTGCTTTTCTTTTTGGCAGTGCTCAAACACTTTCCTTTCTTTTATCCAGGGACATCATCACTGTCTGTAAGCACTTTGGGAGAAGGCTCTTAGTATTTTGTGGGATAATTTCTAGAATTTCTGTGGGACCTGAAAGCTACATTTTAAAAGAAATTTTCTGATAGACTTCCGTTTGCAAATTCAGAACCTATAGCACCACAGGCAGTTTACAATCCACCTTACAATCGAAAGAGAAAAACGCCTATATTTCGACCTAAATCTGGAGATGGACGTCTTTCTCTCGCAGGTGCCCAAATCAGTATAATCGAAAGCCGATTTTGGGCATCTACAACTGCACTCCGTTGTGGGAACGAATAAAGTCGATGGAGGCGTGTCAGAGGCGTGGTGAAGGCGGGACTGGGGCATGGTTATCGGCCGAGCAGAGATGGACGTCTTTAACTGATAATGGAAAAAAAAGGCGTTTTTACCGCAATTTGGGTCACTTTTTTGGACCCTTTTTTTTCACGAAGTCCCCAAAAAGTGCCCCAACTGACCAGATGACCACTGGAGGGAATCGGGGATCACCTGCCCTGACTCCCCCAGTGGTCACTAACCCCCTCCCACCAAAAGAAACCCACTTTACAAACTTTTTTTGCCAGCCTGTATGCCAGCCTCAAATTCCTCAATGACAGCAGAATGTGTTCTATCTTCTGACAGCCTTTCCCTGGTTCTGATGTGGGTCTCAGATGAGTGTGACACCTTTTCTGTTAAGGGCACTGCAGACTCACATCAGCAATGCATTGTGGTGGGTGTAGGGTACTGGACTCCTTGATTCTACTGGTTTGTGTTCAATGCTCACGATGTTGGTAGTTGGTAGGCTCTACTCCCATGGTGCTTTTCCCTCTGCTTACTGGGTCAGAGTGTGCCTTGTTGTGTTTCCGGTAGTCCATGAGGTAGTGGCCATTTTTGTAAGCCAGTTTTAGATCCCGGTCATGTGTTAGCCACATTACAGCACTTAGTTCTTACCTTGAATGTTGCTGAAAGAGGGCATTGTACAGCATTCTGCCAGCTCAGACCTACTGCTAATCTCAGTACTAGCGAGACTCGTTGCCAGTGGGGCACAACCTCTGATCTGCAGTTAACTGTGAGTAAACGTGCTTATTCAAATAAAGGACGTTTTCAGCGAGATTAGTCTTCAGGTGTCAACTGCTGTGCCAAGGTTATACAGCAGCAACAGGTCCTGTCCCTGGAATACTTTTAGTAGGTACTGCAGTGCACTTCAGGCAGGCAGACCCAGGCCCACCCCCCCCCCCCCACTGTAAATGGGAGGCCTCTGAAACCTACTGTACCCACATGTAGTTGCCCCCTTCACCCCTAAGAGCTATGACAGTGTTGTTCATTTGTCCCTTCCACGACCAAATGGCTTGGATTGGGATGTTTCTGAGCTGGGCGTTTTTATTTTCCATTATCGCAAAAAAAACAAACTGCCGAGCTCAGAAAGGACCAAATCCATGGGCATTTGGTCCGTTCAAACCGTATTTTCGAAACAAAAGATGGATGCCAATTTTTTTCGAATATACGGTCTGTCCCACTTCATGTACCCATTTTCGGACATAGACGCCCATGGAGATGGGCATTCACGTTCGATTATGCCCCTCCACGAGTACCACCATGTCCATCAACAGGCCTACCAATGCCCAAAATGTCCAGGAGATGGAGCAAGGTTGGCTTTGGTGGGAGGTGGAAGCCCATCTGATGATGCAAATGATTTGCCATAATCCCAATGATACAAAACCTCCATGGTGGTGGTATGTAGTCTCGTGATTTGCCTCATGAGGCTCATTGGGAAAGGGAAGGGAGTTTGGATTTAGCTCATGCTTTTTTCAGTTGTAGCTCAAGGTGAGTTATGTGCAGGTACAGTATGTACTTTTATGTCGGAGGGCTTACAGTCTAAGGGTGAAATTTGATAAAGTGGTTCCTTAAGATAGGGAACACTTAAGTGCGCAAAAGCTGCCATGTAATTGACAATTAGGTAGTTCCTAAGTTACATAGCTCCTAATTTCAAGATGGCAAAACATGGGTGGGCCATGGGTGTGTTTCCCAGTCACGCACATGATTTATAGAATAGTAAAAACTATGTGCTTCACATGATACACCCATGAGTGCCACTTACGCCTACCATTGACAAAGTGTAAGAGGACGCACCTAAAAATGGTCATGCTAATGTCGACCTTACTCTAGTATTCTTTAATTGCATCTTAGCACCCAGATGACATTATTGAATTGGTGCTAAGTGCACAACATTGGGGTGTGTAGTCTGAGGTGCCAAGTTATAGAATTGCCCTTCATGTTTGTACCTAAGGCATGACCCAAGATCAGAAGGAGCCACACACTGGTGCCCTAAGTGGTCACACACCTGTAGTGACAGCCCTGAATCCCAGTGAACTAAAGCCAAAGATGTGATTTGTAAATGTCAACCAAAAAAAAAAATGAAAACAAACCCCTATGTATCATCCAGCGGAATCGGATAAGAAATTGCTCAACATCCTATTAACTGTTGCCTTGCATTTAATTGTCTCCAATTGGAAAAATAATGTACATTTAAATTATAATGAATGGTGGAGCTATGTATGTGTGATCAGAAAATATGAAATGATTCTGGCTCACAAACACCATAGAGTTGAGTCTGTTTTAAAGACCTGGGCCCGCTTAGATTTATTTTGTCAAGATCCTCCTGGCACTAACTAATCTTGTATATTCATGCTGGTATCTAAGGATGGAACGCTGATAATGCTCTGTTCTTTTATTTTGGCTTCTTCTATTTGTCATGGATTGTTGATATTGTTTGATTTTCTGTCTGTTTTATGTTTTGAAAAACAAAACCTTTAATAAAAATATGGAAAAAAAAAAGAAATGTATTAAGTTATGTCTAATAAAAGAAATGTATCATCTTAAAAAAAAACAGAGGTGTGGACCAAATAACCCTCCAGCAGCCAGAAGATGGACAAACAAATATATTTATTGGAAAAGCACTCACATAAAACTGACATGACTGTGAACTTATATTCGTATGCAGATGATATGTTGTTCCTCGTACCAGTTTTTGAAAACTGGTCCAACACCATTTTGAAGGTGGTCAGTTGTATTGATAAGATCAAACACTACAGTTCTATTCATGGTTTTAAATTAAAGACAAGACCAAGGGGGTCTTTTACTAAAGCTTACCTCGAGTTATCTGTAGCAGGGTCCATTTTATTCCTATGGGCCTGTCCTGCAGATAACTCGAGCTACGTTTTAGTAAAAGACCCCCCCCCCCCCCCCAAGTTACTCTAGATAGCATGCAAGGGTAGCATTATCCCCGAGTATCTTCCTTTATTGAAAGATTTCTCTCTTAAAATAGATCTAACTTCCAAAATCTTTGGTGTCATTGTAGATTCCTCTCTCTCTTTAGAACCCAGGTTAATTATTTAACACAAACTGTTTTTTTTATTTTGTTTTTATTACATCAGTTCTGTTGTATCAGAAAGTATTTTGATAAACATAACTTTACTATTTTATTGCAGGCATGATTTTGAGTCACTTTGATTAGTGCAATGCTTTGCCTCCCCCCCTTGTTCCTTCTCACCCAGTACTTCCCTCGCCCTTAATTGTCTTGTCTGTCTGTATTATTTAGATTGTAAGCTCTTTTGAGCAGGGACTGTCTCTCTGTGTCAGGTGTTCAGCGCTACGCGCGTCTGGTAGTGCTATACAAATGCTAATAATAATAATGCTTTGTATGCTTTTCTTACTTTAAAACTTCATTCCAAACTACAGTTGTTGCAGAATATGGCAACAAAACTTATTTTGGGCCAAAAACGATTTGACAGCTCAACAGCTGATTAGCTGCTTTATATTGACTTCCTAGTCATTCTAGAGTTTTGTTTAAATTAGTCTGTTTAATTTTTAAAATGTTTGATGGCTGTGCTCCAGAATATTTTTTAAAATTAATTTGTTTTCCTCTTGCTTGCAGAATGTCTAAAGTTAGGGACCCGTTTCACTTGTTACTGCCTTCCTTTATTGGTATTCGATTTAAACAGGTTTTGGAAATGTCTTTTTTTTTCCAGGCACTGTAATTCTGGATTTCTCTCACTCAGGATTTACTTGGATCTTCCAGTTATCTTTCTTTTAGAAAATAATTAAAGACTGTGATAAGGCAATCCCAGGAAGTCCATCTAGGGGGTGGATTCCCAGCAAAACAACCCTTAGGGATAAAGCTTCTGGCCTTAGACCTAAGGGAAGGAAAGAAAAGGGAATGCCCTCAGGAAACAAGGATTAGGATTGTTCCTCCTAAGGCAGAGGTGGAGTTACCTTGTTTGGCAACCAGGGGAAGTCTTAGTAAGCGAGTCCAGCTCCCCTGGGTGGAAAAAGCACGATGTGCCTCATCAGGAGGAGAAGCAGGGGGGGCTGGAGCCATTCTCATCCCCAGCTGCAAATAGGCAGGCTTGAGCCAGAAGGGCAGAGAGGAAAGAGAGCACTTGGGAAGAGGAAGGTGTTGCACTCTTCCACCTGGAGGTTATGGAGTGTAGGGAGGAAGATAACCCTGACTCTGGTTGTGAAGCAGAGGGTGGTGAACTGGAATAGGAAGCCTGCTAAAGGAATTCCAGATACTGCAAAAGGCAGTTGTGGGAAGCCACAGAAAGAAGCTTCTTGGAGCCAGGAGCTGCCAGCCCTCAGTAGTGAATGGGGCAGACCACAGAAAGAAGCTTGTTGAGCACCTTTGGACTGGATACCCCTAGTGAGCAAGTAAAGGGGACAAAGACTTGGAGGAGTCTTTTGGGTTTGGACACTGTCCGTTTGCTGTTTTCCTTTTGTGTGTTACTATAACCTGTGGTTAAATATTATTTTGTTTGCCTGAAGGGGGAAGCTCATTTCAGACGGGGGAGGGGGGGGCGCAGGGTAGCCCAGAAATAGTCCACAATGCCACTGAGACCAGTACGGTCCATCCAGTCTGCCCAACAAGACAACTCATGTGTGCTACTTTTGTGTATACCCTACTTTGATTTGTACCTGTGCTCTTCAGGGCATAGACCATATAAGTCTGCCCAGCTCTAGCCCCGCCTCCCACCACCGGCTCTGGCACAGACCGTATAAGTCTGCCCAGCGCTATCCCCGCCTCCCAACCTCCAGCCCCGCCTCCCACTACTGGCTCTGCTATCCAATCTCAGAGCTTAACCGGTTCTATAAAACTTTTATAGTTCAACTAGGCTTTAAGTAAATCACATCTTCTGGAATAAACATATTCTATTAAACTTTCATCTTTTAATTTTCCTGTATATAATTACTTACAAAATATTCATTTGAAATCTAACAGCTTTTCTCTAGATTTTCACTTATTTTTCCTCTCACATTTTTTGGAAGTTGAGACAAGGCTAGTTTGTTAATGAAGCTTTTCCCTTTGTCTTTACATGAGCACTCTGAGGTAATGTTGTAGGCCACTGGTGACGTACTTAAATCCTATTCAGATACATGTAGGACAGAGTCAGGTCATGGGACTAGGGGGCTTACATTACACTGGTGTTAAAACTGCTTGATTGGAATAAAGGAAGAAAACCAGGAGTGGATCACTTTGTGGCCTTTACCTGAACTCATGTAAACTACAAGGCTGGGAGTGCTAACCAAGAGATAGAAGGGCTCAAGAGACCCGGGACCCAGGGATATTATCACAAGATGTATTTGTTTAGATGATTTATGTCTCAATGTATGTTTTTCTGTTATTTCTGTTTTGTTTTCTCCTTGTTAAACTGCTTTGAATCTCTGTTTAGAGGGAGTTAGGGGTATATAAGGAACATAACACATCACAAGTAGACAGTAAAAAATGAGGTGCAAAGACAACTATGAGCTGGCAGATTTGAGATACTAAGGACCCTTTGCCTTAGCTTTACAGTATTCTTTTGTGAAGACTCACTTTTTACTAGGTAGTAGTTGTCTTTGCACCTCATTTTGTACTGTCTACTTGTTGTGATATAGTGTATGTGATCCCTGAAGCAGGCATTTTCTCCGACAAAACAAGGTCCCAGGTTGGGCCCATCTTTTGCGAAGTGCTTTTCCAATAAATATATTTGTTTGTCCATCTTCTTGCTGCTGGAGCGTTATTTGGTCCACCCTTACTAAGTGCATAGACTACACACTCTCACATTCACCAAGGAAATAGGATATGATAGATACCTTTTAATGTGATGCCAGCAGAATAATCAGCTGACATAGCTTCTGGTTTCAGATGGACAGGCTGGGCTGGCTCTTGAGGGTCATGTCACGGCTCACAATGTTAGAGCCTTGGCAGTGTCAGTGGCCCACTTGAAGTCAGCCACTATTGAAAAGATCTGCAAGGCTGCGACGTGGTCATCTGTCCACACATTCACCTCTCATTACTGCCTACAGCAGGATACCCGACGCGACAGTCGGTTCGGGCAGTCGGTGCTTCAGAATCTGTTTGGGGTTTAGAATCCAACTCCACCCCCCTAGGCCCATTTTTTATTCTGTTCCAGGCTACACTCTCAGTTAGTTGGATAAGTTGTTAGGTTAATCTCAGTTATGTCCTCGCCGTTGTGAGGCCCAATTGACCATGTTTGTTGTTTTGAGTGAGCCTGGGGGCTAGGGATACCCCATCAGTGAGAACAAGCAGCCTGCTTGTCCTCGGAGAAAGCGAATGCTACATACCTGTAGAAGGTATTCTCCGAGGACAGCAGGCTGATTGTTCTCACGAACCTGCCCGCCTCCCCTTTGGAGTTGTGTCTTCCCTTGTCTTTGTCTTGCTACATATGAGACTGGCCGGCACGAGCCGGTTCGGGCGGGAAGACGGTCGCGCATGCGCGGTGCGCATGGGCGCGCGAGGGCTAGCAAACGTCTTTGCTAGTGAAGATTCCGATTGGAGGGGGTGCCGTGGACGTCACCCATCAGGGAGAACAATCAGCCTGCTGTCCTCGGAGAATACCTTCTACAGGTATGTAGCATTCTCTTTATGGTTGGTGTTCATTTAAATATGTTTCCTATTCATTTTACTTGTTTCTTTAGGTGCACATTGTCCCCCTCATTCTATAGAGTGCACCAAACATTTTGCGCATAACTTCAGCGCTACAATGGCAGTTACTGTATCTGCCAAAATGGGCGGGGGGGGGGGCAGTGAAACAGCAGATACACGCATAAGTAAGCTTATGTTCTGTTCTGTAACTTTGCACCCAAGTGCTCTAGTGCATATCTGCAAGGGGGGTGTTCATGTGGGAGGGGCACAAACAATTAAGTCAAACACAAATAGAAGAAAAAAACTCCATGGAAGGAAAACACCGGGCATCAAACAGTAGAGGAAAAAAGGAAGAAGCTCTCGCAGATGGTGTCCAGGAAAGATTTCTATTAACAGTCTTCAATAATAGTAAAGGGGACCTGACACGACAAGTCATGAAAGCGCTTTCCTTTGTAACCTTTACAAGTTTGTGGAGCATTAAAAGGCTGGGCTTGTTCGCAGATCACAGTATAAAAGAACATGGCCTTGCAGCGAAAGATTGCAAATAGGACACTTTGTTTCATGACTTGTCTGGGAATATGTTTGACATGACAAATTCCTAGACCCCAGATGCAGGCCGGTCGGGCTGAAACATGAGTCATGTCGGGTCCCCTTTACTATACTATTATTGAAGACTGCTGTTAATAAAGATCTTTCCTGGAAACTATCTGCGAAAGGTTCTTCCTTTTTTCCTCTACTATTTGATTCCGAGGGACACAAACAATACCACACTTAGACACGTGCATTTAAACTTCCTGTTGACATGGCGTGAGTGTGCGCACCTAAACACTGGCATGTACAGTGGTGGAAATAAGTATTTGATCCCTTGCTGATTTTGTAAGTGTGCCCACTGACAAAGACATGAGCAGCCCATAATTGAAGGGTAGGTTATTGGTAACAGTGAGAGATAGCACATCACAAATTAAATCCGGAAAATCACATTGTGGAAAGTATATGAATTTATTTGCATTCTGCAGAGGGAAATAAGTATTTAATCCCTCTGGCAAACAAGACCTAATACTTGGTGGCAAAACCCTTGTTGGCAAGCACAGCGGTCAGACGTCTTCTGTAGTTGATGATGAGGTTTGCACACATGTCAGGAGGAATTTTGGTCCACTCCTCTTTGCAGATCATCTCTAAATCATTAAGAGTTCTGGGCTGTCGCTTGGCAACTCGCAGCTTCAGCTCCCTCCATAAGTTTTCAATGGGATTAAGGTCTGGTGACTGGCTAGGCCACTCCATGACCCTAATGTGCTACTTCCTGAGCCACTCCTTTGTTGCCTTGGCTGTATGTTTTGGGTCATTGTCGTGCTGGAAGACCCAGCCACGACCCATTTTTAAGGCCCTGGCGGAGGGAAGGAGGTTGTCACTCAGAATTGTACGGTACATGGCCCCATCCATTCTCCCATTGATGCGGTGAAGTAGTCCTGTGCCCTTAGCAGAGAAACACCCCCAAAACATAACATTTCCACCTCCATGCTTGACAGTGGGGACGGTGTTCTTTGGGTCATAGGCAGCATTTCTCTTCCTCCAAACACGGCGAGTTGAGTTCATGCCAAAGAGCTCAATTTTTGTCTCATCTGACCACAGCACCTTCTCCCAATCACTCTCGGCATCATCCAGGTGTTCACTGGCAAACTTCAGACGGGCCGTCACAAGTGCCTTCCGGAGCAGGGGGACCTTGCGGGCACTGCAGGATTGCAATCCGTTATGTCGTAATGTGTTACCAATGGTTTTCGTGGTGACAGTGGTCCCAGCTGCCTTGAGATCATTGACAAGTTCCCCCCTTGTAGTTGTAGGCTGATTTCTAACCTTCCTCATGATCAAGGATACCCCACGAGGTGAGATTTTGCGTGGAGCCCCAGATCTTTGTCGATTGACAGTCATTTTGTACTTCTTCCATTTTCTTACTATGGCACCAACAGTTGTCTCCTTCTCGCCCAGCGTCTTACTGATGGTTTTGTAGCCCATTCCAGCCTTGTGCAGGTGTATGATCTTGTCCCTGACATCCTTAGACAGCTCCTTGCTCTTGGCCATTTTGTAGAGGTTAGAGTCTGACTGATTCACTGAGTCTGTGGACAGGTGTCTTTCATACAGGTGACCATTGCCGACAGCTGTCTGTCATGCAGGTAACGAGTTGATTTGGAGCATCTACCTGGTCTGTAGGGGCCAGATCTCTTACTGGTTGGTGGGGGATCAAATACTTATTTCCCTCTGCAGAATGCAAATAAATTCATATACTTTCCACAATGTGATTTTCCGGATTTAATTTGTGATGTGCTATCTCTCACTGTTACCAATAACCTACCCTTCAATTATGGGCTGCTCATGTCTTTGTCAGTGGGCAAACTTACAAAATCAGCAAGGGATCAAATACTTATTTCCACCACTGTAACTGCCAACTTACGCTCATATTCTAAAACACATTTGGCACCTTTTCGCACCCATTATAGAACTGCACTTCTTGAGTGCACAGGAACTTTATCTGTGTATGGAGGAAGGAAAGGAAGCTAAAACACTTCACCTACTCCAGGTATGAGGTGCAATTCTGAAAGCTACATCAATCGTTCGCCTGAGATTTACCCTCCAACACTGAGGTTCAAACCACCCATATTGTTTCTGTTAACTGCATGAAGAGGAGGCGTTTCCTGTGGATATATTTTGATGGGGGGGTTAGGATGGTTATAATATACCTAAATTGCATTTTCAGATCAATACAAATTATTGTGTATTAAACAAGTGCCCAGAGAAAAAGCAAGTGCAAACGTCTGTAGGTGTTTTGTACCTGTGGCAAACTTCAAAGTAAGCTGTTAGTTTCTCTCTGTATTTGCTTCACCCTGCTCATGATTTTGTAAACCTTTGTTGTATCCCCTCTCTGTCATCTCCTTTCCAAGCTGAGGAGCCCCAGTATGTTCAGCAGTTTCTTCACAAGGAAGTCGTTCCATCCACTTATATCATTCCTATTGCTCTTCTCTTTAATTTTTCCAGTTCTTCTCTGTCTTTTTTGAGATGGGTTGACCAGAACTGATATGGATATTCACTCTTACTGTATATGGCAGAAGAATAACTTCTGTATATGGAATGTTTAATGTTTAATATGTACTTGATATACCGCCTTTCCTAGGAAGGTCAATAGATATCGAGATATACACATGGAAATATAAATAAAATGTTTACTAATATATTATGTGTCTTGCTATAGTCTCTTCTCCTGTCCTATGGAGTTGGATAACCTGCTCAAACCAGCCTGGGAAACGTGTGCCCCAGATCTCTGATCCCTCCAACCTCCCTTGCCTCATCCTCCTGCTGCTTCTGTGACCCTCCTTTCCCATCTCCAGCAGCCCACACCTTACCCTTCCCTCCTCTCCAATGTCTTCATATCTCTCCACCTCCATTCATTCCCCTACACTTCTAGAGTTAGGTCCCTGCACTAGGGCTTGATTGGTCTCATTTTTCCTTTCTCTTTCCACTCAATTCTGCCTCCTGGGTGAAGGGGGAGGAGGGTGTCGTGGAAGTCATCAAGTTGTCAACATAGTAATAGAGCGAGAGTGCACAGTCCCCGTACCCGTAGCTGCTCCCAGTTCCCTAAATGCTTCATTTGGAAATATAAAGGCGCAGGCTGAAGGGAGGAAAATCTGATGTATCCCTATGCTGAAAATCCTGGCAGAGACTTTTAATTTTTTTGGCAAAGTATGCAGCAAAATCACTGCACTTTAGTTGTGACTGGGCAGGTTGGTTCTGTTGTGGGGGTTGCAGTAGGCTGTTTGCTATGCTGAACAAGTACTTGGTTGAATTGGCAGCCTGTTCAATGCATTGAGAGAAATATTGTTTTTTGGCTGCTGTTAAGGCGTGGCAGTACTTTGTCATGTGATTCCTACAGTTTAGCCTGTCTTCATCCACTCGAGATTTACACCATCTCCTTTCCAGTTTCCGACCTTCATGCGTAAGGGTCCGAAGTTCTAGAGAAGACCAAGGTGAGCGTTTGTTAGTGGGATATAAGACCTTTTTTAGTAGTGCTGTTTTCTCTAAGGTCTTAGCTAAGTGTGTATTCCAAATATCAACCTGTTCTGACACTGTAGTTGTCTTTTCATCCACATGTGGATAGTCCAAGCCTCTAGGAAATTCTCAGCAGTCAGCTATTTTTGTCTCTGATCTCCTTCCAAACTCTGGGAGGTGCCATTTGTTTCAGGTGATCACTTAGGTAAAATTTAATTAGAAAACGGTCTGACTATGATAGGAGTGTTATTTCAATACTATTATTATCCCAGAATTCTGAGATGTCACCCCCTTTGTAGAATACCAGGTCTAGTATGTGACCCTTTCCGTGGGTTGGGAAATTGATCACATTTATTTATTTGGTTCACTTGTATCCCACATTTTCCCAGCTTATGTGAGCTCAATGTGGCTAACAAAGTTACTAGAAAATTACATAATACAACAGGATAAATTTGGTCCAGTATACAAAGGTTGCATGTGTCATCATGTCCAGGAACCTGATTTCAGGTGCCAGTGGACACAATTTGTGAATAGCCTTTTGTACGTTGCATGTAGTTATAGTTTGTTTAGTTTGTTATATATTTTTTATTATGTGTGTTGTTTTGTACTCCACTCTGGGTAAGAGGGGAATATAAATATTAATAGATGAACTGAAATGATGGAAGGCAGCTGTGGTGGTGTCTGAGGTTTCCATGTAGTTTGAACTCTTCCATGATCACCATCCTGGGGTAATACAGGGTCACTTGTGTAAAAAGATCAAGGAATTTTAGCACAGATAATGTGTTGTTACAAGGTGATCGGTATACCATAAGCAGCCGAATTGGTTTCTCCTCTTCTAGCTGGATTGTAAGAGATTTTGATTCATTTACTGCTACTACTACTTATCACTAGCTGCAAGATGATGATTCTGCAGGGTTTGATTGTATCCCAAATCAAGACTACTACCCCTCTATCCTGTCTTCCTGGTCTTGGTCGATGTTGGATGTTGAAACCCGTTG
The DNA here is from genome assembly GCF_901765095.1 of Microcaecilia unicolor. Taxonomy (NCBI): domain Eukaryota; kingdom Metazoa; phylum Chordata; class Amphibia; order Gymnophiona; family Siphonopidae; genus Microcaecilia; species Microcaecilia unicolor. Next base: position 229,126,758 of record NC_044033.1, on the reverse strand, counting down.
GGCATAGTTCAGCCAGTGGTAATCCCCCACTTTCATCTAGCCAGGTTTCACTTATTCCTAAAATGTCAAGCTGCTGTTCATGGATGACATCATGGATCACTGAAGATTTCTTTGTAGCTGATCTGGCATTCACCAGTCTTACAGTTTCCAAAGGTATTCTGGGGATGCTGGGGGTAGCTTTGGTATGACAATTAGGTGATCTTTTAAGTACCGTTATAAAGGTGTTTGACTTTTGTCTTTTCTTTGGTTGGTGGGGATTGTAGTTACCTCTCCCACACACCACTGGGATCTCTGAGGTCTCAGTCTGCTGGGCCAAGGCACATTCCTTGTGACAGAAGTTCCTAAGGCAGATTTCACTGGGTGGCACTGCAGTCCACCCTGTTCATCAGCAATCTTACCAGTTGGCAATGTAGGATTAAAGGCTGTGATCTAAGAGAACAGACCTGTTTAAAGTTGTAAATTCAGACCAGGCTTGGGAAATCAAAGGCTTCCGGTTATAGAGAAACAAATGACTGTACTTTGCACGTCTATGTGAATTTCTTTGGACACAATGTAGAGGAGGTTGATGGTGGACTTTTGTTTTAACAGAATGTAACAGATTCAGAATCTTAGAAATAATTAATGTAGTTAAAACTACACAAATCAAAATGGGTGTGGCAACAAAATATACAAATATACAAAAATGTTCCACTTTCGAAAGAAATTATATCTCTAGGATAACAATAACTGTTGATACTCAAAAAAAGGAAGGAAAAGCCTCAAAGAGCTCCAGGTCAATCCAACTTGTAGAGCTATAACGATAAAAAATGATCTCATAATCATTGGCAAAAATCTTCCATATTAACCAAATTTTCAAAAATTTAAAGCATCACCCTAAAAGTGTTCAACTTCGCTATAATCCAATTTCTATAATGTCTGATATTCTGTTCATAACCAAAAACATATCTTCAGAGGACACACTTATCTTAGAATGCGTTTTATCAGCCAGCTTCTCAATTCCCCCAGTACCAATGATGGCCAGTGTTTTGCATGATCGCACTTCTTATGGATGCATCAGAATCCATAGAACTGGGGCTTAAGAGAATAAAGAATGAAAAATCAGACTTTATAATAAATCTTTTTGGAAAAATACAGCAAAACTTACTTTCTTCTTAGCGCTATTGCTCCTAGCTGCTTACGCATGGCTCTCACTACCTTTCAAAAAATGGCTTCCTCTTATAACTGATGACATTAGACGCCAACAGCAACTCCTACCAATCAGCACAAAGCACAGCATCTGTAGGAGAAGTATATTCAAATAAAATGACACCACTCAATGCATGAATTCAAACCCACAGGCTCCAAGGAATTTATTAAATAGATCCATTCTTGTTCATGCCTTAATAATAACGTCCAACGATCACCACTTCGATCTAGTGAAGCAATCCACTGTAGAGCTAAACATCGCAGATCTTGAAAAGAATGTAGTGCATGTGAACAATGTGCTACAAGTGGAAGTCCCATTGCATGTGTCTGCAGTGACCTTTTATGTTCTGTTAATCGGGTATAAAACAAGGAAGCCACACAAAGTGTGGAGGTGCACTTAATCCTCACGAAACAATATAGGGAAAAAAAGAGAAGAGTAGGAGAAGATAGGCTCTTTCTAATCATTGGGGGAGACATATATTTGAAAAAAGTATAATATTTATTATAACAGGTTGACTCAACACAGCCGTGTTTCGGTGCCGTAGCGCCTTCTTCAGGAGTCTACAAAACCAAATATAAAACATAAATATGACTATAAATTGTGAACAACAATAATCATAGAAGAATATTATAGATATTAACATAAAAGACATCTATAAAAGCATAGATTCTAGAGAATGCATGAAATGTTTTCACAAAAGAAAATACAAATTAGCAAAATTAAGAACATGGATAAAACCGAATAAAACCAAATAAAATGTGGTGTTGCAGAAGAAAACTTAAAATCTTAAAATATGCAGAGAGATAAGGGTAGATGACACATCAATATCTAATATAATAAAACGCACCGTGAACGTTCTGAAGACAACATTCTGAAGTCACTCAAACACTCCCTGGCTGTAGGGTTCGTGGATTCATGGTGTGAAGCCAGCCAGCCGTCTCTGCCCCGCCCTCGCGTCAAACGTCATGATGTCGAGGGTGGAAAATTATATTACATTTACCTCCGTGGTGGCGGTTCCGGCAGCGCAGCGTCAGGGAAGGAGGCGGCGCTCCTGACGTCTCTAGCCTTCCCTTCGCTGTGTTCCGCCTTCTTCTGACATCAAGGATGACGTCAGAAGAAGACGGAACACAGCGAAGGGAAGGCTAGACGTCGGGAGCGCCGCCTCCTTCCCTGACGCTGCGCTGCCGGAACCGCCGCGGAGGTAAATTTAAAAAGAAAAAAAAAAAAAAAAAAAGGGATGTTGGGGGGAGAGAAGAGGGTGGGCAGTAAAGTTGAACAATGGGAGCGGGAGGGCAGGGGAGAAATGACAGCATGGATGCGAAGGGGGGGCATGGATGCGAAGGGGGGGGGAGAAGAGGGCGGGCCAGGCAGGGACATGGGAGAGAGAGGAGCATGGATGCGAGGGGGGGTCATGGAAGGGAGAGAGGGGAATTGCTGGAAAAGGATGAATGGAGGGGGCAGGGGACAGAGGAGCATGGATGGGCATGGATTGGGAGGGCAGGGCTCAGGGAGAGAGGGGAATTGCTGGAAAGGGATGAATGGAGGGGGCAGGGGACAGAGGAGCATGGATTGGGAGGGCAGGGCTCAGGGAGAGAGGGGAATTGATGGAAAAGGATGAATGGAGGGGGCAGGGGACAGAGGAGCATGGATGGGCATGGATTGAGATGGCAGGGCTCAGGGAGAGAGGGGAATTGCTGGAAAAGGATGAATGGAGGGGGCAGGGGACAGAGAAGCATGGATGGGCATGGATTGAGATGGCAGGGCTCAGGGTGAGAGGGGAATTGATGGAAAAGGATGAATGGAGGGGGCAGGGGACAGAGAAGCATGGATGGGCATGGATTGAGATGGCAGGGCTCAGGGTGAGAGGGGAATTGCTGTAAAAAGGATGAATGGAGGGGGCAGGGGACAGAGGAGCATGGATGGGCATGGATTGGGAGGGCAGGGCTCGGGAGAGAGGGGAATTGCTGGATAGGGATGAATGGAGGGGACAGATGGGCATGGATGGATATGGATTGCAGGGCAGGGCTCAGGGAGAGAGGGGAATTGCTCTATAGGGATGAATGGAGGGGGCAGGGGACAGAGGAGCATGGATTGGGAGGGCAGGGCTCAGGGAGAGAGGGGAATTGCTGGAAAGGGATGAATGGAGGGGGCAGGGGACAGAGGAGCATGGATGGGCATGGATTGGGAGGGCAGGGCTCAGGGAGAGAGGGGAATTGCTGGATAGGGATGAATGGAGGGGACAGATGGGCATGGATGGATATGGATTGCAGGGCAGGGCTCAGGGAGAGAGGGGAATTGCTGGATAGGGATGAATGGAGGGGGCAGGTGACAGAGGAGCATGGATGGGCATGGATTGGGAGGGCAGGGCTCGGGAGAGAGGGAAATTGCTGGATAGGGATGAATGGAGGGGACAGATGGGCATGGATGGATATGGATTGCAGGGCAGGGCTCAGGGAGAGAGGGGAATTGCTGGATAGGGATGAATGGAGGGGGCAGGTGACAGAGTAGCATGGATGGGCATGGATTGGGAGGGCAGGGCTCAGGGAGAGAGGGGAATTGCTGGAAAAGAATGAATGGAGGGGGCAGGGGACAGATGGGCGTGGATTGGGAGGGCAGGGCTCACACTCTCTCTCTCATATACAATGTCTTTCTGACTCACACTCTCACACACTCTGTCTCACACTGTATCACATTCACTCTCTATGTGCCACACAGTCACTCACACACTCGCTTGGTCTCATACACTCACTCTCACAGAGAATCTATCTCACACACACTCTCTCTCTCGCACACACACACACACACTCTCTCTCACACTGTGTCTCACATACACACTTGCACACACTCTCATTCTCACACACACACTTTCAAAAACACACTCACACCCAGACTCACTCTCTCTCTCACACACACACACTCACACTTTCACTCTGTCTCTCACACAGTCACTCTCACATACACTCTCCCAAACATACACACTCCGAGGAAAACCTTGCTAGCGCCCGTTTCATTTGTGTCAGAAACGGGCCTTTTTTACTAGTCATATATAAACTCTAAATAAAGAATTTTTTAAAAAAAGCAGAAAAACTGTAAATGAACACAGTGACATGGTTAACACATTTGTAAAAAGGAAGCAAGAAAATAGTACCAACATTATCCACTGTAGGAAGTATACATGTACTTCTAATGATGTGGAACAACGAAAAAATGCATATATGTAAGCAAAAGAAATAATGTAATACTTATTGCATAAACAATGGAACCACAGTTATGGTACTAAATATTCCAAAGTATATACTTTTACAGTTAATACATATGAATGGATTTCAGAATAACATAAAACCTTGAAGAAATATATTTTAAAAAATGTAAAAAAATATATATATGTATGTATATGTGTATGCATGTGTATATCAAATGCTGAATGCATGATTGTTAGTGGTTGCTCAAAACACTGCCCCACATGTAACATAGCTCTATAAAAATGATAATAAGTTAACAAAACACACTTTTAATATACGATATATATCAACATGATTCCATAGTAGGTAGAAAGTCAAAAAGAAAAATGAAAGAAACAAAAGGATTGAAAAATAAAATTGTGAAAAAAAGGGGTTAGTATCTGAAATGCTTTTCTAATTAACATATCTTCTGGCTGCTGGAGGGTTCTTTAGTCCACCCTTACTATGTGCATAGACTACAGACTCTCACATTCACCCAGGAAATAAGATATAATAGATACCTTTAATGTGATGCCAGCAGAATAATCAGCTCATACAGCTTCTGGTTTCAGATGGACAGTATTCATTGCAGTCTCTACCCTCCCATGCAAAGGGAAGGAGTAATGAAGGGTCTGCCTGTACAGACTTAGCTATATCTCCACAGTGCACAGAGATGGAATATCAGAACAAAAAGTCAAAGAAAAGAAAGAAAAAAGCTCCAATGAAGTTTCCCCTAAAAAATACCAGTGCATAGTGCGGTTATATTCCTGCTCTGCCCAGCCCAGGTGGGGCAGAACCTGACCAGGATGACCAGTTAGAACATGCACATTTGAACAGAGCCTGGCCAGAGTAATATGTGTACTTACATAGAAAAAGAGCCTGTTTCCTTAGTACTAACTGATGAGGGGTCTTTGATTGTGGTAGGGGATTCAGAGACAAAGTAGTGTAAACATGGGCACCTAAAAAAAAAAAAAAAAAAACGTGAGGCTAAAAGGATGTAAAACCCCCATCCTCCAAATTTCTCCCTTCCTTCCACCTCATATCCCACCATTTCTCTCTCCTTTCTGCTGCACTGGGTTGAGGGGTGGGGGAGAGGTGGAAGAGAGATGGCTGACAGGGAGGGCACACCCTGAGGCTGGGGGATATTTACCTACAGGGCAGCAGGCTCTTCTGCTGTGGTTGATTCAAATTCTATTTTTCTATTATTTGCCACTCCTTGAAAGCTGCTACCTGAGACTTCAGTGTCAGTTGGTCTGATTATTGAGCCACACCTGCATAAGATTGCAGCAAGGTTAAAGTAGAAACCACAAATATTTACTTTCACTTTCAGACAGAGAAGGAAGAGAAGCAGGTTTAAGGTGAAAAAATGTATACTTATGCTGTAAAACTTAGGAAAAACAGTGTCCGACGTCCTTGTATTCATAATGTTTTGTTAGTAAACATTTAGATGGACAAATTAACATGTTTCTTGTTTTACATTTCAGAATATCTTCATTATGAAGGAGAGGAGTCAGAGATTCGACATATCTTGTGGGATCTGCACTTCCTGAGACTACAGAGACTATTCTGAGAAGACCATGAACATGAACATGAGGTAGAGTAAACTCTCCAAACACCTTCAATTGTTCTGATAAACCTCGCTGCTCTCCCCCAAACTTTTCAGTACATTTACAGAAGGGGAGTGAGGGGAGTTTTGCCACTTAGAGTGACTGGCTATGTACTGAGTGTGGGATATGAGACAGTGTGCAGGGTGAAGAAACTGTCATCTTTCCAAACAACCTTCAGAATCATATCGGCAAGATACGTGTACCTGTAACCCTACAGGGCGCCTTCCTCTAAATATAGGATAGAAGGGAGATGGTGGTGCTGCAGGACTGTTATAATTTTCACAACATTTTTAAAAAGTAAATTTCCATCATGAAATAACATAAACCTAATTTTATAAAACCAGGTATGCCCAGAGCAGAACATTTGACCACACCATTCTGGTACTGAAGATACATGGTCCTAAAAGCAAGTGGGGGTGGGGTGGGGAGGGGAATGGTCCCTCCTGAAATCACTAGAAATGGTGTCTTCCCCTCCTGCATTACCCTTGCCCAGATCCTCCCTTGTCTTATGTGCCCTCTTACTTCCACTGCTGTACCTTACTTAGCCCTGCAGCTGGAACATTGCTTCTTCTCTAAGTGATTTCCACTGCGGACTCTTCCAGCACTTGTGCACTAACAGGCCCTGAAATGTCCCACCTTTTCTGGCACAAGCTTCCTGTCACTATAAAAACCCAGGGAGAGGGAGGGCATCACACAAGGTCTGTCAAATGCACAATTGCTGAAAGGTCCCATGCTACAGACTTACAGAAGAAGCATTGCTGCACAGTGTGGGGTAATCTAAGGCACAGGCCTAGATCAAAGCTGGCAATTGCAGCAACTCTCCCATTTGTGCTGTGTAACACTATATCAGTAAACCCTGCTCTATTCCAGGATTGAGATACCCCACCTACACACACATACACATACATGCACACACATTCTCTGTCCCTGAGCCTCAATTTCTCTTGATGTCAGTGTAACTTAATTTCACTGTATTGTAGGTAATATGATTGTATTATTTTCAGAGGACCTAGAGATGGATTTTCTTGAAATATCTTGGAGAAGAGCTCTCTTCTCTCTTCTCGGCTTTGTCCTTCTGTTGACTTGTCGTCACTTCCAGAATGTAAATGCAGGTGAGAGTCACTCCAATGTGAAATTTTACAGCTTGATTTATTGTTACTATCAGCATTTATGTGCTGAGTGGACTGAGATTATCTTTAAACATTGTGAAATTAGAGACTTTTTAGCTTGACCACCTAGCAATTTTCACACACTCAAAAATTTTTGCACTGTAAAACTATCGCTATTTGGAAAAAAAAAAAAAAAGAAAATGGGTACCAGCTTACTGTTAATGATGTCACAGTGATGTGGACTTTTGTAAACAATAATTTGAGTTTGAGTAATTTATATTTGATAATATGATGATTGTGAGGGGAGCGAGTAGTGTAGGGGCAGGAAACACTCTCTCACTGATGAAGTTCAGCCTTCTTTCAGCAGATGGTGCTAGTCTTCTGAGTCTTAGTTCAGCCACCCAGCAGCAGGTGGCGCTAGGCGGCAGAGACTGAGCCTGAGTCAGAGGGTCAGGGCTCAGGCCAGGAGGGAGCTAAAAGCCCTCGGGCAGTTCAGAGAGAGGAGGCCCCCGATACACAGGGCGGGTCTTAGCAAGTGCGGGGCCCTATGCAGACCAATTTGATGGGGCCCCCTCCCTAGCTCCAGGGCCGGCCACCCCTCCCTCCAAGCTCCCAGACCACTCCCTCCGAGCTCCAAGGCCCCCAGCTCCAGGGCCTCCCTCCCTCCCAGTCATTTTTTAACATTCCCCTCCAAAATCCAGTACTAGGTATGCCGAGAATACAAAACACTCAGGACCTATAGAGCAATTCTACCATACCATAAGTAGTCATTTCTACTAAATCACACAAAGAAAAGGAAAACATCTTAAAACACTACAGTGAGCACTACAGCATCAATTCACCTATTGTAAAATGAAACCAGACAGAATAGTACAGATCGTTGTCAATCCTGCACAGTCAATGCCAAGTGAAAGCCATGTCTTTTTCACAAACACAGATACACCCTAATCCACTATAGAATAAGTAGTAATATTAAAACTTTCTATTGAGAAAAAAATTAAACTGAACCCCCAAGATGCCAGACTCTGCATACAATGCAACACCACAGAAACAGAAAATGTCCCCTAGTACTGTGCAAAATATAAAGACAGCAGATGTAAATTTGAAAAAAAACCTAACAAATACCAATCACTACTTTACAAATTAACAAATAGAAATAAAACAAATATAGAAAATAAAATAATACCATTTTATTGGACTAATAGACTTAGCTTTCAGAGGCCAAAACATCCTTCCTCAGGTCAATATAGTATAGTGCTGTTACAGTATCCTATCCTGACCTGAGGAAGGGGGTTTTGTTCTCCGAAAGTTAGACAAAATGTATTAAAATTAGTCCAATCAAAAGATTACCTTGTTTACATGTTCTATATTATAAACATTTATTAACACATCTACAATACTACTTTATCCTAAAGCAAAAAAATAAAAATATATATTTTATTTACAGTTTGTTGTCTCAGGTTTCTCCTTTCCTCATCTTCTTTTCACTGTCTTCCTTCCATCCAGCATCTGTCTTCGGTCTCTCTCTGCCATCCAGTGTCTGCCCTCTCTGCTGTCCCCTCCATCCAATATCTGCCCTCTCTCCCTGCTCCTTCCATCCACATCTGCCCTCTATCTCTGCCCCTTCCATGATCCATCCACCATCTGCCCTCTCTCTCCCCTTTCTATCCCTTCCATCCACTGTCTGCCCTCTCTCTCTCTGCCCCTTCAATCCACCATTTGCCCTCCCTTTGCCATCCATCCAGGGTTTGCCCTCCCTCTCGCTCCCCCATCCAGGATCTGCCCCTCTCTCCGCCCCTTTTTTCAGCCCCCAGTTCCAGCCCCACTATCCCACCAGTCCCGAGCTTCAGCCCCCCAGCCACTTCTCCCTGTCCCCTTTTCAGCCCCCAGTCCCAGCCTCCAGTCCCAGTGCTAGCCCCCTTATCCCACCTACCCTCCTTTTCAGCCCCCAGTTCCAGCCCCCTTCATCCACATGCCTTGTATTAGGGCCCCCTTTTCAGAACCATTCTCCCACCTGACCCACGCATGCCCCATTTTCCCACCAGCCCCAGGCCCCATATGGCCCCTTCTCAGACCCCAGTGACAGTCCCCTTCTCCCATCCAAGAACCCCAGTCCCCTCCCCACCCGTCCCCTTCAACCATCCAAGAACCCCCTCCCCGCCCCCTTCTCCCATCCGTGATCCCCTCCCCAACCCCAGTCCCCTTCAACCATCCAAGAACCACCTCTCCACCCCCTTCTCCCATCCATGAATACCCCTCCTACCTCAGTCCCCTTATCCCATTCAAGAACCCCAGTCCCCTCCCCACCTGTCCTCTTCTCCCATCCGAGAATCCCCTCCCCAGTCCCCTTCAACCATCCAAGAACCCCCTCCCCACCCCTTCTCCCATCCGTGAATACCCCTGCCCCCTCAGTCCCCTTATCCCATTCAAGAACCCCAGTCCCCTCCCCACCTGTCCTCTTCTCCCATCCGTGACCCCCTCCCCAACCCCAGTCCCCTTCAACCATCCAATAACCCCCTCCACACCCCCTTCTCCCATCCGTGAATACCCCTCCCACCTCTGTCCCTTTATCCCATTCAAGAACCCCAGTCCCCTCCCCACCTGTCCTCTTCTCCCATCCGTGACCCCCTCCCCAACCCCAGTCCCCTTCAACCATCCAATAACCCCTCCCCACCCCCTTCTCCCATCCGTGAATACCCCTCCCACCTCAGTCCCCTTATCCCATTCAAGAACCCCAGTCCCCTCCCCACCTGTCCTCTTCGCCCATCCGTGACCCCTCCCCAACCCCAGTCCCCTTCATCCATCCAATAACCCCCTCCCCACCCCTTCTCCCATCCGTGAATACCCCTCCCACCTCTGTCCCCTTATCCCATTCAAGAACCCCAGTCCCCTCCCCACCTGTCCTCTTCTCCCATCCGTGACCCCCTCCCCAACCCCAGTCCCCTTCTCCCATCCGTGATCCCCTCCCCAACCCCAGTCCCCTTCAACCATCCAATAACCCCCTCCCCACCCCCCTTCTCCCATCCGTGATCCCCTCCCCAACCCCAGTCCCCTTCAACCATCCAAGAACCCCCTCTCCACCCCCTTCTCCCATCCATGAATACCCCTCCTACCTCAGTCCCCTTATCCCATTCAAGAACCCCAGTCCCCTCCCCACCTGTCCTCTTCTCCCATCCGAGAATCCCCTCCCCAGTCCCCTTCAACCATCCAAGAACCCCTCCCCACCCCTTCTCCCATCCGTGAATACCCCTCCCCCTCAGTCCCCTTATCCCATTCAAGAACCCCAGTCCCCTCCCCACCTGTCCTCTTCTCCCATCCGTGACCCCCTCCCCAACCCCAGTCCCCTTCAACCATACAATAACCCCCTCCCCACCCCCTTCTCCCATCCGTGAATACCCCTCCCACCTCTGTCCCCTTATCCCATTCAAGAACCCCAGTCCCCTCCCCACCTGTCCTCTTCTCCCATCCGTGACCCCCCTCCCCAACCCCAGTCCCCTTCAACCATCCAATAACCCCCTCCCCACCCCCTTCTCCCATCCGTGAATACCCCTCCCACCTCTGTCCCCTTATCCCATTCAAGAACCCCAGTCCCCTTCTCCCATCCGAGAATCCCCTCCCCAACCCCAGTCCCCTTCAACCATCCAAGAACCCCCTCCCCACCCCCTTCTCCCATCCGTGATCCCCCCTCTCCACCTCCCCATTTGAGAACCCCCACCCTTCTCACATCTGAGTCCCTCCCCCGACCCACCTACCAGCTGAGCTCAATTCTGCCGCCCACCACCCTCACTGCCTTTAAAAAAAACAATTTGGAAGCGTCGGAGAGACAGTGACAGGCAGCACCTCGGTCTGCCCTGCTAATAAAAATCTCTTCAACATCGTTCGGGTCTTCCCCACATTGAGTCTCGCCCGCCCTCGCGGTAATTGGAAGTTACCTCAGAGGAGGGCGGGACTCAATGTGGGAAGGCCCAATGACGTCGAACAGATTTTAGTAGCAGGGCGGGCAGACGCGAGGCGCTGCCTGTCACTGTCTTCGGCGCTTCCAATTTACGTTTTTAAAGGCAAGAGAGCAGCGACTCAGAGCACCCCCCCCCTCCCGCTGACATCGGGGGGGGGGGGGGGGGGGGGGCGACCGCACTGGCCTTATTCTACAGCTTCTGAAGCTGAATTTTGTCTAACCGTGATCAGAGCACAGACCGCAAAAGTCTGCCCAGTACTGGCTTTGTCTCCCAATTACCGGTTTTGTTTCCTGATCTCTGCTAAGCTTCTTTAGATCCATTCTGTCTAAAGAGGATTCTTTTATGCTTATCCCACACTTTTTTGAATTCTGTTACTGTTTTCATCTCCACCACCCCCTGTGGGAGGGCATTCCAGGTATCTATCACCCTCTCCATGAAAAAATACTTTCTGATATTATTCCTCAGTCTGCTGTCTTTCAACCCTAATTCATGTCCTCTCATTCTAGTGCCTTCCTGTCTCTGGAAAAGGTTTGTTTGCGGATTAATACCTTTCAAATATTTGAAAGTCTGTATCATATCACCCCTGTTTATCCTTTTCTGCAGGGTATACATGTTCAGGTCAGTAAGTCTCTCCTCGTATGTCCTCGCAACGCAAATCTCATACCATCTTCATTGCTTTTCTCTGAACCGCTTCTATTCTTTTTACATCCTTAGTAAGATAGGTCCTCCAAAACTGAACACATTACTCTAAGTGGGGCATCACCAACGATTTGTAGAAGGGCATCAATACCTCCTTTCTTCTACTGGTTATACCCCTCTCTATGCAGCCTAGCATCCTTCTGGCCACGACCACAGCCTTGTCACAGTGTTTCATCACCTTCAGATCCTTGGACACCATCACCCCAAGGTCCCTGTCCTGAGCCAAACTTACCAATCTCTCCCCTCCTATCTGCTACATCTCTTTTGGATTTCTGCACCTCAAGTGCATCACTCTGCACTTCTTGATATTAAATTTTAACTGTTGACAATGCTATAAACCAATAAAGTTTGTTGTATAAAAGCCCACACACTCCTTGTTCTGTGAATCCATTTTTTTTTTTTTTGCTTGAGATTTGATAAATGGTAGTCTTGCCTTTCTGTAGAACTGAAGTTCATTTAGAAAAGCACATTCACCCTGGTATTCTATGGTAGTTTTGTACAGGGGAATCTTTTTGCATTGATTCTTTTTTATCTCTTAGAAATGGAACCAATGATAGAAATGCACTCTTGATATAGTAGTGGGTTAACTATTCATCTTGAATTTCCTTACTTGGAGGTTTGAGGTTTCCTTTGTCTAATTTTTTTGGATTCACAGAACCGGGAGCATCTGGGCTTTTATACAACAAACTTTATTGTCAACAGTGAAAGTTTGTTTTTCCTATTTTTTGTTTGTATTAGATTTTGACTGCCAGACCTTGACCGTTCTTCTAACTTTTGGAGATCCCTTCTCATGGTTTCTACTCCCTCCAGGGTATCCACTATATTGGCTATCTTCGTGTCATCTGCAAAAAGGCAAACTTTTCCTTCTAACCCTTCAGCAATGTCTCTCACAAATATATTAAACAGAATCAGCCCCAGAACCAACCCCTGAGGCACTCCACTACTCACCTTCTTTTCCTCCGAGCAGATTCCATTTACCACCACCCTCTGTTGCCTATCGGTCAATCAGTTTCCAATCCAATTCACCACTTTGGGTCCTAAAGTTCAGTCCTCTTAGCTTATTCATGAGTCTTCTGTGAGGGACTGTATCAAAGGCTTTGCTGAAATCCAAGTAGATTACAACTAGAGAGTGTACTTCATCCAGTTCTTTGGTCACCCAGTTGAAGTCAATAAGATTCATTTGGCAGGATTTTCCTTTGGTGATACCATGTTGCCTTGGATCCTGTAACATGTTGGCTTTTAGGAAGTTAAGTATCCTTTCCTTCAACAGCGACTCCATTATTTTTCCTACCACCAACTAGAGGCTTACTGGCTCGTGGTTTCCCACTTTTTCCTGTCTCCACTTTTGTTAAGAGGAACCACATCAGCTCATCTACAGTCATGAAGAACTTCTCCCGTCTTTCTAAAGATCTATTAAATAAATCCTTAAGAGGTCCCGCCAGGACTTCTGTGAGCTTCCTCAATATCCTGGGATGTATCCCATCCGGCCCCATAGCTTTGTCCACTTTCTGCTTCTCAAGCTGTTTATAAACACCTTCTTTTCCATTCCCAGATACTCCCTCAGCAGACAACAGCAATCCTCCTCCAGGATTTGTGTCCATGAACACCGATGAGAAGTATTTGTTTATCACATTCACTTTATCCTCATCACTCTCCACATAGCCATTGTCATTATCTTTCAGTCTTTCAATTCCATTCCTATCTTTTCTCCTTTCCCCAATTTCTCTGAGGACAAGCAGGCTGAATATTATCACCGATGGGTTGTCGTCCGTGATGGCCCAGGAGACCGGAACTTGTAAAAAGCAAAGAACTTTCCAGAAACGCGCCGTCGCTCGGGACAAGATGCACCGCGCATGCACGAGGAGCTTCCCACCCGTGACGTGAGCATGCCCTCCTCAGTTCTTTTCTATCCGTGGACTGGAGAGTTGTTTTTCGACTACGCTCTTTGTTTTCGGCTCAGGAGAACCGTTTGGGCGTTTATCGCTCTCTTTTTTTCAGTGGCTATTTGCCTTAAGTTATTTCACATTTAAAAAAAACTTAGCTAGTTTAGTTTGTTTCCTTTTATTTGTTAGTTTTCTTCATTTTTAAGGTTTCCTTACTTTTTTCGTCGCGGCCGCCTTAGGCTGCTCGGTCGGGTCTTTTTCCCCTTTTTTGTGCCTTTTTATTTGGCACCATCGAGCCTTTTAATTTCACGGCCACTATTTTCCCACTTGCTGCAACTGGACCATCTCGGGCACCGACCCCCACGCATGGTGTCTTCAGTGTCTTGGGCCAGACCATCTCCCAGCTGCCTGTAAGCTGTGTAAGTTGATGAAAAAAGGACCCAAGTGGCTTGAGAGGCTCAGCATGAGAAACGTTTTGCACATCGGTTCGGTCCTTTGACATCAGCATCGACATCGGCACTGAGGTCAGCGGCATCGGCGTCAACGTCGAGGGAAGCAGTGACACCAAGAGTCCAGGTAATGGCTGCCAAAAGACCGCATTGAGCTGGGAGCAGCAAGGCATCGAGTGGGTCTCCACCCATCTCGAGGCCTACTGCTGTGCAGGCCCCCCGGGAATAACCTGCATCAGACCCGGCCCCGAGGAGGCGTGAGGATTCCACGTCCTCCTCTTTGGTACTGAGGAGTCTCGATGACGGGCGTCGAGCGAAGGCTAAGAAGCACCATCATTGATCTCTTTCCATGCATGGTACCAAGAGCTCCGGAGAGCCAAGGGAGTTGGCGCCGACGCCGGGAGGACCGCTCACCCTCCATTCAGGAGGTGCCGATACGTCAGTCATCTGGCAGCCTGGTACCAGCTCTCGAGCCCCTTCAGATTCTGCAACCGACTCCTGCACTGGCCCCCCAGCCTTTTCCGATGGAAGCTCTCGATGAGTGCATCCGGCCCTTCTTCCACAGCTTCTGGAAGGGTTGCTTCGCCAGTCTGCCTCGGTGTCGGGGTGCTTGTGCTCCTATACTGACTGCAGAGGCGGCATCTGGACCATCGCCTGTGAGGAGGTCCCCCAAGCAGTACCGGCGTCGGCTGCCACCCGGGTCAATTCCCCCTCGACGCCGGTGGAGGAAGCTTCATCGGAGTCCAGGCAGGGGTCGACTTCTCGACACCCCCCTCAAGGTCGTCGATCCTCGACATCGAGACAGGATCGGGTTCAGGCTGCTCTTAGGGAGCTCTTGTCCGACACCGATGAGGAGCGCTCGTGGGAAGAGAAGGAAGACCCCAGATACTTTTCGGAGGAAGAGTTGTGTGGGGTTCCCTCTGACCCAACTCCGCCAATTGAGAGTAGAATGTCTCCACCTGAGAGTCTCTCATCTTTTGTGCGGGAAATGTCTAAGGACATTTTATTCCCTATGGAGGTTGTGGATGAGCCCAGGGCCGAGATGCTCAAGGTCCTGGATTATCCTTCTCCGCCTGCTGAGGTTGCTACGGCCCCCTTGAATAATACACTGAGGGAAGTGCTTATGCGAAATTGGTCGTGCCCTCCTTCTAGTCCAGTTGTCCCCAAAAAATCCGAGTCCCAGTATAGAGTCCATGAAGAGCCTGTAATGGTGAAGGCCCAACTTCCTCATGATTCCATGGTGGTGGACTCTGCTCTCAGAAGAGCCAAGAGTACTAGAGACTATGCCTCGGCGCCCCCAGGCAGAGAGTCTAGGACCTTGGATTCTTTTGGGAAGAGAATGTATCAGGCCGCTATGCTCGCCGCCAGGATCCAGACATACCAGCTCTACACAAGCGTCCACTTCCAGAACTCGGTGAGGCAACTGTTCAGTTTAGTTGAAGCATTTCCTCCGGAGCTTGCTGAACCTATTCACCAGGTGGTCAGGCAGAGGAAGGCTTGTCGCAAATTCCTGGCCAGGGGGTCTTGATGTGGCATCTCGAGTAGCTGCTCAAGGTATAGTGATGCGCAGACTCTCATGGCTGTGTGTCTCTGACCTGGATCAGAAGACCCAGCAGCGAATGGTGGATGTTCCTTGCCGGGGAGATAATCTTTTTGGAGAAAAAGTAGAGGACATGCTCGATCAGATAAAAAAGCATCATGATGCCATGGCTTCTCTCTCCCGCCAGACATCTTCTGCTACTGCCTCCTCTTCTAAGAGGTTTTTTGGAGGGAAGAGGAGTGCTCCCTATTCCTATAACAGACGTAGGTACACTCCTGCTGCTCGCTAGCTGGTTCAGGCTCAGCCCCAGCATGTGCGTTCCCGTCAACGCCGTGCGCCTAAGGCCCCTAGGGCTCCCCAGCAAAAGTAAGGGACGGGTTTTTGACTGATTCTAGTGCAGCATAGCCTCGGTACAAGTGTCCGTGCCGGACGGCTTGCCCTTCGGGGGGGAGGGGGGGAGGTTGATATTTTTTCACCAAATGTGGCCTCTTATAACCTCCGACAGGTGGGTTCTTCAAATAGTCCGGTTAGAATACACTCTCAATCTGGTATCCAAGCCTCCAAATTGCCCACCGGGAGCTCAGTCCTTCAGCTCCCAGCACAAGCAGGTACTTGCAGAGGAACTCTCCGCCCTTCTAAAGGCCAATGCGGTCGAACCCGTTCCACCAGGGGAAGAAGGGCTGGGATTCTATTCCAGATACTTCCTTGTGCAAAAGAAAACGGGGGGGGGGGGGGGGGGGGGGGATGTGTCCCATCCTAGACCTAAGAGCCCTGAACAAATTTCTTATCCGAGAAAAGTTCTGGATGGTTTCCCTAGGCACCCTTCTTCCCATGATTCAGGAAAATGATTGGCTATGCTCTCTGGACTTAAAGCATGCCTATACTCACATTTCGATACTTCCTGTGAGCTGGAAGTATCTTCGATTTCGGTTGGGAACTCAGCACTTTCAGTACTGTGTATTGCCCTTTGGTCTCGCATCTGCACCCAGGGTATTCACAAAGTGCTTGACAGTTGTTGCAGCATCGTTATGCAGACTGGGAGTGCATGTGTTCCCTTATCTCGATGATTGGCTGGTGAAGAGCACCTCGGAGGCAGGGGCTCTACAGTCCATGCGGATGACTATTCGACTGCTGGAGCTACTAGCGTTTGTAATCAATTATCCCAAGTCCCACCTTGTCCCAGTTCAGAAATTGGAGTTCATTGGAGTTCTGTTGGACACATGGACGTCTCAAGCTTATCTTCCCCAGGCAAGGGAAGACAATCTCTTGGCCCTAGTGTCCCTGGCTAGAGCGTCTCAACAGGTCACAGCTCGGCAGATGTTGAGACTTTTAGGGCACATGGCTTCCACAGTTCATGAGACTCCCATGGCATGCCTACATATGAGACCAAACAAAAAAAACAGCACCACGGGCCTTTAAAAATGGAACACAGTTCTTTAATGAATGAGCCTTGACAAAAAGACCCATTTTGATACAGAAAGTGAAAGTGCCTTGGTGCTTTGTAGCTTTTACTACATGAGACGTGGGGTAAGGAATAATATATTGTAGAGGAATATATTCGAGTTAATCCCCAAGTTTTCCACGTCATCACTGTGTATTCTATGTAGACCCCTGACGCAGGTGCTAGTCACCGAAACACGGCCCGTGTCGGGTCTTTTTGTCAAGGCTCATTCATTAAAGAACTGCGTTCCATTTTTAAAGGCCCGTGGTGCTGTTTTTTTTGTTTGGACTTTAGTTTGTACTTTGTTCCCTCTCTTTTGTTACATCCATGCCTACATATGAGATCAGCTCAATGGACCCTAGCTTCCCAGTGGTGCCAGGCCACAGGGGATCTAGAGGATGTAATCCATCACTCCACCAAGTTTTGCAGATCCCTTCAGTGGTGGACCATTCGATCCAATCTGACCTTGGAACGTCCATTTCAAATTCCTCAGCCTCAAAAATTGCTGATGACAGATGCATCCCTCCTGGGGTGGGGAGCTCATGTAGATGGACTTCACACTGAGGGAGCTTCCTGGAATTACGAGCGATCTGGAACTCTCTCAAGGCTTTCAGAGATCGGCTGTCCAATCAAATCATTCTAATTCAGACAGACAATCAGGTTGCTATATATTACACCAACAAGCAGGGGGGCACTGGATCTCGCCCTCTGTGTCAGGAAGCCGTCCGGATGTGGCTTTGGGCTCACCACCACGACATGTTTCTCCAGGCCACATATCTGGCAGGCGTAAACAACAGTCTGGCCGACAGACTAAGCAGGATAATGCAACCTCATGTGGCCACTGAACATGGATGACGTCCAAGCGTGGGGCACCCCCTCGGTGGATCTTTTTGCCACTCAAATCAATCACAAGGTCCCTCAGTTCTGTTCCAGACTACAGGTGCACGACAGACTAGCGTCAGATGCCTTTCTCCTACATTGGGGAACAGGCCTTCTGTATGCATATCCTCAAATAACTCTAGTAGGGAAAACTCTGCTGAAACTCAAGTAAGACCGTGGAACCATGATTCTGATTGCACCTTTTTGGCACCGTCAAATCTGGTTCCCTCTTCTTCTGGAGTTGTCCTCCGAAGAACCGTGGAGATTGGACTTTTTTCCGACCCTCATCACTCAGAACGAGGGGTCGCTTCTACATCCCAACCTTTAGTTTCTAGCTCTCACGGTCTGGATGTTGAGAATGTTACCCATCTGTGGTGAGACTTCACACAGTATCAAAATACCTCTAATATGTAGTCGCGCCAGCCGAGGGAACTAACTGTGCTCAGGTCACCAGAGACAGAGTGAACATAGAATAAAACATCATCCTTAAAAGATAATACCGGATGAATCCATAAAGGTGAACATAAATTCCTGTGAATGGAATCAATTTGATTTACAATAAATCCAGATATTACTCCCTTATATATGTAACAAGAAATTATTTATTAAAGTGGAATGAAATTATTTAACTGTACTGGTAAACAGAAAGAAATACTCTTCAGTTAGATTGTACAGGATTAGACCAGTAAAACTGCTGATTCCCTACTGGATCCAGTATACACTCTACTTTCTTTACTAACCAAACCTTTAGTCTCCTAACCAAATTGCAAGTCAGTATAACACTTCAAAGATTTCCAACTCAAAATATGAATGTTCCTTAGGTGTATTTCATGTAAAATCTCAGTTCACTTGTGTGGTAAACAGGAGTTTCAGAAAAAATGTGAATTCTCTCTCTCTGTACTTAGCTGAAGGAAACTTCCAATTGCAGACTCAACTTCCAGTTGCAGACTCAGTCTTCAAGAGATCTCTCCTTTAAAAGTTGTCTTCTTCCTAAACTTAAACTAAAAATAAAATAAAAGGAGAAATACTGCCTCCCTGCAGTGAGTGTGTCTTTTAGATCAGCCTGCCTGAAACTGGAACCTGGACTGAGTACTAAACTATGAAAAAATAAAATAAATTGAATTTCCTCAGTTCTAATTTCCTAAGTAGCTTTATTATAACTTTACCCTGACTATCTAAAAAGCAACCCTTTTTGTTTCTTCCAAGCTGCTGAGATCTTGAAGCCCACTGCTGGATCTCATATACACACACACACATTCATAGATCCACTCCCCTCTCAGCAGAGAAAACTCAAGCTTGTAAATCTCAACCAATCTCTTTCAGAAATAAATCTTTTTCCATAAATGTTTAATGATTTCTGCTCCTTACTATTAGGACCAAATCAACTTGGAAACTCACAATCCTTTCCTCAGGAGAGAGAACTAAAACTTTCAAATCTAGTACAAACCTCTCCTCAATTTCCTGGGAATCTTTAGTCAAAAACACTAGATAAACCCTTCGTTTTTGGATCAAACTCCACATTTTTGATCAGAGTCATGCCCTAGCATTAAGACTGTAAACATTTCTAACTATTTTTACCCATAAATATGCAAATGAGAACCCCCCAAAAACGGACTAATTTGCATATGATTTAAACAAATTTGAGTACATAGCATATCAATCCCATCTCCTAACACCTAAATTCTGCAATTAGATTTAATGCAAATACTTTTAAAACTTATTTTTAGCACTTTTAAAATCTTAGGTGTCAGTGCAAATCTCTATGGTATGTTCTGTTCATGCATACAAAAAGAGAAGTCCAAATCTCCCGTGAAGACAAAACAAAACACAAAAAAAGGCGGAAGACAACCCAAAACAGACCAAAAACAAGGGAGTTAGAGCGCCAGAAAAGTTTAATAGGACCCTACACGGTCCATGTTTCGGCCAGCAGGCCTTCCTCAGGGGTCCTGAATCTGACGTTTACAGGTACTCCTCCAAGATATTCATGAAACAAAACTGGGTTGTTATGTTCCAATAGTTGATTTGTATTGTACTGTCCGCTCCAAAAATGCAAGGAAGACAAGGGTAAACTAGCCTCTGCTGGGAAACAGCATCCTCCATGCTAGAAGCACAATAGGTCTGTTTTGGGTTGTCTTCCGCCTTGTTTTGTGTTATGTTCTGTTCATGTGCAGGAGTCTCTATGGTATCAACTGCTCATGTGCAGGAGTCCTCCTGGCTGAATATTTCCATAGCAACTCAGGACACCTCTAGCAACCCCCCCCCCCCCCCCCCCCCCCGCTCTCTCAGCAGTAAGGTAAACACATTCAACCAATTTATACAACTGGTTACAAGAACTTAGAAGTTGCCTCTTTAGGCCTTTCAGAGGGTGTCTCCTGAGTCTTGCTTGCTTCCAGGAAAGATTCCATGAAAAAGTGTTATTCTTTTAAATGGAGGAGGTTTGCCGTCTGGTGTAACAGCAAGGCCCTAGATCCTTTTTCTTGTCCTACATGGACCCTGCTTGAATACCTTCTACACATATCAGAGTCTGGTCTCAAGACCAACTCCGTAAGGGTTCATCTTAGTGCAATTAGTGCTTATCATCAATGTGTAGAGGGTCAGACTATCTCTGGACAGCCTTTAGTTGTTCATTTCATGAGAGGTTTGCTTTTGTCTAAGCCCCTTGTCAAACCTCCACCAGTGTCATGGGATCTCAACGTCGTTCTCACCCAGCTGATGAAAGCTCCTTTTAAGCCACTGAATTCCTGCCATCTGAAGTACTTGACCTGGAAGGTCATTTTCTTGGTGGCTGTTACTTCAGTTCATAGAGTCAGTGAGCTCCAAGCCCTGGTAGTGCATGCACCTTATATCAAGTTTCACCATAACAGAGTAGTCCTCTGCACTCACCCTAAGGTCTTGCTGAAGGTGGTGTCGGAGTTCCATCTGAATCAGTCAATTGTCTTGCCAACATTTTTTCCCCGTCCACATACCCGCCCTGGTGAGGACAAGTTGCACACATTGGACTGCATTGGCCTTTTACGTGGAGTGGACTAAGCCCTACAGACAGTCCGCCTAATTGTTTGTTTCATTCAATCCCAACAGGAGGGGAGTCGCCATTGGAAAATGCACCATCTCCAGTTGGCTAGCAGATTGCATTTCCTTCACTTATGCTCAAGCGGCCATGTCACGGCTCATAATGTCAGAGCCATGGCAGCATCAGTGGCTCACTTGAAGTCAGCCTCTATTGAAGAGATTTGCAAGGCTGCAACGTGGTCATCAGTCCACACATTCACATCTCACTACTGCTTTCAGCAGGATACCCGACGCAACAGTCGGTTTGGACAGTCAGTGCTGCAGAATCTGTTTGGGGTTTAGAATCCAACTCCACCCTCCTAGGGGCCATTTCTGTTTTGTTCCAGGCTGCACTCTCATTTAGCTGTGTTTCTTTTCAGATCAATCTCTGTTATGTCCTCGCCGTTGCGAGGCCCAGTTGACCAATGTTAATTGTTTTGAGTGAGCCTGGGGGCTAGGGATACCCCATCGGTGATAATATTCAGCTTGCTTGTCCTCAGAGAAAATGAAGATACACACCTGTAGCAGGTATTCTCCGAGGACAGCAGGCTGAATATTATCACAACCCTCCCTCCTCCCCTTTGGAGTTGTTCCTGTTTTATATTTTGCTTTTTTATTTAACTGAGGAGGGCATGCTCGTGTCGCGGGCGGGAAGCTCCTCGCACATGTGTGGTGTGTCTTTTCCCGTGCAACGGTGCGTTTCTGGAAAGTTCTTTGCTTTTTACAAGTTCTGGTCTCCTGGGCCGTCGCGGACGACGACCCATCGGTGATAATATTCAGCCTGCTGTCCTTGGAGAATACCTGCTACAGGTATGTTTCTTCATTATATCTGAAAAAGGTCTTGTCATCTCTCTTAACATATTTAGCCATTTTTTTCTTCTGCCAGAGCTTTCATTAGACATATTTCCCTCTTCGCTTCTTTGAGTTTAATCCAATAATCTTGTCCAGTGGTGTGCTGGTAAATTTTTAACAACAGGCTCTCTCCCCGGGTATAGCCAGCCCTGCAATTTATTTTGTTGGGGGGGGGGGGGGCGCAGAGGCCCCTGTCTACCTCTGCCCCCCCCCCAAATTGCAAGGCTGGCTAAACCCAGGAAGAGAGCCTGGGAGGGGGCAATGCATTACTCTCTCCAGAAAAAAGAAAGATGTTATATGCTCCCAGGTTCCAATCTAATTCATGTTTAATGTGGGATAAAATGCCAAAAATAAGTAAATAGATAGATAGAAACTCTGAATGTTGAGCACCTGATTCTCATAATATGATGTCTGTTTTAGTGGACCTTTTTCCAGGAGAAAAAAAATCTCTGCAAGCATATAACACATGCTAGGGTGTCCCTGTAACCAGCCCCTCCTCCAAATGACACACTAATTACGATTTATAACAAATTACTACTCTACCTATAAAAAGTTATACTTTCTCTAGTACATTTGTATGCTGCAGCAGCTGGCTGGTATGTTTGAAAATATAAATAAGATTAAATAAAAATGCTACCAACAATTAAGCACAATGTGGTTGCAGCAGCTCTTATCCAATCCGATCTGGTCCGGCTCCCTCCACCCCCCATCCCAGACTCACACTTTCTGTGGCTCCTCCAGCTCCATCCTCTCTGGTGGCGCTGCAGGTCCCTCTCTCCTGATGATCTGCTCTCTCCGACAATAAGAGCAGATCGGGAAGGAACCCGCCACCAGAGACATCTTCCATCTGGCATCTGTCTCCGCGCTGCAGCACAGCCAAGAGGACCAGGCCAGGCCACGTGAAAAAGCTGCGATCAGGGAGGCACAGAGACCACCACTGGCACTACCGGCAACAAATCGAGAAGGCGCGCAAGCGAGCACACAGCCGCGGCGCAGTCAGTTTTTTTCAAGCAGTGCTGGTATACGTCGGCAGGGAACAGGCTACTTCAGCCAATCCAAGGGGCCTTCCTTCAGCCTGTCCCACCCCGGAGGGATGAAGAAAGGCCCTGGGATTGGCTGAAACAGCCTGTTCCATGCCGAAGTATACCAGCACTGCTTTAAAAAAATTAAGTGCTCCGCAGCCGGCAGTACAAGAGGCAAGGAGGTGCAGGGGGGCAAAAATTGAACGCAGAAAGGTATGGGGGGGGGGGGGAAGTGGGGAAAAAAGATGCCTAGCCTAAGCCACAGACATAGGGGAGGGGGACGCCAATGCCAGGAGGGTATCCAAACCCAAATTTTGGGAGCCGGTTGTTAAGTAGCTACATTAACAACCGGCTCCCAAAATTCTTAAAAATTTAACAAATGGCTCTTGCGAGCCGGTGAGAGCTGGCTCCAGCACACCACTGATCTTGTCTGCCATCCTCCTGTTGCATTCTTCTGTATTTTTTGAATGAAGCCTCTTTTTCCCTTATTTTTTCAGCCACTTGTTTGGAGAACCATATAGGCTTCCTGTTTCTCTTGTTTTTGTTTACTTTCCTTGTGTAAAGATCAATTGCCATATTTATAGCAGTTTTCAGCTTGGACCACTGTGCTTCCACTTCACCCACGCCTACCCATGCCATCAACTTCTTCTTCAGGTGTTCCCCCATTTTACCCAAATCAGTACATCTGAAATCCAATACTTTGATATGTTCATACTCTGCTGTTGCTCTTATATTAAAACATATTGTGTGATGATCACTATTACATAGGTGGGCACCCACCATAGGCGCCCGGTATAAGAGGCTTGGACAGGCTAAGCCTCCCCTGCTGTGCTCTGAGAGGTTTAAATTGTTCCTCACAGCAGGAGCTGCAGTGAAAGCCCTCTAGCCTTGTGTAACCAATTGTAGAAATTGGTTTATGGTTTGTTTATCTTACTGCTGGGAGAGCTGGGGAGGGGGGGGGGGGGGGGGGTTGGCGGGAGGTGTCCTGGGTTGCCAGGGAGATATTTAAGGAGGATGACTTCCTGACCTGCACTGAGCACAGATAGCAACAGAATTGGATACTGGACCAGCATGATCAGAAAAAGTCACCAGACTACAAAGGTAGAAAAGATCATTTTATTTTCATTATAGTGTTTGGAATATGTCCACTTTGAGAATCAGGTGCTCAACATTAAAAGTTTATATTTATTTACTTATTTATGGCATTTTATCCCACATTAAACATGAATTAGGGTGTTTTGTGGCTCTACATGAGAATTGTGATGATATGATCCCTTGTTTCATATTGTTGACGGTCTGCATTTTCCGTATGGGTGGTATATTGGTGTATTAGGTTCTGCCCAGTGTAATATTTATGGTACAGTAAGGTTCTGAGTGTGTTTTTGCACAAAGTTGTGCATAGTGGAGGAGTGGCCTAGTGGTTAGGGTGGTGGACTTTGGTCCTGAGGAACTGAGTTCAATTCCTGGCACAGGCAGCTCCTTGTGACTCTGGGCAAGTCACTTAACCCTCCATTGCCTGCCACATTGAGGCTGCCATGAGTAGGAAAGCGTGGGGTACAAATATAATAAAAATAGTGTTTTGCAGTTGAGTGATTGTGGTTAGAATATGCTTTGAGCAACCACTTTATTCTTTGACATATGATACATATCTAATATCTAAATTTAATAAAAGGTATTGTGACTTTATTTATTTATTTTTTTCTGTGTTATCAGACAATTATGGATTTAAGCTCCACCCCTGGCCCCACCCCTAACCCCGCCCCCTTTAGCCCCCCCCCCCCCCAAACAGTTGGGCCACCGACCGCCTATGGCACCTACACAGATATTGGAAACACTTCCTTCATTGTTGTGAGCACTAGATCCAGTGTCGACCCTTCCCTCGTGGGTTCCATCACCATTTGTTGAGCAAGGCACTTTGACAGGCATCCACAATCTCTCTACTTCTTTCCTATTCTGCTGACGAGATGTTCCAGTCAGTGGCGTAGCCAGACTGCCAATATTGGATGGGCCTGAACCTAAAGTGGGTGGGCACAAAATTTTCTCTCTATTCCCCGTTCCCCAGCAAAATTTAGTCACACTAATCAGATGCATTTGTCACATAGGGGTAAAGTGCTGCTTTTCAGTGCATCAGGTTTCAGAAAATTTATTTAAAAGCCTAACACCCTTTTCAATGAGCTTTCAGAGGCCAAAACCTCCTGCCTCAGGTCAGCATAACGCTGTTATGGTATCCTCTCCTGACCTAAGGAAGGAAGTATTGGTCTCTGAAACTTTATTAACACAGGTACCATATTACTTTATCCTAAATTAAAATCAAATTATTTTCTTTAACTTTGTTGTATGGCCATTTACTTTTTCTCATTGTGTTGCTCCCAGTCTCTAGATTCTGCTTTCCTTCGTCTTTCTCTTGCCAGGGTTTCCTGTCCATTCATCACCTATGGCTTTTCATCTTTTCCTCACCATTGTTCTCCACATGCCCCTTCCTCTTATTCTCCAGTCTTTCCCTACTCTGTCCTCTCCCTCTTTCCATCCAGCAGCTCCCCTCTTTCTTTTGCATCCAGCGTCTCCTTTTTCTCCCTACCCTTCCATCCAGTGTCTTCCCTCTTTTTCTCCTCATCCTTCCACCCATCTACCCTCTCTCCTGATCCTTCCATCTAGTGTCTCTATCTCTCTACCCTTTTCTGTTCAGTCTCCCCTCTCTCTCTCTCCACATCCTTCCAGTCTCTCCCCTTTCTCTCTGCATCCTTCCATCCATCTCCCCTCTTTCTCTCCCTATCCTCCCATGTCCAGCGGCTCTCTCCCTTCCCTCCTGTCCCTTCTTCCTCTCCCTCCCATGTCCCAGCGGCTCTCTCCCTTCCCTTCCCTCCAGTCCCTTCTTCCTCTCCCTCCCATGTCCCAGCGGCTCTCTCCCTTCCCTTCCCTCCAGTCCCTTCTTCCTCTCCCTCCCATGTCCCAGAAGCTGTCTCCCTTCCCTCCAGTCCCTTCTTCCTCTCCCTCCCATGTCCCAGAAGCTCTCTCCCTTCCCTCTAGTCCCTTCTTCCTCTCCCTCCCATGTCCCAGAAGCTCTCTCCCTTCCCTCCAGTCCCTTCTTCCTCTCCCTCCCATGTCCCAGAAGCTCTCTCCCTTCCCTCCAGTCCCTTCTTCCTCTCCCTCCCATATCCAGCAGCTCTCTCCCTTCCTTCCAGTCCCTTCTTCCTCTCCCTCCCATATCCAGCAGCTCTCTCCCTTCCTTCCAGTCCCTTCTTCCTCTCCCTCCCATATCCAGTAGCTCTCTCCCTTCCTTCCAGTCCCTTCTTCCTCTCCCTCCCATGTCCCAGCAACTCTCTCCCTTCCCTCCAGTCCCTTCCTCCTCTCCCTCCCATGTCCCAGCAGCTCAGCCATTTTTCCTCCAGGTCCGCCCATCCGCATCCTTCGCGCTGTCTCTATCCTTTTTGTCCCACGGAGGCAGCTCTTCCTTCCTGCCCTGTCTTCTCCCGAAGCTCCGCTGCATTGGTCCCTCCCTGCAAGTAGAATCCTCCTTCGCCGGTTGCGCTGCGCTGCCATGCACATGGAGCTTCGCTCCTCCCCCTGCCGCGTTCATCCGGCCCTAAACAGGAAGTACATCACAGAGGGCCAGATAGACGCGGCAGGGGGAGGAGCATAGCTGCATGTGCAATTGCATGGCAGCGCAGCGCAGCGCGACCGGCGAAGGAGGATTCTACTTGCAGGGAGGGACCGATGCAGCGGAGCTTCGGGAGAAGACAGGGCAGGAAGGAAGCGCTGCCTCCATGGGACAAAAGGGAGACAGCAATGCGGATGGGCGGGCCTGGAGGGAAAATGGGTGGGCCTGGGCCTGTCCAGGCCCACCCGTGGCTACGCCCCTGGTTCCAGTCCACATTAGGCAAGATAAAATCTCCTAACAATAGCATCTCCCATTTCTCCAAGCTTCCCCAAGCTTTTGAATATCTTCTATCAGATCCTTATCCAACTTCTCCATTTGTTCCGGAGGTCTGTAGATAACACCCATGTGGATACAGATTCCATCTTCTCCTTCCAGGACAATCCATATAGCTTCTTCCTTTCCACAGGTTTGCTGATATTTTTTTTCACGTATAGCGCCACTCCTCCAGCTCTTTGTCCATTCAGAGCCATTTTGACCCTAGCATCATATTGAATAGAAAGATATGCCCAATATAGGGTAAGCAGATCACGTCTGTATTTAGAACATAAGAATTATCATGCTGGGTTAGACCAATGGTCCATCTAGCCCAGTATCCTTTTTCCAACAGTGGCCATGTCGTCACAAATACCTGGCAGAAACCCAAATAGTGGCAACATTCCATGCTTCCAATACCAGGGCAACTAGTAGCTTCCCCATGTCTGTCTCAATAGCAGAGTATGGACTTTCCTCCAGGAACTTGTCCAAAGCTTTTTTTTTTTTTAATTGTTTTTATTAACTTTTTCTTTACATAACATCAACACAGCCCAACGTGTAAATCTAGGCACTTTCTCATACATGTATCATCAAAATCCCTCCCCCCCCATCTAGGCATCTCAGGTATATAAAGGGCTCCCCCTGCTTAGAGTACCCCCACTGTACATATGTCACCCTGTTAAACCTCGCCATTCCACATAGGAGGACCATGTTTTTAAGAATCTCACCATTCCCCCTCGCCTTAGGGCTGTAAGTTTGTCCATTAAGCAGCAATAGTCCACTTTAATCAATACTTGATCCACAGTGGGGGTCGCCGATTGCTTCCAATATCTTGCAATTAGAATCCTGGCTGCTGTTACAATGTATGATAAGGGGCCATGACGCAAGCTATGTCCTTCCCTTGACGGAATATTCAACAAACACAGTTCAGGAGTTAGTGTAACCTCAGCTCCCAAGCCACTCTGCAGTCTCATCTGTAAGTCCTTCCAAAACTGCTGTATCACCGGACAGTCCCACCATACATGCCAAAATGTTCCTTCCGCCCCACAATTATGCCAGCAACTCACCGCTCCCGTTTTAAACAGCCGACTAGGAGTCATATACCATTGGTACAGCATTTTATACCCATTTTCCAACAAGGGAGTAGCCACAGAAAATGACAACAGTTGTTTAAATATCTTTTTTCAAGTTTCTGGTTCATATGTAGTACCCAATAGGGACTCCCATTTATTAATACACTTATTTAATGGTTGGGACTTATGAAGCAAAGCTCTATAAATTCGGGAGATCCCTCCTTTACCTTCCCCAGATCTCATTGCCATTTCAAGCTCCGTGGCCACCAGAGACAGATCCTCTCTAGCTTTCTTCTGCACAAAATCTCTGATCTGCATATAATGAAACCTGTCCCTGTCCTCCAAACCAAATTCCTCTTTTAAAGTTTCAAACGAGTGGCATTTCCCATCCTCCCATATCTGTCCCAGCAGTCGTAAAGATGCCGCTGACCAATGCCCATACACCCCTTCTCTCCTACCAGGAATAAAATCTGTGGCATATATTATGGGCGTAGTCAGATGATATTTACGCCCCGGGAACCAGGCTGCTCTGCATCTTGCCCATTCTCCTAGTGCCACCCTCATTGGGCACCCCCTTCATCCCCCACTGTGCCGCATAAGTCCACAACTTATTCGGACCCCTCTGCACCGTGGCCAGCATTTGAAATAGAGCAGCTCTATAATAAAGCCCAAAGTTGGGTACCCCCATACCCCCATCGTTCCTTAATTGATATAGTATTCTACAATTCTTACGGGGTGGCCTTTTGCGCCAAATAAAGGCGAACATTTTCTTGTTAAGTGTGTGAAAGAAAGTATGCGGCACAGAAACAGGCACAGCCATGAATAGGTAAAGTAACTTGGGGAGCATTGTCATCTTTACTGCTGCTATTCTGCCCATCCATGACATTTGCAGCCCCCCCCCCCCCATCTCTCTAGTTCTTGTAAGAGTTCCCGCATTTTAGGGACAAAGTTCTCCTGGAATAGATCCCCCGTATCTGGTGTTAAATTAACCCCCAAGTATCTAATGTACTTAAGAGACCACTTAAAAGGGAAGTGAGATTGTAATTCCTCTTGTAACCCTGCAGGGCATTGTATTGGCATGAGCTCTGATTTTTGAATGTTAATCTTGAGGCCTGCTACCTGTCCATACCCCTGAAGTATCTTCATCACCGCTCTCAATGAGGACTCAGGTTGTGAAAGTGTAAGCAGGACATCATCAGCATAAAGCATAATTTTAGTTTCTTGCCGCCCTATTCGGATGCCCTGCACCTCTGGATCCTTTCTAACCAAGATTGCCAGAGGCTCCATAGCTAATGCGAACAGTAGTGGGGATAGGGCACACCCCTGCCTAGTACCTCTAAGCAATTCAAATGAGTCGGTGTATGTGCCGTTAATCCGCAACTGAGACATAGGGTGTCGGTAGAGCGCCATGACCCAATATAAGTATTGCCCACTGATGCCCACTTTCTTCAACAATTCAAACAAATAGGGCCACAGCACTTTATCGAATGCTTTCTCAGCATCCAGTGAGAGAAAGACTGCCGGTTGTCCCACCTGTTTGATTCTGTCCAATATATATTGTGCTCGTCTCGTGTTGTCAAAAGTTTGCCTATGTGCTATAAATCCCGCCTGGTCCTCATGGACCAGGCGAGGCAGCACCTTTTGCAACTGGTCGGCCAAGATTGTGGTTAGGATTTTATAATCGGTTCCCAATAAAGATATGGGCCGATATGAGC
The DNA here is from genome assembly GCF_901765095.1 of Microcaecilia unicolor. NCBI lineage: Eukaryota > Metazoa > Chordata > Amphibia > Gymnophiona > Siphonopidae > Microcaecilia > Microcaecilia unicolor. The sequence continues at coordinate 229,097,168 of NC_044033.1, read as the reverse complement.
CGCAGCTTTGTGGGTCTTTATGCGGCTTAAGAAGTAATACCGAGAGGAAGTGATGTATTTATCCGACATGGCTGCCTAACTCCGTAACTCCATCTCCCAACACTTGACTGTAGCGAACATCAGCGATCTTAAGCTGCATGGAGGAGAGAAACAGCGATCTAAACACCCCTACAAACAAAAGCGCCATGAGTAAAGCGGCGTCCGCCCATAAAAAAGATGCGGAGAAGCGGGAGAAAAGCGCGGGGGGACAGGACGCGCATCGCCACGAGTCCCCCGAGCGGGCCTCACAATCAGACTCGGATTCTGATTTATCCATGGAGGAGACTCGCCCCCCCGCCCCCCAAAAAAGGTATATCCGGAGAGCTCCGACAATTTCTCTCTAATATTCAGGACGAGATAAAGCAGTCCAAGGAAGAGATCCTGGAGCGGATGGACACTCTGAGCACTGAAATACGGGAGCTGGGGGGCAGGGTGGAGGAGGCCGAGCTTAAGCTTGACGAGCATGCGGAAAGTCTGAACAAACATGCAGAATTGATTCAAGGGCTTGAGAAACAAAATGCTGAATTGGCATACAAGCTGGATGACCTGGAAAATAGGGGCCGGAGGAATAACCTCTGGTTCCGTGGAGTCCCGGAAGGAGGTGAGATGGAGGACGTGCCTCGGATAGTGCAAAACCTGTGCGCTACTTTGATGGGCTCTGAAGCAGGGGAGGCCCTGGAAGAGCTGGACAGAGCGCACCGAGCGTTGGGAGCGAGGAAAGAACAGCAGACGAGAAACATAATAGTTCGCTTCCACAAGTATGAAGCTAAAGAATGGATCCTGGCGCAGGCCCGGAAAACGCAAAACCTGGAGTTTGAAAGGGCCAAAGTATTGGTATACCAAGATCTTTCTCAGTACACCCTCCAACAGCGACATCAGCTGAGGCCAGCCCTGGACATTTTGGTTAAGAATCAAATACAGTATAGATGGGGCTTTCCGTTCTCTTTGAACTTCATGCTGCAGGGCACTAAATGCAGAGTGCAAACTCTGACGGAGGCCTGAGAAGCGCTGTTCAAGGGGGGTCTAGTGATATCTCAGAGTCCACCTGGGGCAATGGCCCCAGCAACCAGAGCTAAACTACAAAAATGGGAGCGAGTGACTGAGCCCACCAGACACCATACACAAAAACGTTGAAAACACCGGAAGGAGATGGCCCGGCCACAGAACATTTGTGTTAAGTACAGAACTGTGCAGGGATGCGAGTTCTGCTAGCTCTGGTGATACAGGCCAGAATCAGGACTGCTAAAGTTTGGTTACAGTGTTCTTATTATGCTATCTAGTAGAGGTATTGGAGGATGTGTAAAAAGTGGAATGAGTTGGGATGTATTATAGAATGATTGAAAGAAAGGCTGCTTAAGATGACTAGGGGGGGAGTGGGGGATGGGGTGTCATTGAGGGGGGTGGGTCATTTCCTTGATTCCCATCTGGAGGACTTAGATCTCTGGGTGGTGTTCAAGTTGGAGGAGGGGGGAATTGGGGGTTTGGTAGGGGTAGAGGGGACAGGGTACGATTCAGGGCAAGCGGAGGTGCTCTCACTTTAGGACTGCGCTGGTATATTGTCACATTTATTACATAAAACATGACTACAGACTTAAAGATATTATCTTATAATGTTAAAGGTCAGAAGAGACAGAAACTGTTTAAGGAATTGCAGCAGTACAATCCCCATGTTGTCCTTGTGCAAGAAACATATTTGCGACGTAAGCATGAGAGGCTTCTTTCCCACCCTAGCTACCCAGTGGCCTACTTTGCGTCTTGGAAGTGTTAGGATTTGGGTCTCGGTTCCGGGGATGGATACAAGCATTTTACGAATCACCCAGGGCTTGTCAATGGAGGCAACTCGGAGCTTTTTTCTTTGCATAGAGGAACTCGGCAGGGCTGTCCACTATCTCCCTTGCTCTTTGCTATGGTGATGGAGCCTTTCGCCTCTAGGATTTATTTATTTTTTATTATTTTATTATATTTGTACCCCGCACTTTCCCACTCATAGCAGGCTCAATGCGGATAAGGACGTATCCGGGTATCTCAGGACTACGCATAGCGGGCAGGGCACACAAATTGGCCCTTTTTGCGGACGATGTCCTGCTGTTCATTACTCGACCCCTGGTATCGTTTCCTAACTTGCTGCGCACAATTGAGGAATACTCAGCAGTGTCAGGGTTTAGAGTAAATATGACAAAATCAGAGGCTTTGAATGTCACGCTACCTGACCGGGAGGTGGACCAACTGAGGACATCCTTACCTTTTCGATGGGCTGCCAAGAGCATACGGTACCTGGGGGTCAATCTGACCTCTGATCACTCGGAGCTTTTTACTGCCAACTACAAGGGATTGGGACGGGCCGTTGCGGCAGACTTGGAAAGATGGGGGGAAATGGCGTTTTCCTGGTTTGGGCGAATAGCTATAATTAAAATGAATGTCTTACCACGGTTACTGTACCTTTTCCAACTGCTGCCTGTGATGATGCCCAGGCGATTTTTGCCAACGCTGCAGGATAAACTAACGCGTTTCGTCTGGGCAGGTAAACGACCAAGTCTATCACGTACCCTACTGTATCAAGATAGAAGGAAGGGGGGGCTGGGAGTCCCGAACCTCATGTGGTACTATAGAGCGGCTCAAGGGAAGGTGGCAGTTGAACGGTACCAAGATTATCCAGATAGGCAATGGGTGCACCTGGAACAGTGGTCATTAGGCCATACACCGCTGGGAGCAGTTATGTGACTCCCAAAGTCTCTTAGGACCCTGGGGATGGGAGAATGCCCGACCATAAGCTTAACTCTCCATTATTGGGATAGTCTTTTTCCAGTGTACACTTTCTAGACTGTCCCCTATAGCATACAACCCACTCTTCCTGCCAGGACTCGCGACAGGGGTATTTACGGGATGGTATGCTAAGGGCTTAAGAAATTGGGGTCAAATGTCTGAGGCAGACCAGTTGTTATCTTTTCAGAACCTGCAGACACTTTATCCTGTGGAGAGGGGGAGACATTTGCCTACTTCCAATTGGCACACTTCCTCAAAACGGAAGCAGTGCGAGTGGTCATAAAGAGAGAAAAACTCAGACTGGAGGATATCTGTGAGAAGGTTACCGCCACTAGTGGATTAATAAGCCAATTATACAAATGCATCGGTGAGCAGCTCCCATGTTATAGCATCCATAGGAAGAGTTGGAACAGGGAGCTGGGAGTTGCCCTGGGGGAGGTGGAGTGGGAAAGAATCGAAAAAATGGCGGGGGGTGGGTTTATTCATGTACCACTAAAAGAAAATGCGGTGAAAATTCTGTTCTGCTGGTATCTCACACCGGACAGATTACAAAGAATATACCCAACTGCTTCGGGCCTTTATTGGAGGGGATGTGGCCAACGGGGCACAATGGGGCACATATGGTGGACATGTGTTAAAGTCAAAGCATTCTGGAAGGCGGTCCACAGCAGGCTACAGAGATGGGTGGGATGCACCTTCAGGTGGGCCCCAGAAGTTTTCTTGTTCTCTGTTCAGGCAGTAGGGTTAACACCCCACAGCAGAGATTTGTGAGAATAGCGGTTGGTGTGACCAGAGTGACAATAGCTGCTCAGTGGAAGCAAAAGGGTGTACCTTCCATTAAAAAGTGGCTCTCTAAACTGGGGTATGTCTGTGAAATGGAAAGGTTACTAGCAGAACGTAAACAGAGGCTGAATACCTGGCAGTTGGTGTGGGGCACCTTTCAAGCACAAAGCGCACAGTGAACAGAGTGGACCCTTGGACTTGACTGTTTGATGTGTTTTACCCTGGGGATGGGAGGGACGGGGGGGGGGGGTGAATAGGGGGGAGTGGGAAGGGGTGGGATTGGGTCACTTCTCTAAGCCAAAACCCTATAAAAAATCTGAAGTTTAATGGAGTTATAGTTAAAGACTTTGTCACTAATGTTGTTTTAGTCAATCTATGTATTCATTCAATGGCATTATATTAATGGATTGACCTGAAAACACCAATGTTATGTTTTAATGGTTAAAAAAGACTTCATGAAAATAAAAGAAGTAATACCACGGTGGCTAAACGCCATGACCGTGGGAGCACAGAATCAAGCTGAAGGTGTTAGGATAGAGTTAAAGCATTTATAAAATCTATTGCTGTACCCATCTGTACCCGGGGCCTTTCCCCTAGGCAAACCCTTGATTGCCAAGGTCACTTCCTCTAGTGTTATGGGTGATAACAATTCTTGCTCCTCCCCCCTCAGGCTAGGTATGTCTACTGTGTCCAGAAAATTCTGTATAGCTTCCTCTGCCACCTGCCCCTCCGGTCAATAGAGCTTCTGATAGTAATCAACAATTATTCTCTGAATCTCTTCTACTTGATCCCAGCTCTGACCATCCTCCGTTCTCACTCTACCAATGGCATTACGGCCCTTAAGCTGTTGTAATTTATAGGCTAATAATTTACTCGCTTTATTATTAAACTCCTGTTTAATAGTAAATTTCTGTTGTGTCCGCTGCATTTGTTCCTTAATGACCTTAAGTTCCAAATCCAATAGTTGTACTCTGGACCTATGTAGTTCCTCTTGCTGTCTGGCCGTAGCCTGGCCATGTTTAACTAATGTTTCTAGGTGTTGTACTGTATGTCTAAAAGCTGTTTCTTTCTCCCTATGGTCTTTCTGTAAGTATGCTTGCAATGCTATCATTTTCCCTCTAATCACCACCTTTAAGCTTTCCCAGAGTATCTCTGGTGTAATTCCCGGTGTATCATTAAACTGTAAAAACTCCCTAATTTCTCTTTCGATTCTTTGTACATTTTGTGGATCATCCAGTAAACTATAATGGAATTGCCAACTTCTGGATCTTGTACTCATTGGAAATCCCCTCAAGGCTATTGCTATCGGAGCATGATCGAACCAGGACTGGGTATAAATCTCTGTAGATTCTGCCTGGGTAACTATGCCTGCACTTCTCATCCACATATCTATTCTCGAGTATGTATCACGTGGAGCAGAATAGCACGTGTGGAGGGGTATAATCGAACGGAAACGCCTATCTCCATGGGCGTTTATCTCCGAGAACGGGTCCGTGAAGGGGCGGGCCGAACCGCATTTTTGAAAAAATGGACGTTTTTGAGCTGGGCGTTTGTTTTTTTTAGCGATAATGGAAATTAAAAACGCCCAGCTCAAAAACGTCCTAATCCGAGCCATTTGTTCGTGGGAGGGGCCACGATTCGTAGTACACTCGCCCCCCTGATATGCCAGGACACCAACTGGGCACCCTAGGTCAGTGCGGTGGACTTCAGAAAAAGCTCCCACATGCATAGCTCCCTTACCAAGGGTGCTGAACACCCAACCCCCCTCCCCCAAAACCCACTACCCACAAATGTACAACACTACCATAGCTCTTAGGGGTGAAGGGGGCACCTACATGTGGGTACAGTGGGTTTTGGAGGCCTCCCATTTACCAGCACAAGTGTTACAGATAGGGGGGGGATGGGCCTGGGGCCACCTGGCTGAAGTGCACTGTGGTACCCACTAAAAGTGCTCCAGGGACCTGCATACACACAGGCCTCTAGGACTGGTTGCTGCTATATAACATTGGCACACCAGTGGACACCTGAAGACTAATCTCTCCGAAAACGTCCTTTATTGGAATAACCGCGTTTACTCACAGTTAACTGCAGATCAGAGGTTGTGCCCCACTGGCAACGAGTCTCCCTGGTACTGAGATGAGCAGTAGGTCAGAGCTGGCAGAATGCTGTACAATGCCCTCTTTCAGCCACATTCAAGGTAAGAACTAAGTTCTGTAACGTGGAAAGGGAACTAAAACTGGCTTACAAAAATGGCCACTACCGCATGGACTACAACAGGAAACACAACAGGGCACACTCTGACCCAGTAGGCAGGGGGAAAAGCACCATGGGAGAAGAGCCTACCAACTGCCAACATCGTGAGACTGTAACACAAGCTAACACAATACCCTACACCCACCACAATGCAATGCTGATGTGACCCTGTAGTGCACCCGAGAGCCACATCTGACCCAGGGAAAGGCTGTGAGAGGATCGAACACATTCTGCTGTATTGGAGGTGGGTACGGCATTTGAGGCTGGCATACAGGCTGGAAAAAAAGTGTTTAAAGTGGGGGTTTTTTTTGGTGGGAGGGGGTTAGTGACCACTGGGGGGAGTCCAGGGAGGTCATCCCCGATTCCCTCCAGTGGTCATCTGGGCAGTTGGAGCACTTTTTTGAGACTTGTTTGTGAAAAAAAAGGGTCCAAAAAAAGTGACCCAAAATCGCGGTCATTTTTCCATTATCTGCTAAAGACGCCCATCTCTCCTCGGCTGATAACCACGCCCCAGTTCCGCCTCCACCACGCCTCCGACACGCCCCATCAACTTTATTCGTTTCCGCGACGGAGTGCAGTTGGAAACGCCCAAAATCGGCTTTCGATTATACCGATTTGGGCGCCTTTGAGAGACAAACATCTATCTCCCAATTTAGGTCACACTATAGGCGTTTTTCTCTTTCGAAAATAAGCTGGATAGTCTCTCTCACCCCCGTGCACCACCCGCCAGATATCCACCAGCCCCCAGTGATTCAGAAATTGGAGTAGTTTGTCCCGTTCTGGCTGAGCATATCCAGCCAACCCGGTCGAATTATTCACCGCGGGATCTATCGTCAGATTGAAGTCTCCTCCTACCAGTATCTCCCCCGGCACACATCGCGTGAGGTGGTTGCCAAGGGTGACATAGAAATCTTCCTGGGAGTGATTTGGAGCGTATATGTTAACTAATGTGTAAGATTGCCCCCCAAGGGACAGTACCACAATCACAAATCTACCCCTAGTATCCCTTTTGACCTCCTGTACTTCCCAGCTGCAACCTTGCCTAAAAAGGATCCCCACTCCCGCTGTTTTATTTTGTTGTCGATTAGAGGCTAAATATTGGTGAGGATATCCAGAATTATATAATAAATGTTCATGTCTGGGCAGCAGATGTGTCTCCTGTACAAACAGTATATCCGCTCCCACCCTCTTCGCCTCCCTAAACAGCCTCCTACGTTTTTTAGGGGAGTTAAGGCCCCTTGTATTGAGGGATAAACAGGTTAGTTCTATCATGGGGGTTTATAATCAGCCTCCCTGCTGGATGTGATCCCCTCTGATATCAAAGGAGTTTGTGAGGACTTTGCAACTCTAGCAGCGGACTCTCCGCGGAGGTCCGCTGCTAGAGTTGCAAAGTCCTCACAAACTCCTTTGATATCAGAGGGGATCACATCCAGCAATGCCCAAAAGTCTTTAGCAGACAGCTCCCTTTCCTTCGCACTCTCACCGGGTGAAACATTACCCCCAGCGCTAGCGGTTTTCCCCGCTCCTCGACAGGCGCCATCTTGTCCACGCTCTGATGCGATACATATGTAAAGTCTTTTATTTATTTATTTTCAAATTTGTTTATTAGTTGCTGTCTGTACCTTACAGGCTGCGGAGATTATTATACATATTATGTTAAACACATAGGATCTTATATAAACAATTTATTTATTTATTTATTGCATTTGTATCCCACATTATCCCACCTCTTTGCAGGCTCAATGTGGCTTACAATTCATCATGGATACTGGAAATAGGAGAGAATAAACATTTGGTTTACAGAGGGTTTTGTGTTACATGGTGGTGAAATACATGAAGGTGTTAAAGCAAAGACATTATAGGACAGTTGTGGAGGTTTTAAAGATTATACAGTTACACATGTTGATCTTTGTGATATATCTTGTCGAAGAGATAGGTTTTCAATAGTTTGCGGAAATTGGTCAATTCATAGACCGTTTTCAAGTTACGTGGCAGCGCGTCCCAGAGCTTCGTGCTCGTATAGGAAAAGGTGGATGCATGCATTGATTTGTATTTCAGACCCTTGCACTTGAATCTATTGTCAATAGCATCTGCTTGTATACTTTAGACAGCAAATTTCTCGTATATGGAGACTAACTTAACTAACACAGAATGAACTACCAGAACTAAACTGTCCAACCAAATCCCAACTTCCAACCCCTCCCTTTTATCCCCCCTTCTCCTGAAACCATCCCTCTGTCCCGCTGTAAGTCTTCCGATACACTTATATTAAATTTCTCCTCGCTATATCCGTTCCCAGTGGTTATATATGATGAAGCTTCTAAGCTGGCATGCGGAGCTATTCTCTCACACCGCCATTGCTCAGCGTGACGTCACCGCTCTGTCCAAAGCTTTTTTTAAACTCAGATACACTAACTGCTGTTACTGCATCCTCCGGCAAAGAGTTCCAGAGCTTAACTATTTATTGAGGGAAAAATATATTTCCTCCTATCTATGTTAATAATATTTCCATGTAACTTCATTGAGTGTCCCCTAGTCTTTGTACTTTTGGAACGAGTAAAAAATAGATTAACTTCTACTCATTCTACACCACTCAGGATTTTGTAGACCTCAATCATATCTCCCCTCATCCGCCTCTTTTCCAAGCTGAAGAACCCTAACATCTTTAGCCTTTCCTCATCTGAGAGAAGTTCCATCCCCTTTATCATTTTGGTTGCTCTTCTTTTCTAATTCCACTATATCTTTTTTGAGATACGGCAACCAGAACAAATCACAATACTCAAGGTGAGGTCACACCATGGAGCAATACAAAGGCATTATAGCACTTTCGGTCTTATTTACTATCCCTTTCCTAATAATTCCTAGCATCCTGTTTGCTTTTTTGGCCACCACCACACAACTGAGCAGAAGATTTCAGTGTATTATCTACAACAACATCTAGATATTTTTCTTGGGTGCTAACCCCCAAGGTGAACCCTATCATCAGGTAACTATGATTCAGATTATTCTTTCCAACGTATATCACTTCGCATTTGTCTGCATTAAATTTCATCTGTCATTTGGATGCCCAGTCTTCCAAATTTCTAAGGTGTTCCTGCAACTTTTCACAATCCGCATGTGTTTTAACAACCTTGAATAGTTTTGTATCATCTGTAAATTTAATCACCTCATTCATTCCGATTTCCATATCATTTATAAATATGTTAAACAGCACTAGTCCCAGTACTGATCCCTGCGGCACTCCACTGTTCACCCTCCTTCATTTAGAGAAATGACCATTTAACCTTACCCTCTGTTTTCTGTCCAATAACCAATTCCTAATCCATACCAGAACATTGCCTGCTATCCGATGACTCTTTAATTTTCTGAGGAGTCTTTCAAGTGGAACTTTGTCCAAAGCTTTCCGAGAATCTTCCAAAAGACTCTGAACATTCATGGAGTACAAGGCAGAGAGATCAGATTGCAGATTCACCCCCTGAGTTTTTAGGACCTGCTCCTCCCAAGTCAATGTAAATGCCCCCACCCAAGAGGTCCACACACCTGGCAAAATAGGAAGGGCCACCAATTTTGACAAGTTGAGAGTAAAACCCGAGAAGTGTCCAAATTCAAAGTGCTAAAAGATGTTCCAAGGCTAGCTGAGGAGTGGTTAACATCAATCATGTCATCTGCAAAAGCCAATGCTTTGATTTCTTCAGTGGAAATCTGCACCCCTGGAATCATAAGGTCACTGTTAATCCGCCTCAACAATGTCTCCAAGCAAAGACAGAATAACGGCAATAAGGGGCATTCCTGCTGGGTGCCTCGCTGAATGGAAAAGGTCAGCGTCCGGACTCCATTGACCAGGATCTGGGCTTGAGGATTCTTACAGAATGCCTGAATCGTAGCAATAAATCACACTGATATGCCTACCCTGTTCACTACCTGAAACAAATGGTCCAAGTGCACTTTATCAAAGGCTTTTTCTGCATCTAAGCTTACCGCCAACGATGGAATCCCCAGGTCCTTACAATGGGACATAGCTATAAGGATTTTCTGTACATTCTGCACCGACTGATGAGCCCCTCACAAATCCCATCTGCGCTTCACTCACTAGCATAGGCAAATAAATGACAAGCCGATCGGCCAATATTTTAGCCAGAAGTTTCATGTCCAAGTTAAGTAACAAAATTGGTCTGTAGGAATCTGCTTTCTCCAGGGGATAAGAGAAATAAGGGCCACATTATCATGAAGATGAAAAATCCCCTCTGTCACTACCATCTGAAAATAGTCCTAAAGAGGACCCCTGAATGGCATCCATCACAGGGGCAGCCCTAGTCTTAAGAGATTTGCTTGCTCCCTGGAGTTTCTTTGCTTGCAGGGGTCGAGGCAACCTGGCATGATCTAAGAATCCCTCTCGGAGTCCGCCCAACATCAGCATAGAGGGTTTCAAAGTGTGCATGAAATATATCTGTGATCTTATCGCTATGCGTGATTAGCATTCCAGAAGCATCCTTCAAGGCAGGTACAGCTCGAGATCCACCCCAGCACTTAATTACTCTCACCAACTGCCTACCTGCCCGATTCCCATATTTGTAAAATTTATATTTGTAGTAGATCAAACTATGGGTTGCTTGCTCATGGATTAGTGAATTGAATGCTATATAGGTAGATTCTAGGGTGCCTTTGGCCACCCGATATTTTGTTCGTATATAGGCCCATTTTGCTTGTCGCAACTAACCCTCCAATTGTATTATACTGTCAGCCAACCTTTTCTTCCACACATTAGTGTATAAGATGATGTCTCCCTGCAATACTGCTTTTGCAGTATCAAAAATAGTTTGGGTTGATCCAAATGTTGCACATTAGTGGTGAGATAACCATTCCACTAGTCCTGCACATACTTCAAAAAATCAGAGCTCTTGGCCAGATACACAGGAAAGCACCACCCCTGGGTAGCTTGGTGACAGCTAGGCACTTCCGTGTCTATCCTTACAACTGTGTGATCAGATATCATTTCAGGATCAACTTCTGCTGTCTGAATCGACACAAACAAGCCTTGCTTCACAAATATATAATCAAGCCGAGACAGTGTACCATGTGCCCAGGAGTGATGAGTGTAATACCTGAGGCTGTCCCAAATGAGGAAAGAACACCAGTTTCCGGGGGTCCCCAGCCTTGCAAGCCTGTTGCAGTGCTGTCCTCTGCAAGATGCATGACCAGATTCATATCTCCTACTGTCACTAGGTCAGCTTCATTGTAAGGGAGTAAGTGTTTGATCAGTTTGGGGTAAGAGGATCTATCAAATGGCATGGGGCCATATGCCACCAAGATATAGAAGTCTCTGCCATGTACCCTTTCCTTCAGGAGAAGATACCACTCATGTTCATCTTTTAAAGACCACCTGGGCAGAGTAGGACAATGTTTTCCTGATGAGAATGGCCACACACGCACACACACAAACAAACACCCTCCACCCCTTGGTGTCCCCTAGACAAGGCATAAAACACATCTCCCACCCAGAGACCACCTGAGTTTCTGGCGCTAAGCATCTGTGAGTCTAGTCTCCTGGAGACATGCCACATCTACTCCTCTCAGTTCAGGGCAGTCAAGATTTTGACTGGTGAGGTCACACCACCCACATTCCAGGTCCCAATCCGACAGCTAGATTTGCTTATGATGGTCAGCTGTCAAAGTACTCAGCATCCTCTGAATATCGTACTAGAGACTCAGAATGTCCAGCCACCACTCTAAATCCCACTTTCTGGATGATACCCCCTACTGTACCAAAGTGCTAAAACACAAGTGCTAGCACTGATGTACCAAGCACACCACTACCCCAGCACACACACACCAAATTGCTATCATGTCCACCCTACCAATTCCCCTCAACTTCCCCTGCCCACCCCTCCCTTCCACCCCGCTTCATCCCACAATATCTTCCACCGCATGTTTAAGCAGTAGAAAATGAAAACCACTAAGGATGTCAGGAGACCCACAGCCCACCACCCAGCTCAAAAACATGAGAAGTCTCTAACAAGATGTAACATTAAAGAAAGCCCACTATGAAAGCATATGATCTTCAGCATTTTTCTATTTAGCCCCAAGAATGTGGAACAATCTACTGAAATTTAGACTACTGCAATCTGCTTCTTGCTGGCCTCCCACTTAGTCACCTCTCCCCTCTCCAGTCGGTTCAAAACTCTGCTGCCCGTCTCATCTTCTGCCAGGGTCGCTTTACTCATACAACCCCTCTCCTCAGGACCCTTCACTGGCTCCCTATCCGTTTTCGCATCCTGTTCAAACTTCTTCTACTAACCTATAAATGTATTCACTCTGCTGCTCCCCAGTATCTCTCCACACTCGTCCTTCCCTACACCCCTTCCCGTGCACTCCGCTCCATGGATAAATCCTTCTTATCTGTTCCCTTCTCCACTACTGCCAACTCCAGACTTCGCGCCTTCTGTCTCGCTGCACCCTACGCCTGGAATAAACTTCCTGAGCCCCTACGTCTTGCCCCATCCTTGGCCACCTTTAATCTAGACTGAAAGCCCACCTCTTTAACATTGCTTTTGACTTGTAACCAATTGAAACCACTCTCCTCCACCTATCCTCCTCTCCTCCTTCCTGTACACATTAATTGATTTGATTTGCTTACTTTATTTTTTGTCTATTAGATTGTAAGCTCTTTGAGCAGGGACTGTCTTTCTTCTATGTTTGTGCAGCGCTGCGTATGCCTTGTAGCGCTATAGAAATGCTAAATAGTAGTAGTAGTAGTAGTAGATCAGAAACCTCCTTTTAAAATTTCAAATCCTGTTTAAAAACACATTTTTATGAATTGGCCTATGGCTCCATAAATTCCTGACTTTTGAACTGGTAGTTTGTAAGACTGGAGGGCACTCTGATTGTCAGTCTTTTACCCCGTCCCTGACTTTTTATTTATTTTCTTAAGTATTGCCATACTGGGACAGACCAAAAGTCCATCAAGCCCAGCATGCTGTTTCCAGCAGTGGCCAATCCAGGTCACAAATACCTGGCAAGATCCCTGTTACCTCTCCTATCTATAAATTGGTGTTCTTTTCCTTACCTGTTTATTTTTAATGAAATTGTAAACCACTTCAGATCAGTTTCTGGCAAGCGGTATATCAAACACATGAAAGCTACTACGTAGTAAATTTAAAATAAATCAGAGAACATATTTCTTCACTTAACATATAATTAAACTGTTGAATTTGTTGCAAGAGAATGAGGTGAAAGTAGTTAGCTTAGCAGGGTTTTAATAAAGGTTTGGACAAGTTATGATGACCCACCTCATTCGAATGGAGATCCAGGCCCTCCTCCAAGCGTCTGCCATTGAGCTTGTTCCCCTGGCAGAGCTCAACCAGATGTTCTACTCTCGTTATTTCCTCATCCCCAAGAAGACAGGAGGATTCAGACTCATCCTGGACCTCTGAGAGCTCAGCCAATGCATCCTGAGGGAAAAGTTCCAAATGCAGTCTCACTGATCTTGAAGAACAATTGGCTAGTCTCTCTGGACCTCTAGGATGCTTGCACTCATATTCCAATCCAGAAATCCCACAAAACAAAGAGAGCACATTCTCCTTACCATTTTGGACCTAGTTGTCATGTTAGTTACACAGCCATTCTTGTTTCCTTTCTCATTGTTTGGCTCACCATGTGGGCCTTAATAAAGTTCAGCAAAACCAGAGCTCGATGTCTCGCTTAATTTCTTCCCTGTCTCCACAGCCTCATCCTACCATAGCGGGCTCTCGAAGGGGCCCATCCAATAGGCAAAAGTATCTGGGCTCTTCTCACCCCTCAGCTGGAGAGTCACCAATGTGTGGCTGAATCATCCTGCTTGTCCATGGAGCAAATGGAGCTACTTACCTGTAACGGGGGTACTTCATGGACAGCATGAAGTCTTCTCCCCTATGGATGAGTCCACGGAACCAAACTGGAGACACCTGGAGGGGAGAGGGCCGCACAGGGACCTATATAGTGGGCAAGTAATGCACGCTCAGAGGGAGCCTTCCAAACACTTTCCTCTGAGTTCTGGGAGAGCATAATCTACTTCCAGGTTCATCGGGTAACGTTGCCTTTTAGTAAATCTAGCCCTCGATTTTAAGCCTTCTGAGGCAAGGATCTATCAGAATTGACTTTGTACATGGATTTGGAAAGGTGGGTGATGAAATCTAAATAAGGTTTCAGTAACTGAATGAGTTATCAGGATCAGGATCAGGGAGTGTCTTTTGCTATCTCTGGGATAGGTTTTTCCACCTCTGAGAACCATAAAAATGTAAAAACACAACAATTGCCATACTGGATCAGAGCAGTGGTCAATCCAGCTCACAAATAGCTGGCAGAATCCCCCAAAAGTAGCAAGATTCATGATACTTACATCAAGGATAAGCAGTGGCTTTCTCCAGGTTTACCTTAACTGTTTATGGACTTTTCCTCCTGGAACTTATCCAAACCTTTTTAAAATACAGCTATCTTAACTGCTTTTACCACATCATCTGGCAACGCGTTCTAGAACTTAATTATGTGCTGAGTGAAAAATATTTTCTCCTATTTGTTCTAAATGTCTGTAACCTCATGTTGTGTCCCCTACCTTTGTACTTCCTGAAAAAATAAACAATCAATTTACATTTGGAAGTTTCAGTCCACTCAAGATTTTGTACACCTCTATCATATCTCCCCTCAGCCATCTCTTTTCCAAACTGAGGAGCCCCAACCTCCCCAGCCTTTTCTCATATGAAAGTCATTCATTCGTAATCATTTTGGTCGCACTTTTTTCTTATTTTTCTAATTCTTTTTTGAGATGCAGCAACCAGAATTATGCACAATACTCAAGTTGCAGTCGCACCATGGAGCAATACAGAGGCATTATGATTTGTTTCTTATATTCTCTATTCCTTTCCTAATTATTCTGTTTGCTTTTTTGGCTGCTGCAGCACACTAAGCAGAAGTGACATCTAGATCCTCTTCCTGGGCAGTGACTCCTGTATAGTTATAATTTGGGTCATTGTTCTCTCTGTGCTTCAAGTTGTATACATCCACATTAAATTTCATCTGTCATTTAGATGGCGTCTTCCAGTCCTTCTGCAGTTTCTCACATTCCACATGACAGGATTCCTACAATCCAAGATAAACACTTGGAAGGTTATCCAGTTTGTAAGAAAAGTTTATTGGTCATTTTCACTCCCCTGCCTCAAGGCCCTTGTAACTAGTGCAGACTGTTATATCTCTTTATATGCCTCATCAATCAGACCCATATTCTCCATTGCTAATTAATGTCTTTCCATTTGTTTTTAATATAATTTACAGAACACTTTAAAGTCATCGGTCCTGATCAGCCAGTGGTTGCTGTTCTGGGTGAAGATGCCGAGTTATCCTGCCACCTCTCCCCAGACCTCAGTGCTGAGCACATGGAGGTGAGGTGGTTCCGATCCAGGTTCAACTTAGTCGTGTACCTGTATGAGAATGGGATGGATCAGAATGAGCATCAGATCCCAGAATACAGAGGCAGGACAGAGCTGATCAGAAATTATATTTCAAGTGGTATCGTGTCATTGAGGATACAAAATATTGGGCTTGATGATGAAGGAAGTTACACTTGTTTCTTTCAATCTGATACGTCCTATGAAGCTGCAACATTGGAGCTGAAAATAGCCCGTAAGTGGAAGATTTCATTCTCTTCTGACTTTCTATCTTATCTGTGTTCAGTGTGACATTGACTAAAAGACTTAAGTAGCTTTTATGGCTACACCGCCATAATGTGGATACACTGCAGGTCTCACTGATATTACAAATACATTGTTAAGGAAAGAGGCAGAGAAGTGATAGGAGAGATTAAATGTGGATAGTGAGCTCAGACACTAGGGCAGACAGGAACAATAAACACTGAACAGGACCCTGACCAGGAGTCAGACCTAGACATATTACAGGCTGAAAGTAGGGGATAAAATGTTGTCTCGTATATCTTCCCTTAAGGTATTGAGAGAGATCCTGTAAGAGGATGGGATAGGGCAGAAACTACTCAACCATGTGGACACCCCCTCACAGTTACTGCATAATTATAGAATAGGGTATATCGGCGGGGTGGTGTCCCTCCCCCGCTCCGCGGGGATGAGCTGGACGGATTCCCCTCTCCCACTTGTGTGGGGATGAGCTGGGTTAATTCCCCTCCCCCGTTTCGGCAGTGGTGAGCTGGGCAGAGTGTCCCTTTGTGGGTGTAATTCTCTAAGTGCTGAGTCCTGCTGATGGAGCTTTGATATCGACATACTGAGGAGTTTCCGGCAGCACATGACCACATATAGGGAGGCAAAAGGTTTGCTCTCTATCTCCACCTGCTGGTAGATGGACACAACCCACCAGTCTATGGATTGATCAGCTATGATTAATGGAAAGAAAATTATCAGGTATGATACATAATTTTACCATAGGGTATAGGCACTATACTGCCCTGTATGTGCTTAAGTAAACACTGACCCATGTGGATGGCAATATTCTATAAATGTACATGTGCAATTAATATGCAAATTTTAGCACCCTGTTAGAGAAAGAGGTGGAAGGAGCCTTCATTACAAGGGACACCACTCTGCTGTATTGTGGATACACTGTAGGGCTTGCTGATATCAAGTTTCAAGTTTATCAAGTTTTAAGTTTTATTAGAGGTTTACTATCCTGCCTATCAGATCAGGTGTCTAGGCAGCGTACAGGCTAATAAAAAATGAGTTAACATGTATGTATGGACAGTACAAGACACAAGAGGAAAGAGGGCAGAACTACAATATCTCGATTGGAAAGAGGGAAGGGAAGAAGGAGCAGGGCATTAAAAATCACAGCCAGTCAGACTCATCCTCTGCAGCAGAGGAAAGGGGAATGTATATAGAGGATTTAGGAGAATGCATCTAGGAACAGCTGCTTTTTGAAACTTTGAAGGGAGGTGTGGTGACAAAGTGTCTGTGGAAGCCTGTTCCAGTATTCTGGGCCCTGCACAGAGAAAATAGCTTTCCTAGTATGTTTGAGTACAAGAACACAAAAAGTTGGTACTACTAGTAAATTTTGAGTGGATGATCGGAGTAGTCTCAGGCTGGTGTATGGAATCAATAGTCAGGAAAGATAAAGTGGTTCTCCAGTTTGGTGGGTCTTATAGACCAGCAGCAGAATTTTAAATATAATATGGTGGGGCAATGGGAGCCAGTGTGCAGTTTAAGGAGTGGGATCACTTGATCAAATGTCTTTTTTCCAGTTATTAGTTTTATAGCTGTGTTTTGGATTATCAGTAAGCATCTAGAATCTGTAGCTCTGAGATTTAGTTATAATGAGTTGCAAAAGTCTAGTCTGCTAATCACAAAGGAGTGTATAAGGATGTTAATGTCTTGCGGATCAAGGAATGGACGAATGGATCTAATCTGTTTGAGTCTATAGAAGCAGTTCTTGATGATGTGTGAAGTCTGTATGGAGAATGTAAGAGATTCATCTAGGTAAACTCCTAAGTATTTTAGTTGATTGCACTTGTAGAGCAGGTGTAGAGTTAAGGAGAATGGGGTGTGGTATACCGTTTGCAAAGTTGGAAAACAGAAGACAAATTGTTTTTCTAGGATTCAGTATAAGCTTATTGTGGGATAATCACTTGGTTATTTGTACAAGCTTATGATTTAGTGATTGAATCATGTGAGTATCTGTTGGGTCAATATGATGTAGAAGTTGTATATCATCTGCATATATGAATGCTGTGAAATCTAGGGACGAGTGTTAGTAATGGGGCTAAAAAAATACTGAACAAGGTCAGAGAAAGGATTGATCCTTGTGGAACGCCTGAATCGAGAGTAAATGGCTTCTATTTCTGGTCTTTGACATAAGAATGTATATGAGCAGTCGGAGTGGAAAGATTTGAACTGGCTGAGTGCTTGGTCTCGAATCCCTATTTGAAAAAGTCTATCTAACAACAGATTGTGATTTACCAAATCGAATGCTGCTGAGAGGTCGAGTGAGAGTAGGTTTGTTGATTTATTGTGATCTAATTGATGGCGAATATGAGTTGTGATGCCTAGCAGGGCAGTTTCTGTACGATGATGTTTTCTAAATCCTGTCTAATTTGGCTAAAGAGTATTAGTTTTGAAAGGAAATCTTGAAGCTGTGTGTGAATGGTGGTTTTATAATTTTTATCAGAAAAGGAAGGTTTGCTATGGGGCAATAATTCCCCTTGTCTGAGAGAGGTTTGGATGGGTCTTTTAGCTTAGGCCTTAGGATAGCTTGCTTTCAGGCCTCCAGGACTATACCTGAAGAAAGGGAAGAAGAAATCATGTGTGAGATGTAAGGGCCTATCTCCCGGGCAGATTTTTAATGAAAGTGGAAGGGATGGGGCATTAGTGAGTTTCATTCCTTTCATTATGGTGTCTTGCTGAGATTTGGATGGGGTATGAAATACATTGAGTAGGCTGAGCGATAGATGAGGTTGTGAAGTAGGGCTATGTGACATAATGTATGGGTGAAGGTGCTACGATGAACAGTGATTTTATCTTTGAAATAGTCCGCAAGATCTTGGCTGGAGGGGACCATGGAGGGATCAACAGGAGGGGGATGAGGTGCAGTTAATGATTTCAGGGTTTGATAAAGTATAGCTGTGTTTGGTGCTTTAGCTAAGGAAAGAGACAGAGAAGTGAAAGGCGAGATTAAGGCCCCCTATGCTCAAGAGTCGCCATTAAATGCTGCAGTTGCTCTTGAATTTACTAATTTCTACTACTACTACTACTATTTAGCATTTTTATAGCGCTACAAGGCGTACGCAGCGCTTCACAAACATAGAAAGACAGTCCCTGCTCAAAGAGCTTACAATCTAATATAATCTAAACAGCGACCAAAGGAAATTGCATGCAAATGAGATGCATGGAAAATCTGCAAGTGACTTGGTAGAGAAAGCGCTTAGCACATGTGCAGAACAATCTCTCTAAGAGTCCATGTTCTGCGCATGCCTAGGAATCATTTTGTCCCACTGCTCCTTTCCCCTGCAGAGCTCAGCTTACTTGCTTTCCTTCTGCCCCCCCCCAGATTGATTTTGCCAGTGTGCTTGGGAATCTCCTCCTTGTTTAAGCCCCCCAGGTGATATCATAGGGGCTTTCCCCAGCCGATAGGCTGTCTGCTTTTGTTTCTCTGCCCCTCTAAGCTGTTTTCTGCTCTCTGACACTATTTTGCTCCCCCTGCTATTGAAAAATGCAAACAGACTGCACACAACTACAGCTCCAGACCAGCATGGGCAGATGGGAAAAATTTTCCCCACCCCCAAATCGGCCCTAAACCAGCCCAAAACCCACCCAAAGTCAAACCCCGCCTCCAACGTCACCGCCCCCACCCCCAACGTCACCGCCCCACCCCCAACGTCGCCACCCTGCCCCCTGACGTCACCTCTGCCGTCGTTAGCCTCGCCCCTGACATCACCTCTGATGTCATTAACCCCGCCCCTGATGTCAACCCTATCCCGGAAAAGCTTCTATTGTACCAAATTGGACCAATAGAAGCCCCAGAAAAGCTTCTATTGGACCAAATTGGACCAATAGAAGCCCCCGAAAAAAGCGCAAACCCCACACAGCTGCAACGAAAAAGAAGCCCAATTTCCCGCAGCCTTCGAAAATTTCCAGCATCCTGGCTTAAAAACCAGCCCAATTGGGTGGGAAACCCACCCATCTGGCAACACTGCTCCAGACCCGCCCTAAATTTTAGCACATTAAAGGTAGGTGCTTCTTTCTGTGCAACACAGGAATGCTGATTGTAATACTAATAAGCTTGTTATAATACATTTGCATAGGATTCTCAGTAGCTGCTATGGCAAATAGTTAAAGCCCTGTAAAACCCCTTTCTGCATTAGACGCTACATAACATTTGCTTTAGACTGGCTACAACAGGTCTGAAGCAAACGTTGCAACCATGGTAAACTTTGTGCATCGGCCCCTTAGTGTGGATAGTGAACTCAGGTTTGGCACAAGGGCAGACAAGTACAATAAACTCTGAACAGGACAGTGCTGCCTAATACTGATCAGAAATCAGAACTGAACACATTACCAACAGGAGTGAATGTACAGAGCCATGAGGGCCCACTTGTACCCTGTTCCCCATTGAGCTACCTGATTCAGGGGATAACCCATTCCTTTCTAAGTATCTTATTCTGTATGTACCATATATAGACTCTTCTCCGGTAGCTGCTATTGAGATAAACATAGAAAATGATGCAGATAAAGAACACACAGTCTATCCAGTCTGCCTAGTCGTACCGACTACTAATCTCTACTATCCCTTCCTCTCCCTCAGAGATCCTCTGTGCTTGTCCCCTGCTTTCTTGAACAGATACAGGCCTCAGCTGCACCACCACCATGTATCCACTGTTTTCAGAGCTACCTTTCAATTGTATCTATGCATCTTAAGATGATCAAATATGATTAGACCCACCTAACAAGCTGAAATTTCAAATAATAATAACTTATCACTGTGAGCTGTTAGTGTATGATATAATTCTTATTTATATTAATATTCATGGAGAAGTGCTAGCTTAGAAATTTTTGATCTGCTGCCAAGCATAGACTGTTGAGGTCTTTTCCTCCACGAATATCAATATAAATAAGAATTATATCATACATTAACAACTCACGGTGATAAGTTATTATTATTTGAAATTTAAGCTTGTTAGGTGGATCTTTACATTAATTTCACTGAAAATTTGTCTAGTCAATATTGTATCTACAGCAAATATGATTAGAACCAGGTCCTTTTTTTCTTTTGTGCGCACAAATACTTCACTCCCTATACTGTTCCATTTGGTTTTTGCAGCCTAAATGCATGTCTTGCAGTTTTTAACATTAAATCTTAGATCATTCCTCAAGTTTA
The DNA here is from genome assembly GCF_901765095.1 of Microcaecilia unicolor. Classification (NCBI taxonomy): domain Eukaryota; kingdom Metazoa; phylum Chordata; class Amphibia; order Gymnophiona; family Siphonopidae; genus Microcaecilia; species Microcaecilia unicolor. The sequence goes on along the minus strand of NC_044033.1, from coordinate 229,076,471 downwards.
GATCACTACTTGTGTTATCCCACTTTTCAGGGTGTATACCCTATTACAGATTTTGGCATCATCCAGAAATTGTCCCATGTAAGCCGCATTGAGCCTGCCATGAGTGGGAAAGTGCGGGGTACAAATGTAACAAAAAAAAAAAAGAGACAAATCTTATCTGACAATCCATTAACACTCAGAGCTAGTACCACTCAGGGTCCATCCACTCCCACCCCTTCCCCCCTCACTCTCCTCCCCTCCATAACCTATCAGTAACACCCTACAGAAAGACACAACACACCCAACTGGAGTGACAAAAGGCCACATCTTTGTTTATTATTATAATTAAGCAATATAACAATTCAACATTTGAAAAACACAGTTTCCCCACCTATCTACTTGCCTTATCAGCTAAGCAGCCAAATTCAGCATGTCATCACATAGCAACTCCTCTTAGCCCTGCCCTGGTAGCAAGGGCCCAGGGAGCAGGCTTGGACGTCCATGCCTGCATAACCGGGTCACTTGACCCAATAGTAAAACCCCAGGCTCATCCCCTACGAGCCCGATTCCCTGTAGCTTAGGAAACTGGCACCAGAAGCCAGCACCACTTCCTGCTGCCCCCCCCCCCAAAAAAAAAAATAAATGGAGGCTGTGGTCCTTCTCAGTGGCGTAGCCAGACCTGACTTTGGGTGGGCCCAGAGCTAATATGGGTGGGCGTATGTAGGTATGAGTAGTGTTTCTTGGGATACTACAAAATAATGCCTTAGAATGCTGCCCAACAGCTGCCCTGCATCAATATAAACCACATATATACTTAAAAAATGATATTTGTAATTATAGTTACATTATGCCATATCAAACTTGACCAGACATAAGTCTACTATAATAGCAAACATCTCAATGCACATGACAGGATCCTGCATTATAATTACAGCAATGACAGCCGCTGCTCCCCCAAGCTGACCTACTACTCTGCTTTCGGGTACATTAGATACTTTTTTGCGAAGATCCGGAGTTCAACAGAGGTCGGAGAATGGCACGCTTGCGACGCCTGGAATAGGTGGAAGCTCCGAGACGCCGCTAGTGCATGACATCTCTCTAAGTCCCGATCCCTGGGCACTCTTTCTCCGGCAGCGTCGTCGTCTCCTCTGCAATCAGGAAGTGTTTCAGCAGCGGAGCTACGGGGGAACATAATAAACTCGCCGGAGAATAAAAGTGCTGAAGGGAGCTTCAGCCTTTCTTTAGCCCAGGAGTCTACACCTTTGTCTGCGGGAGTTCCTCTGAGTTCAACAGAAATGCAACTTGTAAGTACTTCTGCTGAAGGGCAACAGACTTTGAACACTCTTGCGTTTTTAGAAGTTAAACCAGCAGAAGTGACCCTGGAAAATTTATGGCTTTTGATAGTCAATTTAGGAAAAGCTCTATGTCCTCAAGTTCAAGTATTAGAATCCCGAGTAAAGAAATTAGAAGAAATAGTTGTAACTGCGGAAAATGAAAGGAAAGATATATCAAAAAACATAAAAAACCAGCAGGAACTCATAGGAAAAATACAAGAGACACAAACAACTTTAAAGACTGTATTAATATGAGAAGGAAGATTGAATTTCTGGAGAACTCCCAGAGGGCCAATAATTTGAGACTCTTAAACTTCCCTAGGACAATTACGATTGCTCCTAGGGAATTGTTGAAAAAATATTTCAAAGAGTCCCTGGGGATGACGGAGGATTCTCTTCCTCCTCTAATTCAGGCTTATTATTTACCAACTAAGGTGCCTGGAAATTCTTCGGATCAATTGCTAGATGCCTCCGCAACATTAGAGGCTCCAACTGTTGAATTAGTTTCTCCAGCAACATTGCTGGTAACAGTTGCTTTTCCTCCAGACAAAGTCTGGATTATGAGACAATTCTTCAAAAATAAAGACAAAGAATTTATGGGATTAAAAATACGCATATTTCCTGATGTTTCTAAGGAAACACAAAGAAGACGTAGACAATTTTTGCTTCTAAAACCAGGTGTCCTTCAGCTGGGCGCTACCTTTTACCTATGCTATCCTTGCAAGTGTGTAATCTGTTACCAGTCAGTGAAGTATGTTTTTTATGAATCCTCCAATTTACAGAATTTCTTGTTGCTAGAAGATCTTGAGGACTAGTGGATAATATTAACATAAATAGAGCTATGATTGAAATAGGAACTCTTTGTTTAGACAGGTTTAATAATTCTTAATGTTATATTTCTTTAATATTCCACTTGTGTAACTCTTGGATCATAAAATTGAGGACTTGAGAGTACTTAAATCTGATAATCTATAATTTTGAATTTATGTGAATGTATTTGCTTTTGTTTCTTTTTTTCTTGATGAAGTACCTTTTTTGTTCAAGTTGAAATGCTTGATGAATTATGTAAAATAATTATAAATAAAAAAATAATAATAATTACAGCAATGACATAATACAATGTATTCAAATTCTGGTAGTACCTCAATAGCAACAAAATCCCGTCACTGCCAGGTACTTTGTGAAGTAACACTAAATCCTGCAAAGAGGCTTCTTAGAGCCTATATTGCAAACCATAACACCAGTTCCAATAACATTACCTTTAAAAAAGCAGCAGTGAATATACACAACAGCAATACGCATACCATTGGAAAAGCCAGACAAGTCAGACTCATAGATCCCCATACAAACCACATGCCAGCAGAAACTTTCACCTGCTCGGTCACATGCAGACCACAGACCAACCCTCATCAATTACAGAATAATGGACCAAAAATTAGAAATTTATAGATTTAATTTCTAAATTTCTATGCCACACTATCACTGCAATTCTAAGCAGATCACAATTCAACACACATAATTTTAAAACATATTACAAAAACATAAAACATAAAGACCTTCCCTTCCCCCACCCATCCATCCCAGCAGCCTGGCATCCACTTTTCCATTCCCTACTCCCTATCCATCATCCCCATAGCTCACCTTCCCTTCTCTGTTACCCCCACCCCATCCCATCCCTCCCTGTAGCCCAGTATCAATCCTTCCCTTCCCCACAATCCATCCCATAGCTAAGCATTAGCCCTATCCTACCACCCCACCCCTCCCTCCCAGTAGCCTAGTGTCAGCCTTGTCCTACTCCCTACCCACCCCCATGGCATTAAATATAAAAGACCTTTTTTTTTTATGTCCTGGGCAATGCAGAGCCCACCTCCACATCAGTCCACCCAGAGAAAAACACCTACACTTAAAAAAAAAAACTTTAACCTAAGCACTGCAGAGACCACCCCCCCTCCCCCGAAAAAAAAAACAAACAACAAAATGAGAGAACGACAACTTTTAAAATTAAGCTGGGTACTATTAAAATTTATTATTTGTGAATTTCTGGGTAGGGATAGGCTTGCTCATTGCTTAGGGCAAAAGAGATATATTTAATGATTAAATATATCTTTTTTATTTTTTGCCCTAGGCAGTGAAGGGTCCACCCCACCCCCACACAGAAGTCCACCACCAGACCAAGTCATCATTTTGATTACAAGAGTAATCAAAATGCTGGCTGGGGGTGGGCTCTTCACTGCCTAAGGCAATAAAAAGGTATATTTTACTCATTAAATATACCTTTTTTGCCCTAAGCAGTGAAGTGCTTACCCCACCCAGAAGCCCACCACCAGCAGCCAGCATTTTGAGTACAAAAATTACACGAGGTTAAAAAATTTTTTTTTAATGCATTTAAATTTTATTACCTGCTGGGCAGCTGCTTGCAGTTAAATGTGCCACGTGGTGCAGAGTACCCTGGTTCCTATCCTAGCTGTCTCAGACTGTATTGTGAGGCCGCGGGGGACGGCTACTGCTGCTGGCTGCTGTGACATTGACCCAAACGGCAGTGAATCATCTAGATCCAGACCTGGCCGGCAGGGCACCAGGGAGACACTGCGATGGACTAAAGAGCTGCGCCCACAACACAGCCAAGCCGGCAGCAGCCTTTCTTTCCCGCCAGCACTGCATCCGGCCGGCACGCTATTATCATGCCATGCGCACTGCAGGCCCGGGGCAGAGGAGGAGCAAGCAGTGCCGTGTGGCTGCGGCGCGTTCAGCAGCTGAACTCATGCTGCTTAGCTTAGTGCTTACTTTTTTAGCGTGAGAACGAAGCCGAGGAGGAGGAGCTGGAGGACCAGAAATCAAGAGCTGCCTGCAAGTGGCGACTGCTGAAGGCAGGTGAGTGGGATTGGGACGTCAGCTGAGCGGGTCACGCCGGCAGAAACTAAGGCTGTGGCCCGCGGTGCTCAGCTGCTGCTTTGCTAGTTTGCTGTGCACTTTTCACCAGTGGTGGCACCTAAAACTGGGTGGGCCTGAGCTGAGATTGGGTGGGCATGGGCCCACCCGTAGCTATGCCCCTACAATGCTCAATAGCTTCCTTGTTAAGAAGCACGTCTAAGCCCACATCCCATAAGTGTACCCCGCTCCACCAAAATATCCTCACGCATTTATGATTCACCCAGCTATGTCTCAACTGATATCCTCCTCCTACCCCAACTAGGAACCGAGCAACGGGCTCAAAGAAAATGGCATACTGTACAACAAAGAGAAAAAAAGGGAAGGAGGAAACCAAGAGGAGCAATTTGTTTTTACCACCAAAATACTCTCGCCAAATCCAGGACCTACATAAGAACATAAGAGAAGCCATACCGGGTTAGACCAATGGTCCATCTAGCCCAGTACCCTGCTTCCAATAGTGGGCAATCCAGGTCAAAAGTACCTTACAGAATCCCAAATAGTAAAATAAAACACAAAAAGGAGAAATAAACCTATCCCTCGAGAATAAATAAAAAAAATCAAACATAGGGAAATAGGTGTCTCAGCCAACAGAACTTCTCTTCAATGATATACCATCAATTTCTATATGGCAGAAAAGGAGGACATCATTATAGAAATATAAGGTACCGGACCTCTCACAGCACACAGCTGTCCCAAGTCCTAGCCTTGTTTAAAACAACACATCTGTCACTCCAGCCTCCATCCTACCTCAATATTCCTGTAGCAAAATTCTAAAAAAAAAAAAAAGTAGAAAAAATGAAATAAACCAAATAGAAAAAAGAGCAAACACATAGCTTCAAAGCTAAAGTAGCAATGCTGTTGTCAAATTGCACACCCGATGCCCACAAAAGCCCAATGACATTTTGGCGGTACAGGCTGTTTACAGGGTCAACAGTGTGGCGTGATTGAATTAATTTTCAGGGTTATTAATTTTGCTGGATACAGATATATAAAAATGTTTTGCAAAGAATCAGAAAGCAGATCTGGCCCCATCCTCCTCCTTCAGACCAAGAAACCAGAGACTAAAAGAACTGTTAAATGGTTAATCAGTGTATAACAAAAGCAGGCTGGGTGGATATAGGAAAGTTAATCACCACATTCTCTAAGAACAGGATCCATGTATTGATAGCAAAGAGGCTGGACATGACAAAAGAAAAGACCATCTACCTGAAACTCCCAGACAATGACTCTTAATCTTGTTAAGTACATTCTGGAGTGTGTAATACAGCACATGGTCAGCCAGGAAACATGTGACCAGCTAAATCAACTTTTTCATGTCTCCATCTCAAAAACCAGAAAGAACCAGTTCCTGAGTTTTGATTGGATTAATACACCCCACCTGGACTTCACCCTAAGACTCAACAAGAATTATAAAAACTGGATTCGCACTGAAACAGTCCCTCTCTGGCATCTCTCTGGGCCTTTGCTAGACTCCAAACACACCCAAGATAAGACTTTCTCCAGGTTCCACTACCATCAACTCTGCACATAGAAGACTTCTTTCCTAGCAGAGGATCCACCATGAAGCTACAGACACAATACCTAATTCACCACTCCAACAGCAGCAGAAAAAATACATCTGAGCCTCAATCAAAGTGAGTTAATATTAATCCAGCATAATTAATAATTCTGACTTTCTAACAATATTTACCTTGTGGCACATTTCCCTTGTGTAAAATTCCTAAACTGAGCTAAAATTATCTTTATATATATCTAAGAATAAGAATCTAGTCTTTATATTTCCTTAAACATTATATAGTGCAGGTTAGGGCAATTCTCCAACACACATATAGATCTTTATTACAATAAAACAATGCCAGTTGCTCAAAACTACACAAAAAAAACAAAACAAATAAATTCAGCACATCAATAAAATACCCCACGGAGACTATTGCATGTAATTAGATTAATGATGATTGGTAGAATTTATTTTTTGGTATGTTTTGTCTTTGTTTTTGTACTTCTATGTGTGTATATTGTACCTCTCCCTGGATAAATGTGGGTTATAAATAATAAATCTAAATCTAAAAACATAAAGTTAAACAACATCTGGGACAGCTCTGCACTGTGAAAGGTCCGGTACCTTATATTTCAATAACTGATGTCCTCCTTCCCCTGCCATATAGAAATTGATGGTATATCATTGATGAGGAGCTCTATGGACTGAGATACCTATTTCCCTATGTTTGATTTGTAAAAACCCAAATAGTAGAACCATTCCATGCTACCAATCCCAGGGCAAGCAATGCCTTCCCCCATGTCCATCTCAATAACAGACTATGGACGTTTCCTCCAGGAATTTGTCTAAACCTTTTTTAAACATCTCTGACCTGCTCTGGAGCTATTCCACAGTGTTTGAAACTCTGCACTTGCAGTCTTTGCTGATTGTTATCCTATCGGGACTCTTTTCTGATACCATCTCATTGCGGCGTGGGAGCACGCTCCTCCCTTTGTTCTTCTTTGTCAACTTGGCTTTGGGTGTGGGAGCAAGCTCCGCCCACTGACTGTCAGATGCCGTGGGGCATTTAAACTGCAGCACCTAGCAGCGCCCACCACTCAGCATGCTGCCTAAGGTGCAAGCCAAAGGCACACACCTTAGTGCAGTACTTGGGTTATTGAGAATATATTGCCAGATCTGATTGATTTTAGGTTGTTTTTTTTAGTTTTTCTTTTCTGTTTGTATTTCTAGTGGAGATAGAATGGTTTCCAATATGGTTTGGTTCATTTGGATTACAATTTGGTTACTTTTATCAGGGAGGCTTGGATTTTATGTTTGTAGGGACAACCCTACTTTTTTATGATTACAGTAGATTCAAGCACTTAGGGGTGTAGAGCACTGACAGAAATGGCAGCATAATCACTGAGCTCCTGATGACTCCCGCATTAAATTGAAATATCATCTCAATCCATGCAGCAATTTAACCTTTTTTCTTTAACATTAATCTTCGATCCGGCTTACTGACATGGCTTCTGGTAAAAATAGCAAACATCATAGAATAGAACCAGTTTCTCCACAAAAAGACGTCTCAGATAAGACTGAAGATTCTGCTACAGTCACCATATTGGAAGAGATTCGCGCTCTCAAAGACCTAATATCAGAGTCTAAAGAGGATCTAACAGACATTAAAGACTACCTATCAGTCATAAAATCAAACTTATCCCTGTTAAATTTCAAAGTGATCATGTTAGAAACAAAACAGTGGTAGCAGATGAAAACATAAAAACGCTGCAAAGACAAATTAAGAAGATCTCACAGTTTGAGTGGGAAATTACAGATAGCAACAATAGAGCAAAGAGGAATAACGTCTGTCTCCTGGGCCTACCTGAAAACACGGAAGGTGCAGATCCCATACAAATTTCTCCAATGACTTTGAACTGGAGCATGCGCATCAAGTACTGACTCAACGTGGCCCAAAAGATGAATATCTGCGGCCCATTGTGATACAGCAGACATATTGCAATGTACTTGTCACGTCCCTCACCTGTTCGACGCTCCTCCCGACTAGGTCATCCCGCAGTTCCATCTAAAAGGGACAAGGATCAGTCTTAGGAAGGTCTGTTTCTATTTCCTATTTCTGGCAGCCTCATCTTGGTTGGATCAATGGCCGCAGCCATCTTGGATAGCTCAAGAGTTGTAGCCATCTTGGATAGCTCAAGGGGTACAGCCATCTTGGATAGATCATCTCCTAGGAAGCCATCTTGGAGTTACGAGGACAGGAAGGAAGCCCATATTTGGTCCTTTGAGATCTCCTGTGGGGGCAGCCATTTTGGATTCAGCTGAGGATGGTTGACTCTGATTGCCTTACTATTTAAAGCCTTGCCTTCAATCCTTCTGTGCTTCGGCTTCTATTCAGTTCCTGGGTAGTTGCAGTGCAGTTGGACCTTCTTGTATTTGTTCCTGATCTTTGACCTTTGCCTGATTTGGACTCTGCTTGTTTGCTGCCTGCCCTGACTTTGGACCGAATCCTGACCATTGCTTGATTGCTGCCTGCCCTGACTTCGGACCGAATCCTGACCATTGCTTGTTTGTTGCCTGCCCTGACCGCGGACCAGATCCTGACTACCTCCTTCTGGGTATCTGTTTTCCACACGTGTCTTTCCTGGACAACAACCCCACGTGGTTCCAGAAGACCTGTAGACCACCCGCACCTGGAGGCTCAACTTCCAGGGAACAGCTTGCATCTCCATATCAGATCATGGCTGCCACAATGATATAAGTGCTCATTAGATTCTAAGTGACTTAAATCATATTACTAGTTTTCTTACTTATAATCATATATTTTTCATCATATATATAATAATATATCATTGTTGATATTTCAATCTGTTAACACTATTCACATCATTATTATTGGAGTCAGTGAAGGGTTGCTGCCCATCTGGGTCTCTACATCTAATGGTTGTAACATACTGTGCTTGTTTTCTGCACAATGCTGTTTTTTTTGTATTTATACTCAGTTTGTACATCACATTGTCTTTATTCTACTGCCTCAGAAAAGATCACTGGCCAAATTTCTCAACATTTATTTATTTACTAGTAAAAAAAGGCCCGTTGCTGAAAGAAATGAAACGGGCGCTAGCAAGGTTGTCCTCTAATGGCAATTATGTTTTTAAGGGAACTGTTAGGAGAGAGTATGTGTGAGAGAGTGAATGAGTATGTGTCAGAGAGTGAGTATGTGTGTGAGAGAGAGAGAGAGTGTGTGATTGAGAGAGAGAGACAGAATGTGTGAGTGAGAGAGTGTAGTGTGTGTCCCATTTGCACCAATTATGCTCTGTCCCCTGCATTCATCCATATGCTGCAAACGCCCTCTGTGCTCTGCCCCCTCCATCCATCCATGTGTAGCATCTCTCCCCTGCCCCCTCCATCCATCGTGGTGCAGCAATTCTCCTCTGTCCCTTGCCCTCCCCCCCTACATATGCATCAACTCTGCATTCTCCCCTGGCCTCTCCTCCATCCCCCTTTATCCAGGGCCCCCCTCCCTCCATCTCTCTCCCCTCTGAGTTCCAGGCCCCCTCCCCACCTCTCTGTGTGCCCTCCGAGTTCCAGGACCCCCTCCCTTCCCTCCGAGTTCCATGCCCCCCATTCTCATTTGAGTTCCACACTCCCGCGCCTCCCTCCCCTTCGAGTTCCAGGATGACCCCCCTCCCCTTTGAGTTCCAGGACAACCCCCTCCCCTTCGAGTTCCAGGACACCCCCTCCCTCCCTACGAGGTCTACGCCTCTCTCTCCTTCGACTTCCACGCCTCCCTCCCTCTCTCTCTCTGCCCTCCAAGCACGACCTGTCCTCCCGCAGCCCATTGCCTTCCTAAGTGCTGGCTGTATTTTAAAAATTCTTACCTTGGGGTGCGGCGTCCACAGTGAAGGTGAGTGACGCTTCAGACTGCCTTTGCATGTGTCTCAGTTCTGCCTCTGGTCCCGCCCTCATGTCAAGGGCGGGACCAGAGGCAGAGCTGAGACACATGCGAAGGCAGTCTGAAGTGCCGCTCACCTTCACTGTGGACGCTGCACCCCAAGGTAAGAATTTTTAAAATACAGCCAGCACTTAGGAAGGCGAGGGGCTGCGGGAGGACAGGTCATGCTTGGAGGGCAGAGAGAGGGAGGGAGGTGCGGGGGCTGGCAACTATACAGAGTTCCCTCTAGGGTGGGGCGATTACGAACCCTGCCTTTATGAAGGAATTCACTCAAGGCTGTGTACAGTAAGAATAGATCAAACATGAGCAATAGGCAATCACAGCAGTAAAAATATTCCAATAACAATACAAAGTATGGCATTGTATACTGCTTACAATGTCAACACAATACGTAATAGAATATTTTAATTGATAGTGAAGGGTAAAGCAAAGATAGCAAGAAAGTAAGAAGAGTTAGAAAGTAAGGTGACTGATTTAAAGAAAGTTGCATGTCTGTTGAGAATATTATATACCTTTGATGTTACATGACTATCACTATCATATCCCTTAATGTTAAGGGTTTTAACAATCCTATGAAGAGGAAAAAAATATTGAACTCCTTGACCAAGCATTCTCCAGCTATTGTCTTTTTCCAAGAGACACATTTGTCAGAGTATGAATCTGCCAAATTAAAAACTAATTGGTCTCTCCCGCCGCTTTTTTCTGCAGCTGATGATAAAAAAGTGGTATTTTGCCATCATTATCAGTGACTTTAGGGCCTGTACCAAGAGTGCTCAGTTTCTTCAAAAGTGGTTTATTGGGAACCATGTCAAAGACTCTGATAAAATCTAAGTAAACCACATCCAGCGCTCTCCTCCAATCAATATCTGGTCACCCAGTCAAAGAAATTTATCAGATTTGTCTAACAAGGCCTAAAGTCATGCTACTTGGGATCCTGCAATCCATTGGATTCCAGACATCTCACTATCTTTTGTTTAGCAGTGTCCCTATTATTACAGTCATCACAGAGAACAGACTAACCAGCCTATAGTTCCCAACTTCTTCCTTACTTCCTATCTGGTCAGAGAGGGGAGCCATGAGAAAGTTTGTAAGTTCCTTCAATATCTTTGGATGTATCCCACCTAGCTTTGTGGTTTTGTCTACTTTTAGCTTAACTAGTTCCTCGTAAACAGTCTTCTGAAAATTGCTGGAGGTCTAACTCACTTCCATTCCTATTTATGTTTGTTTTCTGCAATCCTGGTTCCCCCTAGTCCTTCATCTATGAACACAGAACATAAATATTTGTTAAGCAGTTCCACATCTCCTGATCAATTTCTACATATTCCTCCTCTTCACTCTTTTGAGTCTCACAGTGGCACTTTTGTACCTCCTCCTGTCACTAACATATCTAAAATTAAAAAAAAATATATTGTATCCCCTTTTTACTATACTGGCTATTTTTTCTTCCATTTACATCTTTTTCTGACTACTATCCCAGCTTCTCTTAGCTTTCCAGATATTGTTGCTTGTCTTCCTCATTCTTGTAGTTTATGAAGGTCAACCTCTTTCCTTATCTATTGAACAACTTTTTTTGAAGAAATGGAACTTACTTTGATTGACTTTACCAACAAAAAGATTAGTTACCCTTAAAATACCTCCTTTCATTTTTGCCTACTGCTGTTCTGCTTTCCTCATATGTTTCTGTCCAGTCAATGACTTCTTCAGATATTCCACTGTCTTGACAATGTTAATCTTCCTGAAGCCTAGGACCCTCACTTTTGAATGAATCATCTCCATATATATCCTAATATTGAACCACACAATCTGGTGATAATGGATGCCAGATGATCACCAACTATAGCATCAGAAATATTCTCCCCGTTCATAAGCACCAGGTCCAGTATGGCCCCTTTCCATGTGGGTTCTATTATTGGTAAGAACAGCTCTAACTGTAGAGAATCCAGGATCTCCCACAACTGGATTTCCCAATCAATATTCAGCATATTGACATCACCTATCAGTAGAACTTCTTCTTTCATAGAAATATTCTGAATGTTTTTAATTAAGTTTGTCCATTTCTGCCTGTGAAGGAGGTCTGAATATCATATAAATATAAATATATGCTCCATTCCCTCCTTCCAGATTAACTTATGGTGCCTATTCCTTAGCATGTAAGTTTTTAATTTGATACATATACTGTAGCTCCATTCTTCTTCCCTTTCTACTTATTCAGTCCTTCCTGATGAAATTATAGCCAGGTATAACTATATCTCAGTCATAGTTCTCTATGAACCACAGATTCAAGACCACTGCCTCTTCCTTCACAACCACTAGATCCAGAACCTTATTTCCCATACTATGGGCATTAGTATGCATGGCTTTCCAGATATTTTCTGGGTTTTCCCATTTTTCTGTAGAGGTATTTAATGTTTTACTTACCTGATGGTTTTGTTCACCTATCCCCAGTGATCCTAGTTTAAATCTTTCTTCAGTAGATTAGACAGTCTGTTGTAGAAGACACTTCACCCCTTCTTTGATAGGTGGATGCCATCTCTGCTCAGCAGCTCTTGGAAAATCATCACATGGTCCAGGAAAGTGAAAGTCTAGATGACACCATCAGTGTAACCGTGCATTCATCTAGAGGATGCAAGCCTCTCTGTGTTGGCCTATCCTCCTCACAAAGGTTTGATAAGAACCATCCATGCACCTATCTGCTTCGTCCTCCCTCCTTGACAGATGAAGTTACCTTTAAATATATATCTTCTACATCTTTTATTTTTTGATTTAGTATGCCTTTTAACATATTTGGTTTACGTGTTTTATATATTTTTATATATGATTCTGTATTTTACAAGATATGTTTATCAAATCTTTTTTTATTGTAGACTCTTGAAGCAGGCACGACTGTCCTGAAAACGGTGCCATGTCTTTGGTGTTTTGGGAAGTGATTATTACCATAAAGTGGGGCTAATCTAGTTACTCTTTTCCCCATAACAGATCCCTATTTATCTTTTTCCATACCAGCAGAGTTGTGTAAGTAAAGTGGTTATCTATTCCCTTTACTATGCTTCTCAAATGATTTTGTCAAATTACATCCCTAATAGGGTTCCTCCAAACTCATCTTCTTCCAGCTGTACCCATTGCTATTGCTAGTTAGCCCCCCACCCCCAAATCAAAGAACACTCTCATCTGGTCTGCTATGCAGTATTTATTTCAAAACAGGGGACCCCCCCCACTCCTCTTTGCTCTTTCCCCAGATATAACACTTCCCTTGCTACTCATGTGGTCTCCAGTTCCAAATGAAATAAAAAATCTGTTTCTGCTATTTCATAAAGAATTTATCTGACAGCCTCTCACTGGTAGAGTAATAAACAAGTTCAAGATTCTTGGAGGCTCCCTCGATCCCATCTATTGAGGTCATGACCAATGATCTTCATGATGAGCTCATAATTAATTTTCTCTAGCTGCCTGCAATCCTTGGTTACATAAAAACTCAAATATTTGATGGGGGACTGCACCTGTATAAAAGGAAATAACTCCTTCGAATCCCATTCATACTCTTCATTCAAGATTGCCTTCGAAGCTTCCATTTTATCCCAAGTTATTCTGTATATCTCTTGATCTCATCCATAAGAACATGCAATGTTAGTCATGGATTGGATTGCTAATGATAAAGATGATATCATCTGCAAAGTGTTTAATCTTAAAATCACGGCCTGCCTCCTGAAATTCCAGAATGTCCCCATTAGCTTTCACATAAGATGTTAATTGCTCAATGGTCAATGAGAAAAACAAGGGTGAGAGTAGACAACCCTGCCAAGCCTACAGCTTTCTGTATGACCCCCATTAATCCTAATCTGTGCCTTCAGTTTCAGACAAAGGGCCCATATGCCATTGAAACATCTACCCAATTTGCACTTTCTGGAGGACTCAGAACTGGAACCCCCACCCCACTCTATCAAATACTTTCTTAGCGTCGACTGCCAAAAGCATGACTGGGTAGCCACCTCTCAAATCCTTCTAGATCAGGTTCAGTACCTTACGAATGTTGTCACCTACCTGCCTTTGGGGAATAAATCTACATAGATTAGCCCTTCAATAACTGACTTCAACCTATCTGCCAATACCCTTGCACAAAGCTTGGCATCGAGATTAATAAGAGATATGGATCTGCATGCACTGGGATTTTTTTCCTGTCTTCGGCAGGACCATTATTCCCATGGACTCTTGCATGCAGCCACTCTGCAAAATGTCATTGAATACTCTGATAGGTTTGTGTCACATCTGTGGCCGTGACCACCCTCAGACTTACCTTATTCCTGTGGGTCAGCTTCCTAGCTGGCTCCTGTTTCTTCTGTCTGTCCTTTCTGAGCTAGCTCTGGCTCCCTGTGCTGGCTGCATCCAGCAGCAGGGCACTGATTGCTTCACTATACTGCACCTATGGGTGTTGCCTGGGTAAGCTCTTTCTCTATGTGCTGGCTGCTTCCAGCATGACTCTAATTGCTTCACTACACTACACCTGGGTGTGGGAAGCCTCTCTGTGTTTCACTGTGCTTTCTGCCTGCTCCTTGGTTTATGCCTGAACAGCCTCCTTAGTTACTTAGAGATTGCTGCAGCTGCGCCTCTGGTGTTGAAGGGCTTTATTAAGCACTTAGAGACTGCAGCCTTTGCATCGTCTAAGGTCCCTGGTATGTTAGAGTGCTCTGTGCACTGCTACATTGTCCAGTTCAGTGTGAATTCCTAGTGTATGACTAGTTAGCTTGGGCACAGCTTAGCTTGTTAGCCTGTGTACAGCTTTACTAGTTCTCCTGTGTTTGCTTAGTGTGAGTTCCTAGTGTATGACTGGTTAGCTTGGGCATAGCTTTCCTGTTAGCTTGTGTACAGCTTCTAGTCTTCCTGTGTTTAGCTTTCTGGTTTTCCCGTGTGTGTTTTCTTTTGTTTCTGGAGCTTCAGCCCTAGTTCTGTCTGTTGCCAGTACTCCTTGTTACTGGAGCTCCAGCCACAGTCTTGCTCCTTGACCTGACCACTGCCTGTACCCAGATATTCTCTGCTTGCTCCTTGACCTGACCATTGCCTGAATCTGACTACTGTCTGCCCGCTGTCTGTCCTGCCTACTGCCTGGACCCGGATATGCTCTGCCTGCGGTCAGTCCTGACTATTGCTGGAACCCGGACATTCCCTGCCTGTTCTGCCTTGCTTTCGCCTAGGTGCCTGGGGGCACTTCTGTATCCTGACTCCTGTTGTTCCTGCCTGCTAGTTCCAGTTCCGTTTCTCCTGTAAGCCCTGCCGGCCGCCCGAAACCTGAGGGCTCAACCCTCGGGGAACGGTGGCTGAGCGTAGGTGAAGCCTAGGTCCAGTGTGTTCCTGTCCAGCAGGTTCCGGTCCCGTGGGTTCCAGTCCAGCGGGCTCCACTCCAGTGCGCTCCCCGTCCGGTGCGTTCCAGTCCTGTGTATTCCTGTGCAGAACTCCAGTCCGGGGTTCCAGTCCAGTCTTGCCTTGTCTCTACCTTGAAGGTGACCTTGCCCTGCCACTGCCGCTCCACGGTAGTGGCCCAAAGACTCACAAACCCAGTGCTCCCAGGGAAGAAGCCTGACAGTTTGGGTATCAGGCTAGCACTTAAAATCTTGTAGATCTTACCATGTAGCCACTAAGGCCTGGAGTTTTGCCCATATTCAGAGTTTGGATAGACTTCCTTACCTCCTCTTCAGAAATCATCCTATCCAACTTCCTCTACTCCCTCATTGAGTGATTGTAATGGATACTTCTCCAGAAAATCAGCAACCTGCTATTCTCTCATATACACTTCACTCTGATACAAAGTTTCATAAAACCTCTTAAATGCTTGTTTAATCTTCTCATTTTAATGTACCATATCCCCACCACTACCACCATCTTTAATTGTAAAATATTTTGTTGGCCTATTTTAACTTTTAATTTGTGAGCTAACAGCCTCCCTCCTTTATTCCTCTATTCATAATATAAATATTTAAACCTCTCTAGATGAAAAGCAGTTTCTAGATTCTGTAATCTCCCTAGTTCACACCTTAATCCCCCCAACTCAAATGTATGTATAAGTTTTTAAAAAGTGCTCATTTCAGCCAGGGCTGTACACAGGGGATTAAGAGAGTTATTGTCCGTAATTACATGTAATTTAATTTCTGCTTCTAAAATGAAACCAAGTAAAATTGTGGCCTCATTACTTTGTTGCACTGGTGTCACCACAGGTGGCCTAGGTGGGCAAGGGTCCATCCACTCTGTCTCAGCACACCCCGTAGCAATGCACCTTTTCTCTGGCTGGCAAGGATCCCCAAGCCCCGCCAGCTGAAGGCTTCCTCCTGCAGCAGACAGAACTCCTAGAAAGTTCAGCAGTCAGTGCCAATGTCCCTGGGCCACGGCTGACATACTGAGCGTACTCAGTTTTCTCAAATGCGCAAAAACTAAGTATTCACAGTTTGCTGGCAGCAGCAGTGATGGCTCAAGGACAGTGCAGCTGATAGCCCATCTTGGTAGGAGCTCTGACTATTGGAGGAGCAGGTCTTCAACTGGGGGATGAGGGGAAGGAAAGCAGAGAGAACATTTTGTGCCCATCCACTTTGTGCTGAGGCCCATTCAAAACTGGCCGTCTGGCTGTGCTACTGGTATAGGGGAAAGTAACTGATCACAGTGGGAAAATCTGTCTGAACTGGTTTCGGTATTTTGGACCTGATACTTCCACATTTCTCCTGGTGATCAGGATTTCTGGGCCTGTTCACCATCAGCAGCAGAAAGAAAAATCACCATCACTTTTATTTTCACTATCAAAATGAATCTCTAATATTCTGACACATAGATGTTATTTTCCTTCAGGTCTGGGCACTACTCTTTCAATCTCTATGAATGACTATCAGGACAGAGGGATAATGATACTGTGTGAATCGGCAGAATGGTATCCAGAGCCTGAAGTGACTTGGAGAGAAGAAGCTGGACAGAGTCTGGTACCAGCATCTGAAACAGAATTACAAAGGCAGAATGGTCTGTTCAACGTCAAAACTTCCCTACTTATGAGAACAAATCAGTATGACAAGATTACCTGTCATATTGGAAACACTGTAATGAAGCAAGAGAGAGAATCAGCGATTTCTATAGCAGGTCAGTCACAGTCACAAAAATAAGCTTCAGTAACATAAAGTGTTCATATGATTGAGATCTAATTTATATCATGAGTAGAGGAGTGTGGTAGCCGTGTTAGTCCACTTTTAAAGGTAATCAATAGAAATAAAACAAAATAAAACATGGAAAAGAAAATAAGATGATACCTTTTTTATTGGACATAATACATCCTTTGACAGCTAATCAAGAAATGTATTAAGTTATGTCCAATAAAAAAGGTATCATCTTATTTTCTTTTCCATGTTTTATTTTGTTTTATTTCTATTGATTACATTTATATCATGAAACTGGCAGCACCTCCTAGAATCAGATCCAAAGAAGGTTGTTACCATCTTCCTTTATTTGGTTCCTCTGGTATATTTCCATTTTCAAATTAAGAATGCTCAAATATGGATTTTGATATTCTATTTAAATTTCATATCACCTGGTTTCATTTGTTTTTCAGGAATATTTTTCCAGCGGGTCTCCCGTTGGATGATCTCTCTCTCCATCCTTCTGGTGTCTGTGATAATCCCGTTGTGGTTCAATGGTTGTGTTGGTTATTTTACCACTTGATGAAAGAAAGACATGAGAAAGGTAAAATCTCTCCCCATCCCCATATTCTAGCAGTGTCTCAAGAGATTTACAGGAGGAGAGAGGAGGAAACAATTGGAGTAGATGGATGGGAGGTCTTCCTGGCATGGGCAAGGTTTGGGGAGTGAGGAGGGCATTGTCCCTCCCAATCAAGCTGTTTTTATCTGGGTTGTTGTGAATGGCTCCATAGGCACCATTTATAAGAGTCATGGGGAAGCAAAGCATCCCCAACCCCAACTGCTAGCTTACCCTTCCTTGCTCTGCTTGCTCTCCTGCCCGAGTCCTTGGCAGTAACACCAATAGGAACTGCCAGCTTCTCTTCCCTTCCCTGCCGCTGTCTGCCCGACTAGGTGAGCATAAATGAAATGAATCCATGTGCAGGGCCAGAGCCCTGTGCACGCCATTGCCAGTCTCCCTCCTCCTCCTCCCTTCCCATGATGTAACTTCCTGTTATGGGGAAGGAATAGGAGGAGGAGCGAGACCAGCAGCAGGATGCCCAGGGCTCTGGCCCTGCATGTGGGTTCTTTTTGTTTGTGTTCACCCATTCTACTACTACTACTTAACATTTCTAAAGCGCTACTAGGGTTACGCAGCGCTGTACAATTTAACATAGAAGGACAGTCCCTGCTCAAAGAGCTTACAATCTAAAGGACATTCGGGCAAACAGCAGCAGGGAAGGGAAGCTGGCTGTTCCTATTTGGTGTTGCTGCTGTAGATTCGGGCAGGCAGCAGCCTAGAAGGAGGTGTGAACAAATGAGTTATGTGGGTGGGGGGAGGGAGAGAATGAGATGAAGCAATTGTGGGATAAGAGGGGGGGAGAGAGAGAAAGGGGTTGGAGTGATGGTGGGGTAAGGGGTGGTCAATACTGCATGGTGAGGGATATGGAAAGAGAGAGACAGGACTATTGGAGGGGGATAGATAGGCAATGCTGGATGGAGGGAGCGGAGAAATAGAAGGGGCAATAGTGGATGCTGGAGGATGAGGGATAGAAGGGTGATGTTATATGGGGAAGAAAGAGAGAGAAGCTATGGGTACTGAGAGAGACAGAGGGACAATTTTGAATTGGAGGAAGAAATAGGCAATGTTACATGGTAGGGGATGAGAGAAACAGGGTTAATGTTCATGTTCAGTTGGGGCAAAAGAGAGAGATGCAGAGGAGATCCTGGATGGCCAGGGAGAGAGAGAGAGGAGATTTTGGGTGGGGCTGGGACTGGGGCAGGGGCGGGGGAGCAGAAAGAGAGGGCAGATTCTATATGGCAGGCAAGCAGACAGAAAAACAGAAGATTCTGGATAGAGGAAGAGAGAGGAGATGCTGCATGGCTGAGGAGGAGAAGAGATACTGGTTGTAGGGATGGGAGAAGAGAGGCTGCATGGGCTGGGGTGGGGGGAGGAGATGACACATGACGGGGGGAGAGTGAAAGATGCCACAGGACTGGAGAGAGGGAAAGAGACATAGAGGAGATGCTACATAGATTGCAGAAAACAGAGAGAGAGAGCCACAGACAGGAGATGTTATATGGCTGGAGGGGAGGGGAAACAGTTGGTGACAGATTGGGGAATTAGAGAAGCAAAAAGGGAGGACCTGAGTGAGGGAAAGAGATGAAAAGCCGTAGGAAGATGCAGAAAAAAAATGGGGGGGGAGGGGTCAAGACTGGATACTAAGAATAAATTAGATCTGAGTGGACAGAGGCACAGCAAAACAGAAGAAAGCTGAATGGAAAATATAAATGTCAGAGATGGATGTAGTACAACAGGTGAGGAAGATCACAAAGAAAGAGAAAAAAATGACAAATGAAAGACCCTTGAATGAGTTATGAGAGACAGAAAAAACTGACCAAAGACTGCGACCTACAATTAGAAACATTAACCGCCTTATTTTCGAAAGTGATGGGCGCCCATATTTCGACCCCCAAATTGGGAGATGGGCGCCTATCTCGCAAAGGCGCCCAAATCAGTATAACCGAAAGCTGATTTTGGGCGCCTTCAACTGCACTCCGTCGCGGAAATGGCCAAAGTTGACGGGGGCGTGTTGGAGGCGTGGTGAAGGCGGGACTGGGGCGTGGTTATCAGCCGAGGAGAGATGGGCGCCTTCGGCCGATAATCAAAAAAAAATAGGCGTTTTTAGCGGGAATTTAGGTCACTTTTTTTTTACCCTTTTTTTTCACGAACAAGTCCCAAAAAAGTGCCCTAAGTGACCAAGATGACCACCGGAGGGAATCGGGGGGACCTCCCCTAACTCCCCCCAGTGGTCACTAACCCACTCCCACCACAAATAAAGACCTTTAAAAACTTTTTCCCAGCCTGTATGCCAGCCTCAAATGTCATACCCATCTCCATCACAGCAGTATGTAGGTCCCTGGAGCAGTTGTTAGTGGGTGCAGTGGACTTCCTGCAGGTGGACCCAGGCCCATCCCCCCCCCCACCTCTTACACTTGTGCTGGTAAATGGGAGCGCTCCAAACTGCCCCCAAAACCCACTGTACCCACATCTGGGTGCCCCCACATCTGGGTGCCCCCCTTCAGCCATAAGTGGTATGGTAATGGTGTACAGTTGTGGGCAGTGGGTTTTTTTTTGGAGGGGGGGATTTGAGGGGCTCAGCACCCAAGGGAAGGGAGCTATGGACTTGGGAGGTATTTTACTTTTTTGTTTTTAATTGTTACAAGTGCCCCCTAGGGTGCCTGGTTGGTGTCCTGACATGTGAGGGGGACCAGTGCACTACGAATCCTGGCCCCTCCCACGACCAAATGCCTTGGATTTGTTCGTTTTTGAGCTGGATGCCTTCGGTTTCCATTATCGCTGAAAAACGGTATCGCCCAGCTCAAATCAGCACAAATCCGATGCATTTGCCCGGCACAAACCGTATTATCAAAAAAAAAGATGGACGCCCATCTTTTTCGAAAATACGGTCTGTCCCATCCCTTCACTTACCCCTCCTCGGAGATAGACGTCCATGGAGATGGGCGTTCGCGTTCGATTATGTCCCTCTAAGTGAACAGACAACAAAGGTAGAAAAAATAATTTTATTTTTAAATTTAGAGCGAAATAATGCAGAATGTAGTTTATATGAAAGTTAATATATAAAAATAAAGTGATTCCTTTTTACTGGACTAAATACATTTTTTGACTAACTTTTAGAGGCCAAAATCTAAATTCCTCAGGTAAGTAAATTATCCTGACCTGAGAAAGGAGGTTTTGGCCTCTGAAAGCTAATCAAAAAATGTACTAAACTAGTCCATTAAAAAGGTATCATCTTATTTTCCCTTTTATTTTTATTTTTATGTATTAATTTTTAATTTCATGAGTGGAATGTGTTCATTTTTGTATACATCTGCTGTCTTTATATTTTGCACAGTAGATAAAAAAATACATTACTGTTTCTAGCTCTCTGGTGTTATATGGTACGCAGAGTCCAGTTTAATTTTTGTCTACATATTTCTATCTTTAGCTTGTGGGTACTTATCCCATGCTTGGTGAGGGTCTGTCTGTGTGAAAGAGGCCAGTTATTCTGTTAGCACTGAATGTCTGTGTAGAAATCGATCTGTAGTAATCCAGTTTGTTTAGTAGGTATATTAATGTTCTTGTTTCCACTGATATGTTTACAGCCTTACCTTTTCCTTGATAGGCCTTTGTTATGTGACTCATGGAAGTAAGTGCTATGATGGTACCGTAGATTTGGTTTATAGGTCCTGAGTGACTTTAAAGTTTTGTATTACTTTACAATATGCCTAGTACTAGATTTTGGATTTGGATTTAGCTCACGTTAGTGTGAGTTACATTCAGGTACATTAACAGGCTTATTTTCGAAAGAGAAGGGCGCCTGTCTTTCGACACAAATCGGGAGATGGGCGTCCTTCTCCCAGAGTCACCCAAATCAGCATAATCGAAAGCCAATTTTGGGCGTCCTTAACTGCTTTCCGTCGCAGGGATGACCAAGTTCACGGGGGCATGTCGGAAGCATAGTGAAGGCGGGACTGGGGCGTGCTTAACACATGGGTGTCCTCAGCCGATAATGGAAAAAAGAAGGGCGTCCCTGACGAACACTTGGACGACTTTACTTGGTCCTTTTTTTTTTTTACAACCAAGCCACAAAAATGTGCCCCAAATGACCAGATGACCACTGGAGGGAATCAGAGATGACCTCCCCTTACTCCCCCAGTGGTCACTAACCCCCTCCCACCCTAAAAAAAATTTTAAAATATTTTTTCCAGCCTGTATGCCAGCCTTAAATATCATACCCAGCTCCATGACAGCAGTATGCAGGTCCCTGGAGCAGTTTTAGTGGGTGCTGCAGTGCACTTCAGGCAGGCAGACCCAGGCCAATCCCTCCCTACCTGTTACACTTGTGGTGGTAAATGTGAGCCCTCCAAAACCCACTGTACCCACATCTAGGGTACATCCCTAAGGGCTATGGTAGTGGTGTACTGTTGTGGGGAGTGGGTTTTGGGGGGCTCAGCACACAAGGTAAGGGAGCTATGCACCTGGGAGCTTTTTCTGAAGTCCACTGCAGTGCCCCCTAGGGTTCCCGGTTGGTGTCCTGGCATATCAGGGGGACCAGTGCACTACGAGTGCTGGCTCCTCCCATGACCAAATGGCTTGGATTTGGTCATTTCTGAGATGGGCGTCCTCAGTTTCCATTATAGGCGAAAATCGGGGATGACCATCTCTAAGGACGACCACCCCTAAGTCGACCTAAATGTTGAGATTTGGGCGTCCCCGACCGTATTATCGAAACAAAAGATGGACACCCATCTTGTTTCAATAATACGGGTTTCCCCGCCCCTTTGCCGGGACGTCCTGCGAGGTTGTCCTCAGGAAAACTTGGGTGCCCCGTTCGATTATGCCCCTCCACGTATTTTCTTGGAGGGTTTACAACTGGTTTGTACCTGAGACAATGGAGGGTTAAGTGACTTGTCCAAGATCTCAAGGAGCAGCAGTTGGATTTGAAGTCTGGTTCTCAGCCTGCTGCTCTAACCATTATGTGCGGCTAATATATGTTTGGTATCTCAACAATTAACTAAAGGGCAGCTGGTCTGAAACCTGGCATAGCATAGGGAAGGTGGGAAGTGCTGGGTAAAGAGGGAGGAAGGGAGAAAGAGCTGTGCTTTGGAGATGAGAATAGGGGAGGTACTGGTGTCAGGCCTAGGTAAGGGGGGACAGAGAAAGTGTGGTCTCCCTTTTGCTAATTCAAGTGAATGTGAAAGGGGGCATACTGAGAGAAATTTCTCATTGTTGGCTAATTTCAATTTTAAGAATAATAAATATAGATATATATACTGTCTTCCTAATCAGTTGATTTTTTTTTTAGAATAACCATAATGAATATGTATGAGATGTATGTATGCAAATAATATACTATTTAGATTTCAGGAAAACCTTTGACACGGTCCTGCATAGACAACTAAAAAATAAACTGAGTGCCCTCAGTATGGGCCCTAAAGTGACTGGGTTAGGAACTGGATGAGTAGAAGGCAAAGGTTTAAGGTAAAGGTTGAATAATCAGTATTAAAAAAACCCCAAGGTTTACCATAAAATAAGATTAAATTGAAGCTCATAGAAGAAATTAACAATATTTCAATCTCTGAAGAGCTGAGATGATTTCTCAGAAAATCCTAGTAATTTGTTCCCCAGTATTATCAATAGAAATCAAACAAAATAAAACATGGAAAAGAAAATAAGATGATACCTTTTTTCTCCGAGGACAAGCAGGCTGCTTGTTCTCACTGATGGGTGACGTCCACGGCACCCCCTCCAATCGGAATCTTCACTAGCAACGACGTTTGCTAGCCCTCGCGCGCCCATGCGCACCGCGCATGCGCAACCATCTTCCCGCCCGAACCGGCTCGTGTTCGTCAGTCTTCTTTTTGTCCGCGCTCGGGACGGTTGTGTTTTGCCGCCATTTCGTGCCCCTCAGGAGACCTCGCGCGTCTTTCGCGTCTTTTCTACTTTTTTCTGTGTTTAAAAAAAACAAAAAAAAAAACAAAGAGGATTCCCTATTTTCCCGTATTTCTAGCTTTTACCAGTGTAAGTATCCTTTCGCTTTCGGAAGCAGCCTTGTTGGCCGCCAGTACGGGTTTTTCTTCCCTTTTTTCTCGGTGCCTCTTGTCATCATCGCGAATTTTGATTTCGCCGGCGCGATTTTTCCGCCCATGTTATCGAAGCCTTCCAGCGGCTTCAAGAAGTGCACCCAGTGCGCCCGGGTAATCTCGCTCACTGATAGGCACGCTTCGTGTCTTCAGTGTCTGGGGGCTGGGCACCGCCCGCAGGCCTGTAGTCTTTGTGCTCTTTTGCAGAAGAGGACTCGGGTAGCGAGATTAGCCCAGTGGAACGTTCTGTTCTCCGGCGCTTCGACGGCAACAGCATCTCGGGATTCGTCGAGTGCATCGGCATCGACAAATTCTCCCGCCGGCAGCCTTCAGCATCTACCTCATCAGGTAGACGTTTTTATGGGGGAAGGAGGACTGTTCCCTACTCTTCTGGTAAGCGTAGGTACAATCCTCCCTCTCGACAGCCTGCGGCCCAGGCTAAGCCCCAGTGCGCTCGCTCTCGTCAGCAGCGTGCGCCTCAGCAAGGCCCCACAGCTCCCCAGCAAAAGCAGGGGGTGAGCTTTTGACTGGCTCCAGCAGAGCATAGCCGATATCAAAGTGTCCATGCCGGACGCTCTGCCGGTCGGGGGGAGGTTGAAAGTTTTTCACCAAAGGTGGCCTCTTATAACCTCCGACCGCTGTGTTCTTCAAATAGTCCGGCAAGGATACGCCCTCAATTTGGCCTCCATGCCTCCAAATTGCCCACCGGGAGCTCAGTCTTTCAGCTTCTAGCACAAGCAGGTACTTGCAGAGGAACTCTCCGCCCTTCTCAGCGCCAATGCAGTCGAGCCCGTGCCACCGGGGCACGAGGGGCTGGGATTCTATTCCAGGTACTTCCTTGTGGAAAAGAAAACAGGGGGGATGCATCCCATCCTAGACCTAAGGGCCCTGAACAAATATCTGGTCAAGGAAAAGTTCAGGATGCTTTCCCTGGGCACCCTTCTTCCCATGATTCAGGAAAAAGATTGGCTATGCTCTCTGGACTTAAAGGAGCTTACACACATATCCGATACTGCCAGCTCACAGACAGTATCTCTGATTTCCGTCTGGGAACACGTCACTTCCAGTACTGTGTGCTACCCTTTGGGCTCGCCACCACGCCCAGGGTGTTCACGAAGTGTCTGGCTGTGGTAGCAGCAGCGCTCCGCAGGCTGGGAGTGCACGTGTTCCCTTATCTCGACGATTGGCTGGTGAAGAACACATCCGAGGCAGGAGCTCTACAGTCCATGCAGATGACTATTCGACTCCTGGAGCTACTGGGGTTTGTGATAAATTACCCAAAGTCCCATCTTCTCTCAGTACAGAGACTCAAATTCATAGGAGCTCTGCTGGATTCTCAGACGGCTCGTGCCTATCTTCCAGGAGACAAGGGCCAACAATCTGTTGTCTCTCGTCTCCTGGCTGCGAGCGTCCCAGCAGATCACAGCTCGGCAGATGTTGAGATTGCTCGGCCACATGGCCTCCACAGTTCATGTGACTCCCATGGCTCGTCTTCGCATGCGATCTGCTCAATAGACCCTAGCTTTCCAGTGGTTTCAGGCTGCTGGGGATCTAGAGAACGTGATCCACCTGTCCACGAGTTTTCTCGAATCCCTGCACTGGTGGACGATTTGGTCCAATTTGACTCTGGGACGCCCTTTCCAAATTCCTCAGCTGCAAAAAGTGCTGACTACGGATGCGTCTCTCCTGGGGTGGGGAGCTCATGTCGATAGGTTCACACCCAGGGAAGCTGGTCCCTCCAGGAACGCGGTCTGCAGATCAATCTCCTGAAGTTACGAGCGGTCTGGAACGCTCTGAAGGCTTTCAGAGATCGGCTGTCCCACCAAATTATCCAAATTCAGACAGACAACCAGGTTGCCATGTATTACATCACCGGATCTTGCCCCTGTGTCAGGAGGCCGTCAGCATGTGGCTGTGGGCTCGTCGTTACGGCATGTTTCCCCAAGCCACGTATCTGGCAGGCGTAAACAACAGTCTGGCCAACAGGTTGAGCAGGATTATGCAACCTCACGAGTGGTCGCTCAACTCCAGAGTAGTGTGCTGGATCTTCCAAGTGTGGGGCATCCCCTTGGTAGATCTCTTCGCATCTCGAGCCAACCACAAGGTCCCTCAGTTCTGTTCCAGACTTCAGGCCCGCGGCCGACTGGCATCGGATGCCTTCCTCCTGGATTGGGGGGAGGGCCTTCTGTATGCTTATCCTCCCATACCTCTGGTGGGGAAGACTTTGTTGAAACTCAAGCAAGACTGAGGCACCATGATTCTGATTGCTCCTTTTTGGCCGCGTCAGATCTGGTTCCCTCTTCTTCTGGAGTTGTCCTCCGAAGAACCGTGGAGATTGGAGTGTTTTCTGACCCTCATCACCCAGAACGAAGGGGCGCTTCTGCATCCCAACCTCCGGTCTCTGGCTCTCACGGCCTGGATGTTGAGAGCGTAGACTTTGCCTCTTGGGTCTGTCGGAGGGTGTCTCCCGTGTCTTGCTTGCTTCCAGGAAAGATTCCACTAAGAGGAGTTACTTCTTTTTATGGAGGAGGTTTGCCATCTGGTGTGACAGCAAGGCCTTAGATCCTCGCTCTTGTCCTACACAGACCCTGCTTGACTACCTTCTGCACTTGTCTGAGTCTGGTCTCAAGACCAACTCTGTAAGGGTTCACCTTAGCGCAATCAGTGCATATCATTACTGTGTGGAAGGTAAGCCGATCTCGGGACAGCCTTTAGTTGTTCGCTTTATGAGAGGTTTGCTCTTGTCAAAGCCCCCCCATCAAACCTCCTACAGTGTCATGGGATCTCAATGTCGTTCTCACCCAGCTGATGAAACCTCCTTTTGAGTCACTGAATTCATGCCATCTGAAGTACTTGACCTGGAAGGTCATTTTCTTGGTGGCAGTAACTTCAGCTCGTAGAGTCAGTGAGCTTCAGGCCCTGGTAGCCCATGCTCCCTACACCAAATTTATATCATAATAGAGTAGTCCTCTGCACTCACCCTAAGTTCTTGCCAAAGGTGGTGTCGGAGTTCCATCTGAACAGTCAATTGTCTTGCCAACATTCTTTCCCCGTCCTCATTCCTGCCCTGCTGAACGTCAGCTGCACACATTGGACTGCAAAAGAGCATTGGCCTTCTATCTGGAGCGGACACAGCCCAACAGACAGTCCGCCCAATTGTTTGTTTCTTTCGATCCCAACAGGAGGGGAGTGGCTGTAGGAAAACGCACCATATCCAATTGGCTAGCAGATTGCATTTCCTTCACTTACGCCCAGGCTGGGCTGGCTCTTGAGGGTCATGTCACGGCTCACAATGTTAGAGCCATGGCAGCGTCAGTGGCCCACTTGAAGTCAGCCACTATTGAAGAGATCTGCAAAGCTGCGACGTGGTCATCTGTCCACAATTTCACATCTCATTACTGCCTGCAGCACGATACCCGACACGACAGTCGGTTCGGGCAGTCGGTGCTTCAGAATCTGTTTGGGGTTTAGAATCCAACTCCACCCCCCTAGGCCCATTTTTTATTCTGTTCCAGGCTACATTCTCAGTTAGTTGGATAAGTTGTTAGGTCAATCTCAGTTATGTCCTCGCCGTTGCGAGGCCCAATTGACCATGTTTGTTGTTTGAGTGAGCCTGGGGGCTAGGGATACCCCATCAGTGAGAACAAGCAGCCTGCTTGTCCTCGGAGAAAGCGAATGCTACATACCTGTAGAAGGTATTCTTCGAGGACAGCAGGCTGATTGTTCTCACAAACCTGCCCGCCTCCCCTTTGGAGTTGTCTTCCCTTGTCTCTGTCTTGCTATATACGGGACTGACGAACACGAGCCGGTTCGGACGGGAAGACGGTCGCGCATGCGCGGTGCGCATGGGCGCGCGAGGGCTAGCAAACGTCATTGCTAGTGAAGATTCCGATTGGAGGGGGTGCCGTGGACGTCACCCATCAGTGAGAACAATCAGCCTGCTGTCCTCGGAAAATACCTTCTACAGGTATGTAGCATTCG
Organism: Microcaecilia unicolor; assembly: GCF_901765095.1. Classification (NCBI taxonomy): domain Eukaryota; kingdom Metazoa; phylum Chordata; class Amphibia; order Gymnophiona; family Siphonopidae; genus Microcaecilia; species Microcaecilia unicolor. The sequence goes on along the minus strand of NC_044033.1, from coordinate 229,049,012 downwards.
CTTTATTGGGCATAACTTAATACATTTCTTGATTAGCTTTCGAAGGTTGCCCTTCGTCAGATCGGAAATAAGCAAATGTGCTAGCTGACAGTGTATATAAGTGAAAACATTCAAGCATTACTATGACAGTCTGACAGGGTGGGAGGATGGGGGTGGGTAGGAGGTATGCATGGGGACATCAAAGCATATCATTAATATTCTAACAGGATGGGTGTTAAAAACCCACCTCCTTTTCTACTGGATCTTGGTTGAGAGAATGCCTGATAGTTAAGAGAACACAATTGATATATTTATTTGGATTTTGCTTGCACCTTTTCAGTAGTAGCTCAAGGTGAGTTACATTCAGATACACTGGGTACTTCCCTGTCCCTGAAGGGCTCACAATCTAAGTTTGCACCTGAGGCAATGGAGGGTTTAGTGACTTGCCCAAGATCACAAGGAGCAGCAGTGGGATTTGAGCCAGCCACCTCTGGATATCAAGCCCGGTACTCGAACCACTAGGCCAGTCCTCCACTCCACTAGACCACTCCTCATACATCAAAACAAATTTACCTTATCAGTTTCTAACAACCAAGATTCAGTAATGCACATAAAATGGGGTAGGTGTAAACAAACAAGATCATACATGATCGTTATCTTATTCCTACCTGATCAATTGTGCACTAGAAAAAGTCTTTCTCTCTTTTTGGATATTCCCTTGGGGCTGTCGTCATAGGCACTAATACTCTATTTGTTCTTACGTGATCATCCTGCTTATTTTCGAAGGAGAAGGGCGCCCATCTTCCGACACAAATCGGGAGATGGGCGTCCTTCTCCTAAGGGTGCCCAAATCGGCATAATTGAAAGCCGATTATGGGCATCCTCAACTGCTTTCCGTCGTGGGGACGTCCAAAGTTCAAAGTTCAAAGTGTACCGAAGGCGGGACGGGGCGTGGTTAACAGATGGGCGTCCTCGGCCGATAATGGAAAAAAGGGAGTCCCTGACTAGCATTTGGCTGACTTTACTTGGTCAACCTTTTGTTCACGACCAAGCCTCGAAAAGGTGCTCTAACTGACCAGATGACCACCGGAGGGAATTGGGGTCACCTCTCCTTACTCCCCCAGTGGTCACCAACCCCTTTCCATTTTTTTTAACATGGAGCATTTGTAATTATGCAGGATGTTGATGAAAAAGTCAGGGGCTTTTGAGAGAATGTAGCTAGGGCATGTGTCAAGAGTACAATATGAGCGAGAGTATTTGCTGAGGAAGGATCTGACCACTGTGGTAGAAGGAAGATTGAAATAGGACTAAATCCTTTCAGTTTTTATTCCTTCATATTGATGTGTGATATTCAAGTAGTTGATGAAATTGATATAAGCTAGTTAGACTTGTTCTAATTTTGGTAATTCTTTGATCGAAGAATGTTGCTAGGTGCAGGGCAGATGGAACAGATTCACTTGATAGTTGGAGGTCTTTGGTATCAAGTAGATTAGTAACTAAATTATAAAGTCTAGTTACAGATTGTTGACCCTCATCAATGAATTTTTCATAATATTTGAATTTGGCAGATTTTATAGCTGATTTGTATTTTGTGAGTGCTTTCCTCCATTCAGTTTTGTTTTCCTCAGGTTTATGTTTGTACCATTTCCTTTCAAGTTTTCTGCATAATCTTTTCGTGTTCATAGTTTTAGTATCAAACCATGGTGATGATTTAGTTTTTTTTGTTTTTTATTTGTCCAGGAGCTATGCAGTCTAAGGTCTGTTTTGTTGTTTCATTTCAGAGTCAGGAAAATTACTTGGATTATGTAGAAATAAATGTGAATTGACTTGGAACTGGGACTAAAATTCTGTTATGTCTATTTTGCTCCTCGTTATATAAATCACTAGTAAAAAAGGCCTGTTTCTGACACAAATGAAACGGGCGCTAGCAAGGTTTTCCTCGGAGTGTGTATGTTTGAGAGAGTGTGTGTGAGAGAGAGAGAGAGTGAATGTGCGAGTGTGTGTGTGTGACAGAGAGAGAGTGAGACTGGGTGCGAGTGTGTCTGTGAGATAGAGAGTATGTGTATGAGAATGAGAGTGTGTGCCATGGGTTCCCCCTCCCTCCCTCCAAGTTCCAGGGTCGTCCCTTCCCTCCCTCCCTCCAAGTTCCAGGGTAGTCCCCTCCCTCTCTCCAAGTTCCAGGGTCGTCCCCTCCCTCCCTCCCTGACTACGAGTTCCAGGGTACTCCCCTCCCTCCATGACTCCGAGTTCCAGGGTCGTCCCCTCCCTCCCTCCCTGACTCCGAGTTCCAGGGTCGTCCTCCCCCTCCCTCCCTCTGAGCTCCAGGGTCGTCCCCTCCCCCCTCCCTCAGAGTTCCTCCGAGTTCCAGGGTTGTCCCCTCCCTCCGAGTTCCAGGGGACCGAGTTTCAGGTTCCCCCCTCCCTCTGAGTTTCAGGTTCCTCCCTCCCTCCCTCCGAGTTTCAGGGTCCCTCTTCCCTCCGAGTTTCAGGGTCCCTCCCTCCGAATTTCAGGGTCCCTCCCTCCCTCCCAGTTCCAGGATCACCCCCCTCGGAATGCGACATCACACGCATGAGGGTGTCGTCATCTCTCCTTTCCTCCCTCCCTCCCTTCCAGTTCCAGGCCCCCTACCTCCAAATTTTAAAAGTCATCTTCACTTATGAAGTCAGGTTTACGGCGGCCGATAGCAGCAGCGGTAACAGGCATTAAGGCTTAGCCCTTCTCTCTCTCTCTCTCTCTGCTCTGGTCCCGCCTACTACTACTACTACTACTATTTAGCATTTCTATAGCGCTACAAGGCATACGCAGCGCTGCACAAACATAGAAGAAAGACGGTCCCTGCTCAAAGAGCTTACAATCTAATAGACAAAAAATAAATAAAGTAAGCAAATCAAATCAATTAATGTGAACGGGAAGGAAGAGAGGAGGGTAGGTGGAGGCGAGTGGTTACAAGTGGTTACGAGTCAAAAGCAATGTTAAAGAGGTGGGCTTTCAGTCTAGATTTAAAGGTGGCCAAGGATGGGGCAAGACGTAGGGGCTCAGGAAGTTTGTTCCAGGCGTAGGGTGCAGTGAGACAGAAGGCGCGAAGTCTGGAGTTGGCAGTAGTGGAGAAGGGAACAGATAAGAAGGATTTATCCATGGAGCGGAGTGCACGGGAAGGGGTGTAGGGAAGGACGAGTGTGGAGAGATACTGGGGAGCAGCAGAGTGAATACATTTATAGGTTAGTAGAAGAAGTTTGAACAGGATGCGAAAACGGATAGGGAGCCAGTGAAGGGTCCTGAGGAGAGGGGTAGTATGAGTAAAGCGACCCTGGCGGAAGATGAGACGGGCAGCAGAGTTTTGAACCGACTGGAGAGGGGAGAGGTGACTAAGTGGGAGGCCAGCAAGAAGCAGATTGCAGTAGTCTAAACGAGAGGTGACAAGGGTGTGGATGAGGGTTTTGGTAGAGTGCTCGGAAAGAAAGGGGCGGATTTTACGGATGTTGTAAAGAAAGAAACGACAGGTCTTGGCGGTCTGCTGGATATGAGCAGAGAAGGAGAGAGAAGAGTCAAAGATGACCCCAAGGTTTCGAGCTGAGGAGACAGGGAGAATGAGAGAGCCATCAACAGAAATAGAAAACGGGGGGAGCGGGGAGGTGGGTTTGGGGGGGAAAATGAGAAGCTCGGTTTTGGTCATATTTAATTTCAGGTGGCGTTGAGACATCCAGGCAGCAATGTTTCCCATTTCCTGTTTCCGCAAGGGCGGGACCAGAGCTGAGAGAGAGAAGGGTCGAGCCTGCATGCCTGTTACCGCTGCTGCTGTCGGCCGCCGTAAATCCGACTTCGTAAGTGAAGTTGACTTTTAAAATTTGGAGGTAGGGGACCTGGAACTGGAAGGAAGGGAGGGAGAACGACACCCTCATGCGTGTGATGTTGCGTTCCGTTGCCTGGCAACTCTGCAGCATTCCCTTCCAGTGATTGGTCTTTACGAATACGGAAGTACGTGACGTCATTTCAGGAGATGGATACAGCAGGAGCACGAATGCTTCAGGCTTCACTTTCTCGGAGTCAGCTTCAGAACGTTGGAGGTGCTTTTTATTATATAGGATGGTAGAATGAAGAGTCTTAGGTTTTGGGGACATTTACTCCAATTAAATGTGAATGTTAGCTTTCTGTGGTCTGACATTGTTGTAGACTTCCAATCATAATTATCTATGAAATGTAAATTCTGAGAGGGGAATCTGAATGTAAATAAATCTAAAAGATGGCCTTTCTCATGGGAAGAATGAGATGGAGGTCTAATAAAACTCCAAGAGTTTAGAAAGTTGTTAATTTCCTTAGCATGAGGGTCATTTGGATTATCCAAGTGTAAATTAGTGCCTTCAACCTGGCTACGCTTCTGCCTAGTAGAAGTGTTTTCAGCATTTAAGCATATATTAGATACAAATTCAGTAAATAATGATTGGGCATCAGTCCAATTTCCAGGGGGCCGATAAAATAAAATTTAAGTTAGGTGATTATGGGGTTCTTTTATTAAGCTGTGAGAAAAAGGGCCCTGTGCTGTTGTCGTTGGCCATTTTTCCTGTGCACAAGGGTCCTTTTTCCCGCAGCCAGTAAAATCCGAAAGAAATGGCCATGTGTTGAAAGAACGCTCACCATGTGGCCATGCAGTGGGGAGCCCTTACTGCCACCCATTCAGGTTACCGCGGGGCAAGCCATTTCTGGGGTTTTTCTTTTTCAACAACCCAGGAGAAAAAATTGTATCATTATTCCTATTTCCCAGGGTAGCGCATAATATAATTAAAAAATAATAAGTGAAGGTGCTCAGAAAAATCTCATGACCAAAGTGAAAAACTCAGGGGTCCTTTTACTAAGCCACGGTAAAAAGTGGCCTGCGGTAGGGCAGGTGCATGTTTTTGGTGCACACTGGGCCATTTTTACCACGTCTGCAAAAAATGGCTATTTTTTAATGGGACAGGAAAAGGGCATGCAGCAAAATTGAAACTAGCACGCGCCTAAAACCGGCCTGAGCCCTTAACACCACCCGTTGATCTAGCAATAAGGGCTCATGTACTACACGTGTGGTGACTGGTCTGCGTGAGCCAACTGACGATTGCTACCAGAAATGCCGTGTATGGGATAAATAAATCATCCAAGTGGTAGGGGTGCACTGCATATCTGAAATTACCGCCAGGGGCCACGGTAGCCTGGCGGTAGTCTTGTTTTGGCAGAATCTTGTAAAAGGGCCCCATAAATAGCCACCTTTCTGTATCATCGCACTTCCTCATTGACTTATGACAAAAGAACATTCAAAGTGTCCATTAACAGTTGAACAGTCCAATGATCCAATGGGTCACAGTTCTCAAAAAACATCTTGGTTAATAATTCATGAAGAAATAAGTTCAAAGATAATGATGTACTTATCCTTTAATGCTCAAATATATGAATCAGCGATGATAGATATGGTGCGGTAGATTCTTATCATTATTCCTTCCCCGACTTGTATCCAGGTTTCGCAATTACTTGCTTCATCAGGGGGATACAGGATAAATCACTTATCAGGCTTCAAAAGATTTTGGGTGTCTGCTCAGAAATGACACCAATTGCCATATTTTCCAATTAATGACTCTGTTTTGAATTTTAATGTGATTATTGTTCCATTTTGGAGTGAAATGTGTATGAGACCAAGGAGCTATTAAACAAGATTCAGTGATTTTAACTACCTCTGTTGTGCTTTGAGTTATAACATCTTTCAATTGAGCATCATTTAGAGAGGTAAATGGTATTAAATGAAGGGAATAAGCATGCCAACATGCTGTTTCAAAATGATATTTTGGTGGAAGCAGTGCAGAGTTCAGGTCTTCAAACCAAAGTGATGTTTGTTTCACAATGGATGCTACATGATAGTTGTAGGAACAAAGAAAATTTATGCCACCCCGTTCTTTAGTGGACTTCAATTTTTTTACTGCAATGTGCGGTGGTTTTCCACACCATAAAAAGGTTAAAACATGTTTCTCAATAACAGTATAAATGGTGTGGTCAAACAAGAATGGCAACATATCCTATATAATAATTCTCACCTCCAACGTTCTGTGCTTGGGACCGTGGCTCCTTGGCTGGAGGTGGTCTGTGAGGCAGACACGCACGGACGTCACTGACGTCAAAACAGCTGATTGCAAGGCAAGGGGAGGAGTAGGGAAACACGCGCAGCGTGTTTCCCTACTCCTCCTACTGCCTCGGAATCAGCTGTCACCCCCCCCCCCCGCGCTATGGACCCCTCGAAACCCACCCCTCCCGCAAATCTGTCGATTCCCCCCCCCCCCGCCGGAACGCCGAAAACTGCCGCCGCCGTTGTTGTGCTACCTTCCCTTCCCTTCCCGTAGGTTGTTCAATCATCTTCTTAGAAAGTTTAACTCCGTGCGTCTGACGTAAGACGCACGGAGTTAAACTTTCTAAGAAGATGATTGAACAACCTACGGGAAGGGAAGGGAAGGTAGCACAACAATGGCGGCGACGGTGGCGGTAGTTTTCGGCGTTCCGGGGTGGGGGGGGGATCGACAGGTTCGCAGGAGGGGGTGGGTTCGAGGGGGCCGTAGCACGGGGGGGGGGGGGATTGCCTGCCTAAGGCCCGTTTCCTTGCCTACAGAAACGGGCCTTTTTTACTAGTTTAAGATATAATTGACTTTTGGAGCAATCATCATTTTGATTATATTGAGTCATCCCCACCACGATAGCCTCAAGGGAGACCATCTCAAAGTCAGACTCTTAACTATTTCCAGAAGATGATTACTAGTTAGAAGTTTTGTCTCTTCCACTATAGGACCAAAGAGGATACCCAAGTATTTTAGTTTGGTAGGAGACCAAATGAAGTTAAACGCAGAAACATCTTGCTGTATATAAGGACAGTTAATAGGCATTAATTCTGTCTTTGTTTATTTGGTTAAACTTGTAGTCAGATGAGCGAGAATAATCAGATATAATGGAAAGCAAATGAGGGATCGAAGACGGCATTAGAAACAGTAGAATGTCGTCTGCATAGGCTGAGAGTTTGACAGAAAAATTTCCACAGCAAATACCTGGAATGTTAGGGTTGTTACATACAGTGGTGGAAATAAGTATTTGATCCCTTGCTGATTTTGTAAGTTTGCCCACTGACAAAGACATGAGCAGCCCATAATTGAAGGGTAGGTTATTGGTAACAGTGAGAGATAGCACATCACAAATTAAATCCGGAAAATCACATTGTGGAAAGTATATGAATTTATTTGCATTCTGCAGAGGGAAATAAGTATTTGATCCCCCACCAACCAGTAAGAGATCTGGCCCCTACAGACCAGGTAGATGCTCCAAATCAACTCGTTACCTGCATGACAGACAGCTGTCGGCAATGGTCACCTGTATGAAAGACACCTGTCCACAGACTCAGTGAATCAGTCAGACTCTAACCTCTACAAAATGGCCAAGAGCAAGGAGCTGTCTAAGGATGTCAGGGACAAGATCATACACCTGCACAAGGCTGGAATGGGCTACAAAACCATCAGTAAGACGCTGGGCGAGAAGGAGACAACTGTTGGTGCCATAGTAAGAAAATGGAAGAAGTACAAAATGACTGTCAATCGACAAAGATCTGGGGCTCCACGCAAAATCTCACCTCGTGGGGTATCCTTGATCATGAGGAAGGTTAGAAATCAGCCTACAACTACAAGGGGGGAACTTGTCAATGATCTCAAGGCAGCTGGGACCACTGTCACCACGAAAACCATTGGTAACACATTACGACATAACGGATTGCAATCCTGCAGTGCCCGCAAGTTCCCCCTGCTCCGGAAGGCACATGTGACGGCCCGTCTGAAGTTTGCCAGTGAACACCTGGATGATGCCGAGAGTGATTGGGAGAAGGTGCTGTGGTCAGATGAGACAAAAATTGAGCTCTTTGGCATGAACTCAACTCGCCGTGTTTGGAGGAAGAGAAATGCTGCCTATGACCCAAAGAACACCGTCCCCACTGTCAAGCATGGAGGTGGAAATGTTATGTTTTGGGGGTGTTTCTCTGCTAAGGGCACAGGACTACTTCACCGCATCAATGGGAGAATGGATGGGGCCATGTACCGTACAATTCTGAGTGACAACCTCCTTCCCTCCGCCAGGGCCTTAAAAATGGGTCGTGGCTGGGTCTTCCAGCACGACAATGACCCAAAACATACAGCCAAGGCAACAAAGGAGTGGCTCAGGAATAAGCACATTAGGGTCATGGAGTGGCCTAGCCAGTCACCAGACCTTAATCCCATTGAAAACTTATGGAGGGAGCTGAAGCTGCGAGTTGCCAAGCGACAGCCCAGAACTCTTAATGATTTAGAGATGATCTGCAAAGAGGAGTGGACCAAAATTCCTCCTGACATGTGTGCAAACCTCATAATCAACTACAGAAGACGTCTGACCGCTGTGCTTGCCAACAAGGGTTTTGCCACCAAGTATTAGGTCTTGTTTGCCAGAGGGATTAAATACTTATTTCCCTCTGCAGAATGCAAATAAATTCATATACTTTCCACAATGTGATTTTCCGGATTTAATTTGTGATGTGCTATCTCTCACTGTTACCAATAACCTACCCTTCAATTATGGGCTGCTCATGTCTTTGTCAGTGGGCAAACTTACAAAATCAGCAAGGGATCAAATACTTATTTCCACCACTGTATGGCAATTAGCAGTGGCTTATAAAATGCTATAAAATACGTGCATTCCTGACACACTTAGGCACTTGCACTTGTGCCAGGTCTATGGTTGGCATAAGTGTGAGTTGCTTTACATTCATGGTTATGCAAGCATTCCTATTTTCCATTACAGAATGAGCATCTAAGTAGCAGCACCTAGTTACAGAGTTACCTCTTTGGTAATTTGCCCGTCGGATGTGAAGATGGGACCTCATGCACAATATATAAGACTAGGAAAAAAGCCCGTTTCTGTCAGAAATGAAACGGGCGCTAGCAAGGTTTTCCTCAGAGTGTATGTGTGTGTGAGAGATGGATTGTGTATGTCAGAGAGAGAATGAGAGAGAGAGAGACAGAGTATGTGTGTGTTTGGGTGAGAGAGAGAGTGTGTGAGAGACAGAGAGAGAGAGTGTGTGTGTGTCTGTGAGACTGTGTGTGAGAGAGAGGGACAAAGAGATAGAGAGAGGCCCATTTCGGTAGGAAGCGGGGGGAGTCCTTCAGGCACTCGTCAAAGTCCACGGTAACCTTCATGCTCCGCCGGGGAGGAAGGTGACAGACAGCTCGTAACTCCCCAGCCCTTGTCGCTCCCTCTGCTGCCACAAACTGTTCCTGGGCCGAGCTGAGAGGACACCGGGATCCTTTACCCCGCCTCCTCTTCCTCTTGCAGCATCTGCCATGGGGACGGGGAGTGGAGGGGAGTCGGGCAGGGAGTAGAACCAATCAGAGGCTCCAGGAGGACGAAAGGGCTGAGTCCGCTGACAGGGAGAAATGTGAGAGTGGCTCACCCTGTGCCGGATCTCCCTTCGTCCTATGCTGGCCGCGAGGGGGGAGGGGTAGGGGCTTGGGTGATGCACCGTGGGGGAGGGGGAAGAGGAAGTCTGCAGTTATACCTGAAGCGGGGGGAGTCCTTCAGGTACTCCTCAAAGTCCATGGTAACCTTCATGCTCCGCCGGGAAGGAAGGTGACAGACAGCTCGTAACTCCCCGGCCCTTGTCGCTCCCTCCGCTGCCGCAAACTGTTCCTGGGCCGAGCTGAGGACACCGGGATCCTTTACCTCGCCTCCTCTTCCTCCTGCAGCGTCTGCCATGGGGACGGGGAGTGGAGGGGAGACGGGCAGGGAGTAGAACCAATCAGAGGCTTCAGGAGGACGAAGGGGCGGAGTCCGCTGACGGGGAGAAATGTGAGAGCGGCTCACCCTGTGCCGGCTCTCCCTCCCTTCTTCTTTTTGAGTTGTTTGATAGGTGCATGAGGCGTGATTGCATTCCGTTGCGTGGCAACGGTGCAGTCGTAGAAAATGACTCCTCCCGACTGATGCCTTCGCCTCAGACGCTCCTCCCTTGTTCTATTCCTATTGGTGTGACGCTCATCCGTGTGTGTTGCAGCTGTGACGCTCGTCCAGGTCATGGCGGCGCAGAGATGTACTGTGCTTAAAAGTGGTTACAGAGCTTCGAACATACGAACTATTGAAGCCTCGTTAATCAGTATTTTGCCGGGTTTACTTGGTCCTTTTATTTTCACGACCAAGCCTCAAAAAGGTGCCCCAATTGACCAGATGACCACCGGAAGGAATGACGTATGACCTCCCCGTACTCCCCCAGTAGTCACCAACCCCCTCCCACACGAAAAAAATAAAAATAAAGCACTTTTTTTGCTAGCCTGTATGCCAGCCTCAAATGTCATACCCAGGTCCCTGACAGCAGTATGCAAGTCCCTGGAGCAGTTTTTAATGGGTGCAGTGCACTTCAGGCAGGCAGACCCAGGTACATCCCCCCCCTACCTGTTACACTTGTGGTGCTAAGTGTTGAGCCCTCCAAACCCCCCAACACCCACTGTACCCACATGTAAGTGCCCCCCCTTCACCCATAAGGGCTATGGTAATAGAGTAGAGGTGTGGGGAGTGGGTTTGGGGGGGATTTGGTGGGCTCAGTACCCAAGGTAAGGGAGCTATGCATCAGGGAGTTTTTTGTGTATTTTTAAAACATTTCTGGAAGTGCCCCCTAGGGTGCCCTGGCATGTGAGGGGGACCAGTGCATTACAAATGCTGGCTCCTCCAACGACCAAATGCCTTGGATTTCACCGGGTTTGAGATGGCCAGCATTTTTTCCATTATCACTGAAAAACAAAACTGGCCCTCTCAAACTCAGCGAACTCTGGCATTTGGCCGGGCTAAACCGTATTATCGAAAAAAAAGATGGCCAGCCATCTTTTTCGAGAATACGATTCCGGCCAGCTGTTGCGCCGCCGCCAAAATAGATCGCCGGCGAAATTCAATTATGCCCCTCTAAGTCTCCTATATTAGTCCACAATATGAGGGAGATACCAAGTTCAATACTCAGGGAAATTCTTATATAATTTTTCTCATTCAGTATAGAGACTATGAAGGAAGATGTTTGGGATATAATTTATAGTTGAGGTGTAGAAGTTATCACCATTTCAGAGACCAGAGTTGGAGTGACAGCTTTCCTAGAATCCAAGAAAGTTTTAAATTGCAAAGGTTAAAAAAATATATATTTCACGGAGTTAAGCTTTACCACACATTTGCAGGGATAATTCAACCAGAATAATCCGCCCAATTGCAACACAATGGGGCGCAATTTAAGAAAAGATTGACACCTCTTTTGTGTAACTTTGGCTACTTCTGGATATATTCTTACTTGAGTGTTAAGGAACATTTCTTTCCTATGTCTGAAGAATAACTTTAATATCCAGTCTCTATCTGGCTGTAATACAAATGTTACAATAAGAGTTGCTCGTTCCAGACTCTCATCTTCTCCTTCAATCACTTGAGTTAAATTCAAAGTTTCAAATAACATTCCATTCTCTTTGCCTCAGTTTGTTCACCTCTGGTTGATCTTTTAAAAGGTTGTAGATAGTAAATATTTGAAATAGGTGGACAAGCTTGTTCTGACACTTTTAAGATTTCAAACATATACTTTTTAAATGTCAGTATCTGTGCAATCATTTTTTGTTTTGGAAAATTTATAACTCTCAAAGTTTTTGACCTTTGCTGATTTTCCAAAATCTCAATTTTCCTATGTAACCATTTATTTTCCTTAATAATGGTTGCTTGGACCGATTGTACTGACATAATAGCAAGTATTTTTCTCAGATATTTCTTCTACTTTTTTAATTTGTTGTCCCATATTTGACAAAGTTTCTTTAGAGATTTGTGAGGACTGTGATAATAATAGCATTTTTTGAGATAGAGAAGTTTCCAAAGTTAGAAGTGTGTCCCAAATTGTTTCCAAGGTGAAATTTTGAGGTTTAGGTAATAATGAAGACTTACTCAGAGCTGAGGTAATGTTCTCGGTTTCCAGCGAAGAGCTCTCCTGCTTCTCTGTCCTTCTCCCCCCTGAAACGCCGTTGCCATGCTTGTTGGTGTTTTTTCCAATCGGGGTATTCTGCATTCGATTACAGGAGTCTGGCCCTGTTGCAGGGCTTACTGCCCCCACCTCGGAGGGTATGAAACCCTGTTCTAAGACTTCCCGGACCGATGCAGGCATTGGGGGCGGAACTCTCAACTCCGGGCTGAGCTCCGTCTCAAGCAGGAGGGACGCTTCTCCCCTCTCCGTCACCCCCGACAGCAAGACCTCAGATCCCGCCTGGGCTCCCACCACAACGATGAAGCGGTCCATCGCGTCAGAAGCTGGAGAGGCAGCTGCCACAGGACCTGGCCCCCGCCTGCCTCTCCGTTTCGGCATTTCTTTAGGTAATAGCTGTATAAGGAAATTTAATGAGACTGGCAATCGGAGCGACTTCGACGTGCTCCCTTCAAGTCGCCATCTTGGATCCCCCTTATTTGTTACCTAGAACACCTCACCTTATCCCAGGAAGCTAATAAGCGTATTTCAAAACCTATTACAGAGGCAAATATTACCTCGAAAGACATGGCAAGAAATTAAGCTCCTGGCCCAGATGGGCTGACACTAGAATTCTACCAGGCATTTCAGTCACTACTAGTCTCTCTGATGTGCTCCTTTGTTTTACTTACCTTATTCAGTCTGGAGATGTCAGAAGTTCTTTCACTGAGGTATCCATTATTGTTTTATTGAAGCCCATCAAAGACCTATTGTCAGTCCAAAACTATCGTCCCTTATCCTTAATAAATCTTGATGCTAAAATTTTTGCTAAAATCTTAGTCGGCCATTTACAATTAGTCATGCCTAAAATAATTTCATCAGATCACACAGGTTTTATGTATGGAAGATACTACTCAGATAACACTTGATTATTTACTAATGTATGTTGAAATCATATTTATTAAACAGAAGCAGTTACAATACAAAGGCATGAAGATAACTTTTCAAATAGCTGGATAACAGGTCCACTAAATAATTCCTCTCTCCAAAATAAGCTCTCTCCCCCCTCCCCCATATAGCATTGGACTCAGGAGGAGCAATGGGGAGAACAGTGTTGTCCGAAAGGCAAATTGAGGACATGACTGTGAGCTCGTGGGGTCAAACTAGACCAAAATCTCTCCCAGATCCTTTGGAAATGAAGCCCCTTGGGAGATTGGTTGTCCTGAATATCGAGTCTGCATCTGCAATAATAAGATCATCTGTTGTTTCCAAAGAGACAGTGATGGGGCCTCTGAAGCCAACCAGACAAGAAGTATAGTTCTTTTAGCCATCACAAAGCCCCTGGCCAGAAAGCCCTGCATACCTGGTTGGGTAGGAGATGGTAGGTGTTGATTTACACCCTATATGTGTGTAAACAAAGAAACTGACACCTGTTATAAAAAGAATAATCAAAAAGTTTTATTTTTTTCAACTGTCCTCCGTTGGACAGAAGCAGGGGGGGAACTCCACCCTGGAAGCAAAGTCAAAGTCTGCTTATATAATATATTTTTAGCAATAATACAGAGATATATATTTGCTTAGCAGTAATACAGAGATATATGCTTGCTCAGCTTTGCTCTTGCTTTGCTTTGCTTAAGATACTTATCTTCTCCTCTGTTTAAATACACTTACATTCACACTGCACCCAATGTGTGCACGTCAGCAACCCTCTTTCTTTGAAGCTTGTTCTCACATACATTTCTTATCTACAAACACATTCTTTCTGTCCAGCACAGACTCTCTCCCCTCCCCCTTACACAGCCTCCTGTCTCCACTTCACACCAGGCTGCTCAAGGTTAATTCTATGACTCCCTCATTGTTCTCACAGGTTTGTGACTCATAGGTTCTTTGCCTTAAATCACTGACCATAGGAACTTTATACTGCTGACCAGTTTCTCATTATATTTCTGTAGCATGTTCATTATTATTAACATAGGGCATATTGACCAAAAAGGAGTTGAGGTTCACATCTTAATGTTCTGTTCCACATTTCTTTAAAGTAGTCTGTTAGTTGTTGCTAAAATGCCAGCACTGTAGGGCAGAACCAGAACATGTGCCCGAGTGATACGCCCTGTTTAGAACACTTAGGACAACAATCCTGAGTAGCAATTCTCACCCAGAAAGCTCTCTGGGGAAATTTGTAGAGGTGGTGAACAAAATTATAGTGCATCTCCCAGTGCAGTTCGTTAGAAGAGGTAGTCCTAATAGAAAATCTGAAGGACTGCAGAGTATCTGCTGTTAAGTCAATATGCAAGTCTTGACTCCAAAGAGAGGCCAGACGAGCAAAGTCAGTATGTAGTGTAGTATCCAATAGTGAGCGATGGTGAAAGGAAAGTGGTACTCTGTTGGGAATCCAGTGTAAATGCTGAGGAAATAGTATCTTACACATCCTCACATAAATGTTGCCAGGGCAGTGATTGAACATAATGTTTTAATTGCAGATAAGCAAAGTAATCAGTTGCTAAAAACTGGAACAGTTGTTGGAGTCCAGAAAATGGCTTTAATTTGCCATCCTCAGTAAGAAGCTGAAACAAGAATTTAAGGCCCTTACTCTTCAAAGCATAATGTTATCACTCCCAGAAGGGAAGTCCGGGTTATTCTGTATAGGCAAAAAGGATGTAACTCCAGCAGAGAACTGGTGCCACCGACAGAATCGCCTCCAGACAGCCCGCAAGGGGCGACAAAACAACCCCAGCTGTTTAAAGGCGCGGGCAACACCCCATCAGTGGTATGGAGTTGGTAGCTAAAGTGAACCTTAGGGATCAACTTGGTTTCCAAAGAGGAAACAGAAAATTCCTTGTTATGAAGCCAGTTGTTTGTGTCTAATACCACTGGCTATAGACAGATATCACAGGTTCAGAAGTCCTAGACCCCTGTGCAGCCTTGAAATCATCAAAGTAGTAATAGATAACCTAGCTTTCTTCCTGTTCCACCCGTTAGGTATAAAGGCAGGGGTGTGCTGGTAAATTTTTAACAACGGGCTCTCTCTCCGGGCATAGCCGGCCCTGAAATTTGGGGGGAGGGGGGAATACATGCCTCTCTCTCCCCTCCCTTGTGCGGGCACACTAGGCATACCTTTGCCGAGCCCCACTAGCCAATAAATGAACTGCCACCATTCTCTGCTGCTTGTTTCTGGCTCTGAGCAGCATGATGGAACCTTCTTGCAATTGCATGAAAAGTCCCAGCCTGATGCTCAGAGTCAGAAACAGGGAGCAGCAGCAGCAGTCTATTTACTTAGCTGGTGGGGCCAGCATCACTGCCAACAATGTAAAAGAGAATTCAGGAGGGGGCCGAAGCCCACATTTTGGGAGTCAGTTGTTAAAGTAGCCATGGGGAGGCCTTCTTTAACAACCGGCTCCCAAAATTCTTAAAAAATTAACAAACGGCTCTCGCGAGCCCGTGAGAGCCCGCTCCAGCACACCACTGTATAAAGGCAACATTTGGAAAATATACGTGAAGCTAGTCGCCCAAGGAGAGAAATTGGGTATGCTCTCCATAAGGTCAATATTTTCCCCAGGGATTAAATCCAGGGCTGCACATTCAAGGAATACAACCAGTCTAGATTAAAAGGTATGATCACCAGAGAACGGGCCCTATCCAGGAGTCTCTGGCTGCCTCTGACAGAGGCAAGACATTACATTTAATATGGTTAAGATGAAAACCAGATAGTTTCCCATACTCCTCCATTAAATGCAGGAATATTGGCAATGATTTAGGTGGGTCTACCAAGGTCAGCAAAAGAGCATCTGCAAAATGCCAACACCTTTAGAGTGCCATTGCCCATAGCCACCCCCAGAAGATCCCTAGAAGCTCGTATGGTACACAAAAAAGGTTCTAAAAACAGCACAAAAAGTAGGGGTGAAAGGGGACAACCCTGGCAAGTACTCTTATGAATAGAGAAAGGAAGTGTGTGAACCCCATTAATCAATAGAAAAGCTTTCGGAGATGTGTAGAGAGCCGCCAAAGCCTCTTAATACCACCCTGTGACACCCATATAGCATGGTGTTTGCATAAATAATGGCCAGCTTACGTTATCAAAAGCTTTTTCAGCATCTGGGCTAATCAATAAGGCTGGAGCTTCTTGGGCCTTAATATGTAATATGGCCAATAACAGTCTTCGCATATTGATCACAGATTGGCAACCCTTTACAAATCCTAGCTGATCCGCCCCTATCGCCTCTGCTAGACATTGAGCTAATCTATCAGCCAAAACCCTGGAAAAAATCTTGATATCAACATTAAGGAGTGATATTGGGCAATAAGAATCTGGGAGATCCATGGGTTTCCCAAGCTTAGGCAAATGGCTTATTAGAGCTATATTCTCATGGCTAGGAAAAGTCACTATGTTCACTACAGTGTTATAGTAGTAATGAAGTGGTCCCACTAGTTGTAAATTTAGAAGTTTATAAAATTCACTGGAGTAACCATCTGGCCCCGGGGTCTTACCCAGTGAAAGTTTCTTGATAGCCTGTTGGATTTCTTTGGCTTGTAAAGGTTCATTAAGCATGGCACACATCTCCGATGTGAAAGTGGGCATACCCGAGCTTCTCATATATTTCTCAATTAACTCAGTTGTACCATCCCTAGGGCGGTCTGTGTAAAGCTTAGTGAAAAAAATCAGTCATGTAACATGCTATTGCTTCCCCTTTAGAGACAAGGGTACCATCTCCTCTCTGTAAAGCCAAGATATGATGTCTATGCTTCATAGCCTTTGTTACCCTTGCTAACAGGCAGCCCAGTTTGATTCTAAATGCACAGAAGCGGTACTTCCTAAACAGTAACATGCAAAAAGCATGCTCCTGCAAGAGGGAGTTCAATACCACCTGGGCTGCATAGAATTCTTCTCTAGCTTAGGGGGTATGATATCTCAGGTAGGTCTTAAAAGCTTTAGATAATTGGGCTTGATGTTGGAAGATACCCCTGGCTACCATTTGTTCCGGACACACATATACACCAGAATATGTCCCCGCACCTTTGCTGCAGGCCAGCGTTGTGATGCAAATAATCTTCCCATTTAGCTGTCAGGTCTTAAAGTCCTCATTCTTAAATAGATAGGATGGGAAACGCCACCCCAGTTGTTGGGAATAAAATGAATCTGCCTCAATATCAATCCAGATCATATTGTGATCCGAGACCTCTAAGAGTCCTATTTGGGCAGACAGTATCATTGAAAAAGAAAATCTACTGCAAAAATATAGTCAATATGGGACCAGGTATCATGTGACTGGGACAAATGGGTGCAATCCCTCTCCCCCGAGTGTAACAAATGCCAGAGATCAGTTTAATGTTGAGCTTGGGTTAAGTGAAAAAGAGCAGTGTCTCTCCCACCAGCCCTCTTCTGAGGGATGGAAGATCTATCATGCTCTGTGTCCACCACTAGAATAAAGTCCCCTGCCACCAACAGGCCCCGGTCCATATAGGGTGTACATTCAGTGATTATTTTCCAAAGAAAAATGTTATTCAAAGTATTGGGTCAATATACAACCTTAAGAGTCAGTTCAAGTCCTAACACTGACAGACCAAGAAGAAGCAGTCTCCCTTCTGTAATCTTAAACAGCACTTTAGCCTGGCAAGATAAACTTTTATGAATAAGTACAGCAACCCCACCTTTACGCCCAGACGCTGGCAAGTAAAAAAGTTGGCCTACCCTCTTAAGTTGTTCTTGTTCCTCTGCAGACAAGCGGGTCTCCTGGGGGCAGGCAATCCTAACACGCTGGCGGTTCAGGGCAGATAATATTTTTGCTCTCTTTACTGGAGAGGGTATACCTCCCACATTCCAGGAGATCAGCCGCATGCTACCAAGATCGTTCCTCGTTCTGGTGGTTCCCAGGAGAAAGAGAGAAAGCTACAACTAAAGTTCACCATCAGATCTCCAGGATACCCAGCCCCCACCCCAGGAGAAAACGGAAGTATTAAGAACAAATTCAGCCACAGACAGTCCCCAAACCCCTTCCGTGCAAGTTCTGAAATAGAAGGTTAATATTTTTCATATAACAGGGTGTGTGTCTCTACTTTGTGCACTACATATTATGAAATGCTGGGGTTGATGTGAGAGGAGGCAGCAATATGGATTGCATGGCAGGTGAACTGTGACAGAGAAACATTGGGACATATGTGGCCATACAGAAGGCCACCTGTTCCTTCCAAAGTGCATGGCTGTATGGTAAGGGGGGAGGCTGGGTGGGCGTTTGTGTTCAGGAACAGAAATGTCCATCCAGGCTCCCCCCCTACCATAGAGCTCCACAGCACAGAGTTGTGTAAATATATTGTCTAGCACTAGTGATCTGCCAAGTAGAAACTTGCAGATAACCATAGGTAGTGCATAGATGATGTTTCCTCTCTGATCGCCAGACATCCTTACCCACAACTAAACCACATTGGTGAGGGCCAGCAAGGAGCTACAAACAGCTGGGTCATCTTTTCACATCTTTTCAGCAATGGTATACGGTGCTGAGGAGAGAAGGGAAAACAAGGGTAAAAGCATTAGATGGATGTTTACTTCATCACAATTGCAATATAATACAACAGGTACAGAAGGGCACATAAATATATGTTGTTGTATTTATTTTGCTCACAGCTTTTTCAGTAGTAGCTCAAGGTGAGTTACATTCAGGCACTCTGGATATTTTTCAGTCCCAGGAGAGCTCTAAATTTTTGCATCTGAGGCAATGGAGAGTTAAGTGACTTGCCCAAGATCACAAGGAGTAGCAGTGGGATTTGAACCTGCAACCTCAGGATTGCAAATCTGGTGGTCTAACCACTAGGTCACTCCAGCCACCAGGCTGTAGCTACCTGCAGGTAATTTGGATTAGGAACTGTAACCAGAAACCCTCTCCCTCACCATGACTTAAGGGCTCAGTACCTGTGTGGCCACCTTGAAAATAGTTTGCAGGCTAGAATTTAGAAATCTTGTTGTTCCATAACTATGGAGAATTGTAGGACTGTGTTGAATAATGTGGAAAAGACATTCAGTGCATATATACTCCCCCCTCCCCACCCCCAACAACCTTGACAATGGGTGGGCACTTCATAAAAGGGGACTGGGGTTCACCACAAAAAGGAGCATGGAACCTAGCGGGGAGACAAATGAGGTGGAAAGCGGGAAAAACTACCTGCTGTGGATACCCATGAACCTGGTGAAAATAGAGGTAAGATTTGAATCCAAAGAACAGAGACAGAATGGGGAGCCCTTGACCATGAGGGATGTACACACACAAGAGGGACCTCTTCCCCTCCCGCACCCAGTGCTTTTTTTGTGCCGGTACGCAACGGTACGGCGTACCGGCACCTTTTTTTGCCCGCCCCGCCCCCCCCCCCCCCCCCGCGACACTCCGGGCGAGTCCTGCACTTAGTTTTTTTTTTTTAAGACTCAGAACGTGCGAACGATGCAGCCGGCAGCGATTGAAAGAGGCTGTCTGGGCTGGCGTCTGCGTCGGAGCTTCCCTCTCTGCGAGTCCCGCGAAACAGGAAGTTGTAACAACGAAGGCGGGACTCGCAGAGGGTGAAGGAAGCTCCGACGCAGACGCCAGCCCAGACAGCCTCTTTCAATCGCTGCCGGCTGCATCGTTCGCACGTTCTGAGTCTTAAAAAAAAACGAAGTGCAGGACTCGCCCGGAGTGTCGCGGGGGGGGGGGGGGAGGATTGGGGAGCGAAAGAGGGAAACCAACAGAGGGAAGGATTGGGGAGAGAGGGAAACCAGCAGAGGGAAGGATTGGGGAGAGAGAGAAAGAGGGAAACCAACAGAGGGAAGGATTGGGGAGAGAGGGAAACCAACAGAGGGAAGGATTGGGGAGAGAGAGAAAGAGGGAAACCAACAGAGGGAAGGATTGGGAAGAGAGGGAAACCAACAGAGGGAAGGATTGGGGAGCGAGGGAAAGAGGGAAACCAACAGAGGGAAGGATTGGGGAGCGAGGGAAAGAGGGAAACCAACAGAGGGAAGGATTGGGGAGAGAGGGAAACCAACAGAGGGAAGGATTGGGGAAAGAGGGAAACCAACAGAGGGAAGGATTGGGGAGAGAGAGGGAAACCAACAGAGGGAAGGATGGGGAGAGAGAGGGAAAAACAGATGGAAGGAATGGGGAGAGAGGGGAAAAACAGATGGAAGGATTGGGGAGAGAGGGAAAAAACAGATGGAAGGATGGGGAGAGAGGGGAAAAACAGATGGAAGGATGGGGAGAGAGAGGGAAAACAGATGGAAGGATGGGGAGAGAGGGGGAAAAACAGATGGAAGGATGGGGAGAGAGAGAGGGAAAACGGAAGGATAGGGAGAGAAAGAGGGAAGACGCTGGATGGAAGAATGCAGAAAGAAATAGGGGAGACACTGGAAGGATGGGGAGAGAAAGCAGAGCTGCTGGATGGAAAAGGGGAATAGAGAAAGACTGGAGAATAAGAGGAAGGGGCATGGGGAGAACAAGGGTGAGGAAAAGATGAAAAGCCACAGGTAGATGAAGGAAATTAAAGAATGGATAGTAAGAATGAATTAAATCTGGACAGAGAGAGAGCCTGAAAAATATTGAAGAAAGCAAAGAAAAAGGAGACAAAAATGACAAATGGCACAGAAGAGTTAAGCGAAAACAAAGGAAAGCAGAATCACAGACTGGGAACAAAATGGAAAGAAAAACAGTCACCAGACAACAAAGGTAGAAAAAAATCATTTTATTTTCATTTTAGTGTTTGTAATATGTCCAATTTGAGAATTTACATTGGCTGTCTTATTTTGAACTGGGTATACTGGAGCTGTAAGAGCTTACAGAGATTATTTATCATGAAAAAAAATCACGTTATTTTTTTCTCCTATAGTACTATAATATTTTCAATGATGTCTGTTTATATGCGCCATGGCTGGTATAGGGGGTGTGGTTAATGTGGGTGTGGCTATCATAGGGGTGGAGCCATATGTGGTGACCCCGCCCATAATGAGTACCGGCACCTTTTTTTCTACAAAAAAAGCACTGCCCGCACCCCACAGGCAGCCACAACTGAATGTGTCCAATAGAGAACAAGACATCTGTACAATGAATTGGGTAGAAACAATCATGGCTCTCAGAGTCCAGGGTATTACAGTCCACTGCTGGCTCTTGCATTCCTCTTGACCAGCTGTCCTGCAAGATGCAAGAAGTGTTTGTTTAGTACCTACATAGCAGAAAGGGAAGAGGTGGGTGAGAGGTATGAACTTACCTTGAACTTGTGCTGCAAGAATCTGTTGGCTCAAAGGGACCAGAAGCTGCCTGCTTCAACAAAGGAGAAAGAGAATTGGGGGCAGTGAGGAAGCACATCACACACAGCAATGAACTCCTGGAGGGTAGAGAATGGAGAGTTGATCGCATGTAGAAAATGCAGAGTATATGCTAAGCTACCAGCTAACATCCAGTCTGAAACCAAACTCACACACCAGTTATCTTTCAAGAATTGGCAAAATAGTACCCCCCCCCCCCCCACCAAAACAAAAAAAAACCCAAAACCACAAACAAACAAGTGTACACAAGCATACAGTGGGAAAAACAAGGTTTACTACAACTGGAGCTCAAACGCTTTCAAATACAACCCATAATGTAAAGAAATACCTCTGAAGTGCAACACAGAGTAAGCTGTTTTAAAGAGGTGCCAATAAAGCAAGTGCAAGCTTCCAAATGGGAACAGCAGCTGCAGACGTTTATCATTATCACCCTTAATCGAAGTGAGGACACCCAAAACAGAGCACCAAGGACCACCCATATTTCCCAAACCTATAATCGAAATTAAGCCGGCCATCTTTGTTTCGATAATACGGTCAGGCCAGCCAAATCTCAGCATTTTGGCCGGTTTTAGATATGGCCGGCATTGATTTCCGCCGATAAAGGAAACTAATGCTGGCGATCTCAAACCCGGCCAAATGCAAGGTATTTGGTCATGGGAGGAGCCAGCATTTGTTGTGCACTCGTTCCCCTGACATGCCAGGACACCAACTGGGCACCCTAGGGGGCACTTCTAAAAAGTAAGAAAAAAAATTACAGTAGCTCCCAGGTGAATGGCTCCCTTCCCTTGGGTGCTGAGCCCACCCCCAAATCCCCCCCAAAACCCACTCCCCACAACTCTACACCATTACCATAGCCCTTATGGGTGAAGGGGGGCACCTACATTTGGGTACAGTGGGGTTTGGAGGGCTCAACACTTAGCACCATGTGTAACAGGTAGGGGGGTGGACCTGGGTCTGCCTGCCTGAAGTGCACTGCACCCATTCAAAACTGATCCAGGGACTTGCATACTGCTGTCAGGGAGCTGGCTATGACATTTGAGGCTGGCAAAAAAGGGTTTTATTTTTATTTTTTTAGTGTGGGAGGGGGTTGGTGACTACTGGGGGAGTACGGGGAGGTCATACGTTATTCCTTCCGGTGGTCATCTGGTCAATTGGGGCACCTTTTTGAGGCTTGGTCGTGAAAATAAAAGAACCAAGTAAACCCGGCGAAATACTGATTAACGCCGCTTTTTTTTCCATTATCCGCGAAAGCCGGCCATCTGGTAGCCACCCCCTTGTCCTGCCTTCGCTACGCTGCCGACACGCCCCCTTGAACTTTCGCTGGCGAGGCGATGGGAAAGCGACAATGCTGTCAAAAAAGCCATTTTCGTTTATACCGATTTGGCCGCTTTTGCGAGATCGCCGGCCATCTCCCGATTTATGTCGGAAGATGGCCGGTGATCACTTTCGAAAATAAGCCTGATAGTAACAAAAAAATCCCCAACCCCTCCATTCTATTCGTACCCACCTTAACAATAATCCTGCCCAATGAAAACCTCAAATTATAAAGCACTGAATGCCTTTTAGTGAGATACACATGTGTCATGCCAAGGTCCCCTACACCATCTTGAAGCAGTAGAAGAATTTACAATACTTCCCCCTTTATAAATGTTGTTAATATACAGGCATACTAGTATAAGATAAGCTTTCTCTGTCAAGGGGGATGCTGCCCTGGCAACAGGACTTGTTGAATGTAATCCTGGGTAAGCTGGGGAGATTCAAATGCATGCCACTGGCCCTTGTTCATGATTTTCAGCGTTGCCAGGTATACTAGCATGAACCGAATTTTCTGTGCATGTAAAGCCGAGCATAAAGGCGAATACTTCCATCTCTGTTCCAGTAAAGCTTGTGAATTGTCTTGGAAAATTTGTATCTTGGTTCCATCATACTCCAGGGCATCTCGTTTGTTTTTGAATTCTTGCAAAATGGTCACCTTGTGGAGATAATTGTGCACCTTGGCAATAACCACTAGGGGTCGCAACGCACCCTCACGGCATCTTCCTAGTCTATGCACCTGGTCAAGGCAAATGGGCCACAGGCCTTCTGGTGTGGAGAACCTTTTTATCCAGTCCTCCAGCAGTGCGTCCAGCCGCTGTTCAGGTACATTCTCTGGGAGTCCCACAAACCACAAATTATTGTTGTGGGAGTGATTTTCAAGATCTTCTAGTCATTGAAATTGCTGCTTTAAAGAGGTTTGTAGTGCTGCGAGTTGCATGTTAATTTCCTTAAGGGTATCCTCTGCCACCGATATTCGGTGCTTCAGTTTGTCTGTTCAGCGATTAGTTTCTTCCAGCAGTGATTCCACCTTGGTAATTTGACCAGAGATAGTTGACAGCCAAGGTTCCAGAGCCTGCACTATTGCCGAAGTAAGTTGTGCAATTTGCGCTTCAGAAAATGCTGCTGCATTTCCCACGGTAGGCTCCGTCATATTGTCTGCTCCTCCCCGTACCTTCTCCGCTCATTGTAGAAGCCATACGTTTTTCCAAAAACTTGTCCATAAGCTGTAAATCTGCTGTATTTGTATTCCTAATGCCAATATCATCAGGGGAATGAAGTTATTAGTGCAAAGATTATCTTTGGGGACCAGAGCTACAACTGCATGTGTCTGTGCAGCTCAAAGCATCACGTGATCTCTATTTAATAATGTATTAATGCAAACTAACTCCTCTAGCAATTCCTGTGTTACTCTGGGACTAGATACAGAGAAAGCCTTTGAACGTGTTGAATGGTTTGGTTTCTCATCTGACATCATTCACATGATCAAAGTTCTGAACTCTGCATGTACGATTAAATTACAAATCAACTGAATACTGTCCTCCCTTTCCAACCCAGAAGAGGCAATAGACAGGGTTTCCCATTATCTCCCCTCTTACTTAACTTCACCCTTGAACCTCTCTTGATTTCTTCCTGAACTTTCCCTCTAATTCATGGAGTGGAAATGGGCACAATTATTGCTGAGATCTCCGCTTATGCGGATGATGTGCTAATATATACCACCCCTTCATCCATTCCAGCTATATTAGATGTCATTGCTAAATACTCGGTTGTATCTGGTTATAAGCTGAATGCCTCCAAATCAGAACTGTTGCCATTAAACAATCATACTCTTAAACATACAGTTGAGCAACACCAATTTAAATGGACTCCCAATGATATAAAATATTGTTTATATTATTTGCTCCAACCGTTGAGGATACTGTTTGACTCAAGAACAGGAACACGGGAAGGAATATCGGAGGAAACTGAAAGAAGCCAAGAGAGAGATACGTCTGGCGAAAGCGCAAGCGGAAGAACAAATGGCTAGAAATGTAAGGAGGGGTGATAAAAATTTCTTCAGGTATGTTAGTGAAAGGAGAATGACTAAAAAGGGAATTGTGAGACTAAAAGATACTGCAAACCGCTATGTAGATAGTGATGAAGAAAAAGCAAATTTGCTAAATAGATACTTTTGTTCTGTTTTCACAGAAGAAAATCCTGGAGCAGGACCGCAATGGACTGGAAAAAGTACAAATGAAAATGGAGTGGATACAGCATCATTTACAGAAGAGAGTGTGTATGAACAACTTGTAAAGCTAAAGGTGGACAAAGCCATGGGACCGGACTGGATCCACCCCAGGATATTAAGGGAGCTCAGAGAGGTTCTGGTGGGTCCTTTTAAAGATTTATTTAATAAATCCTTGGAGATGGGAGAGGTTCCGAGGGATTGGAGAATGGCGGAGGTGGACCCTCTTCACAAAAGTGGTGATAGGGCAGTAGCTGGAAACTACAGGCCGGTAAGCCTCACTTCAGTTATTGGAAAAGTAATGGAAGCGATGCTGAAGGAAAGGATAGTGAATTTCCTGGAAGCCAATAGGTTGCAAGATCCCAGACAACATGGTTTTACCAAAGGGAAATCGTGCCAAACGAATCTCATTGAGTTTTTTGATTGGGTGACAGGAGAATTGAATCAGGGATGAGCTATGGACGTAATCTACTTAGATTTCAGCAAAGCTTTTGATACGGTTCCCCACAGGAGGCTTTTAAATAAACTGGATGGGCTGAAGATAGGACCTAAAGTGGTGAATTGGATTAGGAACTGGTTGACGGACAGACGCCAGAGGGTGGTGGTGAATGGAGTTAGCTCGGAGGAGGAAAAGGTGAGTAGTGGAGTGCCTCAAGGATCGGTGCTGGGGCCGATTCTGTTCAATATATTTGTGAGTGACCTTGCCGAAGGGTTTGAAGGTAAAGTTTGCCTATTTGCGGATGATACTAAGATCTGTAACAGAGTGGACACCCCGGAGGGAGTGGAAAACATGAAAAAGGATCTGAAGAAGCTAGAACAATGGTCTAAGGTCTGGCAATTAAAATTCAATATTAGCAAACTATAACAGAAACCCTAATTAGAACTTTAAAGTATTAGAAATATTCTCATTTACTCATATTGTATAAATAATTACTTTTTGTAAAAAGCTCAATAAAATTGTATAAATATTTATTTGTTGTGCTCAGTTTTTTTGGTGTATTGCTGTGGACTAAAAATCCAAGCGTTGCAGGGACACCACATTTACATCATAGCACATCCTACCTCCATCCTGATCACAATATTTAATTAATGGACAATATCCAGAAAATGATGTTAAAAAACTAATGTTCAAAAAAATATATTGAATAACAGCTACTTAGCTTAGGTAGAGATTGTGCAGAACCAAAGATCTTCTTCCTGCAAAGTTCTTGTCCACTGCAATACTTTTTTCAAAAAAATCACTCTGTGCAAGACATAAGAATCACTGTTCATAGATTTCAGTTCCCTACAAGGGGCCATGTTTCGCCAGACTAGTGGCGTCTTCAGGGGAACTGATTTTTCAGCAAAACCAGGGAGGAACAACACCCTGTCCCGTTCACAAACCTACTTCCATTAAAATTCAAATTCCAAGAAATGCAAAGTGATGCACTTAGGGAATAGAAATCCACGGGAGACGTATGTGTGAGGTGGCGAGAGTCTGATAGGTACGGACGGGGAGAGGGATCTTTGGGTAATAGTATCTGAGGATTTGAAGGCGACAAAACAGTGTGACAAGGCGGTGGCTGTATCTAGAAGGTTGTTGGGCTGTATAGAGAGAGGTGTGACCAGCAGAAGAAAGGGAGTGTTGATGCCCCTGTATAAGTCATTGGTGAGGCCCCATCTGGAGTATTGTGTTCAGTTTTGGAGGCCGTATCTTGCTAAGGATATAAAAAGAATCGAAGCGGTGCAAAGAAAAGCTACGAGAATGGTATGGGAATTGCGTAACAAGACGTATGAGGAGAGACTTGCTGACCAGAACATGTATACCCTGGAGGAAAGGAGAAACAGGGGTGATATGATACAGACGTTCAAATATTTGAAAGGTATTAATCCGCAAACGAACCTTTTCCAGAGATATGAAGGCGGTAGAACGAGAGGACATGAAATGAGATTGAAGGGGGGCAGACTCAAGAAAAATGTCAGGAAGTATTTCTTCACGGAGAGAGTGGTGGATGCTTGGAATGCCCTCCCGCGGGAGGTGGTGTAGATGAAAACGGTAACGGAATTCAAACATGCGTGGGATAAACATAAAGGAATCCTGTTCAGAAGGAATGGATCCTAAGGAGATTAACCGAGATTGGATAGCAGAGCCAGTAGTGGGAGGCGGGGCTGGAGGTTGGGAGGCGGGGATAGTGCTGGGCAGACTTATACGGTCTGTGCCGGAGCCGGTGGTGGGAGGCGGGGATAGTGCTGGGAAGACTTATATGGTCTGTGTCAGAGCCGGTGGTAGGAGACAGGGATAGTGCTGGGCAGACTTATACGGTCTGTGCCAGAGCCGGTGGTTGGGAGGCGGGGATAGTGCTGGGCAGACTTATACGGTCTGTGCCCTGAAGAGCATAAGTACAAATCAAAGTAGAGTATACACAAAAAGTAGTCTACATGAGTTGTCTTGTTGGGCAGACTGGATGGACCGTGCAGGTCTTTTTCTTCCGTCATCTACTATGTTACTATCCACCTTATAATTGAAAGAGAAAAACGCCTAGATTTCGACCCAAATCGTAAATCGGTATAATGGAAAGGCGATTTTGGACGTTTTCAACTGCACTCCATCGCGGAAGCGTACAAAGTTGGCGGGGGCGTGTCGGAGGCGTGGCGAAGGTGGAACTGGGGCGTGGTTATCGGCCGAGGAGAGATGGGCGCCTTTCGCCGATAATGGAAAAAAAGTATGCGTTTGTAGCTAGAATTTAGGGCACTTTTCCTGGACCCTGTTTTTTCACGAATAAGGCCCCAAAAAGTGCCCTAAATGACCAGATTACCCCCAGAAGGAATCGGGGATGACCTCCCCTGACTCCCCCAGTGGTCACTAACCCCCTCCCACCACAAAAAATGATGTTTCACAACTTTTTATTTTCACCATCAAATGTCATACCCACCTCCCTGGCAGCAGTATGCAGGTCCCTGGAGCAGTTGTTAGGGGGTGCAGTGGACTTCAGGCAGGTGGACCCAGGCCCATCCCCCCCCCTACTTGTTACAATTGTGCTGCTTAATGCTTATTAGTCGTCCAACCCCCCAAACCCACTGTACCCACATGTAGGTGCCCCCCTTCACCCCTTAGGGCTATAATAATTGTGTAGACTTGTGGGCAGTGGGTTTTGAGGGGGATTTGGGGGGGCTCAACACACAAGGGAAGGGTGCTATGCACCTGGGAGCTCTTTTACCTTTTTTTTGTTTTTGTAAAAGTGCCCCCTAGGGTGCCCGGTTGGTGTCCTGGCATGTGAGGGGGACCAGTGCACTACGAATCCTGGCCCCTCCCACGAACAAATGCCTTGGATTTATTCGTTTTTGAGCTGGGCGCTTTCATTTTCCATTATCACTGAAAAACAAAAACGCCCAGCTCACAAATTGTCGAATAAAACATGGACGTCTATTTTTTTCGAAAATACGGTTCGGTCCGCCACTTCACGGACCCATTCTCGGAGATAAACGCCCATGGAGATAGACGTTTTCGTTCAATTATGCCCCTCCACGACTGAATGCTGATCGGTTGCTCCATGAGCTAATATCTAAATGGTCCCCTCTCCGCCTAACTTGGTAGAGAAGGATGAACACAATAAAAATGATGATTGTTACAAAAATTAGTTACACACTTAGCATGATCCCGATATTATTCAGCCCTAATATTAAAAAAAAACCTCATCAAATTCGTGTGGGTAAACAAATCCCCTTGTGTTGTCACCAAGTGCTTAAAATGTGATAAGCCACATGGGGGAATAAAAAGTTTCCAAGTTTCCATGACTATCACCTAGCGTTCTTATTAAAGCAGACTTCTAATTGGATAACTTTGCGGTATTTAAGTAGTACTCCTTTGTGGATGGGACTCCATTCCACTCTTGAGCCTGCCTTGCAGGCTTATTTTCAAAAGTGATCGCCGGCGATCTTCCGATATAAATTGTGAGATGGCCGGCGATCTTGCAAAAGCGGCAAAATCGGTATAATCGAAAGCTGCTTTTTTGACACCATCGCCGCTTTCCCGTCGCCACGCCAGCGAAAGTTAAAGGGGGCGTGTCGGCGGCATAGCAAAGGCGGAACATTGGCGGGTATGGGCGTGGCTACCAGATGGCCGGCTTTCGCGGATAATGGAAAAAAAAAAAGCGGTGTTCATCAGTATTTCGCCGGATTTACTTGGTCCTTTTATTTTCACGACCAAGCCTCAAAAAGGTGCCCCTACTGACCAGATGACCACTGGAGGGAATGGGGGATGACCTCCCCGTACTCCCCCAGTGGTCACCAACCCCCTCCCACACTAAAAAAATAAAAACCTTTTTTGCCAGCCTGTATGCCAGCCTCAAATGACATACCCAGCTCGCTGAGAGCAGTCTACAAGTCCCTGGAGCAGTTTTTGTTGGTTGCAGTGCACTTCAGGGAGGCGGACCCAGGCCCATCCCCTGCCTACCTGTTTCACTTGTGGTGTTTAATGTAGAGCTCTCCAAACCCCCCCCCAAAACCCACTGTACCCACATGTAGGTGCCCCCTTCACACATAAGGGCTATGGTAATGATGTACACTTGTGGGGAGTGGGTTTTGGGGGGGGGATTTGGGGGGCTCAGCACCCAAGGTAAGGGAGGTATGCACCTAGGAGCTATTTCTATATATTTTTTTAATTTTTAGAAGTGCCCCCTAGGGTGCCCGGTTGGTGTCCTGGCACGTCAGGGGGACCAGTGCACTACAAATGCTGGCTCCTCCCATGACCAAATGCCTTGGATTTCGCCGGGTTTGAGATCACCGGCATTTTTTTCCATTATCGCTGAAAAACACAACCGGCCATCTCAAACCCGGAGAACTGTGGCATTTGGCTGGGCTAAACTGTATTATCGAAAAAAAAAGATGGCCAGCCATCTTTTTCGATAATACGGTTCCGGCCAGCTCTTTACGTTGCCGCCAAAATAGATCGCAGGCGACCTATTTCGCCGGCGACGTTCGATTATGCCCCTCCCAGTCTTCACCTCCACCCCAACAGCAAAACCCATAGTTGTTCTCTGCCCAAGCAACCTTTAAGTCTGTGGAAAACCTTTGTTGAACGACCATACTATGGGGCTCATTTTCAAAGCACTTAGACTTACATAAGTTACTATGGAACTTTATAAGTCTAAGTGCTTTGAAAATATGCCTGTATATCACTTCTCATATATAACTATGGCACAACTCTATTTTAAAATAAATAACAAGCTGGTATACTGGCCCGTGTGGATTAAAGCTGGCATATACTATTTAATATCAATTACTTGAGCACAATACATGGTTTCCTTTCAATGTTTTACAAGCAAAGTTTAATTTACCATCACACCTATATTTCCAATGGCTCCAACTTACTCATTGTATATCTGCTAAACTAGACATTAGGACTTTAACTAAAGCTAAACCCAGCAGCTGATTTTATGCTCACAACTATGCAAAGGTGCCGGAATAGCTTCCAAGTGCTATAAACTGTTAAAGCAATGGAAATTCTGCTCATCTTCTGCTCTTGAGGTCGTATGGGAAAAAGATTTACACACGTCACTCTTGTCACAGCAGCGGCAAAGCTTCTGGGTATCCTTTGCTAAATCCACCAAATCTGCTGCTTACTCAGAAACCATATTTTTCCTACTGCATACAGCCTTATGGACGCCAAATAAGATATCCAAGCTCTCCAAGAACATGGATAATAAATGTAGAACATGCTAATCTGATATTGGAACTCCGGACCATCTTATGTTCAACTGTTCTTTCCTTCAGTATTACTGGAAATCAGTTTGGACTTTTGTTGACCATAACCAAACCTTTATCTTTCAAGATCCTCATTCTTGCAGGCATTGATTTATCTAGTACGGTTGATGACTATAAAGCAAAATTGTTGTGCATCCTTTTACACATAGAGGGACATTTTCGAAAGGGACATCCAAGTTTTGATTTGGACGTCGCAAAATGTTCCAATCCAGGAATGGGGAAATCCGTATTTTCAAAACAAGATGGACGTCCATCTTTTCGTTTCGATAATACGGTCAGGGATGTCCAAATCCTGAAATTTGGTCGTCCCTAGATTTGGATGTCCCAAGACATGGACGTTTCTGATTTTCGGCGATTTTCGAAACCAAGGATGTCCATCTCAGAAACGACCAAATGCAAGTCATTTGGTCATGGGAGGAGCCAGCATTTCTAGTGCATTGGTCCCCCTGACATGCCAGACACCAACCGGGCACCCTAGGGGGCACTGCACTAGACTTCATAAATTACTGGCAGGTACATAGCTCCCTTACCTTGTGTGCTGAGACCCCCAACCCCCCCCCCCCAAAAAAAAAAACCACTACCCCCAACTGTACACTACAACAGCCCTTACGGGTGAAGGGGGCACCTAGATGTGGGTACAGTGGGTCTGTGGTGGGTTTTGGAGGGCTCGTTGTTTCCTCCACAAACGTAGCAGGTAGGGGGGGATGGGGATGGGTCCGCCTGCCTGAAGTGCACTGCACCCACTAAAACTGCTCCAGGGACCTGCATACTGCTGTGATGGACCTGAGTATGACATCTGAGGCTGGCATAGAGGCTGGCAATCAATATTTTGAAAGATATTTTTTGAGGGTTAGTGACCACTGGGGGAATAAGGGGAGGTCATCCCCGATTCCCTCCAATGGTCATCTGGTCATTTTGGGCACCTTTTTGTGCCTTGGTCGTAAGAAAAACATGACCAGGTGAAAATGTCCAAGTGTTCATCAGGGATATCCTTCTTTTTTTCGATTATGGGTGAAGGACGTCCAAGTATTAGGCACGCCCAAGTCCCGCCTTCACTATGCCTCTGACACGCCCCCTTTAACTTTGGCCGTCCCCGTGATGGAAGGCAGTTAGGGACGTCCAAAATCGGCTTTCGATTATACCGATTTGGATGTTTCTTTTTTTGTTTTCAATTTGTATGAAGTCTTTATTTAGCATTCAAAACTTTACAACATATTATTAAGACAAACTGTCATTGCACTATTATGTGTACATCAAAACAAAGTAATGTTCATCTGATACAGCTTGTGCCTACACATTTTACATCCAAATGGTAACCTCTATAAACTTCAGTAACTTTCTTAAAATTTTCTTAAAGAGTATTCCCCCCCACCAATGACCCTCCCTTCCCTATGATTTGGACTTTTCTGTGAGAAGGACGTCCATCTTCCGATTTGTGTCAAAAGATGGGCGTCCTTCTCTTTTGAACATGAGCTCAATAGCTATTAAGATGATACGCCACTGCTGAAAAGACCTCTCTGAACTTGATTATGATTTGTAATGGACAAGGTCTGTTTAGCTGTAAAATGAGAGAAAAAAAGCTCTCTTGCAAAGTATGGGCCCCCATTACTTGATTATGCTATCTCTATATTTATTTATATTTTGCTCACACCTTTTTCAGTAGTAGCTCAAGGTGAGTTACATTCTGGTCCACTGCATATTTCTCTGTCTCAGGAGGGCTCATAATCTAAGTTTGTACCTGAAGCAATGGAGGGATAAGTGACTTGCCCAAGATCACAAGGAGTAGCAGTGGGATTTGAACTGGTGAACTCTGGATTGCAAGACTGGTGCTCTAACCTCTAGGCCACTCTTCTGTAATGTGTTCTCCTGTTGTTGTTGTTGTTATTGTTGTTTATTTGACATCTTATGTATATTTCCTACATTGCATAACTTGAATAAAACATTTGAACAAAAACAAAGCAAAAACTTGGTAGAAACCTATTCTATAAAGAAACTCAGGCACCTGCTTTCCTAGATAGAAGACCAGCCTAACAATGAAAACAAGAGCCTATAATTCAGGTGCAAGCAATTATGCCATAGGGTAAGTGCAATTGCTCACACCTTTAAATGTGGAAAATATGTGCATAACTTATAATGTTCTATAAGATATGTGTATAATTGATCACCTGCCCAGACTCCACCTATGCGTACACCCACCTTACAATTACGCACTATTAAGATAGAATAGTGTGTAAACCGTTTAGGCAGCATGTTTGCACCTCCATGCCAAAATTCTATAACTAACGTGTATGTTGTATATAAGGGGTAGGTGCTTATGTTACGTGGAGGGGCATAATCGAAAATGGACGGCCATCTCTAAGGGCGAACTAGGGAAGGGGCAGAACAGACCGTATTATCAAAAAAGATGGGTGCCCATCTTTCGTTTCGATAATACGGCCCAGGCCGGCAAAATCCCAACATTTAGGTGAACATTAGAGATGGCCAAACTCGGTTTTCGCCGATAATGGAAACTGACAGTGGCCATCTGAAACATGGCCAAATCCAAGGCATTTGGTCGTGGGAGGGGCCAGCATTTGCGGTGCACTGGTCCCCCTCACATGCCAGGACACCAGCCGGACACCCTAGGGGGCACTGCAGTGGACTTCATTAATTGCTCCCAGGTACATAGTTCGCTTTCCTTGGGTGTTGAGCCCCCCAACCCCCCCCAAAAAAAAAACCCACTCCCCACAACTGTACACACTACCATAGCTCTTATGGGTGAAGGGGGGCACCTAGATGTGGGTACAGTGGGTTTTGGGTGGGTTTTGGAGGGCTAACATTTACCACCACAAGTGTAACAGGTAGGGGGGGATGGGCCTGAGTCCGCCTGCCTGACGTGCACTGCAGTACCAACTGAAACTGCTCCAGGGACCTGCATACTGCTGTCAGGGAGCTGGGTATGACATTTGAGGCTGGCATAGAGGCTGGCAAAAATTGTTTTTTTTTTTTAGGGTGGGAGGGGGCTGGTGACCACTGGGGGAGTACAGGGAGGTCATCCCCGATTCCCTCCGGTGGTCATCTGGTCATTTAGGGCACATTTTTGTGGCTTGGACCTGAAAATAAGTGGACCAAGTAAACCCGGCCAAATGCTCGTCAAGGCCGGCCTTTTTTCTATTATCGGCCGAGGGCGCCCATGTGTTTACCACGCCCCAGTCCCGCCTTTGCTACACCTCTGACATGCCCCCTTTAACTTTGGCCGCTCCTGCGACGGACTGCAGTTGAGGCCGGCCAAAATTGGCTTTTGATTATACCGATTTGGCCGGCCTTAGGAGAAGGGCGCCCATCTACCGATTTGTGTCGGAAGATAGCCGGCTTCCTTCTAAAATGAGCTGGATAATTACCTAGAGCAATTCTATATCTGTTCACCTTTATTAGGTGTCTGTACCATAAAGGAAAGTCACTGCCTACTTTTCTTTACAGAATACTAATGTTACAGGTCAAATGTGCAGGTAATAGGCCATTTCTGCACATAAAGCACTGCTTTACCTATGTAAATGCCTTTAGAAACCCATAGGATTTGAGCCAAAAATCAAAGCAAAAGCTAAGACAAACTTTGATTATTCCCTTGGAAAAATTACTTAGAAAAAATACACATGCTGCTTTCTGAAAATAACTTTTCCTCCAGAAATTACCTGCGTGTCTATAATCTCTTCTCACTTGTTCCTAAGTAATATTTATGGAGATATTCTAAAAATGACAGCCAAAGTTGTGTGCAGCCTGAGTTGCATGGGCAATTAAATTGGTTAATGAGCCAATTACTGCCAATTATTGGGTGCTAACAGTCAATTATGGGTGTTAATTCACAACATTTTAGATTTGTACGTGCATCTCACTAAGTGCTACTCTATAAAGATCTGTTCACAAATCTTATGGTGTGCAACTCAGAAGGGCTGTGGCCGTGAGATGGGCACAGGTGGGTCAGGAGCATAAAGATGCGAAGTATTGCAGAATTCCTGGGATTTGCACCCAACTTGGGTGCCGGAATTTACACCAGGTTTCAGCAGGGGCAACTTTGGTGCTCAAAGTAAGGTACGAGATCTGTAATTAAGCATTATTCTATAAGGGGAGCATGTATTTTATAAAGTAGCACTCGGTGATGATTTTTCTCTACACCCAAATTTGGCTTCTATTTACTGAATCCAACCCTTAGTGTGTATTAATATATGCAGAGACAGGCTAAGCAGTAATCAAACTCTGACGCCTGTGGGGGTAATTTTATATATTTCCATAGGTAAAACAGTTTTACTTGCATAAATTGGAAATAGTGCTATGGACATTTTTAGACACCCAGAACTCTAACTTTTATCTCTTTGTATTTTTATGTAGAGTCTCTTCGTACTGAACTAGGTAAGTTTCTCTTCTCAAGTACGTCACACTGCTGCTTAAAGATTTTCTGAACTCTGACGGTTGTGTTTCTCTGTTTGATTTCAGAGTTTAGAAGATGCTGTAGCTATGCAGGTAACTCAGTCTGACAATCTCACCTACACATTATGAATTTCCTCTTCTATGTAGCTGTTGTCAGTGTGCTGCCACAATACAGCCTTGTACATAAGAACATAAGCTCTACCATACTGGGACAGACCAAGGGTCCATCAAGTCCAGCATCCTGTTTCCAACAGTGGCCAATCCAGGTCACAAGAACCTGGGAAGATACTAAAACAGCAAGACAGGTTTTATGCTGCTTATCCTAGAAATAAGCAGTGGATTTCCCAAGTCCATCGTAATAATGATTTATGGACTTTTCTTTTAGAAAATTATCCAAACCTTTTTTAAACCCTGTTAAGCTAACTGCTTTTTCCGCAATCTCTGGCAACTAATTCCAGAGTTTAATTAAGTAGAGAGCTGTGGTAGCCATGTTAGTCCACTTTTAAAGGTAATCAATAGAAGTAGAATAAAATATAACAAAGAAAAAAAATAAGATGATACCTTTTTTTATTGGACTAACAATACATTTTTTGATTAGAAGGTAGCCCTTCTTCGTCAGATCAGAGGAAGATGGGCTACCTTCAAAAGCTAATAAAAATGTATTAAGTTAGTCCAATAAAAAAGGTATCATCTTATTTTCTTTTCTTTGTTTTATTTTATTCTATTCCAGAGTTTAATTATATATTGAGTGAATAAATATCTTCTCCAGGGTTTTAAATGTACTACTTAGCAGCTTCATTGCGTGCCCCTAGTCCTAGTATTTTTGGAAAGAGTAAACAAGCAGTTCATGTCTACCTATTCCACTCCACTCAGTATTTTATAGACCTCTTGTTGTATCATCTGTTCTCCAAGCTGAAGATTCCTAGCCTCTTTAGCCTTTCCTCATAGGGAAGTTGTCTCATCCCCTTTATCATTTTTGTCACCCTTCTCTCTAACTTTTCTAATTTTACTATAAATATTTTAAGATGTGGTGACCAGAACTGCACACAGTATTCGATGTCAGGTCGCACCATGGAGCAATACAAAGGCAACATAATATGCTCATTTTTGTTTTCCATTCCTTTCCTAATAATTCCTAACATTCTATTTACTTTCGTAGCCACCGCTGCATACTGAGCAGAGGGTTTCAACGTATCATCAATGATGACACATAGATCCTTTTCCTGGGTAGTGACTCCTAATGTGGAACCTTGCATCACGTATCTATAGTTCGGGTTCCTCTTTCCCACATGCATCATTTTGCAAAGGTGTTAAGTACAAATCCCTCTTCGCATCAAATTTTTCCTTTACAGGTAGCCAGCTTTGGAATGCTCTACCAAGACCCATCTGTACCATTAACGGCCTTTTGCCCTTCAAGAAAGCACTGAAGAGCCATCTCTTCAAGATAGCCTACCCTAACGATTCAACCTAATCAAAACTTGCCCACATGATTTTATTGACATCTGTTTTACATTGACCATGTTCCCATTACCCTTATTGCTACCCGATATCCATTCCTTTCTATCTTTCTACACCTTCCTCCCAACACCCAATTCCTTCTGCACCCTATTCCTCATATGCTTAATTTACTTATCCGTTAAGCCCATTAATTTTGTGTTCACTACAAACTGTATATTCTTTTTTACAAATTTGTAATTCTTTACATTGTTACTATGTAAGCCGCATTGAGCCTGCCATGTGTGGTAAAGCGCGGGGTACAAGTGTAATAAATAATAATAATAATTTGTCACATAAAACATCTTCTGCCATTTGGATGCCCAGTCTTCCCGTCTCGTAAGGTCCTCTTGCAATTTTTCACAATCCTCTTATGATTTTACAACTTTAACTTTGTGTCTTCAGCAAATATAATGACCTCACTAGTTATTCTCATCTCTAGATCACTTATAAATATGTTAAAAAGCAATGGTCCCAGCACAAACCCCTGCAGAACTCCATTGTCCATTGAGGATACTGATCATTTAACTGTACTCTGTTTTCTACCTTTTAACCAGTTTTTAATCCACAATAGAACACTACCTCCTATCCCAATTTCCTCTGGAGTCATTCATGAGGTACTTTGTCAAATTCCTTTTGAAAATCCAGATACACAATATCGACCAGCTCACCTTTATCCACGTTTGTTCACCCCTTCAAAGAAATATAATAGATTGGTGAGGCAAGGTTTCCCTTCACTAAATTCATGTTGGCTTTGTCTCATTAATCCATGCTTTCGAATTTGCTCTGTAATTTTGTTCTTTATAATAGTCTCTACCATTTTGCCCAACACCAACATCAGGCTCACCGGTCTATAATTTCCTGGATTACCTCTGGAACTCTTTTTAAAAATCAGTATTACGTTGGCCACCCTCCAATCTTCCAGTACCATGCTTGATTTTAAAGATAAATTACATAGTATTAACAATAGTTCAGCAAGTTCATTTTTCAATTCTATCGGTACTCTGTGATAAATACCATCTGGTCTTGGTGATTTGCTACTCTTCAATTTTGTGCCATTACATCCTCCAGGTTTATAAAGATTTCATTCAGCTTCTCTGACTCGTCAGCTTTGAGTATCATTTCTGGCACTGGTATCTCTCCCAAATCTTCCTCAGTGAAGACCGAAGCAAAGAATTCATTTAATCTCTCCGTTATGGCTTTATCTTCCCTGAGTGCCCCTTTTACCCCTCAGACATCTAGCGGTCCAACCGATTCTTTTGCCAGATTCTTGCTTTTAATATATCTAAAAAAAATTTTACTATGTGTTTTTGCCTCCAATGCAATCTTTTTTTCAACGTCCCTCTTTGCCTTCCTTATAAGCACTTTGCATTTGACTTGCCTTTCCTTATGCTATTTCCTATTATTTTCAGTCAGATACTTCTTCAGTTTTCTGAAGGATTTTCTTTTAGCTCTAATAACTTCCTTCATCTCACTTTTTAACCATGCCAGCTGTTGTTTGGTCTCCTTCCTCCTTATTTAATACGTGGAATATTTTTGGCCAAAATGATTTTCGTTTATTCCTCCCTAATCCTAAACAGGCCATCTTTGAATCAACTAGGCATTGTGCATTTTATTTCATTGCTCCCTTCCATTGGAACTCCCTCCCTTGCGATATGAGAGCTGAATCATAGTAACATAACATATAGTAACATAGTAGATGACGTCAGAAAAGGACCTGCACGGTCCATCCAGTCTGCCCAACAAGATAAACTCATATGTGCTACTTTTTGTGTATACCTTACCTTGATGTGTACCTGTCCTTTTCAGGGCACACACCGTATAAGTCTGCCCAGCACTATCCCTGCCTCCCAACCACCAGCCCCGCCTCCCACCACCGGTTCTGGCACAGACCGTATAAGTCTTCCCAGCACCATCCCCACCTCCCAACCACCAGTCCCGCCTCCCACCACCGGCTCTGGCACAGACCGTATAAGTCTGCCCAGCACCATCCCCGCCTCCCGCCACCGGCTCTGCCACCCAATCTTGGCTAAGCTCCTTAGGATCCATTCCTTCTGAACAGGATTCCTTTATATTTATCCCACGCATGTTTGAATTCCGTTACCGTTTTCATTTCCACCACCTCCCGCGGGAGGGCATTCCAAGCATCCACTACTCTCTCTGTGAAAAAATACTTCCTGACATTTTTCTTGAGTCTGCCCCCCTTCAATCTCATTTCATGTCCTCTCGTTTTACCGCCTTCACATCTCCGGAAAAGGTTCGTTTGCGGATTAATACCTTTCAAATATTTGAACGTCTGTATCATATCACCCCTGTTTCTCCTTTCCTCCAGAGTATACATGTTCAGGTCAGCAAGTCTCTCCTCATACGTCTTGTAACGCAAATCCCATACCATTCTCGTAGCTTTTCTTTGCACCGCTTCAATTCTTTTTACATTCTTAGCAAGATACGGCCTCCAAACCTGAACACAATACTCCAGGTGGGGCCTCACCAACGATTTATACAGAGCTGAATCCTCCTTTAAAAATTTTTAATTAGCCTTAAATACTTGGCTATTCCACCAGACCTATAATACTCCATAAGAAGTTTGCTGGTGAAGGTCCAGTTCTCCCTTCCCTTTTATTTTCTATTCTCTGTTTCCTTCCTGTGTTGTAAATTGTTCCGTTCCTACCCGGATACCCTGTTTCGCACTATCCTAGCTTTGTGGAATGCTTGTGTATACTTTCCTGTTGAGAG
Organism: Microcaecilia unicolor; assembly: GCF_901765095.1. Taxonomy (NCBI): domain Eukaryota; kingdom Metazoa; phylum Chordata; class Amphibia; order Gymnophiona; family Siphonopidae; genus Microcaecilia; species Microcaecilia unicolor. The sequence goes on along the minus strand of NC_044033.1, from coordinate 229,009,859 downwards.
ATTCCTGACCCCACTTTTGAGAAGAGGGGTCACATCTGGTCGTCTCCCATCTCATGAAACCTGTCTCATCTCCAGAGATCTATAAAATGAATCCTTAAGAAGTCCCACCAGAATATCTCTCTCCATACAAACAAAAACCCATTTGCTTTAAAGAAAGTGTCTGGTAGTGGAAGGGGTGTGTACTGTTCCTGAGGTGAGTATCACAATTTGAATATTTTTTGTATGATGAGTTGTAAAGAGGATAGATCTCCATTGTTTGGTAATATGAAGTCTGTGAAACAGAACTGGAGAGGCGGAGTTTATATTGAGATTTTGTTCCGTCCTGCAGAGATTTCACTCTCACACAGAAGAATTTGTTGAATGATGCTACCAATTATGGCGATTTTACCTGGTAGCTGTAACTGGCTGGCTTGGAGAGGGTTTCTTATGTAAAAGAATATATGTGGGGAATTGCATTAACTTGCTCTGTATAATATTTAAGGAAGTGTGCTGAGAACATAAAGGACCAGATTTTTACTAATAATGTTTATTTACAATACAGGTAATACAATGTTAGAAGGCAGTTTTTAGGGATTTTACACAATTGAAATGTGCCACACGATAAATATTGTTAGAAAGTCTGAATTATTAATTAGGCTAGATGAAGAATAACTCACTGGGATTGGGGCTCAGATTAATTCTTTCTGCTGCTGGCTGGAGTATGAAGGAGGTTTGATGATGATCCTTGCTGGAAAAGATGTCTTCTTGTTGCAGAGTTGTTGCTGGAGCCTAGTTCACAGAGATTCAGTGAAGGTCCAGAGAGGTAAAGGAAAAGAAGGATGGCAGACTGAGAGGGTTCTTTTTTTTCATAATTTCTGGTTGGGCCATAGGCTGAAGTCAGGTGGGGTGTATTTGATCCAATGAAAACTCAGGGATAGCTGAAAACTGGTTATATCTGGGTTTTTAGATGGAGCAAGGTAGCTGGTCACATGTTTAAATTACATCAGTAGGAGAAGGTGAGGAGGAAGTGACATCACTGCACGATATGGCAGCCTAGCTCCTTCGGTCTTACCCAGCCAATCCAATATACGGCTTTAACCACCTCCATCAGCTTTTCTTTTGAACTTTTACAGAGTTGGTCTCCAGATCTCTGAGGACTATGAGTAAATCCACTTCCTCACAGAAAAAGGTCGCGAATCACCCACCGAGATGAGCGGGAGGTAAGGCCTCGGGGCACCATGTGTCACCAGAGCGGCTCTCCCCTTCTGACTTAGACTCCGCAGTATCACTAGCAGAGTTGCGATCTGCCTCCCTTGAAAATGGGTATCTCTAGTGAGCTGCGGCAGCTTCTATCCAGGATACGAGCAGATATAAGAACCTCATAGCTACATTAAGCATGGACCTTCACAAGCTGGAGGGGAGAGTAGAGGATATCGAACTGAAGGTAGATGAGCATGCGGATTCGATTTCGACCCAAACCTCCAGTATTCAAGAACTGGGGAGGCAGTACGCTGAGTTATTTTATAAGTTGGACGACCTGGAAAATAGGGGTCGTCGGAAAAACCTCCGGTTTCGAAGTGTACCAGAAGGTGGGCGAACTGAGGATGTTCCAGCCATAATTCGCCTCCTCTGTGCTACTCTGGAATCTGAACCGGGCTCACCCCTGATTGAAATTGAAAGAGCTCACCGATCCTTGGGTCAGCGTGCAGATAACAAGCCACGAGATATAATTGTACGTTTTGTTAAATTTGCGGATAGCTTATACTTTCCCCGTGCTCGACAGACCCCTAATTTGGAGTACAATGAATCTCGGATTGCTGTTTCCAGGATCTCTCACAATTCACGCTGCAGCAATGGAGGCTGATGAAGCCAGCTTTGAATATCTTAACTAAAGAACAGATTCCATATAGATGGGGATTTGCAGGGTAAACATCATTGGGTGCAGTTTCTGGTGTGTGCCTGGAAGCTTCTACATGCAGCGGGACTGGTTGTGTTCACCACCCACCCGACCATTCTAGCTCCCACAATGAAAGCCAAACTTCAGTGCTGGCAGAGAGTTTCTGCATCCCCTAAGAAGAATGTGGAGAAAGGTGCAGCAATGGTGGTGGAGCAATGACTTGGTTCTTATATGTGGACAGGACTATTTATGTCCCCAGTATAATGGAATGACTCGTGTGGGGAGGAGGAAACTTACCTTTCACAACCTGATGGTTGGATGTGCCAGTGTGTGTATGTAGATGGCTATTTCCCCGTTAGAGAATGGGTTTGAGTCAGATTGAATTGTGTAGTATGGGAGAGGAATGGAATAAGCTTTGGACTGGGGATGTGTGTTTTGGGGAGGAGTTTGAGGGGGGGGGGCAACCTCTACATTTAGTTGTATGAGTGCACGGTACTTTGTACGGGGTTGTATGGTGAGATAGTACGTAGGGGGGGGCAATGGGTGGGTGTTAATTAGTTTGTGTATGGGGAATGGCTCTTCTTCTTCATCACTTATTACAGTCCTAGAAGTTCCAACATGGTCTGTGGAGGAAAAAATTGGATTTATATATATTGGTTATACTTGGACTTAGCATCAGGAGATGAGTGCTGATTTAAAAGTCTTGTCCTATAATGTAAAAGGCTTAAATATGCCTCAGAAACATCAAAAGCTTTTTAGAGAATTGATGCAGTTTAAACCACATGTTGTATTTTTGTAGGAGACACACCTTTGCCGTGTCCACAAAGGGCTCCTCTCTCATCCTTGCTACCCCACTGCTTGCTTTGCTTCACCTGTTGATTCTTCTAAGAAATGCGGGGTAGCTATATTGATACATTCGTCTCTGCCAGTTCAGGTTGTTAAGATTAAACGGGACCCGAGTGGGCGTTTCCTATTTTTATATATTACTATTGATGAGGTGGATGTCACCTTGGCTTCCATATATGCACCCTATGATCACCAGGGTGTCCCATTTCTTCGAGACACCTTGGTGATGGGCGGCGATTTTAACGCCACGCTAAACCCTGGCCTTGATCGTTCCCATGGGTCTTCTGGTGTAGATTCTAAGATATCCTCTTCCCTGAGCTCCCTCATACATTCTCTGGGATCTTTGGACATTTGGCGTCTCTCTCACCCGCGGACTGTTCTTACTATTCTTACTATTCCCCTGTACATGACTCCTACACACGCATTGATTATATCTTTCTGGACTCTAGATTGGTTGAAGTTATATACCTTCTAAACCAGCCCCTATGTGAAAACCAGTCTTTGATTTAATAAATTGTGTGAGCTAACACCAGTTTTAACAAAAGGCGATACTCTCAAAGAATCAATCAGCACTTATCTGGTTTTTCCCTTTTTCTTTCGTGCTGTCTCTTTAATGCCTCACTATGTCCAAAGGTATATTATTCGGCCAAATGCCTTCTCCTGAACACGCCCGACTCCGCAGGTTTCAAAATTCTTTCTTCAGGGACTAGGGTTAAGGCGGCTCTCTGCATCATCTGTCATTGAAAAGCAAACTGCGAGACATAGCTCGGACTGTGTTGGACTATACCTGGGCAGGGGGGAGGGGTGTTTACATCTTCTGGGTTTGTGAAGAGGGGAAGGGCCTAGGAGGTGGTAGTTGGGGGGTTAACTTTTCTTATTATGTAAATCCTTTAAAACGTTTTGAAGTTCTATATGGTAACTTTTGCCTGGTTGGTGCTGGAGGGAACCCTGTTTTGACCTTTTATTGTTACCCATATTTCTCGCATATGCTTAACTTGGCAGGCTTTTTTGTTACACATGATTGCTTGTTTCTGTTTTTCCTCTGTGCCGGAACAGTTAATAAACACTTCATACAAATTAAAAAAAAAAGTGTAGGAGAAGGTGGGTTTGATGTGGTAGTGGCTATGATGTACAAAAATGTCACTTTCATCCCCCCCCATTCCTAGCTTGTTCACCTGTTGCCACCCCAAATATTTCTGCCTAGAGAAACCACTGGTGCTGAAATGGGAACACTCATGCATGCCCAGAGGAGTCTCAAAGGCTTCTCTGAGCTGGAGGAGAGCACCGGCACATTGTTTCCATCATTGACATCACCATGATGTCTGCCCGCATCTCCCCTGTTCATCTGTGGAGAAAATGTCATACAAAGCTAAAAATGTGTTCTTTAATAAGTTGATATTATTATATGATGGAGATGCCAATGTTTAGTGATGTTTAATAGTCTGATCACATCAGCTGTAGAAGGACACGTCCCATGAGGTCTGTAGTGCAGTCTCTGCAAAATTACCAAGTGATAAAAATTAGATTTAATAATTGAAGTACTGGATTTCAGACGTACTGATTTTGATAAAATGGGGGAATACCTGAAGAAGGAGCTGTTCGCGTGGGAAGGCGTAGGAGAAGTGGAAAAACAGTGGTGCAAGCTAAAGGCTGCTATAAATATGGCGACTGATCTTTTTGTGAGGAAAGTAAACAAAAACAAGAGAAGCAGGAAGCCTATAAGGTTCTCCAAACAAGTAGCTGAAAAAATAAGAGCAAAAGAGGCTTTGTTCAAGAAATACAAAAGAATGCAACGAGAGGATCACAGAAAAGATTATCGGATTAAACTGAAAGAAGTGAAGAGGGAAATACAGCTAGCGAAAGCGCGAGCGGAAGAAAAAATGGCTAAAGATGTAAAGAGAGGTGACAAGACTTTTTTCAGATATATTGGAGATAGGAATGAAATTGCGAGACTGAAAGCTAATGAGAATGGCTATGTGGAGAGTGATGAAGATAAAGCGAATGTACTAAACAATTATTTTTCTTCGGTGTTCAAGGAGGAAAACACCGAGGGAACGTCTGGGAATGGAGTGGATACTGCGCCGTTTATGGAAGAAAGAGTTTATAAACAGCTGGAGAATCTGAAGGTGAACAAAGCTATGGGGCCGGATGGGATATCCCAGGATACTGAGGGAGCTCAGAGAGGTCCTGGCGGGACCTCTTAAAGATTTATTTAATAGATCTTTAGAGACGGGAGAGGTTCCGCGAGATTGGAAACAAGTGGATGTGGTCCCTCTTCACAAAAGTGGAGACAGGGAAGAAGTGGGAAACTACAGACCGGTAAGTCTTACGTCGGTGGTAGGAAAAATAATGGAGTCGCTGCTGAAAGAAAGGATAGTTAACTTTCTAGAAACCGACGGGTTACAGGACCCATGGCAACATGGCTTTACCAAAGGAAAATCCTGCAAAATGAATCTTATTGACTTTTTTGACTGGGTGACTAAAGAACTGGATGAGGGACGTGCGCTAGATGTAATCTACTTGTACTTCAGCAAAGCCTTTGATATGGTCCCCCACAGAAGACTCGTGAATAAGCTGAAAGGGTTGAACTTAGGACAGAAAGTGGTGAACTGGATAAGAAACTGGTTGACCGACAGGTGGCAGAGGGTGGTGGTAAATGGAATCCGCTCAGAGGAAATGAAGGTGAACAGTAGAATTCCTCAGGGGTCGGTGCTGGGGCCTATTCTGTTTAATATATTTGTCGGAGATTTTGCTGAAGGGTTGGAAGGAAAGGTGTGCTTTTTTGCGGATGACACGAAAATAGCCAATAGAGTGGATACCCTGGAGGGAGTTGAAACGATGAGAAGGGATCTCTGAACGTTAGGAGAATGGTCGAGGGTCTGGCAGTTAAAATTTAATACGTCTTTTAGGGATCTATTATAGAAAAACTGGCGCTAATGGTTCAAATAGTATAATAATTGCACCAGAGAATACTCCTGTATCTTATTGTGAGTGCTTATATATTTTTTATATTTTTTAATCTGCAATGCTCAGTATCTTTCTGTTGTGCCTAATAACCATATATTACGGAGTTAGCAAACAGCCACCAAACATCACAGCACTGACCCTTCCTACCTTCCTATCTCATTGTCACAGCTGAGATCATCTCACTTCATAGTAACATATATACATAATAAATGATGGCAGATAAAGACCAGTACGGTCCATCCAGTCTGCCCAACAAGATAAACTCATTTTACATGGTTTGTGATACTTTATATGTATACCCAAGTTTGATTTGTCCTTGCCTTTCTCAGGGGCACAGACCGTAGAAGTCTGCCCAGTACTGTTCTTGTACTATGTTCTGAAGCTAACATTGAAGCCCCTTAAAATTTACACTCCAGCCCATCCCTATCTATTCAGTCACAATCAGGGCGTAGACCGTAGAAGTCTGCCCAGCTCCTGTTTTGTTTCCAATTTCCGGCGTCACCGCTCAATCTCTGCTAGGATTCCACGGAACCATTTCTTCTAAACAGGATTCCTTTGTGTTTATTTATTTATTTGTTACATTTGTACCCCACATTTTCCCACCTATTTGCAGGCTCAATGTGGCTTACATAGTGCCGGAGAGTTGTTGCAGACTCCGGAGTAAACAAATATAAGGTTTTGTTGTGGTAAGATAAGGTTCATGTGATAGGACCATGTAAAGGAATCGTACAACGCATCCCACGCATGTTTGAATTCCATTACTATTTTCATCTCCACCACCTCCCGCGGGAGGGCATTCCACATATCCACCACCCTCTCCGTGAAAAAATACTTCCTGACATTAGTCCTGAGTCTGCCCCCCTTCAACCTCAATTCATGTCCTCTAGTTCTACCGCCTTCCCGTCTCCGGAAAAGGTTAATTTGCAGATTAATACCTTTCAAATATTTGAACGTCTGTATCATATCACCCCTGTTTCTCCATTCCTCCAAGGTATACATGTTCAGGTCAGCAAGTCTCTCCTCGTATGGTTTGCAATGCAAATCCCATACCATTTTCGTAGCTTTTCTTTGCACCGCTTCCAGTCTTTTTACATCTTTAGCAAGATACGGCCTCCAAAACTGAACACAAAACTCCAAATGGAGCCTCACCAACAACTTGTAGAGAGGCTCAACACCTCCTTTCTTCTGCTGGTTATGCCCCTCTCTACGCAGCCTAGCATCCTTCTGGCCATGGCCGTCGCCTTGTCGCATTGTTTCTTCACCTTCAGATCCTCCGACACCAACACCCCAAGTCGTTGGTGAGGCTCCGGCACTATGTAAGCCACATTGAGCCTGCAAATAGGTGGGAAAATGTGGGGTACAAATGTAACAAATAAATAAATAAACACAAAGGAATCCTGTTTAGAAGGAATGGTTCTGTGGAATCTTAGCAGAGATTGAGCGGCGACGCCGGAAATTGGAAACAAAACGGGAGCTGGGCAGACTTCTACGGTCTACGCCCTGATTGTGACTGAATAGATAGGGATGGGCTGGAGTGTAAATTTTAAGGGGCTTCTTCGATGTTAGCTTCAGAACGTAGTACAAGAATAGTACTGGGCAGACTTCTACGGTCTGTGCCCCTGAGAAAGGCAAGGACAAATCAAACTTGGGTATACATATAAAGTATCACATACCATGTAAAATGAGTTTATCTTGTTGGGCAGACTGGATGGACCGTACAGGTCTTTATCTGTCGTCATTTATTATGTATATATGTTACTATGAAGTGAGATGATCTGAGCTGGCAGTCACAGAATAGTGAGACATGACACAGTCAGTCTCATTACAGAGCTCAGAGGACAGGAAATGTGTCATATGGCAAATGACACGCAGATGGCACCTTAAAGAAAAATGAATTTAAGCCATGGTCTTTCAAGGACTGGGGTCCACTTTGTCACATGCACATCCTTAAAAGTTAAGTCTAAACACTAATGAGTTTATTGAGGACTCCACCAGACTATGGGGTCTTTTCACTAAAGCTTAGTGCACATTTAGAGTTCTCTAATGGAATTAATGTGAGGTAAATGCCAAGAATCTTATTTTATACCTATGGGCTTCTTAGCATTTAGATCGCTAATTCGGTTAGCATGTGCTAAGCTTTAGTAAAGGGACTCCTAACACAGCTCCCCCTTTGAAAGCAAATGACAAGAAATTTTACAGGGTCAGCCGTTTCAGGTCAGGTGCATGTATATGTGTGTTAATTTCCATGTAAAATTATGTTAAATTAATTTTTCTATAGAAAGCTGCTGCATAGAAAAATGGCCTATAAAACCAAGAATGTGCTTTTGTAATAGTTTGTATAATCCTTACTTTTTGGAAAATCTTAAACTTTAATAATTGACTGATGACATTGCTTCAAAATGACACATCCTGAGTGTGGAATAATTTATTATGTACAATGTGATTCATTTTTTTAAAAATCTTTTAGGGGCTTTAGGAATACAAATAACTGCTCAAACCATATATGACAAATGGAGAAATAGTTCAAAAGGAAAAAACTGGGGAACAAACCTAGCTAATAAATCCCACAGTGGATGCTATACTATTTATTCATAAGTTCTAGGAGCTGTAAGACCAGAACTGCTGGATATAGGGATCAGTGAGAGACTGAGATTTGAGAAGGGTTGCCAGGTGGAACATTTTTTCCCCACCCAAATCAGCCCAAAACCCGCCCAAAGTCAAACCCCGCCCCTGACACCCCCACTCCCGCCGTCATCAACCCCGCCCCCGCCGTCATCAACCCCGCCCCGCCGCCATCGGCCCCGCCTCCCCGCCATTGGCCCCGCCTCCCCGTCATCGGCCCCGCCTCCCCCGTCATCGGGCCCGCCCAGAATGTCACTAACCCCGCCCAAAACGTCACTAACCCCGCCCCCCGCGGCCCGAAAAACCACTCAAAAAACTGCGGAAAGACCCCAAAACAAGCCCAAAAAACCGCAACCCGCCGCGGGCAAAGGAAAACCGCCCAATTGGGCGGTAAAACCGCCCACCTGGCAACACTGGATTTGAGTGAGCTGAACTACTTCGTCGTGCTATGGGAACATGAGGGACCAATGAGGAGACTTGTTTTATGCAGCCTGTCAGTGAGTCAGCCAATTAGAATCTTTATTTCATCCATTTGCTCAATAGAGGAGCCCCATAGGGTAAAGTTACAGATGCTAACCAATAACATTGTTTTTCTGTAAATTAAGTCAGTGAATAATAACCAATAATGGAGTGTCTCTCATTAAATACGTTAACCTACCAATGACAGCAGAGGTGGGTATGTGAAGAGCCAATGAGAAATCTCTGCACATGTTTATTAATGTTTCTCCCTCCCTTCCCTGTAGTGAATGTGACTCTGGATCCTGAAACTGCTCATCCTAATCTCATCCTGTCTGAGGATCGGATAAGTGTCAGATACAGAGATACAAGACAGGACCTGCCATACAGTCCCCAGAGATTTGATTTTGTTGTCAGTATCCTGGGGTGTGAGAGCTTCACCTCGGGGAGACATTACTGGGAGGTGGAGGTGGGAGACAAGACTGAGTGGACATTGGGGGTTTGTAAAGATTCTGTGAGCAGGAAGAGGGGGATCCCACTATTACATGAGACTGAATACTGTACAGTGACACTGAAGAATGGAGATAAATACTGGGCCCACACCTCACTGGGGACCCGGCTTCCCCTGAATGTGAGACTCAGGGCAGTGGGGATTTTCCTGGACTATGAGGCAGGAAAGGTCTCATTTTACAATGCAGATAATAAATCTCATCTCTTCACCTTCACCAACACCTTCACTGGGAAACTCCGGCCTTTCTTCAGTCCTGGTCTCAATAAAGCAGGTAAAAACACAGGGGCTCTAAGAATCTGCCCAGTGCCAGACTGGGAATGAGTGAGCCAGACTTAGGGGTCTGATATATAATCTGGGAGTTGATTTTCAGATCTGGATAAGAAGAATCAGAGAGTGTTACTTGTGAGCTGTGCTGTTCAGGTTCACTATATACAATCTGTGATCTGATTTTCTAAACTTAGACTAACCTTGTAAAGAAAATGTACTGTTGAAACAATAAGTGAGGAAAAATTAATAATGACAATAAAATAATTTTAGAATACTAAAAAAAAAATGAATGACATTTCATTAGCAGCTGGAGAGGTGGGATTAGAGCTTGTGAATATGAGGAAGGGGCTCAGTGACACTGTGAGAGACACAGATGTGGGACTAGAGCCTGTGAATGTCAGGAGGGGGTCTCAGTAACACAGTGAGAGTGACAGAGATGAATTAGAGCCTGTGAATGTGAGGAGGGGTCTCAGTAACACAGTGAGAGTAATAGAGGTCAGTTTAATGCCTGTGAATATGAGGAGGGGTCCAAGTGACAGAGCTTGGTTTAAACCCTGTGAATGTGAGGAGAGGGTTTAGTGATACTGCGAGAGGGATACAGGTAGGACTGGAGCCTGTGAATGTCACGGGGTGTCTCAGTGACTCAGTGAGAGTGGCAGAGGTCGGTTTTATCCCTGTGAATGTGAGGAGTGGTCTCAGTAACACAGTGAGAATCAGATGTGGGAGCAGAGTCTCTGAATGTGAAGAGGGGTCTCAGTAATACAGTGAGAGTCAGCGGTGGGATCAGAGCCTGTGAATGTGAGTAAGGGTCTCAGTAACAGTGAGTGAGAGGTGGGATTAGAGTGTGAATGTGAGGGAAGGGTCTCAGTAACAGTGAGTGAGAGGTGGGATTAGAGTCTGTGAATGTGAGGATGGGTTGAAATTGTTGGAATAATGTATTGTGTTTTACATGCATTGTCTGTCAGCAATGTTTTTTTTCTTTCTCTGTGATTACTCTGTGACCTCTGATGTGAATTGCCTAGAGAGGTCACACCCATGCAACTTCCTGTGGGTGTGGTTAGAAACAGCACAGCACATGGAGCTCATGATCTCTCCAGCTGAGGATCTATGGTGTGAGCATCCATTACCATCTAAGCACATGGAAAGAGCTGATAAACCAAATGTATTATATTATGTATATATAAGCCTGCTGAATATCAATCTTACTAAAACTGTGAGTAAACAGATGTTTTGTTACTTCAACTTTAAAGTGACTCAGCAGTGAATTATTCTGGGGTGTATGTGAGAGAGATGAAGAAAAGAAATTAACATTTCTAAAGCTGAAGCTGTGTGTATAACAATCTGCTAATTATTTACTACAAATAATCCAACAAAAGGGTTATGGGCCCAGCCCAGGAATTGAAAAAGGAAGAAGAGAAATATTACCAGGCAGTGAAAAAGCCAAATTTTTCTCTTAAGTTTTAAAAGAAAGATTCAGTCTGTCTCTCTCTCCCCCCCACACACCAAACAGAAAGCAATGGCTGAGGGAGGAAATTCACCATTTTTCCACTCTCTCAAGGTGCCTAAATTAACTGAATATAATTATCAGCAATGGGAGCTAAGATTTAAATGTCTCCTTCAAGCAAAGAAATTAAGTATATGTTTAGACCAAAACAGAACAGCTGAAAATATGGCTGAATGGGACAATGCAAACTATTATGTGAAGTGCATGTTTTTTGAAGCTCTCTCAGAGAAACAAGCCATATTGGTGGAGGCAAAAGATACAGCAAAGGAAATTTTAGAAAAACTGAGAACTATGTATGCAACTACATATGCAAAACGGCAACCAATTTGGTTGGCAGATTTGAATGAAACCAAATTAAGGGATAAAAGTAAGTGTAATGATCACATTATGCATCTTATGTCTTCATTTCAAAAGCTAGAACTTTCTGGAATTCCCATGTGTGATGCATTGAAAAGAGCATTTCTTTTTACCTCACTATCAAAGAAGTTTGATGTTTTTAGGTCTGTAAATGAAGCCATTGAAGGGCAATCTTTTGAACAGGCAGCATCAAAACTGAGGCAGGAATGCATAATTAATGATTTTGAGGAGATGTGTTCTCAAAGACAGTCAGAGAGAAATGAAACAAATTTCTTGGCAAAGAATAGAGGAAGGCGGAGCTATGGGAAAACTCCACCCAAGGGCAAGCTGATTTGCTATTCATGTGGAAAGGAGGGACATGTATCTAAATGGTGTAAGGAAACACAAAACACCCCCTCTAGCTCACCTAAGCCAATGGAAAAAAAGAATTTTCCAAGCAGGAAATGTACAAAGGACAATGATAAACATAAGAGCTTTCTAATGGCAGAAAAATCTTTGACTATGGTAAATAATAATTCAAATGAAAGTACTTGGATTTTGGATTCGGGGAGCACATGCCATTTAACCAATTGTAAGGATTTCTTTCAGGAAATGTGTCCAGAAGAAGGTATTCTTAATACTGCAAACGCAGGGACTGCTAAGATCCAAGCAAAAGGCATTGGATTCTTAAAATGCAAAGTGTCTAATGAAGTTAAAGAAATTCCTGTAAGTGATGTCTTGTATATTCCCCAAGCAGTTTGCAATATGCTTAGTGTATCTACATTAGATAAGAAGGGATTTGTGATTCATTTTGAAAACAGTAAATGCACAATCTCTAAAAATGATGAAGTGTATGCTGAAGCTTTTATGCATAATGATATTTATAAACTGAGCATTTCAGGTGAAGCCTCACATATGGCGCAAGTAAGGAAGAATGATGGTAAATGTAGTCTGGAAATCTGGCACCGCCGCCTGGGACATCGTGATTTTAAGGTGATCCAGGATCTTTACAGTAAGCAACTTGCCACAGGCATTCAAATAAGTGAAGATACTGGTAAAATGGAGAAATGCATAGACTGTGTTACTCAAAAAGGTGTGAGACCCTCATTTCCTGCATACACAGGAAATAGGAGTAATAAAGTACTGGACTTAATACACAGTGACTTATGTGGACCGTTTAATATCCCATCATTGGGAAATAACAGATTTGTGCTAATATTCTTGGATGATTTCTCTAGATACTGTGTGGCCTATTTGCTGAAAGAAAAAAGTCAAGTCACAGACATGCTGAAGAAATACGTAGCCATGGTGAGCAATAAATTTGAAAGAAAACCAAAGGTTCTTCAGACCGACAATGGTGGTGAGTTCACTTCACAAAGCATGCGCACATTTCTACAACAAGAAGGCATTCAGCATATCACAACAGTAGCTTATACACCAGAGCAAAATTCTGTTGCAGAGAGAAAATTTAGGTCACTTGTGGAAATGACCAGATGTATGCTGTCAGATAGCAATCTCCCTAAAAGACTATGGGGGGAAGCCATTCTCACAGCAGTGTACCTACAAAACAGAATGCCAACTAAAGGCGCTGAGCGCACACCACATGAGACATGGCATGGTAGGAAGCCAAACCTGTCACACATAAGAACATTTGGAAGTACAGCATATGCTCATGTACCAAAGCAAAGAAGGCATAAGCTGGATTCCACAACAGAAAGGGGCATTTTAGTTGGCTATGCTCCAGGACACAAAGGATATAGAATTTTGAATCTGAAAACTGGCATTGTTGGCATAAGACATGTTACATATTTTGATGAAAACAAAAGGGTTGATAAAGGCTGGATTATCCCAGATGAGCCTTATCATCCAGAATATGAAACTAGAACCATAATAGACATGCCAGTGTATATAAATGCCATACCAAGGCAGATGTCTGAAAGCAACTCATCTGTATCTAACGAGGAACAGGCAGAGGAAGCAGACACAGAAAGGATCATTGCAGAAGACAGTACAGTTGGAGAAGGGGAATCAATTGGAGAAGGACTCTCAGATTTAGAGGATGCGGAAAGGTCGGACCAAACTGTTGTCAGACGCTCATCCAGGGAAAACAAAGGTGTTCCACCCCCAAGACTGTCTTACCTAACAAAGTCAGCAGAAGCTCAAGAGCCCTTAACATGGGATGAGATTGAGAAAATGCCAGCAGAAGAAGCTGCTGAATGGCGTAAAGCTGCACAAGAAGAAATTGATGCATTGCATAAAAATAAAACTTGGATTCTTACAAAATTACCTCCTGGCAAGAAAGCTATAGGATGCAAATGGGTATTCAAGTTAAAAAGGAATGCACAAGGAAAAGTGGAAAGGTATAAAGCCAGATTAGTCGCAAAGGGATATCTTCAAAAATATGGAGAAGATTTTGATGAAGTGTTTGCACCTGTAGTGAAACACACGACAATTAGAACACTTCTGAGCATTGCAGTCTCAAAAGGCATGCAAGTCAACCACATTGATGTGAAAACAGCATTTCTTCATGGAGATATAACTGAAGACTTGTACATGGAACAGCCAACAGGTTTCATAAATACAAAACAAAGACAGCTAGTGTGTAAATTAAACAAAGGTCTTTATGGATTAAAGCAAAGTGCAAAATGTTGGAATGACAAATTGCATGAAATATTGACAAATTTAGGATTTAAGCAAGGTGAAGCAGATAAATGCTTGTACACTAGGTGCAGAAATGGACAATATGCATACATTTTAGCTTTTGTTGATGATCTGCTCATTGCAAGCGAAAGTGAGCAAGAGTACAAGGACATTGTAAAATATTTAAACCTGAATGTTGAGATAAAAGAACTTGGTAATGTGTCATACTATCTTGGTATAGAAATTGAGAAACAAAATGATGGTTCTTATCTTCTAAGCCAGAAGCAGAAAATAAATGAGCTTATTGAAAGTTTAGGTATGCAAGATGCCCAAGTTGTAAGCACTCCCATGATCACTGATTTTCTGAAGGATGAAACAGTAAGAGAACCTTTACCAGATAACATCCAATATAGATCAGCCATAGGTAAGCTTTTATATCTAACTACCACATACAGGGCTGATATAGCAAATGCAGTAGGAATTTTGAGCAGAAGGGTCAGCTCACCTACCAAATCAGATTGGACTGCAGTTAAAAGGATGGTAAGGTATTTAAAAGGTACCATTGATTGTAAATTAAAGATTTCAGCCAATAGTAATCCAAAACTAATATGTTACTGTGATTCAGATTGGGCAGGGGATCATTCTGATTATAAATCCACAAGTGGATATGTGTTTATGTATGGAAATGTACAAATTTCTTGGGCCAGTCATAAACAAAGTATTGTGAGTCTGTCTTCTACAGAAGCTGAATATGTGGCTGTATCAGAAGCATGCAGAGAACTGATGTGGATTGAAAAACTTTTGCTGGATTTTGGAATAGCTGAACAGAGACCAATCCAGATAATGGAAGATAATCAGAGCTGCATCAGACTGTCACAGAATGACAAGGTTCAGTCACGCACCAAGCACATCGCAACGAAATATCACAACGTGCGAGAGCTGGCGAAAGAAGGGGTTATCTGTCTACACTATTGTCACACCAGTGAGATGACAGCTGACATCATGACCAAACCGTTACCCAGAGAACGTTTTGAGAATCTGCGAATAAAGCTTGGACTTTGTATGAATTAATAATTGCATGACAGTTATGCATGAGAAGGGGTTTGTTGGAATAATGTATTGTGTTTTACATGCATTGTCTGTCAGCAATGTTTTTTTTCTTTCTCTGTGATTACTCTGTGACCTCTGATGTGAATTGCCTAGAGAGGTCACACCCATGCAACTTCCTGTGGGTGTGGTTAGAAACAGCACAGCACATGGAGCTCATGATCTCTCCAGCTGAGGATCTATGGTGTGAGCATCCATTACCATCTAAGCACATGGAAAGAGCTGATAAACCAAATGTATTATATTATGTATATATAAGCCTGCTGAATATCAATCTTACTAAAACTGTGAGTAAACAGATGTTTTGTTACTTCAACTTTAAAGTGACTCAGCAGTGAATTATTCTGGGGTGTATGTGAGAGAGATGAAGAAAAGAAATTAACATTTCTAAAGCTGAAGCTGTGTGTATAACAATCTGCTAATTATTTACTACAAATAATTCAACAGAAATAACACAGTGAGAGTGATAGAGATGGGATCAGAGTCAGTGAATGTGAGGAGGCACAATGAGAGTTGAAGTCTGTGGATGTCGGGGGTGGCTCAGTGAGAATGTAAGACTTACAGAGGTGGGCTTAAAGCCTATGAATGTGAGGCAGGGTCTCAGTGAGAGTGACAGAGGTTGATTTAACTCCTGTGAATGTGAGGAGGGGTCTCAGTAACTGAGTGAGAGGTGGGATCAGGGCCTGTGAATGTGAGGAGGGGTCTCAGAAACAGTGAGAGGTGGGATCAGAGCCTGTGAATGTGAGGAGGGGTCTCAACACAGTGAGAGTGACAGAGATGAATTAGAGCCTGTGAATGTGAGGAGATGTTTCAGTAACACACTGAGTCATAGAGGTGGGATTAGAACCTGTGAATATGAGGAGAGGGTTTAGTTACACTGTGAGAGAGATTTCACGGGGTGTCTCAGTGAGAGTGGCAGTGGTTTTATGCCTGTGAACGTGAGGAGTGGTCTCGGTAATACAGCGAGAGTCAGAGGTGGGATCAGAGCCTGTGAATGTGAATGTCAGTAACAGAGTGAGAGTGACAGTTCGGTTTAAAGCCTCTGAATAAGGTTCACAAGATTGAACTTGAATTCACAACCAGCTCTCCTCCACTCCTTCTTCCCTTAGTCCACTCTGTCAACCCTCTTACCCCTCCCTCCTTTTCTTCCTTTTCCGAAATCACTGAAGAAGAAACTTTACTTCTTCTTTCATCCTCAAAACTAACCACCTGCTCCACCGACCCTATCCCCACTCATCTACTCAACACTATCTCTCCTGCTGTCACCCCTTTCATCTGTCATATCCTCAATCTGTCACTTTCCACTGCGACTGTCCCTGATGCCTTCAAACATGCCGTAGTCACCCCACTTCTCAAAAAACCTTCTCTAGATCCCACTTCTACTTCCAACTATCGCCCCATCTCCCTCCTTCCTTTCTTATCCAAGATACTAGAACGTGCTGTCCACCGTCGCTGCCTGGACTTTCTTTCTTCTCAAGCTATTCTTGATCCACTCCTATCTGGCTTTCGTCCCCTTCATTCAACTGCAACAGCACTTTCTAAAGTCTCCAATGATCTATTCCTGGCTAAATCCAAAGGGCTCTATTCTATCCTCATCCTTCTCAATCTTTCTGCTGCTTTTGACACTGTTGACCACGACCTACTCCTTGGCACGCTGTCCTCACTTGGATTTCAGAACTCTGTTCTTTCCTGGTTTTCTTCCTATCTCTCTCAGCGTACTTTTAGTGTATACTCTGGTAGATCCTCCTCTTCCTCTCCCGCTGTCAGTGTCATTTGTGTCAGAAACGGGCCTTTGTTACTAGTATGAAATAATAATATTAACCAGGGTGGGAGATGTCATCCAAACAGAAGAGCATCCAGAAGGAAGAGATATTAAAACAGGAATGATGAGAGCCATTAAATGCCCACGAGATGGTGTTATTAGTCCTCAAAAGACAGATTAATTTATCAAGGAAAATGTTTCTGTTTCAGTGTAAGAAAATGTTAAAGGTGACCCCAGGAGTGTACCAAAAAACCTTTGGAGTATTTTACATTTTTGCTTAGGTTTTAGGCAGCATATAAATGTGCCAATAAAAATAATTACAAATATTTTTACTCCTTTTCCCACAGTTCTTCCACCACAGGAGAATGAGACATAGAGCTTGTTCTCCCCTCTCTGTTTTCCCAGCACTTCCTGCACCCTATTTCCTTCTCTTTTTTTCAGCAGGAAAAACACACTTTGCGCACGATACAGTATATGGCACCCAAACATAGGATCCACAGTAAGCTGTTTTCTTTAGAATACTGCTTTAGGGGCCCTTTTACAAAGGTAAGATAGGCTCTAGGTGTGTGCCAAAATGAGACTACCGCCAGGCTAGCGCTCCCTCCTGGCGGTAATTTCTGATTTGGCGCTTGCCCATACTGCCGGGACAAATTATTATTTTATTTCCGACTACGGGAGGTGTTTGCAGGGTTAATCTGCGGTTGGCGTGCGCCGACCGGTCACCACAGATGTAGTGGGTGAGCCTTCACCGCTAGAACAATGGGTGGTGTTAAGGGCTCAGGCTGTAAATAGGCCCTTTTTCCAAGACGTGGTAAAAACTGGCCTCTCGCATGCCAAAAACACATGCCCACACTACTGCAGGCCACTTTTTTGCAATGGCTTCGTAAAAGGACCCCTTAGTGTGCATTTTGCGCCTCACTATGAGGGTCAGCATTTATGCCTGCAAAAACCTGGTGGCTAATTTATGGCAGTTGGGCGCACATTCTTTAACATTGTACCTAACTTCTGGGAATGCCCCTCCCATGGCCATGCTCCATTGGAGTTCCGTGCTATGAAATTTAGGCACACGTTATAGAATACGATGCAGGGCCAATCACGAGTTAATCCGAATTAATGCCAATCAATGTCAATAATTGATTGGTATCACCTGATTAATTAGGTTAGGTGTAGATTTGTGTGCCCAACATTGGTTGACCCTTTATAGTTTATATCAGGAATATTGTTTACTAGTAAAACATGCCCGTTTCTGACACAAATGAAACGGGTGCTAGCAAGGTTAGCCTCCAAGTTCCAGCTTGGCCCCCTCCCTCCCCCCTCTCATCCGAGTTCCAGCCCCCCCCCCCTCTGTCTCCTCTGAGTTCCAGGCCCCCACCCTCCATCCCTCCCTCCCTCTCCTCCGAGATCCAGGCCCCCCTCTCCTCTGAGTTCCAGCCCCCCTCCCCTCTGAGTTCCATGCCCCCCTCCCTCTCTCCCTAGAGAGTGTGTGTG
The DNA here is from genome assembly GCF_901765095.1 of Microcaecilia unicolor. Taxonomy (NCBI): domain Eukaryota; kingdom Metazoa; phylum Chordata; class Amphibia; order Gymnophiona; family Siphonopidae; genus Microcaecilia; species Microcaecilia unicolor. The sequence goes on along the minus strand of NC_044033.1, from coordinate 228,991,477 downwards.
TGTGAGAAAGTGTGTGTGAGAGATGGAGTGTGTGTGTGAGAGAATGAGTGAGAGAGAGAGAGACAGAGTGTGTGTATTTGTGTGAGAGAGTGTATGTGAGAGTGAGAGTGTGTGTGAGACAGAGAGAGAGAGACTGTATGTGTGTGTGTGAGAGAGAGAGAGAGTGTGTCAGAGAGAGTGTATGTGAGAGACAGAGAGTGAGTGTGTGTGATAGACCAGCTGATTTTCGAAAGAGATCACCAGCCATCTTCCGACACAAATTGGGAGATGGCCGGCGATCTCCTGAAGTCGGCCAAATCGGTATAATCGAAAGCTGATTTTGGCAGGCTTCAACTGCGTTCCGTCGCAGAGCTAGCGAAAGTTCAAGGGGGCGTGTCGGCATGGTAGCGAAGGCGGGACGGGGGCGTGCGTTGAGATGGCCGGTTTCGCCCGATAGTGGAAAAAAGAAAGCCGGCCTTCACAAGAATTTGGTCCGCTTTATTTGGACCTTTTTTGTTCAGGTCCAAGTCCAAAAAAAGTACCCGAACTGACCAGATGACCACCGGAGGGAATCGGGGATGACCTCCCCTGACTCCCCCAGTGGTCACTACCCCCCTTCCATTAAAAAAAAAAACAACTTTAAAAACTTTTTTTTGCCAGCCTCTATGCCGTCCTCAAATGTCATACTCAGGTCCATCACAGCAGTATGCAGGTCCCTGGAGCAGTTTTAGTGGGTGCAGTGGACTTCAGGCAGGCTGACCCAGGCCCATCCCCCCCCTCACCTGTTACATTTGTGGTGGAAAATGGGAGCCCTCCAAAACCCACCAGAAATCCGCTGTACCTACATGTAGGTGCCCCCCTTCACCCCTTAGGGCTATGGTAGTGGTGTATAGTTGTGGGGTTTGGGGGGGGTTGGGGGCTCAGCACCCAAGGTAAGGGAGCTATGCACCTGGGAGCTATTTAAAAATTTTCTTTTACTTTTTAGCAGTGTCCCCTAGGGTGCCCGGTTGGTGTCCTGGCATGTGAGGGGGACCAGTGCAGTACGAATCCTGGCCCCTCTCACGACCAAATGCCTTGGATTTGGCCGGATTTGAGATTGCCGGCTTCGGTTTCCATTATGGGCAAAAACCGATGCCAGCTATCTCAAACCCGTATTATCGAAAAAAATGATGGCCGGCCATCTTTTTTGAAAATACGGTTGGCGCCATCCTCTGAGATGGCCGGCCATGGAGATAGCCGGCGCCGTTCAATTATGCCCCTCAGATAGTGTCTGTGACAGAGAGAGTGTGTGTGAGACAGAGAGAGAGAGTGTGTGTGTGAGAGACAGACAGTGTGTGTTATAGATAGAGAGAGGCTATTCTCCAGCGATTGAATCCTCACCTCCAACGTTCTGTGGCTGCCTGGTGCTGGTTTCCCTTCCCCCTCATTGATCTGCCCTCTGACATCATCACGTTTCGACCAATGGAAATTGTGTTACAAACCCAGGCGTCCAGACATAGAATGTTGGAGGTGCAAATTATTCTATAGGAAGGATAGAATAATGTTGAAATATCACCATGGAGTAATGCCACCATGTGGTCACCTGTTGAATGCAGTTTGGTGTTTTAGCTCTCTTAGGGATGTTGTTGTTGTTGTTGTTGTTGTTGTTGCTGTTATTATTGTTGTTTTGTAATTGTCTGCCTCTGTATTTCCCAGATCACTTGATCTATGGCAATTAAATTTTTAGGATAGGTATAGCTATAGAAAAGTTGGAGAGCCAAAATAACATTTTTCCATTAGACTTATGGATCTAGTCCCAAATTTGAAAAAAGTTGTTGTAGAAAAAATGCTCATATGAATTTTAGTTCTTTTTTTTACTTATTTTCTGCAACATTGTACTGACAAGACACTGACTTGGGACAACTCTTTCTCCTGGAGGAGTACATTTATCTCCAAAACAAGCTGTTTAGATCACAGCTGAATGATATCTCAATCTATATAAGTACATGCCATACTGGAATGGACCAAAGGTCCACAGCATCCTGTTTCCAACAGTGGATAATCCAGGTCACAAATACCTGGCAAGATCCCCAAAAAAGTACAAAACATTTTATGCTGCTTATCCCAGAAATAAGCAGTGGATTTTTCCCAAGTCCATTTTAATAATGGTCTATGGATTTTTCCTTTAGGAAGCCGCCCAAACCTTTTTAAAACCCTGCTAAGCTAACTGCCTTTACCACATTCTCTAGCAATGAATTCCAGAGTTTAATTACCCATTGAGTGAAGAAAAAGTTTCTTTGATTTGTTTTAAATTTACTACTTTGTACCTTCATTGCATGCCCCCTAGTCCTAGTATTTTTGGAAAGAGTAAACAGACGATTCACGTCTACCTGTTCCACTCCATTCATTATTTTATAGGCCTCTATCATATCTCCCCTCAGCCATCTTTTCTCCAGGCTGAAGAGCCCTAGCCGCTTCAGCCTCATAGGGAAGTCTTCCCATCTAATACTATAAAGACTGAAAAACAGCCTAACACAATCCAACAAGTTGTGTAGAATAAATCAAAGAGAATTAAAATGTAAAATAATGGGGAATGCCCTCAGAAACCAAGGCTCCCGCCAAGGTCTGATCAACAAGACACTATTATCTAAAAAGATTTTGTGTCCGTGACCTAATTTCTTTCATTGGGCATATATTCCCAATTTTTCTCATTTGAACTGCCAATGATTAAATATTGTCCTCAGAATAACAGTCACAAACGATTCAAAAACATTACAAGCAACAGCATAATGTTTTAAACTTTGCTTAATGAATGCTGGCTTGACTACCAATATTGAGCATGAACGAAGTATTATTAATCCCAAATCCACATGGAGGCCCCAGGGACAGATGGACCCTGCATTGATCATGTTCAAGCAAATGGTTCTTAAAGACATTGAAAAATGGAGAGTTAAGGGTGGCTTTAAATTTCCTAGAAAGTACAATCATAGTAAAGAGGAATTGGCTGCAATTCAGTCATTACAGTATGATGAATCAATCATAAAAAAAAGCTGATAAGGGTGGTGCGTTTGTGGTTCTTGATAAACATGCATATGTAGAAGTGGGGTTTGAGGCAACTGACGAAGAATTTGCATTATACAAGATTGTTTTTAAATCCCACGAAGCGTTTACAATCAGTTATCAATAGAGTCACCAATGATGCATTACAGCAAGGTTTTATAACCCTGAAGGACAAAAGATTTCTTTGTTGTGCTCACCCTGTAACACCTGTTCTATATTTTTTACCAAAGATGCACAAAAGCCTCACCAAGCCACCAGGTAGACCCATTCTCTCTGCTCGACAGTCTGAATTAGAACCATTCTCTCAGTTTATTGACAAATTTTTTAGACCTGAAGTCCCCAAAATCAAATCGTACATCAGGGACAGCATGCAATTCCTGCAGAAACTTGCTTCGGTTGAGATTGAAGAGGGCCCGTTCCTGTTGGCAACATTGGATGTGGCATCGCTGTATACATCTTTCTCCGAGGACAAGCAGGCTGCTTGTTCTCACTGATGGGTGACGTCCAACGGCAGCCCCAGGATCGGAGATCTTCCTAGCAACAAAGTTTGCTAGCCCTCGCGCGCACATGCGTGCACTGCGCATGCACGACCGTCTTCTCGCCCGTAGCGCGAGCGTGCTCCTCGGTCTCTTTTTCCGCGGCTCGGGACGGCTGTTTCTGGCTGTTCCGTGCCTCAGGAGAGAGCCCTCGCAGTGTTTTTGCTGCTTTTCGGTGTGTTTTGAGCGAGTTCGCTCGTCTTTTTGTTTCTCGTTTAAAAAAAAAAACCCTCCTAACTTTCTTAGTTTTTTCCCTAAGTTTCTTTCATGGTTGCGAGCGGCCATTTTGGCCGCCCGTATGGGTTTTGCCCTGTTTTTGGTGCCTTTTTTCAGCACCATCGTGAGTTTTGACTTCGCCGCCGTGATTTTTTTGCCCATGTCCTCGAAGCCTGCCAGCGGCTTCAAGAAGTGCACGCAGTGCAACCGGACGATCTCGCTCACTGATCTGCACATTTTGTGCCTTCAGTGTCTTGGGGCTGGTCATCGCCCTAACGCCTGTACTCTTTGTCTTCAGCTTAAGAAGAGGACCCAGGCAGCGAGATCGGCTCAGTGGACCCTCCTGTTCGGAGCCCCGTCCGTTTCTTCGAGGTCAGCGTCGACGGTGGTACCGAGGTCCTCGACGGCGGTGTCGATGTCGGCATCGGAGGGTGCATCGACGTCGGGAGAGCAGGTGATGGCTGTCCATAGGGCCCCCCATGCTGGTAGCAGTGAGCCATTGAGTGGGTCTCCACCTGCCTTGAGGGCTCCTGCGGTACAGACCCATCAGGACCGACCTCTTTCGGACCCGATCCCGAGGAGGCGTGTGGATTCCACATCCTCGTCGGTACTGGGGGCTTCCGGTGACGTGTTTCGAGCGAAGGCGAAGAAGCATCGTCATCGGTCACCTTCTCGCCACCGTACTGAGAGCTCCGGGGCGCCAAAGGAATCGGCACCCGCTAAGCGTCAACGCCGAGAGGACCGCTCTCCCTCTATCCAGGAGGTGTCGATGCGCTTCTCTCCAGACAGCCCGGTACCGCCTCCCCACCCCAGGCAGGTTCTGGCATCGTCTCCTGCACCGGCCTCACAGCTTCTCTTACAGATGCTTTGGACGAGTGCCTCCGAGCCATCCTTCCTGGGCTCATGGAAGGGCTGCTGTGATCGGCTGCTTCGGTACCGGGGGTGCTTGCGTTGCCGGTACCGATGGTAGATGCGGCGGCTGGCTCCCCACCTGTGGTGAGGCCTCCGGTGTCGGTGCCGCTTGTGGTGCTGGCATCATCTGTTTCGGTGCCGGTGCCGTGTGCGGCGTCTGCCTCGGCGACCGCTCGAGTTTATTTATTTATTTATGAACATTTATATCCCACAAAATCCCACCTAGGCAGGCTCCATGTGGCGTACAACATTCAAGGAAAATGCTAACATGGTAATACTAGAGCAACAAAGAATTAGGCAGAAGAGGGGGAGGGAGGGAAACAAAATGATAAAGGGATGAGGAATTGCAGGAGGTCAAGCAGCAGAGGACTATGATCGTTCACATAGGTAGGTCTTTAGGGACTTCTTGAACAGGCTGTGATCGGAGAGCTCTCAACGATGGTGGTAATGCGTTCCAATAACAGGGACTCAGAAAGCTAAAAGAGGAGGCAAAAAGTAGCTTGTATCTCAACTTTCTGCAGTTAGGGACGACCTCACGGAATTTCGCGGCGGAAGGTCAATCAGGCTATACATGTAAGCAGGAGCGTCCCCGTAAACTATCTTGTGTGTAAGAGCACAGATTTTAAATTCAACACGTTCTTTAATCGGGAGCCAGTGGAGCTGTTCTCGAAGGGGTTTTGCAGCTGCAAACCGAGATTTCCCAAATAGAAGCCTCGCTGCCGTGTTCTGCGCAGTCTGGAGTTTCTTAATTGTATGTTCTTTGCAGCCAGTGTAAATTCCATTGCAGTAGTTGAAATGGCTCAGGACGAGGGAGTGGATTAGGGTTCTGAAGAGGTCAAATGGCAGGAACTGCTTGACGCGCTTAAAAGACCTCATGGAAAGGAACATACGCTTCACAATTGATGATACTTGGATGTCGAGAGTCAAGTGGGAATCCAGAGTGACCCCTAGAAGCTTCAAACTTGTTGAGATGGGGATGGAGAAGTCCAGCGCTGTAATCGTGCCCTGGATAGCCTGTTTGAACGGGGAGGAGAGAATGAGGCAATGCGTTTTCTCCTTATTTAGCTTAAACTTAAATGTGCTAGCCCAGTTGACCATAATGGCGAGACTGTTCTGGATGTCTGCTGAGATTTCGGCTAAGGAAGTTTGGAAAGGAATGTAAATAGTCACATCATCAGCATAGATGTAGGGATTCAGACCATGGTTGAAGAGGGCTGTCGCCAGTGGGGTCATCATGATGTTAAAGAGGGTAGGCGAAAGGGGGGAGCCTTGAGGAACTCCACACTGCGACTTCCAGGAAGGGGATATAGTGGATTAGACTTTGACCCGGTAGGATCGGTAAGATAGAAATTCCTGAAACCAATTCAAGACAGTGCCTCCTACACCAAATTCACTTAGCATCGAAAGGAGGAGATTGTGGTCAACCTTGTCGAACGCACTTGACAAATCAAATTGGAGGAGCAAGATGTTTTTCCCAAAAGACAATTCATTCCAAAAGTGGGACAGAAGAGTAACCAGCACTGTCTCGGTACTGTGGTGTGATCGGAATCCAGATTGGGAGGGATGAAGAATTGAAAATTTGTCTAAATAATCAGTGAGCTGGGGGTTAACCATACTCTCCATAGTCTTGACCAGTAGTGGGATGGTAGCCACAGGGCGGTAGTTAGAAATAATACTAGGCTCACACCTCAGGTCCTTGGGGATAGGTGTTAGGAGAATGTGACCGTGAGCCACAGGGAAGCGACCGTGCTGAAGCACGTGGTTAAGGTAGGATGTAAAGTCAGCCACAAAACACTCTAGAGCCGATTGCAGCAGGTAGTTAGGGCAGATATCCAGCTTGCAGTGCGTCCGTGAGAACTTGCAAAGAGCCAAGGAGACCTGATCAAAGGAGGACCAGTAACGGTCAGCAGGGCAAGGGGCCAGTGGGGCCATAAGGCCAATAAGGAAGGCATCAACACTACTGGAGTTCTGGAGAAGCGAGTTCCGTAGTAGGGGGACTTTTTCCCTGAAATAGTTTGCCAGCTGGGACGCTGAAGGCATGTCATCACTCAGTGAGGTAACAGGAGTGGTGTCTAAGAGAGGACAGCTGATGGTATAGTTTCCGAGCATCCAACATAACCGCCTGAATTTTTTTATGGTAGAAAGCTCTCTTGGTTTGTTTAATTGCATATTTGTAAGTGCGTCGAGAATGTTTCCAAGCCGATAAGGCATGGGCGCTTTTGGACTTAAAACCAAGCTCTTTCTAGCCTTCTAGTCTGTTGCTTCAACTTTTTAAGTTCAGGAGTAAACCAAGGTTTAGATCTGCGGTGGAAGGAGAATTTGAGCCGTAGAGGGGCAAGACCATCCAAGATGCCTTGACACCTGCTTTCCCAATGAGTAAGGTAATCAAAGGAGTCTGCATTTGCCTGCCAGTCGCATCCATAAATTTGTTCCCAAAATGCTCTCAGATCAGTTTCTCCTCTTGTATAGTAAGTAGTGAGCTTCTCTGGGAGTGGATGGCTGGTCTTCCGCCAGCGGATGGTAAATCGTAGTTGGTAGTGATCTGACCAAGGGACGGCAGACCATGCAGGATTTGCCACACAGAGGACAGAATCATTGAGGAACTTAAAAGCAAAGAGATCAAGGGTGTGACCTTTAAGGTGTGTTGGATGCAGATCAGGGTAATGAAGATCCAGGAGGTTGAGGAAATCCAGGCATTGACTAGCGTTAGGGGAGTGTTGGTTTTCTAAGTGTAGGTTCAAGTCGCCAAGGATAAGGAGGTTGGAATAATTCGTGCAGGAAGCTGAGATGAAGTCCATGAACTCGACACTGCCATAGAGGACGTAGTACCTCAGCGTTGAGACGGGCTCGGCTTCGGACTGCGGTCAGTGAACTGGTATCCAATACCGAGGGGGAGGACTCGTGGGAGGTAGAGGAGGACACCCGGTATTTCTCTGACGAGGAGTCTGGTGGTCTTCCCTCTGATCCCACTCCTTTGCCAGAGAGGAAGCTTTCTCCTCCCGAGAGCTTATCCTTCTCTTCCTTTGTGCGGGAAATGTACGCCATTCCCTTCCCAGTGGTTACTGAGGATGAGCCCAGGGCTGAGATGTTCGAGGTCCTGGACTATCCTTCGCCACCTAAGGAATTGTCCACTGTTCCTCTGCATAATGTCCTCAAGCAGACATTGCTGACGAACTGGGCGAAACCGTTATCTAATCCCCACATTCCCCAAAAGATTGAATCCCAGTATAGAATCCATGGGGACCCAGAGTTGATGAAGACCCAGTTGCCTCATGACTCTGGCGTTGTGGATTCTGCTCTCAAGAGAGCCAAGAGTTCTTGGGATTACGCCTCGGCGCCCCCGGGGCGGGAGTCGAAAACTGGACTCTTTTGGGAGGAAGGCCTACCACTCTGCTATGCTCGTGTCCAAAATTCAATCTTACCAGCTCTATACGAGCATCCACTTGCGGAACAATGTGCGGCAGCTGGCGGACTTGGTCGATAAGCTCCCGTCGGAGCAGGCCAAGACTTTTCAGGAGGTGGTCAGGCAGCTGAAGGCGTGTAGGAAATTCCTGTCCAGGGGTGCCTATGATACTTTTGATGTTGCGTCCAGGGCCGCTGCTCAGGGTATAGTGATGTGCAGACTCTCATGGCTGCGTGCCTCTGACCTGGAAAACCGAGTCCAGAAGCGGGGGTATAATATTTTTGGTGAGAAGGTTGAACAGGTGGTCGAACAGCTCCACCAGCGGGATACCGCATTCGACAAGCTCTCCCACCTTCAGCATCTACCTCAGCAGGTAGACGTTTTTATGGGGGAAGGAGAAATGTTCCCTATGCTTCTAATAGGCGTAGGTACAATCCACCAAACCCCAGCGTGCTCGTTCCCGTCAACAGTGTGCGCCTCCACAGGCCCCTCCAGCTCCCCAGCAAAAGCAAGGGACGGGCTTTTGACTGGCTCCGATCGGTGGAGGATACTCCCTCAATTTGACCTCAACACCTCCAAATTGCCCACCGGAAGCTCAGTCCTTCAGCTTCCAGCACAGGCAGGTACTTGCAGAGGAACTCTCCGCCCTTCTCAGCGCCAGTGCGGTCGAGCCCGTGCCACCGGGGCAGGAAGGGCTGGGATTCTAGTCCAGGTACTTCCTTGTGCAAAAGAAAACAGGGGGAATGCGTCCCATCCTAGACCTAAGGCCCTGAACAAATATCTGGTCCGTGAAAAGTTCAGGATGCTTTCCCTGGGCACCCTCCTTCCCATGATTCAGGAAAACGATTGGCTATGCTCTCTGGACTTAAAGGATGCTTATACTCACATCCCGATACTGCCCGCTCACCAACAGTATCTTCGATTTCGTCTGGGAACACGGCATTTTCAGTACTGTGTGCTGCCCTTTGGTCTCGCCTCTGTGCCCAGGGTGTTTACAAAATGCCTGGCGGTTGTAGCGGCGTCGCTGTGCAGACTGAGAGTGCATGTGTTCCCTTATCTCGACGATTGGCTGGTGAAGAACACCTCGCAAGCAGGAGCTCTACAGTCCATGCAGATGACTATTCAACTCCTGCAGCTACTCGGATTTGTGATAAATTACCCAAAGTCTCACCTTCTTCCAGTTCAACAACTTGAATTTATAGGAGCTCTGCTGGACTCCCAGACTGCTCATGCCTACCTCCCAGAGGTGAGGGCGGACAACCTTCTGGCTCTTGTTTCCTGGGTTTGAGCATCTCAGCAGGTCACAGCTCGGCAGATGTTGAGATTGCTAGGCCACATGGCCTCCACAGTTCATGTGTCTCTCATGGCCCATCTTCACATGAGATCAGCTCAATGGACCCTAGCTTCCCAGTGGTTTCAAGCTGACGGGGATCTAGAAGACGCGATCCAACTGTCCACGGGGTTTCTCAAATCCCTTCACTGGTGGACAAGTCAAGCCAATTTGACCTTGGGGCATCCCTTTCAAATTCCTCAGCCACAAAAAATGCTGACAATGGATGCGTCTCTCCTCGGGTGGGGAGCTCATGTGGATGGGCTTCACACTCAAGAATCTTGGTCCCTCCAGGAATCAGGTCTGCAGATCAATCTCCTGGAGTTGAGAGTGGTCTGGAACGCTCTAAAGGCTTTCAGAGAACGGTTGTCCAATCAGATTATCCAAATTCAGACAATCAGGTTGCCATGTATTACATCAACAAGCAAGGGGGCACCGGATCTCGCCCCCTGTGTCAGGAAGCCGTCCAGATGTGGCTTTGGGCTCGCCATCATGGCATGTTTCTCCAAGCCACGTATCTGGCAGGCGTAAACAACGGTCTGTCCGACAGGTTGAGCAGGATAATGCAACCTCACGAGTGGTCTCTTAAGTTTGAGAGTGGTACGTCAGATCTTCCAAGCGTGGGGCACCCCCTTGGTCGATCTCTTTGCTACTCAGACCAATCACAAGGTCCCTCAGTTCTGTTCCAGACTTCAGGCCCACAGCAGACTAGCGTCAGATGCCTTTCTCCTTTATTGGGGGAGAGGCCTTCTGTATGCGTATCCTCCCATACCTTTGGTGTGGAAGACTTTGCTGAAACTCAAGCAGGATCGCGGAACCATGATTCTGATCGCGCCCTTCTGGCCGCGCCAGATCTGGTTCCCTCTTCTTCTGGAGTTGTCCTCCGAAGAACCATGGAGATTGGACTGTTTTCCAACCCTCATTACTCAGAACGAGGGGGCGCTTCTGCACCCCAACCTCCAGTCTCTGGCCCTCACAGCCTGGAGGTTGAGAGCGTAGACTTTGCCTCCTTGGGTCTCTCTGAGGGTGTCTCCCGAGTCTTCCAGAAAAGATTCCACTAAGAAGAGTTACTCTTTTAAATGGAAGAGGTTTGTCATCTGGTGTGACAGCAAGGCCCTAGACCCTCGCTCTTGTCCTACACAGACCCTGCTTGAATACCTTCTACACTTGTTAGAGTCTGGTCTTAAGACCAACTCAGTAAGGGTTCATCTTAGTGCGATTAGTGCTTATCATTATCGTGTAGAGGGTAAGCCTATCTCTGGACAGCCTTTAGTTGTTCGATTCATGAGAGGTTTGCTTTTGTCAAAGCCCCTTGTCAAACCTCCACCAGTGTCATGGGATCTCAATGTCGTTCTCACCCAGCTGATGAAGCCTCCTTTTGAGCCACTGAATTGCTGCCATCTGAAGTACTTGACCTGGAAGGTCATTTTCTTGGTGGCTGTTACTTCAGCTCGTAGAGTCAGTGAGCTCCAAGCCTTGGTAACTCATGCTCCGTATACTAAATTTCATCATAACAGAGTAGTCCTCCGCACTCACCCTAAGTTTTTGCCCAAGGTTGTGTCGGAGTTCCATCTGAACCAGTCAATTGTCTTGCCAACATTTTTTCCCCGTCCTCATACCCGCCTTGCTGAACGTCAGTTGCATACATTGGACTGCAAGCGAGCATTGGCCTTCTATCTAGAGCGGACAAGCCCCCATAGACAGTCCGCTCAAATGTTTGTTTCTTTTGATCCCAACAGAAGGGGAGCACCTGTCGGGAAACACACCATTTCTAATTGGCTAGCAGATTGCATATCCTTCACTTACGCCCAAGCTGGGCTGACTCTTGAGGGTCATGTCACGGCTCATAGTGTTAGAGCCATGGCAGCGTCAGTGTCCCACTTGAAGTCAGCCACTATTGAGGAGATTTGCAAGGCTGCGACGTGGTCATCCGTCCACACATTCACATCTCATTACTGCCTACAGCAGGATACCCAATGCGACAGTCGGTTCGGGCAGTCGGTGCTGCAGAATCTGTTTGGGGTTTAGAATCCAACTCCACCCCCCTAGGCCCATTTTATTCTGTTCCAGGCTGCACTCTCTTAGATGGTTTTTGTTTAGGTCAATCTCAGTTATGTCCTTGCCGTTGCGAGGCCCAATTGACCAGTGTTTGTTGTTTTGAGTGAGCCTGGGGGCTTGGGATACCCAATCAGTCAGAACAAGCAGCCTGCTTGTCCTCGGAGAAAGCGAAGTTACTTACCTGTAGCAGGTATTCTCCGAGGACAGCAGGCTGATTGTTCTCACCAACTTGCCCTCCTCCCCTTTGGAGTTGTGTCTTCCTTTGTCATTGCTTTCCACCTGACTGAGGAGCACGCTCACGCTACGGGCGGGAAAACGGTCACGCATGCACGGTGTACACACGTGCGCGCGAGGGCTAGCAAACTTTGTTGCGAGGAAGATCTCCAATCCTGGGGCTGCCGTTGGACGTCACCTATCAGTGAGAACAATCAGCCTGCTGTCCTCGGAGAATACCTGCTACAGGTAAGTAACTTCGCTATACCCCAGGAAGAAGCTTTATCCACCATTAAGGAAGTGTTAAATAGGAGAATGAGACCCCACTTCATTCCCACGGATTTCCTTATCAAATTGGCACGTTTAGCATTAAAAGAAAACTATTTTCTGTTTGACAACATATTATATTTACAGAAAAGTTGTTATGACCTGGTAAGTGTGAGCCCTTGTGCCCCGACTGAGCACAGCGAAGATGAAGTGGCACAGCACTCGGTCAGGCAGCCAGACAACCCCTAGCTTCACCTGGGAAGCGACCACCGTTCCCTGGGAGTTGAGCCCCCAGGTGCAGGCGGCCACCAGGACTTCTGGAACCGGCGGGGTTGCACAACCGCTGACCAGGCTGGCGGGCAAGCAGACGCAGTCCAATAGCCAAGTAATCCGTAGGGCAAAGAATAGTCAAAACAGTCCAAGGTCTAGGCAGGCAGCAAACAAGCGTGGTCAGGAAAACAAGCCAAGGTCTGGAACACAGGAAACACTGGAATCCGGATAGCCGATATGGAACACGGATGAGAACCACGACCTCTACGCAGCAGAAGCCAAAGCAATGAAGGTCTGGAGGCAGAGCCTTAAGTAGTGGAGGAAATAGGCTCAAACATGCGCAGCTGATTCAAGATGGCTGCCCCCATCAGCAGAGATGCTCTACGCCCAAATATGGGCTTCCTTCCTGCAGCCGGCCAACCCCAAGATGGCCGCCATAAGCTGAGATGCCCATCCCAAGATGGCCGACCTATCCTGGAAAAACCCCACCAAGATAGCCGGCTTTCTCTGCCGGACCGCACCCCGCCGGCGACTCGGCCGCGCAGGTCTGGAACCAGGTGAGGAACATAACAAAAGTGGAGTAGCGATGGGTGCTACTTTTGCCCCATCAGTTGCCAATTTGTATATGGAACAATTTGAGGAGAAGTGGGTGAGATCTTCTCCTTTCCATACTTCCATACACCAGTGGTGGAGGTATATTTATGATATTTTCCTTTTGTGGAAGGGTACACCCAGTGATCATTTTTCCTTTATTGGTTGGCTGAATAGTTGTAACATCAATATCCAATTCACCTTGAACTATTCCAGCACTAACATCAGTTTTTTGGACATTGATGTGATGACAGTGACCCCACAGGGATTCTCAACAAAAGTTTTTCATAAGACGACAGAGAGAAATACATTTTTACATCAGAACAGTTGCCATCCTTTGTATACGCGGAACAACTTACCTTTTTCCCAGTTTTTAAGGATAAAGAGAATATGCAGTGATGATTCTGTCTTAAAATTACAAGCGAAAGAACTTATGGTCGAATTAAGAGAGCGTGGTTATTCCAACAAGGTACTTAAGAGAGCTTATCATTGAGCAAAGTACAACAATAGAGATCTGCTATTATCAACAACTACAGCTAGAATTAAAGATGATGATACTATGACCATGGTTCTCAAATATACAGAAACAGGAGAATATATAGCAAGCATTTTGAAGCACAGATGGGACATTCTGCAGTCTACCCCATTTTTTCATCACAAGAGATTGCGTATAGCATTCTCTAGGGCAAATAATTTAAAAGAAAGGCTGAGTCCGGCTGATTTGCGAGTCAGGAGACCAACTAGAAGAACATTGGGTCATTTCAAATGTGGCAATTGTCAGAGTTGCAAGATTATGTTGCAAACTAAATCATTCTTTAATGCTGCTACCAACACCACCTTTTTGCTCAAACACTTTACAAATTGCTCCACTGATTTTGTTGTTTACACCATCACTTGCCCATGCAACAAAACCTATGTGGGCATGACAACTAGGATGCTTAAAATTAGACTGTCTGAACACAAATCGAATATACATAGATCAGTAATGAAGGAACCTTTCGTAGAACATTGTTTGATTTTTAAACACACATTCAATGATTTGCGCTGTTGCATTATTGATAGAGTGGAACCGTCTGTAAGAGGAGGCAATCGTAAATTAGTGTTGCAAAGAAAAGAAACTAGGTGGATTTTCACTCTGAATAGCTTAGAGCCGCATGGTCTGAATAGTTCCATTGAATGGAACGCTTTTTATTGACATCTTTATATAATACTGGGAAAAAATGCAAGTTTCAGAGCGCAATGAAACGGGCGCTAGCAAGGGGCCCCCTCCCTCCGTCTTTCCGAGCTACTTGCCTGCCTCCGTGTGACCGTCGGTCGTTGTTCGGGGTTCGCTGTGTGTGGGGAGGGTTTTTTGGAGGTTTTTTTTTGCTGCACCTCCGTGGCCGTGCCTGTGGCGTTTCCATTTCGGCCCTCGAGTGTCATTGCTCCGCCCTCGACGTCATGACGTTTTGACGCGAGGGCGGTGCAGACACTCCAGGGCACACCGGATATCTCGGGTGCCTCAACTTCCGTGGAGGCTTCATTAGAACGTTGGGGTTGCCTTTTATATAGAGAGATCTTTAAGAACATTGTCTCTGATCCCTGAGACCATTATTTGTTTTAGTGGAGTTTGTTCTTCATTGCTTCCTATTGTGATTATTGTGACATCGCAGCTGATGGGCAGAGTGTATTCAGGTGTTTTGGGTCTTGAGCCAAATGTTTTGTTTCTAAGTTTTGGTTGGGCAATTGTCTCTGTAGTGTATTTTTTGTTGCCCAGTGGTGTGCCTGATGAAGTGATGCTCTTTCTTTATGTGGAATGATTTTTGCATGAGTCTTTTTTTGAGAAAGGTTCCATGGATAGGAGTTGTTTCACTGTTTGGTAGGAGAAGTCCAATTGTTATTGTCACATGGTTATGTTGAACAGCCGTTTATGCAGTGACGTGAGTAAGGTTTCTAGTCGCGCACGGCTGTGATCAGTTATACTGAACCATTTATATGTAGTGTCGCCTAACAGGCGTGATTTGTATTCCTCGTCTGTTCTGAGTCAAGCCACTATAAGTGAGTGTTCCATGAGTTGGTCAGGTTTTGTAGCCATTTGAATTGTTGTAATTGCAATTTTGTGATTGTGATATTGTATATGTGTATAACTGAAACTGGATAATCTGAGTAAAGTATTTGTTTCAATTACAGATTAATACCCCTGATATTATGATTCTGTTAAGCAGTTCCTGATGAAGCCCTGCTGTGGGTAAAATGAATCGGGCCCTGTTGAAAATCAGCAGTTGTGCTGTGGGGTACTCAAGCCAGCATTCATTAAGCTAAGTTTAAAACATTATGCTGTTGCTTGTAATGTTTTTGAATCGTTTGTGACTCAGTTATTCTGAGGACAATATTTAATCATTGGCAATTCAAATGAGAAAAATAGGGAATATATGCCCCATGAAAGAAATTAGGTCACGGACACAAAATCTTTTTAGATAATAGTGTCTTGTTGATCAGACCTTGGCGGAAGCCTTGGTTTCTGAGTGCATTTCCCATTTTTTTACAATTTAATTCTCTTAGATTTATTCTACACAACTTGTTGGATTGTGTTAGGCTGTTTTTCAGTCTTTATAGTATTAGATTACCTATTTTTGATTAACAGCCTGTACTGTTTATTTTTTTAGTACAAAGTCTTCCCATCCCCGTTATCATTTTTGTAGTCCTTCTCTGCACCTTCTCTAATTCCACTATATCTTTTTTGAGATGTGGCAACCAGAATTGAACACAATATTTGAGGTGTGATCACACCATGGAGCGAAACAAAGGCATTATAACATCCTTATTTTTGTTTTCCATCCCATTCCTAATAATACCTAACATTCTATTTGATTTCTTAGCCGCCACAGCACACTGAGCAGAAGGTTTCAGCATATCATCAACAACGACACCTACAGTGGGGGAAATAAGTATTTGATCCCTTGCTGATTTTGTAAGTTTGCCCACTGACAAAGACATGAGCAGCCCATAATTGAAGGGTAGGTTATTGGTAACAGTGAGAGATAGCACATCACAAATTAAATCCGGAAAATCACATTGTGGAAAGTATATGAATTTATTTGCATTCTGCAGAGGGAAATAAGTATTTGATCCCCCACCAACCAGTAAGAGATCTGGCCCCTACAGACCAGGTAGATGCTCCAAATCAACTCGTTACCTGCATGACAGACAGCTGTCGGCAATGGTCACCTGTATGAAAGACACCTGTCCACAGACTCAGTGAATCAGTCAGACTCTAACCTCTACAAAATGGCCAAGAGCAAGGAGCTGTCTAAGGATGTCAGGGACAAGATCATACACCTGCACAAGGCTGGAATGGGCTACAAAACCATCAGTAAGACGCTGGGCGAGAAGGAGACAACTGTTGGTGCCATAGTAAGAAAATGGAAGAAGTACAAAATGACTGTCAATCGACAAAGATCTGGGGCTCCACGCAAAATCTCACCTCGTGGGGTATCCTTGATCATGAGGAAGGTTAGAAATCAGCCTACAACTACAAGGGGGGAACTTGTCAATGATCTCAAGGCAGCTGGGACCACTGTCACCACGAAAACCATTGGTAACACATTACGACATAACGGATTGCAATCCTGCAGTGCCCGCAAGGTCCCCCTGCTCCGGAAGGCACATGTGACGGCCCGTCTGAAGTTTGCCAGTGAACACCTGGATGATGCCGAGAGTGATTGGGAGAAGGTGCTGTGGTCAGATGAGACAAAAATTGAGCTCTTTGGCATGAACTCAACTCGCCGTGTTTGGAGGAAGAGAAATGCTGCCTATGACCCAAAGAACACCGTCCCCACTGTCAAGCATGGAGGTGGAAATGTTATGTTTTGGGGGTGTTTCTCTGCTAAGGGCACAGGACTACTTCACCGCATCAATGGGAGAATGGATGGGGCCATGTACCGTACAATTCTGAGTGACAACCTCCTTCCCTCCGCCAGGGCCTTAAAAATGGGTCGTGGCTGGGTCTTCCAGCACGACAATGACCCAAAACATACAGCCAAGGCAACAAAGGAGTGGCTCAGGAAGAAGCACATTAGGGTCATGGAGTGGCCTAGCCAGTCACCAGACCTTAATCCCATTGAAAACTTATGGAGGGAGCTGAAGCTGCGAGTTGCCAAGCGACAGCCCAGAACTCTTAATGATTTAGAGATGATCTGCAAAGAGGAGTGGACCAAAATTCCTCCTGACATGTGTGCAAACCTCATCATCAACTACAGAAGACGTCTGACCGCTGTGCTTGCCAACAAGGGTTTTGCCACCAAGTATTAGGTCTTGTTTGCCAGAGGGATTAAATACTTATTTCCCTCTGCAGAATGCAAATAAATTCATATACTTTCCACAATGTGATTTTCCGGATTTAATTTGTGATGTGCTATCTCTCACTGTTACCAATAACCTACCCTTCAATTATGGGCTGCTCATGTCTTTGTCAGTGGGCAAACTTACAAAATCAGCAAGGGATCAAATACTTATTTCCCCCACTGTAGGTCCTTTTCTTGGTCGGTGACTCCTGATGTGGAATCTTGCATTATGTAGCTATAATTCGGGTTCCTCTTTCCCACCTGCATCACTTTGTGGAACATATTTGGTCTGGGCTTCCAAGATGGTATTTTTGAACAGCATCCACACCTGATGTAAATTTTTGACCCTCGCAGCTGCTCCTCTGTTTTTTTTTTCACCATTTTTCTCATAGTCTCCTTTTTGAAAGTTAAATGCTAACGTATTGGATTTCCTGTGTATACTTACTCGAAAGCTAATTCAAATCTGATTATATTTTTATTTTTTTTGTTACATTTGTACCCCGCGCTTTCCCACTCATAGCAGGTTCAATGCGGCTTACATATTTATATACAGGTACTTATTTGTACCTGGGACAATGGAGGGTTAAGTGACTTGCCCAGAGTCTCAAGGAGCTGCCTGTGCCTGCAGTGGGAATCGAACCCAGTTCCCCAGGACCAAAGTCCACCACGCTAACCACTAGGCCTCCCGCACCAGATCATGTGCTCCACTAAGGACTAGGGCCAAGATGCACTAAAACATCGTTAAAGCCCTTCCCTTACCGATTCCCTTAGCGAATTGGTAAGGAACGGGCATGCATCATGGAAAAGGAATGCAAATGAGCTGCTCGTTGTAGCTCGCTTGCATTCTCTATTCCATCGTTAAACAGTCGACCGTTCAAGCATGCGCAGAGCAGCCAAGCGTTATGTTGGCTGCTCTGCGCATGCCAAGGACGTCCTTTATAGACGTCCTTCGCACCCCCCCCCCCCCAAGTTCGCCACCGCTCCACCCTCCACCCCTGCATAGAAATCACATCTTCCCGCAGCCCCGGCCTCCCCACCATCCTCCATGCCCCGGGGCCCCGCCCCTGCTCCCCCTCCACCCGCCCCCTCCGTCTGCCACCGGTTCGGGCCCTCACAGCGCCTCTCACCTCCGTGTGAAGGCATTGCAGCAGGCAACAGCTGATCGCTTCCCTTCGGGCCTCTCTCTTTCCTTCCCTGGCCCGCCCTCGTCTGACATAAGCTCTGCGAGGGCGGGACACAAGCAACAGCTAGTTGCTTCCCTTCAGGCCTCCCTCATTCCCTCCCTGGCCCGCCCTCGTCTGACGTAAGTTCTGAGAGGGAGGGACACAGGGAGGGAAAGAGGGAAGTCCGAAGGGAAGCGATCAGCTGTTGCCTGCTGCAGCGCCTTCACACGGAGGTGAGAGGCGCTGTGAGGGCCCAAACGGTGGCAGACGAAGGGGGGCGGGTGGGGGGGTGCGGGAAGATGTGATTTCTATCCAGGGGGGAGCGGCGGTGACCTCGGGGGGCGCGAAGGACGTCCATAAAGGGGGGAGGGGGAGCGGCGGCTGCGGCAGGGAAAAAACAAAAAGAAAGCCAAGTTCTCATCAGGGACGTCTTTGAAGGACATCCATGTTAGGCACTTTAGAAGGATGTCCCTGATGAGCATGGCTTTTTTTTTTCCTTCCGATTCCCTCTGCTCTTCTGAGCACTTGTTGGACGCTTTATTTTTTTCCCTTTCTGATTCCCTCACAGCAGCCCCAATGAGAGGTGCAGACCTCCCATTAGGTTTGCCACGGTAAGGGAATCGGAAAACGGTAGTGCATCTCATTATAATAGTTTGCAACTGCAGTGCATCTCATTATAATAGTTTGCATTCCGTTTTCGTTAGCTGTTAACGTGACAGGAAAATGCCCTTTAGTGCATGTCCTGGTTTACTAATTGTACGTTATACTGGCTATAACCAGTTTAAAACCCACGTTAATGGCTCGTTTGTTTTAGTGCATCTTGCCCTAGGTCTAGAATGTTTCCTTCTTTTGTCGGCTCCTGTACCAGCTACTCCATAAAGGAGTCCTTGATTTCGTCAAGGAATTTTACCTCCCTAGCATGCCTATGTTACATTTACCCAGTGAATATCGGGGTAATTGAAATCACCCATTATTGTGTTGCTCAGTTTGTTAGCCTCCCTAATTTTCAATAACATTTCTACATCCATCTGTTCATCCTGGCCAGATGGACGGTAGTACACTCCTATCACTATCTTGTCCCCCTTTACATATGGAATTTCAATCCATAGTGATTCCAAGATGTGTTTTGTTTCCTGCAGAATTTTCAATCTATTTGATTCAAGGCCCTCCTTAACATACAATGTTACCCCTCTACCAATTCAGTCCACCCTATCACTACGATATAATTTGTACCCCGGTATGACAGTGTCCCACTCGTTATCCTCCTTCCACCAGGTCTCAGAGATGCCTATTATATCTAATTTTTCTTTTATTGCAATATATTCTAAATCTCCCATCTTATTTCTTAGGCTTCTGGCATTCGCATATAGATATTTCAAATTATGTTTGTTGTTCCTATTTACATCATGCTCAGTACTTGACAGAATTAATTTGCAATCTTTTGTCTGATTTTTATTTTTATTTAAGGACACCTGATCTGCTACAGTCTCTTTTGCAACCTCACTATCGGGATACCCTATCTTCCCTGTTTTGGTGATATCTTTGAAAGATACTTATTCCGAACCATTGGAGTATTGTGTTCAGTTTTGGAGGCCGTATCTTGTTAAGGATGTAAAAAGAATCGAAGAGGTGCAAAGAAAAGCTACGAGAATGGTATGGGATTTGTGTTACAAGACGTATGAGGAGAGACTTGCTGAACTAAACATGTATACTCTGGAGGAAAGGAGAAACAGGGGTGATATGATACAGACGTTCAAATATTTGAAAGGTATTAATCCACAAACGAACCTTTTCCCGGAGATGGGAAGATGGTAGAACGAGAGGACATGAATTGAGATTGAAGGGGGGCAGACTCAAGAAAAATGTCAGGAAGTATTTTTTCACGGAGAGAGTAGTGGATGCTTGGAATGCCCTCCCGCGGGAGGTGGTGGAAATGAAAACGGTAATGGAATTCAAACATGCGTGGGATAAGCATAAAGGAATCCTGTGCCGAAGGAATGGATCCTCAGGAGCTTAGTCAAGATCAGGAGGCGGGGCTGGTGGTTGGGAGGCGGGGATAGTGCTGGGCAGACTTATACGGTCTGTGCCAGAGCCGGTGGTGGGAAGCGGGACTGGTGGTTGGGAGGCGGGGGTAGTGCTGGGCAGACTTATACAGTCTGTGCCAGAGCCGGTGGTTGGGAGGCGGGGCTGGTGGTTGGGAGGCGGGGATAGTGCTGGGCAGACTTATACGGTCTGTGCCCTGAAGAGCACAGGTACAAATCAAAGTAGGGTATACACAAAAAGTAGCAAATATGAGTTATCTTGTTGGGCAGACTGGACGGACCGTGCAGGTCTTTTTCTGCCGTCATCTACTATGTTACTACGGTCTCTTTTACAACCTCACTATCGGGATACCCTATCTTCCCTGTTTTGGTGATATCTTTGAAAGATACCTTATTCCGAACCATGCGCTTTTGAGCAACTGTCGGCGTTCCCCCAGTTTCTAGTTTAAAAGTTGATCTATCTCCTTTTTAAATGCCAACGCCAGCAGCCTGGTCCCACCCTGGTTAAGGTGGAGCCCATCCCTTCGGAATAGGCTCCCCCTTCCCCAGAATGTTGCCCAGTTCCTAACAAATCTAAAACCCTTCTCTTTGCACCATCGTCTCATCCACATATTGAGACTCCGGAGCTCTGCCTGTCTCTTGGGCCCTGCACGTGGAATGGGTAGTACTTCAGAAAATGCTACCCTAGAGGTTCTGGATTTGAGCTTTCTACCTAAGAGCCTAAATTTGGCTTCCAGAACTTCTCTCTCACATTTTCCTATGGCATTGCTACCCACATGTACCAAGACAGCTGAGTCCTCCCCAGCACTATCTAAAATCATATCTAGGTGTGTCGCATGAGGTCCACCACCTTCGCACCAGGCAGGCAAGTGACCAGGCAATCCTCACGTCCACCAGCCACCCAGCTATCTACATGCCTAATAATGGAATCAAATCGAATCTGCTTCTGAAAATACTAGGGTGAATATTTAGCTCGCATCAGTCAGCACTTTATTTTTAGAAAAACAGCTGCTGCAGGTAAAAAAACACTGAATATAGCCAGACTGGTGGTGTTATCTGGTTAGCAGTAATATTCAGACCACTAACCAGATAGCTATCCAGATAAAGTTAGGACAGCCTTTTTTTTACCTCTCTAAATTAAATCTAGTTACTGGCAATCTGAATATTGCTGCTTAACCAGCTATTCTCCAGCTCCACCAATGGACCACTTTGGCATTGCTGAGGCTCTCAAAGGGAATATTAATTGGCAGTATTCAATTAGTGCTGCTAAATATCAAGCTTGCTAATTTGGGGTCCTTTTACTGAGACGTGCTAACAGATTTAGCACTCGCTAATGATTTGAGCTTAATGATAAGGCGCCCATAGTAATATAATGGGTGTGTTATCATTTAGCGCGTGCTAGTTGTTAGTGTGCACTAAATCTGTTAGCGCACCTTGGTTAGCAGCATCTGATAACTGGATAAGTGCCTTTGAATGTCAGCTGGATTATTTAAAGGCAATCACCATATCTGTAGTGTTAGAATTCTCCTCTCCAGAAATAGTTCCTATGATATTTTTCTTCAACATTTCTCGTGCTTGGTTTACATTTTCTCAGACTATGAAAGAAATGCCAAGAGGTATATTTCTGTGTCTTCAGGCTTTGTTCAACCTGTTGTAAATGTACAACTGGTTGGATGGACAGCACAAAACAGAAGGATTTCAAAAAGTCCTGCTTTGTTATTAGTACACGGAATAATATTCAGCCATAGCTGTCAGCGTTTGATTTAAATGCCAGCTACCACGGTTAATTGTTTTTTGTTTTTTTAAATTTGTACGTTGCAAAATAAAGACACAATCAAACGAAATTACATCAGTAATAAATTCAAAACAAAAAAATTCACAATTTTCAACAAGCCCATATCTCAAGGGATTACACCTTAAATATATTCTCAAACTTTTAAGCTCCTACATTTAAGTGATTTTTCAGTAGAAAACTTAGGGCTCCTTTTACAAAGCGGCACTACAGGTTAGCAAAGAAGCGTCGCAAAAGTTTGGTGCAGGATCCACACCAAATTCTGTTCTAGATAGGTGTTCCATTTACAGAATAGAGCTTTGTGCTCAATTTTGTCAGTGCCAATTTTTCAGCGCAATTTTTGAATTCCCTCCTTACTGCTTAGTGCAGCAATAGCGTGTGAGCTCTTACCGCCTAATTTTTTAAATGTTCTTGCACTAATGGCAACATTAATGCATGATTGCTACTTGCTAGAGTAATGATAGTTTCACAAGTTCCACAAAATTATAACTTGTTAATGAATGAATGGGACTTGATCCTTGAAACAGCCACTTGGGCGGTGAAACATGATTCATGTTGGACCAAATTGCTCTCCACAGCCGATATTTATCAAGCTAAGTATTTTTTGAAATATATGTACACTAGAGGTTTTGGCAGTTCTTAAAGATGAACTAATTGAAGAAAAAGAATGTATGATAAAACTACAAAAAATTACAAATATCATAAAAATTTATTGTTGGACCAGTGAAGATATAGGGATCCTTTGATAGAGCTTAAAGAATTTAGAATTTGTTTCTAACCCCTGCTGAGGTCCTTAAAAACAAACAAAAAACATAAATGTATGGTTATTAATGCAAATTTAGAAAAAAACCATTTTTATGGCTGTGGTAAAAATTTCCTTAAGAGGCAGGAAAAACCCATGCAAGGGCATGCTAATGCCACTTTGTAATGCAGCTTAGTAAAAGGGTCCCTTAGTAAGCCAAACGTAGGCACTGAAAAGAAGGTCTAAAGATTTGGAAAATGGTGCAAACTGCTACCCCCTTACAAAAATTAAAATCTCTCTATAATATTGCGATTAAACTACTCTGCCATGCTCACCACTCAGACCATAGAACTCCTCTATTCAAACAGTATCACTGATTGCCAGTTGAAAAGCGTATATACCCTCAAGATAGCTATTCTAACCTTTAAAGCACTCAGAACTGGTCTTTTGGATTATCTTTTATGTCTGACTATCCCCTATTCCCTAGTAAATTTCCTCTGCTCTATGAAGGATCACTGATACGTTCTTCCCGGCCCCAAAAATGCTCACTATCCAGCTTATTTTCAAAAGAGAAAAACGCCTATAGTGCGATCTAAATCGGGAGATAGATGTTTGTCTCGCAAAGGCGCCCAAATCGGTATAATCGAAAGCCGATTTTGGGCGTTTCCAACTGCACTCCGTCGCGGAAATGAATAAAGTTGACGGAGGCGTGTTGGAGGCGTGGTGGAGGCGTGGTGGAGGCGGAACTGGGGCGTGGTTATCAGCCGAGGAGAGATGGGCGTCTTTAGCTGATAATCGAAAAAAAAAAAAAAAGGAGTTTTGACCGCGATTTTGGGTCACTTTTTTTGGACCCTTTTTTTTCAAGAACAAGTCCCAAAAAAGTGCTCCAACTGTCCAGATGACCACTGGAGGGAATCGGGGATGACCTTCCCGGACTCCCCCAGTGGTCACTAACCCCCTCCCACCAAAAAAACCCCACTTTAAAAACTTTTTTCCAGCCTGTATGCCAGCCTCAAATGCCGTACCCACCTCCATGACAACAGAATGTGTTCGATCCTGTCACAGCCTTTCCCTGGGTCAGATGTGGCTCTCGGGTGCAGTACAGGGTCACATCAGCATTGTATTGTGGTGGGTGTAGGGTATTGGACTCCGTGATTTCATTAGTTTGTGTTACAGTCTCACGGTGTTGGTAGTTGGTAGGCTCTTCTCCCATGGTGCTTTTCCCCCTGCCTACTGGGTCAGAGTGTGCCCTGTTGTGTTTCCTGTTGTAGTCCATGCGGTAGTGGCCATTTTTGTAAGTCAGTTTTAGTTCCCTTTCCTGTGTTAGCCATGTTAGACAACTTAGTTCTTACCTTGAATGTGGCTGAAAGAGGGCATTGTACAGCATTCTGCCAGCTCTGACCTACTGCTCATCTCAGTACCAGGGAGACTCGTTGCCAGTGGGGCACAATCTCTGATTTGCAGTTAACTGTGAGTAAAGGCGGTTATTCCAATAAAGGACGTTTTCGGAGAGATTAGTCTTCAGGTGTCAACTGGTGTGCCAATGTTATATAGCAGCAACCAGTCCTAGAGGCCTGCGTGTATGCAGGTCCCTGGAGCACGTTTAGTGGGTACCGCAGTGCACTTCAGCCAGGTGGCCCTAGGCCCATCCTCCCCCACACCTGTAACACTTGTGCTGGTAAATGGGAGGCCTCTAAAACCCACTGTACCCACATGTAGGTGCCCCCCATCACCCCTAAGAGCTATGGTAGTGTTGTACATTTGTGGGTAGTGGGTTTTGGGGGAGGGGGTTGGGAGCTCAGCACCCATGGTAAGGGAGGTATGCATGTGGGAGCTTTTTCTGAAGTCCACCGCACTGACCTAGGGTGCCCAGTTGGTGTCCTGGCATATCAGGGGGGCCAGTGTACTACCAATCCTGGCCCCTCCCACGACCAAATGGCTCGGATTAGGACGTTTTTGAGCTGGGCGTTTTTAGTTTCCATTATCGCTAAAAAAAAAACAAACGCCCAGCTCAAAAACGTCTATTTTTTCGAAAATACGGTTCGGCCCGCCCCTTCATGGACCCGTTCTCGGAGATAATCGCCCATGTAGATAGGCGTTTGCGTTCGATTATGCCCCTCCACGAGTCTACCAGGAAAACTGCATTTTTCTTTCTCTCTCCATCTATCTGGAATTCGCTTCATATACATCTTCAAAGTGATCCCTCTAAGATCCTTCAAAGTTAACCTGAAAACCTTTCTTTTTTCAATAAGTATTCAATGACAATGGGTGATAGACTGGCCAGTACGAGATTTCTGTCTATAATACTCTCCAGACCCTGCCTTCCCCTCTTTAAGTATGAATGAATAACTTTCCTATCATTTTATGGCATTCTTTTTCCCTTTTATCATTATTATTTGTAATATATGTAAATCGCTCTTCTCTGCCTTGGCAGCTAGAACAGTAGAACAAGTCTCAATAAACATAAACACAAATATAAACAAGGTGGTTTGCAATAATATTTCAAGAACAATTTTTCGAGAGGTCAGAAAAACTTAAGTTTGCAGCTGTCCCTGACCACGTTGAGCACCCACTGATCAGACATAATCCTGGTCCATTCCTTGAAAAAATGGGACATGTGTTCTTCTGTTAGAAACCTCAAAGAGTGGACCTGGATTCCATCATTGGCTAGTGTGAGAGGAAGTTGTTGGCTAAACAATTAGACCTCTCTTTGGTAAGCCGCATTAAGGCCCCTTTTACTAAAACTTTGTGTATTCTATTGGGTTTAGGATGTGCTATCATCATGTCCATAGGAATGTAATTGGCCGTGGCAGTAGATGACGAGTGCCAACTCTATTGGAGTCTCACAAAATGTTAGTAAAAAGGGCACTAGGTCTTTTAAGGGCGCGGGGGTTGATGCAAGTTAACAAGTTAGCACACTGATGCATAAACTGTTGGCATATGCTGTCTCCCATTTTATATCCTAATATAAAGGGGATATCACAATTGGCAGGATGGTCATTGATAAATTCAGAACTCAGGTTCCCAACAGAACATTTAATTTTCCCAGTCCTTTAAGATGTTTGCTCAAGGCAAGACATGCACACTGTTTTCCAAGGGAGCAGATTCTCTCTATTAGAAGGTGAGCCGGTTGATATTGTGTATCTAGATTTTCAAAAGGTGTTGGACAAAGTACCTCATGAATGACTCCAGAGGAAATTGGAGAGTCATGGGATAGGAGGTAGTGTCCTATTGTGCATTGAGGACTGGTTAAAGGATAGAAAACAGAGAGTAGGGTTAAATGGTAAGTATTCTCAATAGCGAAGGGTGGATGGTGGGATTTCCCAGGGATCTGTGCTGGGACCGCTGCTTATTTACATAGGAGCCAACTTTTCAAAATTATTGGGGGTGCTAAGCCCAATGGAAATGACCCCTCCCTGAACACAAACAAGGAATTTTTCTGAATATTGGGGGTGCTCAAGCACCCGCAGCACCCACAGAGTCGGCTCCAATGACGACATCCTCTTACTTTACCCTGCATTTAGGCCCACTTCAGGACTGTTTAAACTGTGTAGCAGACTGGTTATTCGATCGCAGATTAGTGCTTAATAAAGATAAAACTGTTGCATGCTGGATCACAGGCAACTTGTCTTCTCCATCAAACATGATTTCATTGTTCGGTAATCCTGTAGAGCCAGTTGAATCATTTAAATGCCTTGGAATTATACTCCATTCTAAGTTATCCTTTGCTCCACAAGTTTCTCAGTGATACAATGCTAGCTTTTTTGTTCTCCATCAGTTGCACTCAGCTTTCCCTTTGTTTTAAATTTACCACTTTGTAGCTTGAGTGCATGCCCCCTAGTCCTAGTATTTTTGGAAAGAGTAAACAAGCGATCCACATCTACCCGTTCTACTCCTCTCATTATTTTATAAACTTCTATCATATCTCCCCTCAGTCATCTCCTCTCCAAGCTGAAGAGCCTAGCCACTTCAGCCTTTGCTCATAGGGAAGTCATCCCATCATCTTTATCATTTTCATTGCTCTTCTCTGTACCTTTTCTAATTCTACTATATATTTTTTGAGATGCAGTGACCAGAACTGCACACAATATATGAGGTGTGGTCGCACCATGGAGCAATACAAAGACATTATAACATCCTCATTTTTGTTTTCCATTCTTTTGGTAGGTTTGTTTCTCCTTGAAAGCTTTGAACCTGGAGATATTATGCGGTACTGATTTTTTTTTTTTTTAAATGACGGGACTGGAATGCTGAGGAAAATTGGGGGAGGGGGGTTACACATACCATGGATTGTTTCGGTTTTCTGAATTTTTAACTGAAATTAAATTACGACAAAATTTCTCCAAGATTGCAATAAATAAAAATAAACCAAAACAAAAGAAGATGAGACTTTTTTTTATTGGATAAACTTAATGCCTTCTAATTACTCATCCTCATCCATACCTTTCTGATATTATTGTCATCTTTTGCTCATAGTGTCCTGACCTGAGGCAGAAGGTTCTGGCCTTTGAAAGCCAATCAAAAAAGACATTAAGTTGGTTAAATTAAAAAGGAATCATGTTGGATCAAAGATGACTGAGTGAGGGCACTGTAACGATGGGGAAGAAATGCAAGGGGAAACCTAAGGACATTCACTCTGAGTCACAGGTTTTATCCCTGTTTCAACAAGTTAACATCACCGAAGTCTTCTCCCATCAATCGCTGAATTCTCTTGCTGAGCCAAGTGAAGCAGCAGCCATGGGAGGCTCTGATGTCACTCTGAGTCCGGATCAGCATCAAGCTCCGCTCTCCCCTATGGAGGTGATTCAGCTCGGAAGTGTGCTGCAATGCTCCTCATGGCAGGTTAGCATGGAGGTTGGGGAGGAAAATCCTTGGATTAGAGAAACCCCCGAGCCATCTGACCAAGAAGTTGATGGTAGCCATTGTTTGATGGATTCTTTCACTGCAGTGCCGATTTCCTTAGGTTTACTGACAGTTTTGAACAGGGACGTTTTGCTGGAGCGGCTAAAGACACCAGTACCCCTGGTAAGACCTGAGCAGATCTCTCTTGACTGTTTGGGAAGGTTTGTCTTCTTTGTACATGGCAGTAACATCCCTCACTAAGGGGGTATTTTACTAAGGCATGCTCATGTTTTTGGCATGCGCTAAAATTGTAGGTGCGCTAAACGTTAGAGATGGCAAGGTGTCTCTAACATTTAGCGCGTCCACAATTTTAGCGTGCACTAAAAAGGTGAGTGCACCTTAGTAAAAAGATGCCCTCAGGCTGTGGTGCTTTTTAGTACATCTACATTGAAAATTGACAGTAATATGGAAATTTTGTAAGTTCATCTTCAAAAAGTTTCTGTAGAGTTTTGAGAGTCACAGAAAGTGCAATCTGCCCTTGTTAATAGATAGATTGAGAATCTGGAAAACTCCATGAGGTTTCTAAATTTGTGTTTTCTCAGTTTTCCTAAACATCCTGTTTTCTCCACTAACCAGCTTTTGAAGAGTTATTTTGAAGAGACTTTACTGATTCCTAAAAAGGCTATAACACCTGTCTCTCAAGTGTATTATATTCCATCAAATATTAGGCTAGTAGATCATGGAGCCGCCTAGGTTCTTGAGGTGCAAGATCCATCTCAGGACAGTCTTGACCTGACAGTGTTTTTGGAAAAATCAGATACAGCAACTTTGACTTGTATAACTTTCCTTGTAACTTTTTTCCTCAAGATGGAGACCATATTATAAAACTTTAATTTTTGCGATAGACAGAAGCTCTTTATGGGATATTTCCTGATTTAACAAAGGCTACACAGGACCACAGAAAGAAGTTTCTTCAAATGCGGCCACAGGTTCTTTTCCATGGGGCCATATTTTTATTATACTTTGTAACCTATTCCTCAAAAAATTTTTTTTTTTTTTTTTTTTTTGACCCAAAGCAGTTGAAATTATTTGTAGATGCAAAGAACAGCCTCTCCCAGCTTCAGAAGTAGAAGCTCGATAGCTTGTGAAGTATCTTAGAACGAGCTGATCTCAGTTTGTGCTTGCATTGGTGGTTTAGTTTCCTCTTATTGAACCCAGGCTTCAGGGATTTATTTCTTTGTCCTTGGATCCCTTTCTCTTCCTCTTTGGTGGACTGATGAGCACTATTTTGTTTCTTTTGTTTATAAAAGAAGAGATTTAAGTTTCTTCTTTTTTTTTTCTTGTTTAATTATGTCTAATATGAGTCTTTCTCTTTCAAGTGTAATGCTTGTAATATTTTTTGTTAAATGCAATTAAAAATAATTCTTATTTTTCTTTTATTGTTTAGTTTTACTTTTATTTTTTATTTATTGCATTTGTATCCCACATTTTCCCACCTATTTGCAGGCTCAATGTGGCTTACATAGTTTTAACATTGATATTCCTGGATATCATATACAGTTAGTATTGTGCAGAGCTTAAGTAAGGGAGTGATTAGGGTAATTATAGAAGGTGGGCAAAATGGACTAACACAGCAACCATATTGCTTTGTCTGAGTACAAAACACTTTCTCTGAAGTTCATTTATAGGATATGAAAGTGAAATTAAAGTTTTTACTCTTCTCTGAGAAACATGGCTGCTGCCAGCACTGCTGAGAGACTGCAGGAAGAAGCTTTTTGTCCCATCTGTCTGGTCTGGATTATTTTACAGATCCAGTGATCACAGAGTGCGGACACAACTTCTGTCGCTCCTGAATCACTGAGAGCTGGGAAGGGATAGAAACAAACTTCCCCTGTCCCCAGTGCAGAGAAACATCTCTGCAGAGAAAACTCAGGCCTAACAGGCAGCTTGGCAAATATCACAGCAATGCTGAAAACATTTTCAGAAAGAAGCCAAGCAGAAAATCTGTGTGAAAAGCATGAAGAGAAATTAAAATTGTTCTGCACAGAGGACGAGAAAGCAATCTGTGTTATCTGCAAAAGAAGGCAAGGACCACAGATCTCACAGTGTGGAGGCTGTACAGGAATACAAGGTTTGTGTCAGTATCTTTATTATCACAGTGTGGCCCGAGGTCATAGATCTCACACTGTGAAGCCTATAAAGAAAGCTGTGCAGGAATACAGAGTGTGTGTCTTAAGCTACGATGGAAGCTGTGGTTTGGAAGGTGGGCAAATAGGGACTAGTATGCGACTGTGTTGCCTGCTCAGATGATAAATATAATAGCACAAGTGAGGCAGCTTGGGCAAAAGAAGTCATATTTGTTAATTCTATTTTAACTCTTTAGTCTTGCAAGTGATGGGGGAATGCCATCTGGTTTCAATTGCTCAAGAATGTCTAGCTTTTGCTAGACTAGAGTTTAAAAGGTCAGAGAGAAGTAATTATTTACCACATCTGGAGGCCATTGGGCATAGTGGATAATCTCGAGGGATCAACAAGCAAACAGTGTTAGAAGATAGTTTTAAAAAGATTAGGCTAATGTTGGTTAGAAGAAAATAGAGTAGATTTAAATAATTCTAGATGAGTTAGATTTTGTCTTATAAGGAATTCTGATTTCTGCTTATTTTAGAATATGTTTTATTTTGTGTAATTAATAAGTTCTATTTCTATGTAGAATATCTTTTCAATTCAACTTTGTCTGACCTTTCAAGTGATATTTCTGTAAGTTTAAATAGATCATCTGGTTTGAATTATCCACAGTCCTAGCTAGGTGAAAGAGGTCAGGAAAAGTCAACTTTGTTCCTTGATGAATAGCTAAGTGTAGGACTGGTCCTGAAAGTAATAACAAACTATATCTGTGTGCTATTAAGCAAGATTGGCCCCTTGACCCCTTAATGAATGCCAGAACCCAGTTAGTATGAAGTTGATTGGGAAACTGATTATGTGAATAATAAAATGCCAAGAGATAGGTGCCACAATGTCTAGTCTGAGAGGCCCCAGGTCATAGGTCAGTTTAGGAAATATCAAACCTATGTAACTGATATGTTGGAGTAAATGTGTAAGTAATGATTAGTTCAAGGCAGGGTAATCAATCTATTCTTTACCATCTGGAAAGTAAGGGGGGCTAGAGGGGTTTAAAACTGTATATAACTGGGAGCAGAAGCAGCTTATGTTAGAAGGAGAGAGCTAAGAAGAAGAGAAGGAGCTGAGACAGAAGCCATAAGATCCAGAGAGCTGAGGAAGAGAAGAAGAGACTTAGTGCTGATGTTCTACTTTGTTTGCTGGCAAATAAAGAAGATTTCTCCCTCATTCTGGTGTGTGCTGTTTGACTCCTGAAGTACCACAGATTCTGCTAACAATAGTGGAAATTCCTGCAACAATTCTTGGTGTCAGAAGTGGGATTCGAACCCACGCCTCCATTTCTGGCACCCAACTGACTGAGGAACATTCGCCGGGTATGTATTCTGTATTCTGTATTGTAATCCTAGCTAGGAAACTGTAAACCAGCCCCTCAAAAATTGAGGGAAGGGGAGTCTGATCAACTCTCAGCGAAGGCCTTAGTACCTCTAGTCTAGTGGGGATTAGTAGGGAAACCGCCAGAGCTTATCTGTATCTGAGAAATCTGAAATTGTTGGGTGGGATTTTTTGTACAGTATGTGTGTGATGCATGAATGATTAAATGAGTGTGGACTTCTTATAGCTGCGGTTCCAGTTAACGCGAGTTCAACTGGCCAGCGACGGAAGGAAGCGATTGTTGTCTGTTTACCTTTTTGTCTCTGGATCTGTGGACCCCTTACCACACTTCCAAAAAAATTCCCTCCCTTTTTGTGTGTTGTAACTGTAAGCATTATGGGGGGGACATCATCTAGACAAATTGCTACTCCCCTAGATTGTATGCTTAAGAACTTTAAGAAAGGATTTTGTCAATGATTATGGACAGACTTTAAGCTTAAGTACTCTAAGAACCTTGTGTGAAGTTGAGTGGCCATCTATGGGAGTGGGGTGGCCCCCTAGTGGCAGCTTAGATATTGAAGTAATCCGGAAGGTCTACAGCATAATTGTAGGAGAACCAGAATATTCTGAACAACTCCCCTATATAGATTCCTGGGACAGCCTTGTGACTGACCCTCCCTCTTGGTTGAAAACTTATATGGGATCCCCAGTAAAGTTCATGTTGGGCCGCGTTCAAAGAAAGATTATTAGAAAATCTAAACTGGAGGAGGGAAAGAGCCCCAGGAAGCCTACCACCCAATCGGTGGCTTCCGCCCCTACCCTGTCCGAGAAACCCATACTCTCTGATGACCCCTCAGATCTTGAGCCACCACCTTATGGCCCATTGTTGAGGTTCCGCTCCACCCCCAGAGATCCATGGCGTCCAGTCCAAGCCTCTCCAGCACAGGCTTCTCCGGATAGTTCCTCCCCTTCTGTGCGAACCCCACCACATCCTAGGTTGGACTTTTCACCCAGCCCCTACCCTCCTCTGCCACATCCTTCCCTGCTAACCTCCCAAGACCCGCTTTGGGCTCCACTCCCTGACTCCTCAACTCCCGATAGCCCAGCTTCTCCCTTTAGTACCCCTCCCCACTCATCAGGGGCCCAGCATCCCTTTCAATGGACTGAATCACCTGTGACCACCTCTCAGTCTATGAGTACCCCTCCCCATCCCTCAGGGGTTCAACATGCCTCCCCTGAATGGGTTAGACCCGCTGCAATCACTTTTGAGCATGATAGGGGGGTAGTTCCTAGCTCTACCTCAGGTTCCATTCCCACCTCCTCGAGAGTTCTGCCCCTGCGTCAGGTAACCACTACTCGACCGGATCCTAATAATCAGGATCAGGTTATACAGGCACAGGCCTACCAGTATGTACCCTTCACAACCACCGATCTCCTGAATTGGAAGACGCATTACCCCTCTTATACTGAAAAGCCTCAGGCAGTGGTGGACCTAGTGGCTAGCATTATGGCCACCCATAACCCAACCTGGACTGATTGTCAACAACTTCTCCTGACCCTCTTCACAACTGAGGAGAGGCGGAAGATTTTACAAAATGCTGAGGCCATCACGCGAGCGCGTGTCCCTGAGGGGACACAGGACCCAAAGGAATGGGTTAGAACTCGGTTCCCTCGCGCAGCTCCAGCTTGGGATCCAAATAATGGGCAGCACTATGAACTGTTGTCTGGCTATTGCCGGGACTTGCTGGAAGGTATGAGGAAAGGCATAAAGAGGCCCATTAATCTGGCAAAGGTCTCTGAAATTCTCCAAGGGGCAACTGAATCCCCTGGGGCCTTTTTAGAGCGACAGGGGGTTGCTCTGGGTGTGTTGACCCAGATGATGGGATCCTGGCAGAGGCCTGTTGCATACCTGTCTAAACAGCTGGATGGAGTGGCTAAAGGATGGCCAGCCTGTCTGAGGGCCATTGCAGCGACAGCCTTACTGGTTCAGGAAGCTGACAAGTTGACCTTGGGGCAAGAACTGGTTGTTAAAGTCCCCCACGCAGTTCTCACCCTCATGGAGTACAAGGGCAACCACTGGTTTACAAATAGCCGCATGGTTAAGTACCAAGCCAGCTTATGTGAGAATCCACGGATACACCTGGAAACAGTGGCTACATTCAATCCCGCCACTCTTTTGCCAGCATCTGAGGGACCACCGGATCATGACTGTATCCAAACCATGGATGAAGTGTACTCCAGTCGACCAGATCTCAAAGATGTTCCTTGGAGGGACCCAGATGTAATTTATTTCACAGATGAAAGCAGTTACGTGGAGAACTCCAAGCGATTGGCAGGCTATGCTGTGGTGACAGAGGACAAGGTGATAGAAGCAAGGGCCCTGCCCCAAGGAACTTCAGCCCAGAAAGCAGAACTTGTGGCCCTTATACAAGCTCTGGAGCTAGCAGCAGGACTGGTGACCAACATTTATACTGATTCCAAGTATGCCTTCACAACTCTACACGCTCATGGAGCTTTGTATAAGGAAAAGGGACTCATAAATGCTGCAGGCCAACCTGTTAAGTATGGACCTGAAATACTGCAGTTGTTAGAGGCTGTTTGGGCCCCTAAGAAGGTAGCTGTCATTCACTGCAGGGGACACCAAAGGATAGATACTCCAGTGGCCCGAGGGAACCGCCATGCTGATCGGGTGGCCAAGGAAGCTGCTCGAGGACCCCCAGTAGGTACTGTGACCCCCCTGTTCCAAATTCGACTGCAAGAATGGACGCCTATGTACACCCAAATGGAAGAGAAATGGGCTCAAGAAGAAGGTGCAGTAAGGAGACCTGATGGCTGGTTACATCTCCCTGATACCAGAGTTCTGGTGCCACGCCACCTAGCTTGGCCGGTAGTGTCTCAAGCTCATGACCTATCACACTTAGGGAAAACAGCACTAGCCCGCCTACTCAGTCGAGTAGTGGTGCTGGAAGGATTGGATAGTCTGGTTGCCACTGCCTCTGCCCGATGTACTCTCTGTGCCCAGAATAATGCTCGTCAGGGACCTCGTATTCCACCAGGAGTTCAGTCTAGAGGACTAACACCCTTTGAGTCCCTAGTCATAGACTTCACAGAAATGCCCAGGAGCGGTAGGCTCCAATACCTCTTGGTCATGGTCTGTACTTTTTCTGGGTGGGTGGAAGCATATCCTACAGTCACTGAGAAAGCCACAGAAGTAGCTCGAGCCCTCCTTAGGGATGTTATCCCCAGGTATGGACTGCCCCTTGCCATAGGTTCAGATAATGGTCCCGCCTTTGTTGAAGCCACACTTCAGGCCCTGTCCCGCGCATTGCGCATTACTTGGAAATTGCATTGTGCCTACCGTCCCCAGAGTTCAGGGCAGGTTGAGCGGGCAAACAGAACCTTGAAAAATAGCCTAGCAAAGATTTGTCAGGAAACCCAACTGAAATGGCCACAGGCACTGCCACTAGCCCTCTTCCGCCTCCGATGCACCCCAACTAAAGGAACAGCCCTCTCTCCCTTTGAAATTGTGTATGGGAAGCCCCCAGCCATTTTACAGGGAATTAAGGGAGACATAGGGACTTTAGGGTCTGCCCAGGTGCAGGAGCAGGTAGCCCTCTTGGGCAGGATAATTTCTGAGCTTCAGTCTTATGTGAGAGAAATAAACCCTGTCCCCTTCCAGGCTCAGGTACATTCCTTCCTGCCAGGGGATAGAGTTTGGGTGAAAGACTGGAGGCTCCAGCCTTTGGGGCCCCGGTGGAAAGGACCTTTTACTGTTTTGCTTTCTACCCCTACAGCTGTGAAGGTCGCAGGGATAACTCCATGGGTCCATTGGTCTCGAATCAAGTCTGCTGATCAGACTGAGCCCAGTACGGATCAGACGGAGCCTAGACAGTGGAGAGCAGAAAGTGATCCTGCGGAGCCATTGAAGCTGCGCTTGACCCGAACCAAAGAATCTACTAGCTGAAAAGAAGGGTCAACTGCATACCGCAGGAGCTGCTGGACTTCGGCTTCATACTGAGACTCTTTCTTGCCTGATTCTGGCTTTCCTGGAATTTGAGAGCTTGATCCTTGTCAGTTGAGGTTCTATCCCAACTGGTATAAGAACTCAAAGACTGAGAACATTATATTAGAGTAATCTGTGACTAGCACAGACTGTTGAAATATTATTGCTTGATTAGTTTGCTGTATTTGTTTTAGATTAGGAAGAAAGAAAATGTTAGTAATTTGGGTGCTTTTGTTGTTTTCTACTCCTTGCCTCCTTGTTCCTAATACCCCAACTCGCTCCAACCTTTGGCTACACTCTGTCCAGGAACTAATTAGCCAGGCAAAGATTACTTCCCCTTGTATTGTGTGTTCCCGATTTTCTCCTTACACCACAGATGTCCCAGCTGTTCCTGTCCCTGTGCCGCTTACAGCTCTTATACCTCCCTACTTTTCGAGTTCGGGCCCTTGGAGCCAGGATTATACTTGGTGGTCCTTTTATAATGCTACCTCCCCCTCTGAATCTTCTCTAAGGCCAGTCTTTACGTCTTCCTATCCAGCTTCTGGAGTGTTTTGTTTAACAAGAAACATCTCAACTGTTCCTCCCATTTCCTGTAACTATACCAATGTTCTCCCAGAGAAGGGGGAATCTGTGTGGGTAGTCTCTCCAGGTACTCCTATGTGCCCTACTACCGTACCTGCAGATTATGACCCAGGTGATTATCTGGCTCCTAACCGTACCACTGAGAGGACTATAGTGTCCCGGCTTATTTTCTACTTTCATAAGTCCCCGGGGTATGAAGAGTTTATAACAAATGAGCAGCCTGTCACAATTGGGGATTGGCACCTATGGTGTGCAAAGTCTCCATATCGTCTTCGTTCCCCCTGGGATAGGGGCTCGCATTATGGGCATCCTAAGTATCTTGTCCATCCTGAGCCAACATTTATTGGGAACTTCCCTCACCCTCTCCTTGGTCATTACTGGCTCTGTGATAATGACCTCCACATGATTCTTCCCCCCACGTATGATTTTTGTGTATTGGTAACCTTGAATTATTTTCCTAAAGTTATTCCTCTTCTCAGGCCACCATCCCCACACCGCACTAAGTGAGAGGCCTTGTCCTTACCCTCCTCCGTTGCTACAGAGGATGAGGCGATTGAATTAGCCCTCCAGTACATCAACTCTACTTATCCTCTGACTAAAAAGAGACTTGTGGCCCTTTCTGCCACGGCCTGGATTCCAATTGGGGGCCCGGTAGCGGGTATCACTGAACTAGGTATGGCTACCCGACGACTTCAGTCCCTACTCCATGTTTTAGTCCATGAGCTGAACGTGGTAGTCAATGCATTGCAGGATCAAATTAATGAATTAAGTATAGTTTCTCGGTATAACCGTATGGGCCTTGACTACCTCTTTGCAGCCCAGGGTGGCCTCTGCACAGTGCTCAATTCTTCAGAGTGCTGTACCATTGTCATAAATAGGACGCATGTAGTTAGGCATGCTATGGATAAAGTCCTACAGTTGGCCAGTCTTAATGTGGAGGATTACCGAGGAGGATTAGACCTTACCTCCTGGTGGTGGTCATTGACCTCATGGATACGTCCCTTGTTCATTTCCCTAATAGTCTTAGTTTTAGCAGGATTGTTGTTTTGTTTCCTAGTCTCATGTGCTTCGGCAGTATGCCGTAGGACCTTAACAAGTAGGGTAATGGTGATTCACAAGCCTATTCCTAGACGTTATGCCCCAGGAGGAGGTATGGAGTTGGGATCACTATAATCCCCAGAGTTTGAGTTGTGAGACTTATCTCTGCATAAGCTGATTTTAGTCTCAAAGGGGGGAATGAGGCAGCTTGGGCAAAAGAAGTCATATTTGTTAATTCTATTTTAACTCTTCAGTCTTGCAAGTGATGGAGGAATGCCATCTGGTTTCAATTGCTCAAGAATGTCTAGCTTTTGCTAGACTAGAGTTTAAAAGGTCAGAGAGAAGTAATTATTTACCACATCTGGAGGCCATTGGGCATAGTGGATAATCTCGAGGGATCAACAAGCAAACAGTGTTAGAAGATAGTTTTAAAAAGATTAGGCTAATGTTGGTTAGAAGAAAATAGAGTAGATTTAAATAATTCTAGATGAGTTAGATTTTGTCTTATAAGGAATTCTGATTTCTGCTTATTTTAGAATATGTTTTATTTTGTGTAATTAATAAGTTCTATTTCTATGTAGAATATCTTTTCAATTCAACTTTGTCTGACCTTTCAAGTGATATTTCTGTAAGTTTAAATAGATCATCTGGTTTGAATTATCCACAGTCCTAGCTAGGTGAAAGAGGTCAGGAAAAGTCAACTTTGTTCCTTGATGAATAGCTAAGTGTAGGACTGGTCCTGAAAGTAATAACAAACTATATCTGTGTGCTATTAAGCAAGATTGGCCCCTTGACCCCTTAATGAATGCCAGGACCCAGTTAGTATGAAGTTGATTAGGAAACTGATTATGTGAATAATAAAATGCCAAGAGATAGGTGCCACAATGTCTAGTCTGAGAGGCCCCAGGTCATAGGTCAGTTTAGGAAATATCAAACCTATGTAACTGATATGTTGGAGTAAATGTGTAAGTAATGATTAGTTCAAGGCAGGGTAATCAATCTATTCTTTACCATCTGGAAAGTAAGGGGGGCTAGAGGGGTTTAAAACTGTATATAACTGGGAGCAGAAGCAGCTTATGTTAGAAGGAGAGAGCTAAGAAGAAGAGAAGGAGCTGAGACAGAAGCCATAAGATCCAGAGAGCTGAGGAAGAGAAGAAGAGACTTAGTGCTGATGTTCTACTTTGTTTGCTGGCAAATAAAGAAGATTTCTCCCTCATTCTGGTGTGTGCTGTTTGACTCCTGAAGTACCACAGATTCTGCTAACAATAGTGGTAATTCCTGCAACACAAGTATACACTTTCAAATTGATTAGCTGCTTAATTCTGAAAACTGAGTGCCTAAGTTAACCCCTTTGAAAACTGAGTAGGGCTTGGCACTTAAAAATAGAGATATAGGGCTAGATTCTATATATGGTGCCTGAAGAATCCATGCAGAAAAAAAAAAACACCTAGGCATATTCTCTGGACTGGAGGAGTAGCCTAGTGGTTAGTGCAGTGGACTTTGATCCTGGGGAACTGAGTTCAATTCCCACTGCAGCACCTTGTGACTCTGGGCAAGTCATTTAACCCTCCATTGCCCCTAGTACAAAATAAGTACTTGAATATATGTAAACCGCTTTGAATGTAGTTGCAAAAACCTCAGAAAGGCGGTATATCAAGTTCCATTTCCCTTCCCTAAAGTACACCTAAATTTTATAGAATAGGCTTAAATTTCTGTGCAGTATACAGAATATGCCCAGCGCCTCTCCATGCGACTCAATTTGGTCATGTCCATTTAGGCCATGTTTTACTTGGTGTAAATCCTGATGCCTAAATTAGGCGCAGAGCATGTTTATTCCATAATAATGCACATAGATTTTAGAAACGCCCACGCCCCGCCCCACCCATGACACCCCCCTTTTTAACTATGCAACTTAGAATTTATGTGCACCATGTTACAGAATACACATAGAAGGGGCATAATCGAACGCAAATGCCCATGTGTAAGAATGTCCATCTCCGAGAACAGGTCTGTGAAGGAGTGGGCCGAATGGTATTTTCGAAAAAGATGGATGTTTATCTTTAGTTTCGCAAATACGGTTTGTGCCAGGCAAATGCATTGGATGTGGGCGTTTTTGAGATGTGGGCGTTTGTTTGAGCTGGGCGTTTTCGTTTTTCAGCGATAATCGAAACCGAAGCGTCCCAGCTCAAAAACGACCAAATCCAAGGCTTTGGGTCATGGGAGGGGCCAGGATTCGTAGTGCACTGGTCCCCCTCACATGCCAGGACACCAACCGGGCACCCTAGGGGGCACTTTTAAAAAATAGGAAAAAACATTAAATTACCTCCCAGGTGCACAGCTCCTTTACCTTGGGTGCTGAGACCCCCAAATCCCCCCCAAAACCCACTCCCCACAACTCTACACCATTACCATAGCACTTAATGGTGAAGGGGGACACCTACATATGGGTACAGTGGGTTTTGGGGGGGGTTAGAGGGCTCCCATTTACCACCACAAGTGGTACAGCTGGGGGGGATGGGCCTGGGTCCGCCTCCCTGAAGTGCACTGCATTACCCACTAAAAGTGCTCCAGGGACAGGACTTGTTGCTGCTGTATAACCTTGGCACAGCAGTTCACACCGTAAGACTATTCTCGCTGAAAACGTCCTTTATTGGAATAACCGCGTTTACTCACAGTTAACTGCAGATCAGAGGTTGTGCCCCACTGGCAACGAGTCTCCCTGGTACTAAGATTAGCAGTAGCTCAGAGCTGGCAGAATGGTGTACAATGCCCTCTTTCAGCAACATTCAAGGTAAGAACTAAGTTCTGTAACGTGGCTAACACACGAAAGGGATCTAAAACGGACTTACAAAAATGGCCACTACCTTGTGGACTACCAGAAACAAAACAGGGCACACTCTGACCCAGTAAGCAGAGGGAAAAGCAAAATGGGAGAAGAGCCTACCAACTACCAACACAAGCTAGTGAAATCACGGAGCCCAATACCCTACACCCACCACAATGCAATGCTGATGTGTCCCTGCAGTGCACCCGAGAGCCACATCTGACCCAAGGAAAGGCTGTGAGAGGATCAAACATTCTGTTGTCATGGAGGTGGGTATGGAATTTGAGGGTGGCATAGAAGCTGGGAAATAAGGTTTTTGCAAGTGGGTTTTTTTGGTGGGAGGGGGTTAGTGACCACTGGGGGAGTCAGGGGAGATGATTCCCGATTCCCTCCGGTGGTCATCTGGTCATTTAGGGCACTTTTTTGGGACCTGTTCGTGAGAAAAAAGGGTCCAAAAAATGTGTCCTAAATTCTTGCTAACCGCCTTTTTTTTTCCATTATCGGCCGAGCACGCCCATCTCTGCTTGGCCGATAACCACGCCCCAGTCCTGCCTTCACCACGCCTCCGACACGCCCCCGTCAACTTTATTCGTTCCCGCGACGGAGTGCAGTTGAAGACGACCAAAATCGGCTTTCGATTATACCGATTTGGCCGCCCACGGGAAATGGACGCCCATCTCCCGAACATGGGTGTTTTTCTCCTTTCGAAAATAAGCAGGATAGCGAATTGTGTGCACAAATCTTAATGTCAATTAACGGTAATAATTGTTTGTTAACTTGCAATTAACAGTGCTGATTAGCTAGTTAACCAATGAAGTTATGGGCATTGTTATAGAATGCACTTTGATTTCCGTGTGTAAATTAAGGCGCAATATATAAGGATATTAGGCCCTGAGGATAGGGCCTAATATTCAAAATATTTACACTCCTTACTTTGAGAGTTATGTTCATAAACTGGCCTCTTTGAAAATTTACAAGGGCCGAGTGCACAAACTACTCAAAATTTCAC
The DNA here is from genome assembly GCF_901765095.1 of Microcaecilia unicolor. NCBI lineage: Eukaryota > Metazoa > Chordata > Amphibia > Gymnophiona > Siphonopidae > Microcaecilia > Microcaecilia unicolor. The sequence goes on along the minus strand of NC_044033.1, from coordinate 228,950,815 downwards.
TTAAATTTAGGAGGATTAAAAGTGAGTGGTAACTGGAGCAGAATTAGGGTGGGGAAAAGAAGTTATGATCTTAAAGCTGATTTTTAGCACTAGGCTCATAAATCTAGACGACTGACACACCATAAATTTATGAGCATCTCTATATATAAAAGGCACCTTCAACGTTCTAATTGAAGCCTCCAGCCGGAAACTTGAGGTGGCATAGATATCTGGTTTAGCAAGTACACAAAGGAAAGGGAGATAATTGTTTTCTCAGGCACCTGGAGTGGTTGCCCTGGGTGATTAACAAGGTCAGCTGGGGGGGCACAGCTTTTTTTTTCCAATTTTTAGAAGTCTTTATTGAACATTAATAATACAAAACAAAAAGTACTCAGCACAGCTCAACACAGAATGGAACTGATGCAGGGTTCAAATCCCACTTCTGACACCAGAAATTGATGCAGGAATTACCACTATTGTTAGCAGAATCTATGGTACTTCAGGAGTCAAATACCACACACCAGAATAAGAGAAAAGTCTTCTTTATTTGCCAGCAAACAAAGTAGGACATCAGCGCTAGCCCTCTCCTTCTCTTGGCTCTCTGTGTCTTGTCTCTTTCGTAAGCTGCTTCTGTTCTCATTTATATATGATTCTAAACCCCTCTAGCCTCCACCTTCTCACCAGATGGTAAGGAATAGATTGATTACCCTGTCTTGAACTAATTATCTCTACACATTACTTAAAATATCAGTTACACAGGTTTCAGATATTTCCTAAACTGACCTACGACCTGGGGCCTCTCAAACTAGACAATGCGGCACCTATCTCCTGCATTTTATTATTATTAAATTCTCAGATTCTATTATTCACATAATCAGATTCCCAGTTAACTCATAACTTAAAATGCTAGCTGGGCTCTAACCCCCTCGGGACATTCATTAAGGGGCCAGTCCTACACTTAGCTATAATCAATCAAGGAAAAGAGTTGACTTTTCCTGACCTCTTTCACCTTTAACTTCATACACAGAACTAGCTAGGAATGTGGATAATTGAAACCAGATGATGACCTCTTAAACTGTAGAAAATCTCACTTGAAAAGTCAGACAAAGATGTAAACACTGAATTGAAAAGATATTTTACAGGGAGAAATAGAACTTATTAATTAAAAGAAAGTATTAAAAATTAAACAGAATAAAACATATTTTAAAATAAGCAGAGATCAGAATTCCTTATAAGACAGAATCTAAATTATCAAGAAATTATTTAAAATCCAAACTATCTCCTATTTCCAGGACTGCCTCAGAACAATTATCATAACTCTAACACAGAGTACCTTCCTAAGCAAGTATTTTGAGTAATTATCCATGCCAATTATATTTTTTAAGTCACTTCGAAACTTTTTAAATTTTTTATTGTTTAACTTCCAACACAAGGTACCTAACCCCCTAATCTTACAGGTCCCTCCCTTCTAAACCCAAAGCCATCCCTCCCTTAACCCCCACCCCCCTCCCTAACCTTATACCTTTCATCCAACACACGCATTCAAAAATGGTTTCCAAGCCTTTTCCCACACTGGCACTGATTTGTTTTTAATAGCTGTCAGTCTCTCCATCTCACAGATATAGCGCACTTTCGTAATCCAATTCACAAGTGAGGGGACCCGCACCGCTTTCCACTGCTGAGCCAAGTTAATGCGGGCAGCATGTAGCAACCCCCTTACCAGGGCCCATTGACTGGCTGTAAGACCCTCCGGTCTCCGGCCCAGAATGAAAATCAGAGGATGCCACTGCCCAGATCTTCCAGGCCTGAAGCCGTGCATGCACACTTTTCCAGTATGCCTGCACCTTGGGACATGTCCACCAAATGTGCCCCATTGTTCCCATTCCCCCACAATTTCTCCAACAATCTTTCGACATATTAGCATACATGTGGTGTAATCTTACCAGCTTAAGGTACCATCTATAAAATATTTTAATTGCATTTTCCTTCATGGCTACAACCCGAGAGGATTTCAAAATCGTCCTCTCCAGCCTCCGCCATTCTACTTCTGACAATGTGAAATTTAATTCCTGTTCCCACCGCTTCCGGTGCAAAGTGTATGGCTTAAGAAGGGCGGCCAGAAATTCATACAAATAGGTGATCATGCCTCGCGTAGACCTTGTGTCTACACACACCTCTTCTAGGGGGTGAATCTCTCTTTTCATACATTCTACATAGGTTGGTCCCTGCAGGAAGTGTTCTCCACTACTGCCAACTCTAGACTTCGCGCCTTTTGTCTCGCTGCACCCTACGCCTGGAATAAACTTCCTGAGCCCCTACGTCTTGCCCCATCCTTGGCCACCTTTAAATCTAGACTGAAAGCCCACCTCTTTAACATTGCCTTTGACTCGTAACCACTTGTAACCACTCGCCTCCACCTACCCTCCTCTCTTCCTTCCCGTTCACATTAATTGATTTGATTTGCTTACTTTATTTATTTTTTGTCTATTAGATTGTAAGCTCTTTGAGCAGGGACTGTCTTTCTTCTATGTTTGTGCAGCGCTGCGTATGCTTTGTAGCGCTATAGAAATGTTAAATAGTAGTAGTAGTAGTAGTAGTGTATAGGCATACCTGTCCTCAGTCCTAAGGCCATAGTCCTCTATTAATCTGTCAAATGGTATCATGTCTGTTCCCACGTGCAAACCTCGGATTATCCAATATGGGCGCCAAGCCGGACACAAGGGGCTGACACTCCTCAAACATATGATCCCAGTAGTGGAATGTAACCTGTACAGCAGGAGGGAATTTGTCTACTTGTCCTCTATATTTGCTCGGTAACCACATCAAGTGTCCTAGTGTACGAGACCCGACCATATCTTGTTCAATGTGCACCCATGTTTTATGGTCTTCCTTCCAGAACCATTCCACCGCTGCTCTCGACTGTGCAGCACAATAGTACCAATACAAGTTGGGGACCCCCAAGCCCCCCTCCCTCCTGCTTTTGTATAGTACCGTTCGCGGTAGACGCGGTCTTTTGTTATTCCAGATAAAACGAATAAGACTATTCTGCAGTCCCGACAAAAAGGTTCTAGATAGTCGCAATTGAAGTACCTGGAATAGGTATAAAAGCCGAGGCAAAATATTCATCTTGACAGCCGCGACCTGTCCCATCCAGGATAGCCCCATTGGCATCCATCTCTCTAGGTCTCGCCGTATAGCCTTTTGAAGACCCGGGTAATTAACTGCAAAAACTTCTGACCAGTCTTTAGGAATCTGTACCCCCAAATATTTTAATTTCCGCTCCTCCCATTTAAATGCAAAGGATGTTTTTAAAGTGTCCATAAGGCCCCCTGGGGGCACAGCTTCTTGCAAGTAAAGCAATTAACTCTGCCCTGAACTCTGCCCTGGGTGATTAACAAGGTCAGCTGGGGTGCACAGCTTCTTGCAACTAAAACAATTAACTCCTCCTAGACTCTTAGGAGCTTGCCTTTACTCACCCACGCTGCAGTCATTGCCATACACTCTAAACCAAACAAACCTAACAGCTGCTGCTCCACATTGTCATTTTTAAATTGTTGCTCCATCAGAAACAAGTCTATAGCTTTTTCAACTGGGAGGGAAAGTGGCCCTGGAAATGGGAGGGTGGGGACTCTGAAACTCTGAGGGATGGAGGGTGGGGGGACCCTGAAACTCGGACGGACCCTGGGACTGGGAGGGGGGACGACCCTGCGACTCTGAGGGAGGGAGGGGATGACCCTAGGAACTCGGAGGAAGGAGGGAGTGATGGGCCCCTGGCACACACTCTGATTCTCATTCCCTCTCTCTCACACAGTCAATCTCACACACACTCTCTCAAACATACACACTCTGAGGAAAACCTTGCTAGCGCCTGATTCATTTGTCAGAAACGGGCCTTTTTTACTAGTAATTTATAAGCTCCTAAATTAGGTTGAAAGCTGAAAAATTATGCTTCTAAATCTGGCAGAAAATAGGACACAAATTTAGGAGGCTAATTTAGGTTGTGTAGAGAGAGGTGTAACCATCAGAAGAAAGGACGTGTTGATGCCCTTGTGCAAGTTGTTGCTGAGGCCCTACCTGGAGTATTGTGTTCAGTTTTGGAGGCTGTATCTTGCTAAAGATGTAAGAAGACTTGACGCCTGTGCCAAGGCCCCTTTTACCATAATGTTTTTTTTTTAAAGGAAGAGGCTGTGAGGTAAGTACAAAGTTTCGGCCTTCTATTACAGCATCTAGTCCTGGTTGATTAAGTTAAAAATCTTGCACTGACAGTAAGTGAACATCTAACTCAGTCACACACCTTGGACTGACTGGAATTTGAGCAGCTAATGTTAGGTGTTGATTGAAGATTAAACAATATGAGGATTGCTCTAAAAGACAAATGAGAAGAGACTGGAAGACCTGAATATGTCTACCCTAGAGGAGAGGAGGGACAGGGGAGATATGATACAAACATTTAACTACTTAAAGGTATTAATATAGAAACAGATATTTTCCAGAGAAGGGAAAATGGTAAAGCTAGAGGACATGAATTGAGGTTGTGGAGTGGTAAACTCAGGAGTAATGTCAGAAAATTCATTTTCATGGAAAGGATGGTTGATGTCTGGAATGTCCTCCCTAGGGAGGTGGTGGAGAAAAAAACTGGCGGAATTCAAAAAGGTGTGGTATGAACACCAGAGGATCTCTAATTAGAAAATGAATGGTATAAAAAAAACAAAACTTAAAAGGTTGCATATGTGTTTGCATATCAAGTGGTTCTTAGTTGGTAACTCTGGCTGTATCAACTAAGGCCGGTGCTGGTCTGGCTTGTACGGTATGAGTCCCATATATAGCATTCTGGTTTAGGATGAGCTGGAGAGAGCAGTTATTTGGAACATGAGGACAGTTCCAGGCAGACTTTTATGGTTTGTGTCCTGTAAATGACAAGATGGATTTGGATAGACTGGAGTGGGCTTTGACAGCAACTCCAGTAGTTGGAATTTAAGGGTAGAGCTGGACGAACTTCTACTATTTATGACCCAGAAACACCAAAGAAATGTCATGGTAACGGCCTTGGAGGCCTTTGCAAACTGTCACTGTCTCAGGGTCTTAGCAACTGTCATGGACTCAGGAACAACGTGAGCTCTTGGGCTGCTGTTGATGAATGGCAGCAGCAGGCAAAACCCTCCAACCAGGACTGGACTGAACAGGCAGGACTGGAGCAGGCTAGAAGTGCAATAAGCACACAGGCAGAAACAGACTAGAAGTGCACAGAACATATAGGCTGTACTAAGACACAAACCAGGACTGGACTGAACAAGCAGGACTGGAGCAGACTAGATGTTCAAGAAGCACACAAGCAGCAACAGACCAGAAGAGCATAGAGCACACAAGGAGTACTAAGAAACAAACTAGGACTGGACTAGGCTGGGAACACAGGGACAGAACCAAGTAAAGCCAGAAGAGAGAACACTCAGACGGTCTGCAAGGCCGAACTGGAACCCAAGCACAGTGGTGGAAGGTAGAAGAGACTAGGCAGAGCTCTAGGCGAAGCAGACTAGGCAGAGCTCTAGGCTGGGCCACACAAACAAACATGGAACAAAAAAGTGAGGAAATCAAATGAGGATGCCAAAAAAACTTTATTGTATAAAAAATGAACCGACACGGCCGTGTTTCGGCCCAAAGGTCTGCCTCAGGGGTCTTGAACAGCCTCAAGTCATATACTGTGAAAACATGCACTGTGGGAAATGTGCTGCAACAAAAGCTTCTTTGGTCTCCTCTCTTCCCAAAAATAAAATGAATAAATAAATCTATATGAACGTCAATGCCGAAAGCGAGCCTGTGGTGCTAAAAACCGTGTATACAGTTGCCAACTAATGATTGTGGCTTGGGCCACACAAACAAACAACAACAGGCAATATCCAGGACTGAAGTGCTAATACTAGCACACAGACAAACTGAAGAACTAAGTCAGAAGTGCCAACCCTTGCACGCAGACAAACTGAAGAACTCAGGCAAAAGTGCTAATCCTAGCACACAGACAAACAGAAGAACTAAAGCAGAAGTTCTAACCCTAGCATTCAGACAGACAGATAAGAACCAAGGCAGAAGTACCACACAGGCACACTAACTAGGAAACAAGAACGAAGTGTTAGGAAACAGGAGAGAAGTGTTACACAAGCACACCGACAAACCTGGAGACCTTTGGCTTTGCAAAGGCCCTGAAAGAATGACCTGAATTTCCTTATGAAGGCCTTCTTTGATGATGTCACGAGTACAGGGGAGAAGCAGGGAACACACTGAACACCAGAGTGAGGCTTGAAACACATTGAACACCAGAGCAAAGTTGCCAGGGCTGCGGGTTTCTCGCCCAATTGAGCTCCTTTCCGCGACCCGCTGCGGCTTTTTCACACCATGTGCGGTTTGCGGGATTTTGGGCGGCTTTTTTTTGCCCCGCCGCGGTTTTTTCGCACAGCCGCGGGTTGGCTGGTTTTCCTGCGGCTGCGGCCAATAGAAGCCCCACGGAGGCGGGCCTAATGATGTCATTTGTATGCAAATGGCTTCATTAATATTTATTATGTCATTCATATGCAAATTGACATCATTCATATTTATTAATGATGTAATTCATATGCAAATGACTTTGTGCGGTTTTGGGGCTGTTTTTGGGCATGGAAAATTTTTTCCTTCTGACAACACTGCACCAGAGTGAGGCTTGGAACACAGAGGAAGTGGAAGCAGAGGCAATAATGCAAGGGAAAAGAACAGGCAGGAGCCAGCTCTGAAGCTGACCACTGGGAAACAAGGTGAATCAAAGAGAGGTCACGACCACAGTTGTGACAAGAAAGACCATGGTCAAGTATATAATATGTTCATTGTTGATTTAAATCTTGAGTTGATAATGAATGTAACTGTTGGGCAGACTGGATGGACCATTTCGTCTTTATCTGCCGTCACTTACTATGTTACTATGTTCTTTGGTTGCTTCTAAGACTTTTTTGTCTATTCCAACACCAATATCTATTCCTATGGATTCTACAGTAACATCTGCTGTTCCTGAAGTTTCCGATCAGGTTACTTTGAAAGATATTTGGACTTTACTCTCCAGCAGTGCTTTTTTTGTAGGAAAAAAGGTACCGGTATTCATTATGGGTGGGGTCACCACCTATGGCTCCGCCCATATGGTAGCCACACCCCTTATACTAGCCATGGTGCATATGAACAGGTATCACTGAAAGTACTATACCAGTACAGGAGAAAAAAATAACTTGTGATTTTTTTTTATTATAACTAATTTCTGTAAGCTGTTGCAGCTCCAGAATACCCAGTGCAAAAAAAGACAGATGTAAATTCTCAAATTGGACACTAAAATGAAAATAAAATGATTTTTCTACCTTTGTTGTCTGGTGACTTTGTTTTCCTGATCATGTTGGTCCCAGTATCTGATTCTGCTGCTCTCTTTCTGTTCCCTTAACTCCATTTCCAGGGCTTCCTTTCCATTTATTTCTTTACTTTCCTCCTTTCTTCTTCATTTCTTGCTCTACATCCATAGGTAAAAGCTGGGTCCTCCGCAGACTTGGCTAGAGGAGGTATAGAGTCAGGGGTGTGGTGGTAAATTTTTAACAACAGGCTCTTTCTCCGGACGTAGCCAGGTCTGCAGTTGGAAGGGCCAGGGGTGGCCGGGGGGGGGGGGGGGGGGGGAGCAACACTTGCCTCTCTCTCCTTCCTCCCTTCGTGCGGGCACACTAGGCATACCTTTGCTGGCAGCCAATAAATGGACTGCCACCACTCCCAACGTCTTGCTCTGAGCAGCATGCTGAAACTTCTCACATATGCTGGAGAAGTCCCAGCCTGCTGCTCAGAGCTGGAAACAAGGAGCGGGGAGCAGCAGCAGTCTATTTACTTGGCTGGCAGGGCTCAGCATCCCCACCAGCAAAGTAAAAGAGAATTCAGCAGGGGACCCAAGCCCACATTTTGGGAGCCAGTTGTTAAAGTAGCCATGGAGGGCCCTACTTTAACAACCGGCTCCCCAAATTCTTAAAAACTTAACAACCGGCTCTTGCGAGCCTGTGAGAGCCTGCTCCAGCACACCACTGTGGATCCAGTTCTTGCCTATTTTCTCCATGTGCAGTTTTTCTCCTTTTTTCCCTTTCCCTCATCTCCGTCTGTATGCATCTCCTTCCTACTCTTCCCTCCCCGCCATCCATATGCATCTCCTTCCTCTCTCTTCCCTCTCATCCATCCATGACCAGCATTTCTCCTCTCTCCTCCCCTCCATCCATGTTCATCTCACTTCCTCTCTCTTCCTTCTCCTCCATCCATGTTCATCTCAATTCCTCTCTCTTCTCTCCCCTCCATCCATGTCCAGCATTTCAACTCTCTCCCCTCCTTTCCATCCGTGTACAGAATTTCTCGTCTCCCCTAAATCCATGTGCATCTCCTCCTCTGTCTTCTCTCCCCTCATCCATGTACAGCATTTCTCCTCCCCTCCATCCATGTTCATCTCACTTCCTCTTTCTTTCATCCTCTCCATCCATGTCCAGCATTTCAACTCTCTCCCCTCCCCTCCCCTCCATGTGCATCTCCTTCCTTTGTCTTCCCTCTCCTCCATCCAAGTCCAGCATTTCTCCTCTCTCCCTTCCCCTCCATCTGTGTGCATCTCCTTCCTCTGTCTTTCCTTCCCTCCAACAATTCTCTTCCCTGCCCTCCACTCTATCCATGTCCAGCATTTATCCTCTCTCCCATTCCCTCCATCCATGTGCATCTCCTTCCTGCCTTTCCTCTCCTCCATCCCCTCCATCCATCCATGTCCAGCAACTCTCCTCTCTCCCCTGCCCTCCCCTCCCATCCATGCCCAGTGATTCTTCTCTGGCCTCCCCTCCCCTCCATGTCCAGTGATTCTCCTTTGCCCCTATTCTTCCCTCTCATCCATGTCCAGTGATTCTCCTCTCTCCCCTGCTCTCCCCTCCCATCCATGTCCAGCAATTCTCCTTTGCCCCTATCCTTTCCTCCCATCCATATCCAGCGATTCTCCTCTCTCCCTTGCCCTCCCCTCCCCTCCATGTCCAGTGATTCTCTTTTGCCCCCTATCCTCCCCCTCCCTTCCATGTCCAGTGACTCGCCCCAGTCTCCACCTGCCCCCGAGATTGTTCCAACCCCAGCCCCACCTGCCCGCCTTCAGCTCTCCGACTTTCCGTTCGTGCCCCCTGCGTTGAAATCTTCTGTTTACCCAAAATTGCAGTGGCGAACCGGCAGTGAAAGCAGCAGGCAGGCAGGCAGACTCGCCTTCTCCTCGCTTCCCTTCTCAGCGCGTCCCGCCCTCGCGGAAAGGAAATGACATCAGAGGAAGGCAAAGGCGGGACACTGAGAGGGTAGGAAAGCGACATGGAGGCGAGCCTGCCAGCATGCTGCTTTCACTACTGGTTCACCGTGACTTCGGGTAAATAGAAGATTTCAACGCAAGGAGCATGAACAGAAAGTCATGGAGCTGAAGGCGGACAGGTGAGCAGGCCCTCCAAAAAATGTGCTGGTACGCCGTACCGGCGTGTACCGGCACAAAAAAAGCACTGCTGTCCAGTAACAATTTGTTATTGAAAGGTATGGCTGACCAGATAGTTACATTTTCTCATGAAACTGCTGAAAAAATAAATAGGCGAAGTGGATGGTAGGCTTAAGATTGAAGACACCTGTGAAGTTTTTTCTTCTCAGTTATCTTTACAAACCCTAGGAGCATCAAGGGTTCAGGATAATTTGATGCTTATTCACAGGCATGTAGAATTTTTAGAGAATTCACTAAGTAGGCCTTTTACAAAGTCGTGCTAGTGTTTTTATCTTGTGCTAAAAATCAGCTTGCGCTAAACACTAAGGGCTCTAGCGGTTTTAGCGCGTGCTAAAAATTATTGTACGTTAACTGTGTAGGTGCCCATAGGAATATTATGAGCATCTACATGGCTGGTTCGCACTCATTTTTAGCGCATGCTAAAAACGTTAACTCACCTTTGTAAACAGGGCTCTAAGACGCCCATAGGAATCTAGGACTAGATTCTATATATCACTCCTAAAAAAGCCACATGGGAAAAATATATGCTTAGGCATATTTTATAAAGTATGTCTAAATTAAGACATACTTTATAGAACAGGCTTAAATTTCCACACAGTGTATAGAATATGTCGAGTGGCCCCCGTGCGACTACATTTATTCGCTTCCATTTACGCCAATTAAAACTTGGTGTAAATGTTGATGCCTAAATTAGGCACTGAGCGGTTGTATTCTAAAACAATGCACATTGGGGCCCTTTCACTAAGGCGCGTAAGCCCAAAACATGTGGTAGAAAATATTTTCTATCTCGTGGCTCTTACTTGGTGGTAACCAGGAGCTGATTCGTGTTGAACGCTTACCACGTGGTTAGCGAGTGAGACCTTACCGCTAAGTCACTTGGTGGCGGTAGGGTCTCAGGCCAAAAATGGACATGCGCTGGTTTTAATTTTGCCGCACATCCATTTTCTGGCAAAAAATTAGATTTTTTCCAGGTGTGCTGAGGAAATGGACCGTGTGTCCAAAACATGCATCTACACCAGCGCAGGCCACTTTTAGGGGGTGCCTTAGTAAAAGGGTCCCATGGATTTTAGTAACGCCTACATTCTACCCATTCCACACCCATGGCCATGCCCCTTTTTTGGCAGCGCGCATTAGAATTAACGTGAACAGCGTTACTGAATACACTTAGCAAGTAGTGTGTGTAATTTCTAATTAATGCCAATTAGTACTGATAATTGCTTATTAAGTGGCAGTTATCGGTGCTGATTGGCTTGTTAACTAACTAAGTTACGCGTGGAAATACAGAATATGATTGGATTTCTGCACGTAACCTAAGTCACGCTATATAGAATCTGGGAAATAATGGGTGTCTCGACATTTAGCACATGCGAGCTAAAAACGCTAGTACGGCTTTGTGCAAGGCTGTCGGCATTGCCGCACGGCAACAGCTAGTGCAGTCAGATGAAAGACCCCCATTAGATATTAATTATGGAGAGTAACCAAAGTCTGAGACCTGTTTAGAAGAAATGAAATTGGAAAGATGAGAATGCACAATAAAGACACACTTTATCATCTTCAGCTTGATTGTACATTTACATGTGAACTTCCAAAAAAGGAGGCTCCCGACTCCAAAACGTAAGCAGTAAAAACTTCTCATGTCTCTTCTGTGTCTTCTTAGACATCTCCAGAAAAAGTCTTACTTTACAGTTAAGAAAAAGCTTATCTCTTTTCTTGAAATACATCTTAAGAAGCCATTCTGAGTTCTTTGTGTCTTCTGTCACAATTTATTAGTTGTTCCTCTGCTCACAGAAATCAAATTTTACCAGATATTTCTGTTTTATTGCACACATGCCAGATTGCACAATTTACCTCTGGAAGTGTTTTGCAATATCCTTCCCAAAATTTAAAGGGACGCTTAAAACATATTACTTGCAGCAGGCCTTTCCTGCAGTCGAATTAGCAGCTTGTCTATGGTTAAAACAGCCTGAACCTGATGATGTTTTCAGCAATGGTTCACACATCTATCTCATTAGATAGACTTATGGTGGCTTATAAATTGCTATTAATTTTATTACTATGTGCTGGCTTAAATATTTGAGCTTCATTTTGTAAATCAAGCCTCCTCTTGAGGATGTTTCTTGTTTGTTTGTCCTTCCTTCTCGATTTTGTATTTTATGTTGTAAACTGCTTAGGTCTTTTCTGCCTACCGCAATATCAACTAAAGATGAAACTTAAACTTGAAACTTGTTTGCGTAGCGTTGGGTGTTACATAGCCCAATCTTCCTCTTTCAAAAGAGTCCTCCCCCCCACCCCCATTCTGATTGCTTAACTCCACTTTTGGGTGTTCCTGGCTCTGGGAAATTGGACTTCTGGCAACTGTTGGAAGCAGAATACTGGGCTAGATGGACTTTCGGTCTGACCCAGTATTGTAATTCTTATATTCTTATCTAGATAATCTACTCAAAAAACTTTTATCAAAATTTTTGAATAGTCTGATTTCCTCTAAATTCTGTATAATTGTCTCTTTTGGTGATAGCAATCAATAATTGGCCTACAGAAAACCTAATTGTCACTATTTTGAGCTTCCGCGTGGATCTGCCCAACACCCTATTGTATAACCTACACACCTAACTTATCTCATGTGCAACTCCAAAGTGGGCGTAGCTGTGGGAGGGGCATTCTCAGAATTTCAATGCGGTGTTATAGAATACCTGCCATTAGTTGGGTGTGTTCAAATAGAAGGGCCATATATATTGTATAATATGTGGGGACTATAAATTGAATATTAGAATATAGTGTCCCAAACAAAAAAATCTTATTAGCGCTTATAATTTTGAAACATCACAAATATCTAGATTTAAACATGAGTAGCATTATGGTAGAACTTGAATAAGCTTATATCATGCAGTGAGATATCATTCTTTTTCTGGGGGTCATCAGATCTAAATGCAACGTACACCATTAGAACTCAGCATTCCTTGCTCTATTGAGCAATGGTTGTAGCGCAAATCTTCATAGGACCACCCTTTAGAATTTTTCAAATTTAAATCTTCAATGAAAATTATAATTCAAATAGTACATAATTTTAACTTTTTTTTTCCCCCCAAACAACTTTGGACACTCCAACCAGACGGACTCAACTCAGAAATTGATTGGTGGTCTCTGCTTTGATAGGATTGGCTACTCTGAAGTTTCTCTTGTGGCCAATCATATTTATGTCTCTTAATCAGCTGTAGCCTATTTAAATCTTGATACTGCAATGAGACGCCGTGGCCATTTTTTTCCTATGCAGGAGAGTGTTTGTACCATGGAGCTGTGAGTGTTATTCTATATGGATTCTGTTAATGAAAATTATATATTGAAGAGATATTTTTGTAATATAAGATTATTTTTTTTTGCTTTTTCAGAGAGCCTCTTCACTGAGGAAGTTTTTTTTTTTCGAAACCTGCCCAAGTCAGCAGAGGTTCTCCTTGGGTTAAAAGTGCTGCCATCTGCTGTCATTTGTAAAAATAAGTAAAAAAAGAAAAACAAAGAAAAAAAGATAAGTGCTTATGTTCTACCACATATGTTTGGGGGGGGGGGGGAAGTTAAAATTATGTACTGTTTGAATTATAATTTTCATTGAAGATTTAAATTTGAAAAATTCTAAAGGGTGGTCCTATGAAGATTTGCGCTACAACCATTGTTCAATGGTGTACGTTGCATTTAGATCTGATGACCCCCAGAAAAAGAATGATATCTCACTGCATGATATAAGCTTATTCAAGTTCTACCGTAATGCTACTCCTGTTTAAATCTAGATAAGATATTTGTGATGTTTCAAAATTATAAGAGCTAATAAGATTTTTTTGTTTGGGACACTATATTCTAATATTAGTTGGGTGTGAGCATTTACCCCAACTACTGGCACCTAAAGTTAGCCACAGATGTGCGCGCTGAGCTAGTAATGTATAAGGGCCGTTCCATGCTTGTTTATAGAATTTGCGCTTGTCATGGAACATCCTGGTGTTTAACTTTAAGCGTCATTTATTGAATTTGGCCTGTTATTTCTGCTTTTCTTACCAACTTATATATGTCTGCAGAGCAACATAAATGCTTCTCTCTCTTTTTTGAGCATTGATTAAAAGTTTTACACCGTACCACTGTGTTTATGTTTATTAAGGTTTTGATATACCGCCTTATCTTACAGAAGGTCAAAGCGGTGTATGATAAAAACAAACGAGCAGAAAGGAATCCATTAAAATAGTAAAGAGTAAGTAGTCATTCATACTTAGTAAAATTGGAAGGAGAAAAAAAAAAGAAAAGGAACCAAAGATGGAGGAAGGGGGGTGGGAAGGGAACATTGTGTCTTAGAATTTACACATAAGGACAAGCATTTTAACAAGGGGCAAACCCAAAAGCCACTTGAAAAAAAAAAAGGGCTTTAGCTTGGTCTTAAATTTTAGCAGAGATTGCTCAAACCTAATGTCTGAAGGTAAGCTGTTCCATGTATATGGTGCCAAGAAAAAGAAAGCAGAGTGATGGGTAAACTCGTAGTGAGTTTGTATTGGGGAAGGCAGCACTAGTCAGCATTTAGAGATCGTAGTGCATGAGAGGAGGTGTACGGGATGATGAGTGATGCAAAATACCCTGGAGCAGAGATTTATAGGCAAGAAGAAGGACTTTAAATTGAAAGCTTTATGAGAGGAAGCCAGTGTACTTTTGGTAACACAGGCGTAACTGGGTCAAACCACTGAGCCTTAAATAGTAGATGGACAGAAGAGTTTTGTAGAGGAGCTGATGGTAGATAACTATGAGGCTCATTTTCAAAGCAATTAGACATACAAAGTTCCATAAATGTTCATGTGCTCATACATAAATGTGTATGTTCTGAAATATCAAACATACAGGTTTATGTGGTAGAACACAAATGTTTTCCTAAGCTGTCCCAGAGTCCGATATCCTTTGTCAGTTGCCATTTGGTTGGGTGGGGGAACTCAGTAGACCTTTCATAATCCTTCCAGCGGAGTGCTACTCAATACGAGCAATGGTCTGAAAACGTAGACATCCCAGGTAGCAGATGGGAATCCCAATGTCAGTAATTTTAGACACAGATGTCAGAACCACAGGAACGGTGATCCCTTGGACCACAGCCAAAGCTGCAGCAGACAAGTCCCCTGGGCTGGCACAAGGCTGGAGTTAGAACAAGAACCAAGACAGTACTGAGTAAGGCAAGACAGGACTAGTCAGGACAGGGCTAGAATACACCAGGCAAGACTAGACAAGGCTGGGGTAGGCAAGGCTAAACTAGGCAGGGCAGAAGTAACAAGGTACAACAAACAAGAGAAGGACCGGATACAGATGAGGCAAGGAAAGCAAGGCCAAGGGCAAGAACTGGAACTCAGGCAGAACAAGGCAAGACACAAGCAGGTTAAAACTGGGTCCAGAAAAGGCAAGACAAGGGCAAGGCAAGAACTGGATCCAGTCAGAACTGGGCAAGGCTAGGCACAACTGGACAAAGTAGACAGGCAAGACTGGAGCTAGATCCAGATGAAGCAAAGAGAGCAAGGTAACAGGACTAGAACTGAATCCAGACAGGAACAAGGCAAGACAAGGAAACAAGGCTAAAACTGGGTTCAGTCAAGGTAAGGCTAGGCAGATCCAGAAATGGATCCAGACACAACATAGAGCAAATCAAGACAAGGCACGGCAGACAAAGCTAGGCAGAACCAGGGCAGGGCTGGAGCTAGGCAGAAACAAGGCAGGACAACAGGAATAAACAGAGACAAGGCTGGAGGCAACAGGAACAAACAGAAGCAAGTCTAGAGACAAGTCAGTACCAGAGCTGTAGCAGGAACCAGGAACAGGGCTGGGCTGTAGCAGGAACCAGGAACAGAACTTAGCTGTAGCAGGAACTAGGAACAGGGCTGGGCTGTAGCAGGAACAGAACTTGGCTGTAGCAGGAACAGGGTTTGGCTATAGCAGGAGCCAAGAGCAAGGCTTGACTGTAGCAAG
Source organism: Microcaecilia unicolor (assembly GCF_901765095.1). Taxonomy (NCBI): domain Eukaryota; kingdom Metazoa; phylum Chordata; class Amphibia; order Gymnophiona; family Siphonopidae; genus Microcaecilia; species Microcaecilia unicolor. The sequence continues at coordinate 228,935,331 of NC_044033.1, read as the reverse complement.
ATACACAGGAGAATAGCACACAAGAACAAAGCTAGACAGGAACAAGACTTGGCAGGAACAAGGCTCAGAAGAACAAGGCTAGGCAGGAACAAGGCTCACAAGAGCTTGGCTAGGCAGGAGCAAGGTTTCAGAAACAAGGCACAGAAGAACAAGGCTTCAGAGACAAGACTCACAGAAACAAGGCTAGGCTGGAAACAAGGCAGGAACTTGTCAAGGCAAGGCTAGAGCAGGAACAAGACAGGAAAAGGAACTAAGCAGGAAACACGAAGACAAGGCATGAAAGTCCCAAAGTTCCTTATAAAGGTCCACACTGATGATGTCAGAAATTCTGGTGCCCAGAAATGAGGCTTGGACGCAGGAACACCAGAGTGAAGCTTGGATAGACTCAGAAGTGAGGCTTGGATGCAGGAACAACAAAGTGAGGCTTGGATAACAGGGAAACAGGCTGCAGATGCATCAATACAGGGACAAGGCAGTCCAGAGAAGCCGCAGACCCCGACCACTGGAAAAAAAAAGGTGAGTCTGGATGCGGGGGACGGCCACGGTCGTGACAACAGATGTACATTCCCGTTCTGAAATGCAAAATACACATTTATTTTTTTATACAATATAGACTTCTAAATGCCAATTTATGCATGTCTAAAACAAGAATAATGCAGCAGGAGTAAGAATGTTGGTTTTGTGGTACACTAAGGTTCTTCTGTCTTGGGTTCAAAGTGTCTTTGAAGAGAAGAGAAATAGTGAGCGATAGACTTAGGATTCCTTTCCCTAGACACTGGTAGACGTTGATGCTATAGATAGGCAGATTGGAAATAAGTTCTGTATTCTCTCTAATATTCACCCAGGCTATTATTAAAAAAACTGAGTTTTCTGACGTCTAGGGTGGGTATTATTGGGGGCACTTTAATTGTTTAGGAAACCTGAAAAATTGGTGACACAAGACAAAGACAGCCAGCAGACTGCTGAAGTATTCAACAATTTTTAATTATTGCAATAAATGAGTGAAACAATAGATTGTTATTATATTCTAACCATGCTTTTTCATTATTTAAGCTAAATAACTGGAGGAAAAGGGGATTGCAGCTTTGACCAGACAGATTCATTTGTATTGGGTTTGCTGTATGAGAATAGTCCATTATCGTGGAGATGGAGCAGTCTGTGAAGCTTGTAAAGTTGCTGGGCTGTCTTGGACAAAGCACTGGAGGAGTTGCATTAATGCTAAATTTATATTATTTTCAGAAGTAACAACAGACATAAATTCTCCTGCTAGGCTAAGGAATGGCATGTTTACATTGTTATCCTGACTGGATTTCTGCCATGTGGGAGGGGGATTGCTTCCTTAAAGATGAGTGGGAGTTTTGGGTTTCAGAGAAGCTTTAGAGGCTGACTTCACAGTAGCAGTACTAACAGCAGGGTCACTGTGGATTTGTTTAGAGCTGGCTGAGCAAGCTTTGAAGGACAGTTCTTTTTTCCTTTCTGTTTACCTGCACGGTGTTTGCTCATTGAATCACTGCTACCTTGTGGTTCTGCCTGGCAGATGTCAAGCAGAATCAGAGGAGGTGGTGGAGATGGAGCAGCTGTCTCGATTCTGTGGGCCTTGTGTTCCATATCATCCCCCCTCCCCAATCACTAAAGGAAAGGTTGTGGCTTGCTAAGTGGCAGTAATATTTGTTTTAAACTTTCCTGCAATCTATTGTGCTTAGGGTTAAGGGGAGGAGAGAGGGACTAAAGAAGAAACAATCATCAGAGGAAAACAACAAACAAACCTGGGGTGCTGTGAGGAGAGTTATATGACAGCTGCAAAAAAAAAAGACTGAAGGGCCATCGAAGCATTTCTCTACCCTCCTTCCACCGACAATGACCGGACATTTCTTATCTCTTCTGAAGGTTATGGCTGGGAATGGGCGATTATTGGGGGAATAAAAATTTGGGTGTTAGACTCAAAGGGTTTTCCAGCCCTGAAGTGTGTGTGTGTGTGTGTGTCTGTTTGTGTGTGGGGGAGGGTGATTATTAGAGAGATAATAGTAATTAAATAAATAAATTCAATGATGGTCAGGGGATAACAATCGGCAGTGCACTCATGTAGGTTCCCATGTGTAAGGCTTGGGCCAGAATTAAACCTGAGTAGGGAGTAGTGTGGTCAGCAGGGTTTTTCCACAATAAAACCAGTGAGACAAGGGATATAGTGGAAAACAAACTTTATTCTTCAGGACACTGGTTTTCTTGTGGAAGAGCCCTGCTGACCACACTGCTCTCTACTCCGGTACTCTTCTCTGTAGTGGTACATGGTCCTCCACTTCTGCGGTGTTCCTCCAGAATTAAACCTGTACATTGGGAGCTGGAAACACTGAATGCTATTCCATGACCTGTAGATCACTGTCCAATCATATTACTGCTGTCTGTGTGTTATGTATAATGTTCCTCTGTGTTTTGATTGGCTGAGGAGGGGGGCAGCCCAGATTGATTGAAGTATTTCTTCCTAGTGTCTGGCTGTGCCCCCTGCTGGTTTATTGTCTGGTTGTCTGCTGTATATGGTTTGCTCTGCTGTGCTGCCTGTCTCATGTGCTCCGGAAACTCTGCACCCATCCTTGTTATTCTGTTCCTCTTGCCTGGTTATCTTTGATCTTGTGATTTCTAAATTTGTTTGCCTTGTTTTAATCTTGAACCGTACATTATAAGGACAATGATATTTCTTCTTTGTGCTTTTGATCTCTTGAATGCAGCGTAAAACAGAGTTGAAGAGAGAGAAAATCCTTTCTGAGTTTGAGGAGCTGCACAAGTTTCTGAATGAGGAGCAGCAGATCCTTCTCTCAAGGATGGAAAAGGCAGAGAAGGAGATTCTGAAGAAAATCAGTGACAATGTGACCCACCTGGAAGATCAAAGCTCTTTCCTCAAGAAACTGATCTCAGAGATAAAGGAGAAGTGTCAGCAGTCAGCGACTGAGTTACTGAAGGTGAGATTCCAGTATGGAGCTGGGCCCCCAATTCACCTGATATTTAATACCTGGAACAGAATCTTTGCCATTGTTATAAACAGCCCCCAGATAACCTGAGAACTTATATAAAACGAACTTATAAAACCAGATTTGGTGAAACAGATCTTAATTTGCAAAGATGGGTGCCTCTAGAAGCAATTGGCACACCCCTTCTTAATGTTTACAGGTTTTATACCCTTTTTTTTTAGTTACATTACGTATGCAATAAATATCTGCCCCTAAGTTTCTCACTGGATATTGGTCACATTTACCAACCCCTAATACATCACTGTTAATTATCATATGACAGTCCTCTAAAAATTTTCCATCACCCTAGCAGCTGATCCCATTGTTAGTTCTGCTTGGTCTGCATTTTTTTTTTTTGTATCTTTAAACCTTTATGTGAGAACTTTGCATAGTTCAGCACATGGCATATTCCACCTTCCATGGTCTTACAGCTTCATGGTCTCATGCTTAGATACATTGTTGTTTCAGCTCTTTGGGCTTCTTACCCCTCCCTTTCCTCTCTCTCTCTCTCTCTCTCTCTCTCTCTCTCTCTCTCCCTGTCTCAGCATTTTTATCACTTTGCACACATTACTTTAAGCTAACAGTTTCTTTTGTTAATGATTTTAGAAAGCTATAATATGGTGATTTCTGTTAGAAAGGGCCTACAGAAGTATAGTCCATCCCTAAAGAATTCCTTTCTACCAGGGCATAAGTTATTTTTGCAATTATGTTAAATGAAAAAGCAATATATTTACATATTTCTCACACCATTAACAAATGAATGTACCAGCTCCTGTTGTTTCCCCTCTCAGTCTCCCATACTGTCAAGCCCTGCTCCCTCTTTCAGCAATCTCTCATCTCCTTCTACCATAGACTCCAGCTCCTTTCTGTATCTGTCCCAGTACAATCACTTCTCCATCTTTCTTACTCTTATGGTCCACATTCTCCCTTCTGACTGACACACGGTCAGCTACTTTTTCCCACTGCTGCTGTATCAAGAACTGGTTGATAGAAAAAGACACAGTAACATCAGTAGGGAATGACCGTCTGCAGCTGAAACAGCAGGTGAAAGACTCAGTCTTCAATTTATTTATTTGGGTTTAGCTCCCACCTTTTCATTGTGAGTTACATTCAGGTTGTATGGATTTTCCTGTCCCCTGAGGGCTTCTTTACTAAGGTGTGCTAATGACTATTGTGAGCTGAATGCTAAGAAACCTATAGGGATAAAATGGGCTTCTTAGCATTTAGCACATGCTTAATCCATTAGTGTACCTTAGTAAAGGGAGCCCTAAATTTGTGTCGAAGCAGTGGAGGGAAGGGAGGTGAGAGGTGGAAGAAACATGGTGAGAAGAGCAGAGGAGGAGAGGTGGAAGGAGACAAGGAGACACTTGGGACTCAGGGCTAGATGCACTAAACCTTAACGACCCTCTAACAACCCTTTAACGAAGGAAATTCCTAACCGTTGCATGCATTAAAGGCCTTTTTCCTACGAAGAAAGCAGCTAACGAAAACGGAATGCAAACGAGAAACTACCATTGAAATGTGGACAATTCGGAATGCACTAACCATACCGACGATTGCAACAAATCATTTACCGTCAGAAATTTTACGTGCGCTCAGACCTGTCGTTAAGGCCTGAGCTATCATCTCCCCGCTGCCCCCTGCACCATAAAAATCCAAGCCAGCATGTTTAAAAAGAAAAGTGAGATACAAACACAAACACGTGGCTCTCCTCTTTCCCCTGCATCATTACAAAACAAAACATACTGCTTCTCCCTGCAGCTTAAAAGTCCTGTCTCTCTCCTTCTCCCACAGCTTTGAAAATTAACACTCTCTGCTATCCCCTGAAGCCAATTTTCCCAGTAAACAAGCTGCAAAGAGGTCTTTTGTTACAAAAGGGGATTTACGAGGGTCGGTTTTTTTAGAGTTATCTTCAACTGCACTCTTCTGCTAGATCAGAGAGCTAAAAGGCTTGCAGGTCCCGATCCCCCCCTCGCACGCCCCAGTCTGACGTAAGCAACCTACGTAGGTTTAATACGTTTGTGGCTGCTCTGCGCATGCTTAAGGGGCAAATTAACGACGGGGATTACGAATGTAGATACATTGTACTTTTCAATACCGCACCGAACATTTCTGAGCTGTTTTTTTTTGTGCATTCTTCGTTGTTTCGTTAAGCACTTTTACGATTTAGATTTTTTAACGTTTGGTTGATACATCTAGCCCTCAGTTCTGTAAATTTCACCCAAATGTGGGTATCCCAAAAAAATGCACGTTAAGTGCTATTTCATAAAAGATGCTCAAATTTGGTTGCCGTTCATAGAATAACGCTTAGCGCCGAGATCCACAATTTCGGGTGTGAAGATTTACGTCAACTGAACCCTGGTGTAAATCTCTATGCCTAAATTAGGCACGAATGCTCCAAATTCTATAACACTCTGTGCAAATCCTAGGAATGCCCTGACTCACCCATGCCCCCTCTCATAGCCACACCCTCTTTTGGATCCACACAGAAAAATTTACACACACATCTTTATAGAGTACTCTAAAGATGTGCTCGTAAATTCCAATTATTGTTAATTACCTTGTTAACAGTGCTAAGTGGCTCATTAAGCAATTAAATTGTGTGCACAGTTTTGAGCACTATATATAGAATTCTGGGGATGGTGGAGTAAGAAGTGGAGAGGAAATACCTCGAGTGAGGGAAGAAGTACCTCAATAGAAGAGGCAAAACCTACTGAGATGTAGTAGAGAACAAACATGAAAACAAGAGAGAATGTGGAAGAGGTGAGAAGAAGAAAGACTGAAAAAGAGAGTGGAAGGGAATTTGGAAAGAAGAGATGAAGGTGGTGACAGGATCAAAAGAGCACCATTAGAAACTGGAGAGACTGATGTGTGCCTGGCCATTGAGAGTGGATGGAATAAGATATAAATTAAAAATGCGTAAGGTATGAGCAACAGAGAGAATTACTTTATTACCCAAAGGCTTAAGAAAAGAATTAAAGGAAATCTGAGAAAAAAAGGTTTTTTTGCATATTAAGTTTTCTCATGTTCGTATCTTATTGTAGTCTGTCCTTATTTCTTAGCTTCTCCGTGCTCTCCTTTCCTGCTTAAATACATGATGCCTGCCAACTTTAAACTTCTTTCAGAAGGAACTGTACCATTATACGATGGCTACATGCTGTTTCACATTTATTTTTCTTTTAACTTTCATCTCACTTCCCTTGTATTTCTCTGCTACGCATTTCCCCTTGGTATTATGAGATTGCATGTGTTTTCATTTTTCCTTTAGAATTTATTCACAGTACTTTACTCCTGAAACTGCTCTGACTTTCATTTGATGGTGGCCAGACCTCTCTTAATAGGAATGCAGCCGTCTCAAATGCTTCTCTCTCTCCTTACTTCCTTGCCTATATCTTTAGGATTATGTCACAGTTTCCGTTCATTTCTAGACCTTTGCCTTCTAACCCTCTGGCTAAGGTACTGGTTTTCTTCCCCGCTACCGTTTGTGAATTACAAAGCTACTATGGGAACTTTGTGCTCAGTAGTTCTGGGTTATACTTAGCTGTTTATGTTTTCTGTCTCCCCCAAATAAATTACATTTACGGCACATTGAAGTTCCATGCTTTGCTCAAGTACTAGGTTTAATTTTAAAACTTTTTCTCCTTGGACACACCTACTTCCTTCTTTAACCACTGAAGTTTCGGATGCTGCTGTGCTGGCTTTCAATCTTGCCTTGAAACTCAATTTCTGCTTTAAAAACACTTGCTATAAGTCCCTTGCTTGCTTCATGCAACCCCCCCCCCCCCCCCCCTGCCTTTCTTTCTCCTTCATGATTCACTACCTCTCTTCCTGTCACTGAAACCTCTGCCGCTGAAACTTCTGACTCTGCCAGTGTCAGAATGGCAGCTCCGGGGCATCTCTCCCCCTCCTTCCTGTCGCACTCAACCAATTAATGAACTCACAGTCTGTACATCTGCCATTGTCACACTGTGCCTAAAAAGTATCCGTTGTAACTCTTTTACTATTAGTTTAGTTGCCGTTGCATGGCATTTTCCTGTCGCTACACTGTTTCCTCTCCTTCTTTGCTGCCCACCCCCTTGTATCTTGATGTTATACCGGGCTGCAGTAGTCTTTAACCACTGGTCAAACTGTAAGATGTTTATCATTTGATTAACGGTCTTCCCGCTTTCCCTACTTATTTTTCTATCTAATAGGCTGATTTTGTTGGGTCTACACTGTACCAAGGGACTTTTAAAGTTTTACAGCTCTATTTTATTGTTTAATTTGAGAACTTGCTCCCTACTTAACCTCATTATGAAGGTCAAATCAGGTGGATGCTTTTGGGCTGCCCAGTTTTTAAGATATGTGATCTGGACTTGCGTCCATGGAGGGGATTGTTGTATCTTTATATGTTTTGGTATTTTAAAAGGTGTTGGAAATACTTTCATGCTTTTCCCACCTCCATTTCGTTTTTTGTATTTAATCTCTGTTTAATTTGCAAGAAGAAATGCACTGTTTGTAAGCTATAAGGTTAAGTTTCTTGCCTCCCTGGGTGCTACGGTTAATAAAATTTTCTTTTTTTTCCTGCCTATTCTACACCGTATCTGTTGTTTTGAAACTCTCCCCCTCCCGTACTCTGGTTAAAATGGTTCTTTTCTGCTGCCAATATGTAACAGCTGGTATGGGTATTTCACGTTTTTGAGATATTCCACAATGTTGGTATTACCTACTTTAGCTGTAGACAACTCCCCTTCTTTTCCTATTACAAGTCGGTATGCATTGCATTCAGATTCAATTATTATATTTAATGTAAATAGTCTTATCTTTTGGTGGTTTTTCTTTCCGTTTCTGGCTGGCTGCTGCTTATGCATGATGTCTCTAGCTGTATGCTCCTACTGACTTCCTGCTTGATAACTTTTTTTCTCTCTTTTTCTCTCCTGACATATTAATCCTATACAGACTAATTACACCAGCATGAAGTTTTAATACGAAAAATTAAACTTACAGTTTTTATTTGATATATAGTCCTGTTTTCAGTAGGCATAATGTCCAATGCTTGCAGTGAGCAGTAAATTTAAATTAAGCACAGGAAGCACGGTTATTTCGTGATTTCCTTAGGAACGAATGACAGAGATTAACCCTTGTAGTTCTTATTTTCTCTGAAGTTCATTTTTACAAAAGCTTTAAACTCAGTAGATTTTACATGATACAGGAATTAATTACGTGCTTCAGATTTGTAATAACTATATGGGTTTTTCTATGATTCTGTGTTATCCTTGCTACTCTTTGTTTAGAATTTAATTTACAATGTAAGCTTACAGGCTGTTCCATTTACCATGCTGGTCTATATAGACATATCCTAATGGTCGAATGTGTGCATTTATTGCCTTAATAAGATTTGTACCCACTACTGCTACACTCAATAACCTGCCATTGCAGGAAGAAACATTTTTCTGCATTAACAAATTCTTTTTCATTACTGTCTTACAGAATAATTATTAACTCATATATATTGCCTTTGTCCAAATGTAGTAATATAATATAAAATTCTTATTTTTGTTGTTTTTTTATTATTACCCCGTCCCTCTTAGTAGCTTCTGTTGTTATATGGTAACATATTGCCCTGCCCTCTAACTTACCAACTCTGGAACTTGGTTCTAGGTTTGATCATAACACAGTACTACTATAGAACATTGTTCTACATTACATTACTCTGGAGCATTGTTCTAGATCACATTTTCGCTCTGGGAAATTATTCTGGAACATGGTTCTAGACAGCCTTCGTTCTAGCGCCTGCCACAATGCATATTATATTATCCTCAGACACGTTTTTGATGGCTTGGTTACATATGTTTCATGTTAAATCATTGATTCTTTTTGATGTTAGAATGATACATATGGTCCTGTGTCTCTATTATTTATTTGTACCGTTCTAGAACATAGTTCCGGAGCATATTATGAATCTAGAACTTGGTTCTAGACGGCTTTGAATCTAGAACCCATCACCAAATTTCTATACTGATATATATTTTTCCCATTGACTTTCCTGACGTGCAGGTGCCTGTTAGTTGCAAACGGTACCTGCTTGTCTGCGTGGACGCTTTCTCTAAGTGGATGGAAGCTTTCCCCTGCTCCAGAGAAAACAGCCCAAGTTACAGATTCTCTGTAATGAGATTATCCCTCGATTTGGAATCCCAGGTAAGATTACTACTGATAATGGTACACATTTTGTTAATGAACTGTTGAAATCTTTTCTTCCTGCTCCAGGTATTACTCACAGGATTGTTTGCATTTACAAACCCACTAGCAATGGATTGCTTAGAACCAAATTGAGACAGCAGCCTAACTAGGGAACTAGATCTTAAACAGTTAACGGCATTCCTGTGTTAACTATGATTCAATTTCATTAACATTTATTTGCTTTTATTTTCCTTCATTTTTGGGGTATAGTTCTGGACTTTATGTCTTTTTTGTCCTTTATCACAAGCTGTATTTCTACGAAGTATGTGTCTCTCTCATGTTACTTATATTATGGTATATAGAAATTTCATGTTTTGTTTGTCACCTCCTTCTCCCCTTCTTGTTTCTGTTTTTGGGTACTAAGTAGTAGGCCCAGTTTTTACCTTATAAAATTTTCGATTTATTTTCATTCCACAGCTGAATCCTTAGAACCTTCAGGATCGGCTGCTGCCCTAGAGGTGCCCAAAAGTTTTTTTTCCTGTTACAGGCTGGACTACTTTTAATGATCCACACCCGCACTTGTCTTCCCTTTTCTGAAGTGTATTTTAGGGACTCTTCCCTGATACTTACTATACCCTTAATCTTGTTCCTATCTGTGTTACGCTAGAACCATTGGCTTACGTACCGATGCCCAGGGAAAGTTAAGGGGAAAGGCTCACACCCATCTAAGGGGCAAATTTTTGTCCCTTGGATGGATGACGGTACCAAAATTGTTAGGAATTGAGCAAAAGATCCCACTGATACTTATACTGTCCCGTCCTTAATTTATGGCTTCAAACCACTGGTTCTAGGCCTGGGTTTGATGTATACTTGCTCTAGACCATAGTTCTATAACTACGTTCTAGATCGTCCTAAAATTCTAACACTGGATATTTTTATCAATATGACCAATCCCACACCACCCACTCCTCTGGAGAGGATGCTAAACTTTTTCCCTTCGGATAGGGAGGACCTTACCCAGTTGTGCCGGCAATGGCATTCCACTTGGAGTCCCCACGACCCAGGGTCCTTTGGAAATCAATTCCCTCCCATTGTTAGTTCCATTACTACTCCTCCCTGAGCTACAAATCTTTTCCCCCTGCTGAATAGAATGTCAGCTGGTCTCCCTCATACAGAGTATATTCCCCTGTCTGCAACTGACCTGAATGGCCTTGTTCTGCGACTCCCGGATATTGCTAAGGGAGGGAACAAGTGGCTACTAAATTTACAACAGGCCACTCTAGGGACCACTCTTTCAATAGGAGACATGAAGAGTATATTGGGCAGGACCACCCATGCTAGCCTCACTGATTTGTTCGCACAAGCAGGCTATGCTAAATTTGTGACTGAGAATCAGTATGATGGTAACCCCTTGACAGAGATTCAAGAAAAATTGTTCCAAGAGATACGTACTTCCTTCCCTGCCCAGAAAGATTTCTCCGTCATCACTTCACAACGGTGGGAGGCGGGGTCAGAAGCAATTGAAGCTTACCTAATTAGGATGCAGCAGTTGTTTCATTATGAGATTGAGGAAAGATTTGACTCAGACAATGCTCTCCCTGTATTCTATTGCTTACTTAAACATACCTTGCCCTCTAAAGTCAGGAAGAATTTAGATAAGACAGTAGGTTTACAACACATGAAATGGCCCCAGGTTCGGGATCATATCCTTCACTATTGTAGGCAACTAATTAAGAATAGGCAAAGAGAGGTCTACCAGGACCAGGTTTTGCACAGGAATCTCACAATGTTGCAGATTGCTGATTTGAAAGCTAAAATGTCCTCTCAGATCAGCCCCTCCACACCTTCTAGTTCCAGCACCCCGTCCACCCTATATTTGCTTTCCCCTCCTCATAGCACTAGGTACCCTGCTATCCCTGGTACTAGTTCCAGTTCGCCTACCAACTGCCCTCGGGTTTACCCTGATTTGCCAGATTATGAATGACATAACCCCAATTCAGGTATGCTGATAATCGTAGAGGCACTAAAGCTAGAAACCAGGGTTCCCAGTCTAGTCCCTATCGCCGTGCTAATGTGGCATGTTTCCGTTGCCGTCAAATTGGACATTCTCCGAGGACAAGCAGGCTGCTTGTTCTCACTGATGGGTGACGTCCACGGCAGCCCCTCCAATCGGAAACTTCACTAGCAAAGCCTTTGCTAGTCCTCGTGCGCCCATGCGCACCGCACATGCGCGGCCCGTCTTCCCGCCCGAACCGGCTCGTGTTCGTCAGTCATCTTTTGTCCGCGCGCGGTACGGTCGTGTTTGCGCCGTTCGCGCCCCTTAAGTTGATCCTCGCACGTCTTTTTGATTTTTCGCTTCTTTAAAAAAAAAAAAAAAAGGGATTTCGGAGAAAGGCCTTTCGGTCTTTTTCCCCTCCCCGTATTTCCAGTTTTTGCCCCGTTAAGTTTCCTTTCGTTTTCGGGGTAGGCCCTTTTGAGGCCTTGGGTAGAGTTTTTTCTCCCCCTCTTTTTGGTGCCTTACCGCAATTACGAGTTTTGATTTTGCCGGCGTGATTTTTCCGCCCATGTCATCGAAGTCTCCCAGCGGCTTCAAGAAGTGTACCCAGTGCGCCCGGGTAATCTCGCTCACTGATAGGCACGAGTCGTGTCTGGGGGCTGGGCACTGCCCGCAGGCCTGTAGTCTTTGCGCCCTTTTACAAAAAAGGACTCAGGTAGCGAGATTGGCCCAGTGGAACGTGTTGTTCTCGGGCTTTTCGTCGGCAACTGCACCGGGAGTATCGAGTGCATCGACGTCGACAGCGTCAAGACCTCCGACCTCGGCGGCGACTGTATCAATTGCATCGAGGCATCGACCTTCTGCATCGTCGGTGCCGAGACATCGGAAGGCTGCGTCGGCGTCGGTGGTACCGGGACCTCCACTAGTGCTGATGTCGTCGGACGGTGGTGCTTCGACTGGAGTGCAGGTGAGGGCTGTCCATTCCCCTGCTGGTGGCGGTGAGCCTTCGGGTGGGTCTCCCCCTACCCTGAGGGCTCCTGCGGTACAGCCCCCCCGAGACCGACCTTCTTCGGCCTCGGCCCCGAGGAAGCGATGGTTGGATTCTACGTCCTCCTCGTCGGTACCGGGAAGTTCCGGTGACATGCTTCGTTTGAAAAAGTCAAAGAAGCATCGACACCGGTCTCCTTCCCGCATCGGTACCGAGAGCTCTGGGTCGCCGAGGGATTCGGCACCCAGTAGGCATCGGCACGGGGAGGACCGCTCACCCTCTGTTCAGGAGGTGTCGATGCGCTCCACCTTGGACAGCCCGGAACAGCCTCCACGCCCGGAACAGACTCTGACTTCGACGCCTGCATCAGCTTCCATGTCTTTCTCCACAGCCACCCTGCACGAGAGTCTCCGGGCCGTTCTCCCAGAGATCCTGGGAGAGCTGTTGCGCCCTTCCCCTCCGGTACCGGGGGTGCTTGCGCCACCGGTACCATCGAGTGAGGTGCCAGCTGGCCCCTTGCCCGGGGTGAGGTCTCCGACATCGGTGCCGCTTGCAGTACCGACTGCGGTCACCTCCCAAGAATGCTCCCCAACGACGTCGGCGGAGGGAGCTTCGCCGGTGCGGGCGAGGGAGTCTACCTCTCAACGCTCACACTGTGGCCGTGTTTCCACAGAGTCGAGCCGGGCACGGCTTCAGACACAGGTTCATGAACTTGTGTCTGATACCGATGGTGAGGCCTCGTGGGAGGAGGAGGAGGACATCAGGTATTTCTCTGACGAGGAGTCTGATGGCCTTCCTTCTGATCCCACTCCCTCCCCTGAAAGGCAGCTTTCTCCTCCCGTGAGTCTGTCTTTTGCGGCCTTTGTCCGGGAGATGTCTACGGCCATCCCCTTCCCGGTGGTTGTGGAGGACGAGCCCAGGGCTGAAATGTTTGAGCTCCTGGACTATCCTTCTCCACCTAAGGAAGCGTCCACAGTACCCATGCATCATGTCCTAAAAAAGACATTGCTGGCGAACTGGACCCAGCCTCTAAGTAATCCCCACATTCCCAAGAAGATCGAGTCCCAGTACCGGATCCATGGGGACCCAGAGCTGATGCGCACTTCAGTTGCCTCACGACTCTGGAGTTGTGGATTTGGCCCTAAAGAAGGCTAAGAGTTTCTAGGGAGCATGCTTCGGCGCCCCCGGGCAAAGACTCTAGAACCTTAGACTCCTTTGGGAGGAAGGCCTACCATTCCTCTATGCTCGTGGCCAAAATTCAGTCTTACCAGCTCTACACGAGCATACACATGCGGAACAATGTGCAGCAGTTGGCGGGCTTGGTGGACAAGCTCCCTCCTGAGCAAGCCAAGCCATTTCAGGAGGTGGTCAGGCAGCTGAAGGCATGCAGAAACTTCCTGGCCAGAGGGATATATGATACCTTTGATGTTGCGTCCAGGGCCGCTGCTCAAGGTGTGGTGATGCGCAGACTCTCATGGCTGCGTGCCTCCGACCTGGAGAATAGGATCCAGCAGCGGATTGCGGACTTGCCTTGCCGTGCGGACAATATTTTTTGAGAGAAGGTCGAACAGGTGGTAGAGCAGCTCCATCAGCGGGATACCGCTTTCGACAAGTTCTCCCGCCGGCAGCCTTCAGCTTCTACCTCCACAGGTAGACGTTTTTATGGGGGAAGGAAGACTGTTCCCTACTCTTCTGGTAAGCGTAGGTACAATCCTCCTTCTTGACAGCCTGCGGCCCAGGCTAAGCCCCAGCGCGCGCGCTCTCGTCAGCAGCGTGCGCCTCAGCAAGGCCCCTCGGCTCCCCAGCAAAAGCAAGGGGCGAGCTTTTGACTGGCTCCAGCAGAGCATAGCCGACATCAACGTGTCAGTGCCGGGCGATCTGTCGGTCGGGGGGAGGTTGAAAGTTTTTCACCAAAGGTGGCCTCTCATAACCTCCGATCAGTGGGTTCTCCAAATAGTCCGGCAAGGATACACCCTCAATTTGGCCTCCAAACCTCCAAATTGCCCACCGGGAGCTCAGTCTTACAGCTTCCAGCACAAGCAGGTACTTGCAGAGGAACTCTCTGCCCTTCTCAGCGCCAATGCGGTCGAGCCCGTGCCATCCGGGCAAGAAGGGCTGGGATTCTATTCCAGGTACGTCCTTGTGGAAAAGAAAACAGGGGGGATGCGTCCCATCCTAGACCTAAGGGCCCTGAACAAATATCTGGTCAAGGAAAAGTTCAGGATGCTTTCCCTGGGCACCCTTCTTCCCATGATTCAGGAAAACGATTGGCTATGCTCTCTGGACTTGAAGGACGCCTACACACACATCCCGATACTGCCAGCTCACAGACAGTATCTGCGATTTCAGCTGGGCACACGTCACTTCCAGTACTGTGTGCTACCCTTTGGGCTCGCCTCTGCGCCCAGAGTGTTCACGAAGTGCTTAGCTGTAGTAGCAGCGGCGCTTCGCAGGCTGGGAGTACACGTGTTCCCCTATCTCGACGATTGGCTGGTGAAGAACACATCCGAGGCAGGAGCTCTACAGTCCATGCAGATGACTATTCGCCTCCTGGAGCTACTGGGGTTTGTGATAAATTATCCAAAGTCCCATCTTCTCCGAGTACAGAGGCTCGAATTCATAGGAGCTCTGCTGGATTCTCAGACGGCTCGTGCCTATCTCCCAGAGACGAGAGCCAACAACTTGTTGTCCCTCGTCTCGCGGGTGCGAGCTTCCCAGCAGATCACAGCTCGGCAGATGTTGAGATTGCTGGGCCACATGGCCTCCACAGTTCATGTGACTCCCATGGCCCGCCTTCACATGCGATCTGCTCAATGGACCCTAGCTTCCCAGTGGTTTCAGGCTGCTGGGGATCTAGAAGACGTAATCCACCTGTCCACGAGTTTTCTCAAATCCCTGTATTGGTGGACGATTTGGTCCAATTTGACTCTGGGACATCCTTTCCAAATTCCTCAGCCACAAAAAGTGCTGACTACGGATGCGTCTCTCCTGGGGTGGGGAGCTCATGTCGATGGGCTTCATACCCAGGGAAGCTGGTCCCTCCAGGAACGCGATCTGCAGATCAGTCTTCTGGAGTTGCGAGCAGTCTGGAACGCTCTGAAGGCTTTCAGAGATCGGCTGTCCCACCAAATTATCCAAATTCAGACAGACAACCAGGTTGCCATGTATTACATCAACAAGCAGGGGGGCACCGGATCTCACCCCCTGTGTCAGGAAGCCGTCAGCATGTGGCTCTGGGCTCGCCGTCACGGCATGGTGCTCCAAGGCACATATCTGGCAGGCGTAAACAACAGTCTGGCCGACAGACTGAGCAGGATTATGCAACCTCATGAGTGGTCGCTCAATTCCTGAGTAGTGCGCCAGATCTTCCAGGTGCGGGGCACCCCCTTGGTAGATCTCTTTGCATCTCGAGCCAACCACAAAGTCCCTCAGTTCTGTTCCAGGCTTCAGGCCCACGGCAGACTGGCATCAGATGCCTTCCTCCTGGACTGGGGGGAGGGTCTGCTGTATGCCTATCCTCCCATATCTCTGGTGAGGAAGACTTTGTTGAAACTCAAGCAAGACCGAGGCACCATGATTCTGATTGCTCCTTTTTGGCCGCGTCAGATCTGGTTCCCTCTTCTTCTGGAGTTGTCCTCCGAAGAACCGTGGAGATTGGAGTGTTTTCCGACCCTCATCACACAGGACAAAGGGGCGCTTCTGCATCCCAACCTCCAGTCTCTGGCTCTCACGGCCTGGATGTTGAGAGCGTAGACTTTGCCTCTTTGGGTCTGTCAGAGGGTGTCTCCCGCATCTTGCTTGCTTCCAGGAAAGATTCCACTAAGAGGAGTTACTTCTTTCTATGGAGGAAGTTTGCCGTCTGGTGTGACAGCAAGGCCCTAGATCCTCGCTCTTGTCCTACACAGACCCTGCTTGAATACCTTCTGCACTTGTCTGAGTCTGGTCTCAAGACCAACTCTGTAAGGGTTCACCTTAGTGCAATCAGTGCATACCATTACCGTGTGGAAGGTAAGCCGATCTCAGGACAGCCTTTAGTTGTTCGCTTCATGAGAGGTTTGCTTTTGTCAAAGCCCCCTGTCAAACCTCCTACAGTGTCATGGGATCTCAACGTCGTTCTCACCCAGCTGATGAAACCTCCTTTTGAGCCACTGAACTCCTGCCATCTGAAGTACTTGACCTGGAAGGTCATTTTCTTGGTGGCAGTTACTTCAGCTCGTAGAGTCAGTGAGCTTCAGGCCCTGGTAGCCCAGGCCCCCTACACCAAATTTCATCATAACAGAGTAGTCCTCCGCACTCACCCTAAGTTCTTGCCAAAGGTTGTGTCGGAGTTCCATCTGAACCAGTCAATTGTCTTCCAACATTCTTTCCCCGTCCTCATTCCTGCCCTGCTGAACGTCAGCTGCACACATTGGACTGCAAAAGAGCATTGGCCTTCTATCTGGAGTGGACACAGCACAACAGACAGTCCGCCCAATTGTTTGTTTCTTTTGATCCCAACAGGAGGGGAGTGGCTGTGGGGAAATGCACCATATCCAGTTGGCTAGCAGATTGCATTTCCTTCACTTACGCCCAAGCTGGGCTGGCTCTTGAGGGTCATGTCACGGCTCATAGTGTTAGAGCCATGGCAGCGTCGGTAGCCCACTTGAAGTCAGCCACTATTGAAGAGATTTGCAAAGCTGCGACGTGGTCATCTGTCCACACATTCACATCTCATTACTGCCTGCAGCAGGATACCCAATGCGACAGTCGGTTCGGGCAGTCAGTGCTTCAGAATCTGTTCGGGGTTTAGGATCCAACTCCACCCCCCTAGGCCCATGTTTTAATCTGTTCCAGGCTACACTCTCAGTTAGTTGGAAAAACTGTTAGGTCAATCTCAGTTATGTCCTCACCGTTGCGAGGCCCAATTGACCATGTTTGTTGTTTTGAATGAGCCTGGGGGCTAGGGATACCCCGTCAGTGAGAAGAAGCAGTCTGCTTGTCCTCGGAGAAAGCGAATGCTACATACCTGTAGAAGGTATTCTCCAAGGACAGCAGGCTGATTGTTCTCACAAACCCGCCCGCCTCCCCTTTGGAGTTGTGTCTTCCCTTGTTTTGTCTTGCTACATATGGGACTGACGAACATGAGCCGGTTCGGGCGGGAAGACGGCCGCTCATGCGCGGTGCGCATGGGCGCGCGAGGACTAGCAAAGGCATTTGCTAGTGAAGTTTCCGATTGGAGGGGCTGCCGTGGACGTCACCCATCAGTGAGAACAATCAGCCTGCTGTCCTCGGAGAATACCTTCTACAGGTATGTAGCATTCGCTTTATCTCCCTACGCACTAGTTAAACCACTATGCAACAGATACAGTGGAAGCCGTAGAAAATTAGTAGTATGATACACCTGGTAGTGATACTAATTACAAATTGATGCTGCATATTAAACAATGTCAAATAGTGCTAATCCATATATAACCTGCGGAAATATGTGCAATCAGTTCAGGTTGATACTTATACATGAAATTATGTTTGCTTAATCAATGGGATATGCCAGATAGGTTTTGTAGATGGACCCATAGATCTTTCTCACCTATAAAGTCTTCCTTACCACAGGTTTGAGTAGGTCTCAAGAGGGGTGACATCGAGATTAAGAGTGCCCAAGGCTACTGTAAAGGGAAATCCATACACCCAGGATGATATATCAATATCTAAGACTGAAGTTTCCTGTTTTGTACCGAGAATTCCTAAGAGCAAAACATGCCCTCTCATTTGATAGCTTGCCACCTTCTGGAATGGATGATGACAAGCTTGACGAGCTTTGTGTCACCCCCCCCCCCCCCAGATGGGGTGACAAGAGGGGAATGTATAATTATGGTACAGCCAGACCCCCCCACTGGAATGGTGGAGGGCCCAGTCATAGAGCTCAGGCTATTACAGACCTTGGCTGAGTCAGAAATCTGATGGCTGACATAACTGGGAGCTTACTGGAAAAGTATGGCCTAGTTTGTAGCCCGGATTGAGGCCTAAATAAGCTAAATTAGGAAAAGTTAGGTCAATAGATATGGAAACAAAATGGAGGATTTCAGCACAAGATGGAAGCCGTATCTGTTACAAAGTGGAATTTTCTCTAATGTAAGTTAGAAAAACAAGTCGAGAAATGAGTGAGTCATGCCAGGGGCAAAGAAAATAGGGAACTAGCTGTCCAAGAGGGGAGGGAGACTTTCCTGTGAGCAAGATTGTGGTCAGCCAGTTTGGAATTTACATTAGAGTCAATGGAATGCATTGGTTTTCTATGTACTCAAAATTGTATATAAGAGAGGGCAAAAACTGAGCATTTTAGAAGACCTTCTGACTTGCTACACGAAGTGCTGTCCGGCCGTCCACCTATCTGCTTGTATTCCTGATCCTACTGTGTTATTGTGGTAAGATATAATAAAGGTAATTACCCTTGCTATCTGTCTTCTCTCCTTCTTAACTAATGACTAGCAGGATGCTTAACCTCCTGAGCCTAAATTAGTTATGGGTAGGACCCTTACTCATCTACTGATATTCACGGATATCAGGAGTCAGATGAAAGAGGTCATGTTAGAGGAATATATTTTAAGCCTTCTGGGAGACTCCCCTCATCCATTTGGACACATGTCCATTGTGGGAGAGGGGCAATTCTTCCAGGGATAGAAAGGAAGAATAAAAACAGTAGCAGGAACCAGGAACAGGGCTTGGCTGTAGCAGGAACTAGGAACAAGGCTTGGCTGTAGCAGGAACAGGGTTTGGCTGTATCAGAAACCAGGAACAGGGTTTAGCTGTAGCAGGAGCCAAGAGCAAGGCTTGACTGTAGCAAGATACACAGGAGAAAGGCACACAAGAACAAGGCTAGACAGGAACAAGACTAGGCAGGAACAAGGCTCACAAGAACACGGCTAGGCAGGAACAAGGTTTCAGAAACAAAGCACACAAGAACAAGGCTTCAGAGACAAGACTCACAGAAACAAGGCTAGGCTGGAAACAAGGCAAGAACTTCTCAAGGCAAGGCTAGAGCAGGAACAAGACAGGAAAAGGAACTAGGCAGGAAACACGAAGACAAGGCATGAAAGTCCCAAAGTTCCTTATAAAGGTCCACACTGATAATGTCAGAAGCTCTGGTGCCCTGAAATGAGACTTGGACCCAGGAACACCAGAGTGAAGCTTGGATAGACTCAGAAGTGAGGCTTGGATGCAGGAACAGCAGAGTGAGGCTTGGATAACAGGGAACTAGGCTGCAGATGCATTAATACAGGGACAAGGCAATCCAGAGAAGCCGCAGAACCCGACCACTGGAAAAAAAGGTGAGTCTGGATGCGGGGGAGGGCCATGGCCATGACAACAGATGTGCATTCCCGTTCTGAAATGCGAAATACATGTTTATTTTTATACAATATAGACTTCTAAATGCCAATTTATGCATGTCTAAAACAAGAATAATGCTTCTAAAATAAGCGCCTCAGTAGCAGCTATAGCAGCAGGAGTAAAAATGTTGGTTTTGTGGTACACTAAGGTTCTTCTGTCTTGGGTTCAAAGTGTCTTTGAAGAGAAGAGAAATAGTGAGCGATAGACTTAAGATTCCTTTCACTAGACATTGGTAGAAGTTAATGCTATAGATAGGCAGATTGGAAATAAGTACTCTGTTCTCTCTAATATTCACCCGGGCAATTATTAGAAAAACAGTTTTCTGACGTCTAGGGTGGGCTATTATTGGGGGCACTTTAATTGTTTAGGAAACCTGAAAAATTGGTGACACAAGACAAAGACAGCCAACCAGGGCCGGTCTTAGCAAGTGCGGGGCCCTGTGCAGACCAATTTGGTGGGGCCCCATCCAAGCCCCGCCCCACCCTAGCCCCGCCCCATCTTAGCTCCGCCCCCACCCTAGCTCCACCCCATTGATAAGATTATTCCATTTTTTTTATTTATGAAATTTCAAATAAAGACAAATGAAGCTAAACTTGTACAAAAAACTGATTGAAATAATAAGCACAATGCTATCATGAAACCTCCCCTCCCCAGAAATTATTCAGTTCAAGTCCACTACAATTAGTAGTTCCAATTCTCATAACAAAGGAGAATAAAGGAAAAATATTAAGAAAAGATCCAGTACTTTCAAATTCCCCTATTACAAGGGGTGCAAGGGAATAGGACACAAAAGGGAAACAGTGAACATGGAGAGGAAAAGAGAGATGGGTGATACTGGACATAGAGGGATAGGGTAGAAGAGATGCTGGAGGGAGGTGAAGAGGGAAGAGTCACTGGATGTGGAGAGTAGAAGCGGAAGCAGTGGAGAAATTAAGTGACTAACAATAGGGGAAACACTGGGGAGGCAGGATGAGTGAGAGCGGAAGGATGAATGAAGTTAGGGGAGCACTGCAGCAAGGATGACTAAGGCTGACTAATACAGGCTACTGGGGAGATGAGAGGCTTGGACATAAATATTGGGAAAGGATAACAGGATCTGGAGTGGGAGAGCACTAAGGGAGGAAGATGGATGGGGATGTGTGGCAGCACTAGTGAGAGAATGAATGATACTGGGAAGGTGGAGGGTGACTGAGGTGTTGTGTGGAGTACAGGTGAGAGTGAGACTTGGGGTGAACCCTGGGGAGGGATGAGGCATATGGGACCACTTAGGGGAAGGAAGAATTAATAAAATTAAGGTGCACTGAAGAAGGGAGGTAAAAGATGATTAAAAGGATATCTATGGATAAAGGTGGGCAGGGACTGAAAGGGGAAGAAGGGGACTACTGTGGCTCACTGTCACTGGAAGCAAGGGTCCCAGGCAAAACCTTTGACAAAATGGTGGACATAGCTGAAACATTTCAAACCACCACAGAGACAGACAGTACTTTAATTTAAAAAGGTTCTTCCTAATTTGTTTTTTGTTCTTGTTACATTTGTGCCCCGCGCTTTCCCACTCATGGCAGGCTCAATGCGGCTAATTTAGAAAAAAAGCTATCATCATCATTCCTGGCTTGCTGCCTGCCTGCCTGGATTGGCACAACTGTTGTAGGCAGCCCTCCCCTGTCTGTTGCTTAGTTTGCTCGCCTCGCTCGGCTCCACGAGTCTGCACGGCCGCACTCTCGCTCACACCACAGTCAGCGATGATGGCTCACCACCTCGGACCAGGATCCAGCTTTTCCCCGCTCAGTGACTCCTGCCCTCGCGAAAACAGGAAATACCTCATCAGAAGGAGGGACATTGAGCGGGAAGTGAAAAGCTGGAGCCTGGGGGTGAGCCGTCGCGCTGCAACTGTCTGTCGCCATTGAGGGCGGGGCCGTCGCTGCCTCCTGGCTCGCCGCAAGCCTGCAAAGTTACTGTCGCCGCCTCGCTGGGGTCCGGGGACTCGGGAGCTGATGGTGGGCTCAGCGGGCCCAAGCCGGGGGTGGGCGCCATGCCGGTGGTGGCGGGAGCGGAGCGGCCGAGCCGTGGGATCATCATGAATGATGCGGGCGGTCGTCTGAGGCAAGTGGAGGTCGGAGCGGAGGCAGAGTTGAGGCGCACCGCGCGGGCCCCCTTAGGCGCGGGGCCCTATGCAGCCGCCTTGGTCGCCTCTGCCTAAGACCGGTCCTGCAGCCAACAGACTGCTGAAGTATTCAACAATGTTTAATTATTGCAATAATTAAACATTGTTGAATACTTCAGCAGTCTGTTGGCTGTCTTTGTCTTTGCAGTATTTTTCAGGAGTAACAACAGATGTAAATTGTCCTGCTAGGCTAAGGAATGTAATGTTTGTATTGTTATCCTGTCTGGATTTCTGCCATGTGGGAGGGGGATTGCCTTCTTAAAGATGAGTGGAAGTTTTGGGTTTCAGGGAAGCTTTAGAGGCTGACTTCACAGTAGCAGTACTAACAGCAGGGTCACTGTGGATTTGTTTACTTAGAGCTGGCTGAGCAAGCTTTGAAGAACAGTTCTTTTTTCCTTTCTGTTTACCTGCACGGTGTTTGCTCATTGAACCACTGCCACCTTGTGGTTGTGCCAGGCAGATGTCAAGCAGAATCAGAGGAGGTGGTGGAGATGGAGCAACTGTCTCCATTCTGTGGGCCTTGTGTTCCAGATCATCTCCCCTCCCCAATCACTAAAGGAAAGATTGTGGCTTGCTAAGTGGCAGTAATATTTGTTTTAAACTTTCCTGCAATCTATTGTGCTTAGGGTTGAAGGGAAGAGAGAGGGACTGAAGAAGAACCAGTCATCAGAGGAAAAAAACAAACAAACCTGGGGTGCTATGAGGAGAGTTATATATGACACAGCCACAAACAAAAAAGACTGAAGGGCCATCGAAGCATTTCTCTACCCTCCTTCCACCGACAATGACCAAACATTTCTTATCTCTTCTCAAGGTTATGGCTGGGGATGGGTGATTATTGGGAGAATAAAAATTTGGGTGTTAAAGGGTTTTCCAGCCCTGAAGTGTGTGCGTTTGTGTGTCTGTTTACGTGAGTGGGTAGGGGGGGGAGGGTGATTATTAGAGAGATTAAAGTAATTAAATAAATAAATTAATGATGGTCAGGGGATAACAATCTGCAGTGCACTCATGTAGGTTCCCATGTGTAAGGCTTGGGCCAGAATTAAACCTAAGTAGGGAGTAGTGTGGTCAGCAGGGTTTTTCCACAATAAAACCAGTGAGACAAGGGATATAGTGGAAAACAAACTTTATTCTTCAGGACACTGGTTTTCTTGTGGAAGAGCCCTGCTGATCACACTGCTCTCTACTCTGGTACTCTTCTCTGTAGTGATACACGGTCCTCCACTTCTGCGGTGTTCCTCCAGAATTAAACCTGTACTTTGGGAGCTGGAAACACTGAATGCTATTCCATGACCTGTAGATCACTGTCCAATCAGGTTACTGCTGTCTGTGTGTTATGTATAATGTTCCTCTGTGTTTTGATTGGCTGCGGAGGGGGGCAGCCCAGATTGGTTGAAGTATTTCTTCCTAGTGTCTGGCTATGCCCCCTGCTGGTTTAGTGTCTGGTTGTCTGCTGTACATGGTTTGCTCTGCTGTGCTGCCTGTCTCATGTGCTCCGGAAACTCTGCACCCATCCTTGTTATTCTGTTCCTCTTGCCTGGTTATCTTTGATCTTGTGATTTTTAAACTTGTTTGCCTTGTTTTAATCTTTTTTTTTTAAACTTTAGATTTTTATTGAATATTTTTACAAAAACTTTTTAAACAATTGTAACAACCAAGCCATATGGTGTATATCCTCTTTTGTTTCCCTTTCTTTACATTATCCCTTTCTGTGAACTCATCCAACTAACTTGTGTTATAGTCAGCAGCGTAACTTGTTTCATTTCACACAATTCTGTAAACACATACCCTCCAACCATGTTCCTCCCTTTGTTAATCCCAATTTAACTATTCGCCTTTCTACCACAGGTGGTGGGATCCAGCATACTCCCTTTAGTTCCCCTTCCTTAGCCCCCCTCCCACTCCCTTCCAACCCTTAATCCCTAAATACTTCGCTACCCCCCTATCTACCCCCCCTCCATGGAATGTTTCTTCTATCCCTCTAGAGTATCTCAATCATTTGTTGAAGTCTTTTCCATCCCCTTTTACGTCGGAGCTCTCCCTCCCTCCTATATACCGTTAAACGCTCTATATGCCACAAAAGTCTCACTTTAACCTTCCAATCCCCTATAGTTGGGGGATCCACTGATTTCCAGCAGCGCGCAATAAGGCACTTAGCCGCTGCTAATCCCCACCGCATCAATTTACTCTCTTCCCAGACCTCTCTCTCATTAGACATTCCCAGTAAACACTCCCGTGGACCACACACCAGTGAGACCCCCGTGGTTCGGACCAGTGCTTTCATCACTGCCTGCCAGAATACTACCACTTCTCAGCATGTCCACCATACATGAAGAAATGTGCCTTTCTGTTTTTTACATCTCCAACACACATCTGATACTCCTGGATACATCTTTTTTACCCTCTCTGGTGTGTAGTACCATCGTGTTAGTACCTTATACGCATTTTCCTGTATTAACACACAAACCGAGGCTTTTTGTACTTCTCTACATATATCTTCCCATTCCTTCTCTGTAAACTGACAATGCAAATCCCTTTCCCATGCCTCCTGGAATGAATTTTTTTTGTCCTCATGCCCTTGAATGAACCGGTATATCACCGATATAGGTTTTGGGACTTTCCCCAGTAATATCCACAAATTTTCCAGAATTTCCTCTTCCCTTGGCCATCCCCTCCTCCACCCCTCCTTATCAATAAAGTGTTTTACTTGAATATATGCGAATCCTTCTCCCCCAGGAATCCCATGTCGGGCACACACCTCCTCAAAACTCCACATTCCACCCCCATGCAGCACCCCCTGAATTTCACCACTCCCATCTTACAAAGATGACATTTTCCCTACCCGCCCTAAACTTAGGTTCCCACCTCATAGAGGCCATAGATTCCGCCCCCAACGTTTCCTTATATGTCCCCATAATTCTAATAGATGCCTAAAATATGGGTTAGATGTCCCCAGTTGTCCTTTCCCTATTATCTCTGTCGTCCACAACAGTGATCTCAAGCTCCTTTGTGGCCAATATGACTGCTCTACCTGTACCGCTGGTTTCTCTGTTCCCCTCTCCCAGTCTAAAATCAACCTCAGTTGCGCTCCCCAGTAATACCACTCCATTTTTGGTACTGCTCTCCCCCCTCTCCCCACAGGATTCTTTGTGCCAATTGCGGTTTCTTATTTTCCCATATGTTCATTATAGAACTTTGCAATCTCTTAAGAAACGGTTTCGGGACCGCCATAGGCAATGCTTGAAACAAGAACAATAGGCGCGGTAACACGTTCATTTTGACCACCGCCATTCTCCCACACCAGGACAGCCACTTACTTTTCCATCTCAACATATCGTTTCTAATCTGTACCTGTAATCTGCCATAATTAAGTTGAAATACCCTATCCAGATTTCCTGGTATCTGTATACCTAAATACCAAATTTTTTGTGGCATCCATTTAAACTCATACCTATCCCTTACCTCTGACTCTTCCTCTTCACGTAACGCTATTCCCATTATCTCACTTTTTTCCATATTGATCTTAAACCCTGCATATGTGCCGTACTCCTCAAAAATCCCTTGGAACACAGACAGTGTTCCACCTGGGTCTTTCACATAGAGTAACATATTATCTGCGAATAATGCCATGCGGTGTTCTTGCTCTCCTATCCGCATCCCCTTCACCCCTGGCCGCCGAGAGGGGGGGACAGGGGGGACAAAATTCCCCGGGCCTGGGCCTCCAGGGGGGCCCTGCGCCGGAGTCCCACCCGCCCTCTGTCGTTAGGGCCGGTCTTAGGCAGGGGCGACAGGAGCGGTCGCACAGGGCCTTGCACCTCCAGGGGCCCCGCGGCGCTTCCTGTCACTCCCTGCCACATTGTCGCGACGCTCAGCTTCATTCCTTCCAGCCACCCTGCATTTAAAAAGTTGCAGCGGCGGTGAAAAACTAGACTCGGCTCGCCTCTCCTTTAAGCCCTTCCCCTTACTAATACTACTATATAGCATTTTTATAGCGCTACAAAGTGTACGCAGCGCTGCACAAACATAGAAGAAAGACAGTCTCTGCTCATAGAGCTTACAATCTAATAGACAAAAAATAAAGCAACCAAATCAATTAATGTGTAGAGGAAAGAGGAGAGGACGGTAGGTGGAAGCGAGTGGTTATAAGTCAAAAGCAATGTTAAAGAGGTGAATATCCCCTCCCAGCCTGCTGACCACCACTTAACCAAGTAGGAGCATTTCCTACCCAATTAAATGACTTTGAATAGTGGTCCAATACTTTTCTCAATACAGCTAAAAGTATGCATGAGGTTCAACAATGTACATAGTCTTAGTCAAACTTCTCTCTCAGCGTGCACTGATGCAGTTTCCGCGAAGGCGGCACAGTGCACGCTGAGAGAGAAGGGGAAGGGCTTAAAGGAGAGGCAAGCCTGCTTTTTCACCAGACATCTCTACGCCAGTTCCTGGGCATTTTTGATTCCTCTATGGAAAGATCAGTGAAAACTCAAATCACATCCAAACTGATCACAAATATAATTGAATATCTGACCTTTGAAGTGTTCATATACACAGCTCGAGGACTTTATGAGGATCACAAGTTCCTCTTTACCTTACTTATGGCACTGAAGATAGACATACAGGCCAAGAAAATTTCTCACAATGAATTTCAAACATTCATCAAAGGTAAATTCTGAAGCTGTTTTTTTCATTAGTGCTTTGCATTATTCCCAGGATGTTGTGCATTTTGTCCTATTTTGATTTATATATTTTTTTTAATTTAAGGATTGTGTAATTGACAAGACCCATGAAATGCATGTACTATATTGGTCAGTATACAAAGTGGTCTCAAATATAAGACAACCCCTAAAAATAACAACTTATTATAAATGGGGGAACAGGATTAATAATCTGAAAATCTTGCATTTTGATCCCTTCTCATCTCAACTATTGGAGAACAGGGAGCAAAGGTTCTGGAGATCCAATGGATAGATGCCTGCCTGCCATCTTTCATGTTTGGAATATGTCCAATTTGAGAATTTACATCTGCTGTCTTATTTTGCAATGTATAGCAATGTTCTGTTTTTCTGGTATTGTGCTGCATGCAGAATCTGTATGCTAATTTGGTTTCTGTCATTTTGGGTATACTGGAGCGGGGGCTGGGTGGGCCCCAGTGAACTGGTCTGCACAGTGGCGTTCCTAGGGGGGCTGACACCTGGGGCGGATCGCCGATGCGCCCCGCCCCCTGGGTGCAGCGCCCCCCCGATGTAGGGCAGACCCCCCCCAGCGAAAGGACACCCCCGCGAAGGAACCCCCCCGCCGGGTGCACGCCGCTGGGGGGGTACCGCGTGCGCCTGTCCTCCGTTGTTCCATGCTTCTTCTCTGCCCCGGAACAAGAAGTAACCTGTTCCGGGGCAGAGAAGAAGCATGGAACAACGGAGGACAGGCGCGCGCGGTACCCCCCCAGCAGCGTGCACCTGGGGCAGACCGCCCCCCCTAGGAACGCCACTGGGTCTGCACAGCTCCCTGCAGTTGCTAAGACCGGCCCTGTCCGTCGTCGACCGTCTGCCACCGGGCCGGGCCCCCTGCATTGAAATCACAGCGCCTCTCACCTCCGTGGGAAAGCACTGCAGGCAGCAGCAGATCAGCTCCCTTCGGGCTTCCTTCCCTCGCTGTGTCCCGCCCTCACGGAAGTTATGTCAGATTAGGGCGGGACACAGGGAGGGAAGGAGGCCCGAAGGAGGGAGGCGATCTGCTGCTGCCTGCAGCGCTTTCACATGGAGGTGAGAGGCGCTGTGATTTCAATGCAGGGGCCCAGCCCGGTGGCAGGCGGAGGGGGGGCGGGTGGAGGGGGAGCGGCAGCAATGACCTTGGGGGGGGGCGGTGGGGCGCCCGGGGGTGGCCTTGTCCCGGGCCTGGCCCAGTCTCTCGGCGGCCCTGGCCGTATCCTCTCTGTCAGAGGTTCTATATATAGGGCAAACAGCAGTGGGGACAATGGGCAACCCTGTCTAGTCCCTCTGCTGATCGGGAAGAAGTTAGAATAACTCCCATTAATATTCAAACATGCTCTCGGGCTCCCATATAAAGCTTCAACCCATAATCTGAAGTTCCCTCCTAGGCCCATTCTATCCAACACGTCCCACAGAAACTCCCAATTTACCCTATCGAACGCCTTTTCCGCGTCCATCGATAGTAACGCTATTCCCGTATCTGTTTTTTGAGCCTCCCATATCAAGTGTAACGTTCTTCTAATATTATCCCCCACTTGTCTCCCTGGTATAAATCCTGCTTGATCTGTATGGATGAGTTTAGTCAGTAGTCTCCCCAATCTGTTCGCTAATACTTTGGCAACAATTTTAGCATCTACATTTAAAAGGGAAATGGGTCTATATGACCCGCACCTAGTCAGGTCTTTCCCCGGTTTTGGCAGGAACGTCACTCCTGCTTCCATCATAGATCTCGGGAGCTCACCTCCTTCTAGTACTCCATTTCCCACCCTCATCAGTCTAGGTCTGACCGAACTCTCAAAACATTTGTAGAACCGGGCTGTAAAGCCATCTAGCCCCAGGGCCTTGCCATTAGGGAGATTTTTAATAACCCCCTGTATTTCCCCCGGCCTTATTGGTTCCCCCATCCTTTGACTCTCTTCCTCGCTAAATTTACGCAGGGGGATCAAGTCCAGGTATCGAGCTATATTCTCCCACTGTTCCCCTTCTGGTGCTGTATATAGTTCTTTATAATACTTTAAAAATCCCTTTTCTATTTCCTTATCTGTATACAGCCATCCTCCCTTCTCATCCCTTATTTTTTGTATCATGGACTTCCCCCTCCTAGCTCTCAAGCATCTGGCCAGCATGGTGCTTGATTTGTTTGCGAATTCAAAATACTGCTGACGGAGGCGTGTTCTCATATACTCATCCTCCGCCATCTGCACCTGGTCCATCTTCCCCCTAATCTTTTTGAGTTCTGCCCATACCCGTGAAGATGGATTTCTCTGGTGGGTCTTCTCCAGCTTGTTCAATTTCAACCGCAAAGCCATCATCACCTGACCTTTCTTTTTCTTTCTGGCTCCCCATTTAATCAATACTCTCCCCCACCACTACCTTCATTGCATCCCACAAGGTCCCATCCCCCACTTCTCCTTTGTCATTAATTCTCCAGTACTCCTGCATAGTGGCCTGCATCTCTTCCCTCACCTGTTCCTCCCCCAGTAGAGATTCATTAAGTTTCCAGGTCGTGTTTCTCTTCCCATGTCCCCACCCCTGTAATTAATCCACACCGATGCATGATCAGAAATTTGGATAGGTTCTATTTTGGCTTTTTCTATCATCTGCACACAGTTACGGTGCACCCACAGCCCATCTATCCTTGTATAGGAGCTCGCTGCATGGGAGTAGAACGTATATCTCCATTGCATACCATGTACCAACCGCCACCCATCCACCAATTCCATCTGCCTCAAAAATGTATGAAGTGCCTTTCTCCCCGAACCCGATTGGTATCCCCCTCCTCACGAGTGATCTAAGCGTGCATCAGGTGCTATATTGAAATCTCCTCCCACTATCACTTGTCCCCCTATAAACCCTTGTATCTCATCCCACAAGGTACGAAAGAATCCGCCTTGTCCCATGTTAGGTGCATAGATGTTGATCAAAGTTACCTCCTTCCCCTGCATCAGACCCCGTATTGCCACACATCTCCCTGTCATATCCTTGAATTGTTTTTGGATGATCAACCCACATGTCTGTCTAATCGGTATGGCCACTCCCCCCACTCTCTTCCCCCCTGTACCTTGATGTGTCACCACCTCCTTATACATTTTAGCGCGTAACAAGTGTCCATCCCTGGGCCTTAAGTGAGTCTCTTGCAAAAAACCCACCGCAACCTATTTAATTCTTTCATTACCCTTGTTCTTTTTCCGGGATTATTGAGCCCGTTGACATTCCAGGAACCGATTCTCAATCCCTCCCCCTCCCCCCTTCCCCCTCTTTGAATTCTCCCCTTCCCTCCCTGCCCTGCCATCTCTCCCTTCCCTTCTATTCCCTTCCCTCCCTTCCCCCCTGTCCTTCCCTCACTCTGGACACTACTTGGTCCATTGATCAGAAAGGATGCTCTGCTCTTGCCCCCCAAGCCCCCATTCTCCAAAACTCTCTCTCCCCTTACAATCCCTTCGCTCTCCCCTCCCCTTGCTCTATTCAAGTGAGCATCCCTGATCCCAACTCCCTCCCCCCCCCCCCACAGAAGGACAACCCCCCATTAAGTCAGCTCACCACCCAACATCCACATGAAACTGTGTGCATGCCATATTGTCCAACTTATCTCCACTCCATCCCACTTAGTTCTTCATGAGGCGCTTTTATCCTTTCTCTTCCCTCTTGTCACCATCTGCCATGCCGAGTCTGCTCTTGGCTCCCCCTCTTCCGGTGGCTGTTGCTCTCGGACTGGGAGATATTTACATCCCAGTGTTCTCAGTTCCTCCCACACCTCTGCTGGTGTCTTCACCTTCCATGACTTTCCCGCCACTGTGAGCCATATTGCAAAAGGAAATAGCCATCTATACCGAATTCCTTTATTTCTCATATAGCCTGTCACTTCTCCCATTGCCCTCCGTTTTGCAACGTGGCTCCCGCCAAGTCCTGGTATATGCCAATCTTATATTTTTTCCATTAAATAACCTTCTGTTCTCTTGCCTTTGCCAAAATCAGTTCTTTGGTAGGGAAACCCAAAAAACAGGCTATGATATATCTTGGGGCTGATTCCCGCTGGGGGCCCGCACTTCTATGCACTCGTTGTAGACATATCCCTTTGTCCCCCTTCACCCTCCATATTAAGAATGTACTGGCACAGTTCCTTAATCACCACCTCGCAATTACTGAAAATGTCCAGTTCTGGAATTCCTTTAAATCTTAAATTGTTGCAGTGGGATCTGTTTTCCAGGTCCATTTGGTCTTTTAATTGCTGGATCTCCGTTGCCACTACATGTGCCTCTACCTTTTTGCTCCAGGTTTCAGCCTGAATTCACTCCATCTTCTCTTCTACTTCATCCACTCGAGTCCCCAGATCTCGAATCTCCGTCCGGATCTCTCGGAGTGAGCTTTGGATATCTTTTCGGACCCCTTCCAGATCCGACTTCAATTCTTTAAACCAGCCCACTACTTCTGCTTTGGTGGTTTCCTCATTACTCTCACCCATTTCTCTGAGGGGATCTTCCTCCGTGTCCGAGGGGATCGTTTTCATCCTCTCCCCTCCCTGGCTGGCTCCTGCTCCTTCCAATTTTGCTTTTCCCGCCTGGTCTGCCGCATACCGGAATTTTTCCAGGCTCTTTTTTGGTAACATCCTTTGTTTCTCCTTTTCTTGACTTGGTAAGCTTAAAAGTCTCTGGAAACTCATTAACTGTGATCTGTATCTTCCTCCCCCTCAGGGAGATAAATTAACCTTAGATCCACACCAAATGTCCCAAAGGACACTAACCAGTTTCTGAGGAAACTAAACTGTATTATAAGCAGATTGCTCTCACCCTCGTAATCTTCCACTCCAGTTCTCCAGGGCGTTTATATGTTTTCCAGTCCAGCAAAATCTCCAAAGTTTTTGGCTACAATACTTTCACCGGGCTACTGCACCAACCAGAGGGGAGGCTCTTCTCCAGCTTTGTTATTGCTGCTTCTTTTTTGTATCCCGATGGGGGCCTTACATCTTCTGCCTTCCCCTGCTGTCTTACACCTGCAGGAAGATGCCCTCCCCTCCTCTCTTGCTCTTCTCCCCGATCCAGATCGCCACCGTTCTTATCGCTGACTTCTGCTGGGTTCCCCTGCTTCCTCCGCTCCTACTGGTCTCTCCACATGAGGGGGGGCAGGAAATCCGGGTCGGGAGCTCCTCTCACCCTTGTACCTCTACCTCAGCCTCTTCGTCTCTCCCAACTCTCTAGTCCTCGGGGGCATAACGGGGACGTTCTTCGCCGCCTGAAAAGACGTCCCCAACTTCAATGCTCACTCTTTGCGGAGCGCTGTGCTCCTGCCACGGTCGCCATCTTATTTCGCGCTCCGTTCTTGGTGCTCCTGCTATGACCCCTGCTCCCGCTGGGTTGTTTTTCTTGCCGCGCTGCCCTCGCCCCTATGCTCCCACGAGCCCCACTGGTGTTTAGAGCCGATGGGAGGGGGTCCGGCATCCGCGAAGTCGGGAGCCTCGATCGGAGCTCGGCGGAGTTCACCTCGCGGCGGCCATCTTGCTGCTCGGCTCCACCGGAAGTCCGCCTTGTTTTAATCTTGAACCGTACACTATAAGGACAATGATATTTCTTCTTTGTGCTTTTGATCTCTTGAATGCAGCGTAAAACAGAGTTGAAGAGAGAGAAAATCCTTTCTGAGTTTGAGGAGCTGCACAAGTTTCTGAATGAGGAGCAACAGATCCTTCTCTCAAGGATGGAAGAGGAAAAGGAGATTCTGAAGAAAATCACGGACAATGTGCCCCAACTGGAAGATCAAAGCTCTTTCCTCAAGAAACTGATCTCAGAGATAGAGGAGAAGTGTCAGCAGTCAGTGACTGAGTTACTGAAGGTGAGATTCCAGTATGGAGCTGGGCCCCCAATTCACCTGATATTTAATACCTGGAACAGAATTGTTGCCATTGTTATAAACAGCCCCCAGATAATCTGAGAACTTATACAAAACGAACTTATAAAACCAGATTTGGTGAAACAGATCTTAATTTATTATTTCAAAATGCACCTTTGCAAAGATGGTTGCCTCTAGAAGAAATTGGCACACCCCTTCTTAATGTTTACAGGTTTTATACCCTTTATTTTTAGTGGTTGGGAGGCGGGGATAGTGCTGGGCAGACTTATACAGTCTGTGCCCTGAAGAGCACAGGTACAAATCAAAGTAGGGTATACACAAAAAGAAGCAAATATGAGTTATCTTGTTGGGCAGACTGGATGGACCGTGCAGGTCTTTTTCTGCCGTCACCTACTATGTTACTATGTTACCACGTATCTGCCCCTAAGTTTCTCACTGGATATTGATCACATTTACTAACCCCTAATACATCACTTAATTATCGTATGACAGTCCTCTAAAAATTTTCCATCACCCTAGCAGCTGAGTCCAGTGTTAGTTCTGCTTGGTCTGTATTTTTTTTGTATCTTTAAACCTTTATGTGAGAACTTTGCATAGTTCAGCACATGGCATATTCCACCTTCCATGGTCTTACAGCTTTATGGTCTCATGCTTAGATACATTGTTGTTTCAGCTCTTTTGGCTTCTTACTCCTCCCTTTCCTCTCTCTCTCCCTGTCTCAGCAGTTTTATCACTTTGCACACATTACTTTAAGCTAACAGAGTTTCTTTTGTTAATTATTTTAGAAAGCTATAATATGGTGATTTCTGTTAGAAAGGGCCTACAGAAGTATAGTCCATCCCTAAACAGTTCCTTTCTACCAGGGCATAAGTTATTTTTGCAATTATGTTAAATGAAAAAGCAATATATTTACATATTTCTCACACCATTAACTAATGAATGTAGCAGCTCCTGTTGTTTCCCCTCTCAGTCTCCCATACTGTCAAACCCTGCTCCCTCTTTCTGCAATCTCTCATCTCCTTCTACCATAGACTCCAGCTCCTTTCTGTATGTGTCCCAATACAATCGTTTCTCCCTCTTTCTTACTCTTATGGTTCATATTCTCCCTTCTGACTGAGACAGGGTCAGCTACTTTTTCCCACTGTTGCTATATCAAGAACTGGTTGATAGAAAAAGACACTGTAACATCAATACAGAATGACTGTCTGCTGCTGAAACAGCTGTTGAAAGACTCAGCCTTTCATTTATTTATTTGGGTTTAGCTCCCACCATTTCATTGTGAGTTACATTCACATTGTATGGATTTTCCTGTCCCCTGAGGGCTTACAATCTGGGGGCTTCTTTTACTAAGGTGTGCTAATGACTATTGCGTGCTGAATGCTAAGAAGCCTATAGGGATAAAATGGGCTTCTTAGCATTTAGCACATGCTTAATCCATTAGTGCACCTTAGTAAAGGGAGCCCTAAATTTGTGTCTGAAGCAGTGGAGGGAAAGGAAGTGAGGGGTGGGGGAGGTGGAAAATACATGGTGAGAAGAGCAGAGGAGGAGAGATGAAAGGAGACACATGGGACTCAATTCTGTAAGTGTCACCCAAATGTGGGTATCCCAAAAAAATGCACGCTAAGCGCTATTTCATAAAAGATGCTCAAAGTTGGTTGCTGTTCATAGAATAACATTTAGTGCCGAGATCCACAATTTTGGGCGTGAGGATTTACGTCAACTGAACCCTGGTGTAAATCTCTACACCTAAATTAGACATGGATCCCCCAAATTCTATAACACTCTGTGCAAATCCTAGGAATGCCCTGACTCACGCATGCCCCTCCCATAGCCACACCCTCTTTTTGGATCTGCACGGAAAAATTTACACACGCATCTTTATAAATAGTGACTCTAAAGATGTGCTCGTAAATTCCAATTATTGCCAATTAGCTCGTTAGCAGTGCTAAGTGGCTCATTAAGCAATTAAATTGTGTGCACAGTTTTGAGCACTATATATAGAATTCTGGGGATGGTGGAGTAAGACAAGGATAGGAAATACCTCAAGCGAGGGTAAAGGATGGAAGAGGTACCTCAATAGAAGAGGCAAAACCTACTGAAATGGAATAGAGGACAAACATGAAAACGAGAGAATGTGGAAGAGGTGAGAAGAAGAAAGACTGAAAAAGAGACTGGAAAGGAATTTAGAAACAAGAGATGAAGGTGGTGACAGGATCAAAAGAGCACCATTAGAAACTGGAGAGACTGATGCGAGACTGACCAATTGGGAGTGGAGGGAATAAGATATAAATGTAAAATGTGTAAGGTATGAGCAACAGAGATAGAGAATTAATTTTTTTTTAAACTTTAAATGTTTATATAGTAGTAACAATCATGCAATTATACAACAGTATTACAGCTACATAGTTTTTATACCCCTTCTCCCGCCCCCATGCCCTCCCTCCCTTCCCGCCCTCCTCCACCTCCCCCCCCCCTTCTCTCGCTTATTCCTAAGTCATTTGAGTCAAATCCCGTAACTGAGTCCAAATCTCTGATGTGACGCTGTATCTACCCACTTTCTTGTCTGTGAGTTTTTCCAGTTCCCCAGTAAGGGATAATTTCAAAATCCAGTCTTGCTCAGATGGCGCTCCAGTCTTCTTACAGTGTTTCGCAATAACACTCTTAGCCGCCGTGAGGCACATTATTTTAAAGCGCCTCTGCCACTTTGCTCCACGCCTATTACCTAAGCCCAACAAACACCACTGCGGATCACATGGAAAGGGCTTGCCCGTATGTTTTGCAATCTTAGCTGTAATATTCCCCCCAGAACAACTGCAATCCTCCACAGGACCACCAGATGTGCAGGAATGTAGATAGAGAATTACTTTATTACCCAAAGGCTTAAGAATTGAAGAAAATCTGAGAAAAAAAGTTTTTTTTTTTTTTTTTGCATATTAAGTAAAAAATAATTTATGCAAAAAAGCCACCCAGTCATGTGTTCATTGTCCTTTGCCTTGATCTTGTTCAGCAGGAAGGCAGGTTATAAATCCTGTACATGAACAATAAATACAAACAACCTTAGCTCTAATTTCTAGATTTGGGAATTGTGGTGCATTATAAAAAGATATTAATAGGTCTCTGCAGAAGTATCCAGAAAGTGCCTGCACTTCCCTGCATGAGCCTAAGAGGGTCCAGGAAAAAACACTTGTGTCTGACCCCATTTGGTCCCTGTGATCTCTTACAAATGTGGAGCATATTGGGTACAAAACCAGAAAAAGCTGTAATGTGGTTTAATCAGACAGGAGAATATGTAGAATAATCATTAAACAAAAAAACTCTGTCATGATCTTAGTTAACCAGCTGATATCTGTCAAGTATTTACTTTGGATCAGAAGAAAAACCAAATAGTTATCAAGTGACATAATTGCATCTCATATTCATGAAATACCTGGATTCTCTTTCTTCTTCTAGGATGTGAAGTCCACCTTGAGCAGGTATGGCTCTGTTCTAGTTTCTCTCATTGTTTAAGAAATAGCTCTGTAATGTCACTGTGGGACTTTCCCATTTCCAGTGACTGAAGGGTGATGGGACAGAGATTTGACAAGTGTAACACAATCCCACGCTCTTTGCGCTGGGGGAATCACACTCTCTCCTATTCACTTCACCCTGTTATCCTCACACTGCATAATATTAGAAATATAAACACTTGTTGGATATAGACATAAAAGAATCTAAATTATTACTCACACTAAAGTAATTCATCATGGTTTAAGAATTTGCTCTCTTTTTCTCTGGGTAAGTCCTGTGAGGTAACAGCAGTGTCTCTCCTTCCTTACTCCTGTCCCTGTCTCATCTCTATCCCTGGTGACTCTGAGATCTGGGGGTGAATGTCTTGAATAACCCCAATCACTCTCTTACTCTCAGGTGTCAGACAGTGGAATTTCCAAGACCAGAGGCTGTTTGTACTGAAATGAAACTTTATTTCCATTTGATGTACCCTCGGCAGTATTTTATTGTGAAGAAAATGCTCAGAAGACACCAAGGTAACGAATTATTCATAGGACTATAATTCATTAGCAAAGAAATAAATACAATACCGATATATAATCTATCTTTGCTAATAAAGAAATGACTTTTTTGTTTTGTTTTTAGTCATTTATTAATTTAATTTTGTTCTATTTTCTTTCAGGAAAACTTTCTACTGAATTGGGTAAGGTATTATCTGTTATATTTTTTCACATTTAAAAATCCTTTATAAAATGATTCTCTACCCTGGGGTGGTTACAAATAAACCACAGATAACTGTATTTTGTATGTTTCAGTGCTGTGAGTGTTTGGTAATGTGTCTGATGGACAGGCATGGAGCCCTCACAGACACAGACAGGGTGTAGGATAAGTCAAAAGAAAGCATTTACAATAGCTTTTACCAGGGGGATGCTTTATATTCTGGAACTGTGTCTATGACCTCCCTCCTCTCAGTACTTTCCAAATCCTTCTGTTTCAATCCATTCTACTTTGTTCTTTCCAACTCAGTCAGCCTCTGCTTGGCTCTTTCCATCAGGTCAACTCAGCATCCATTCCATCCTTCCTCACTGTACCAGTTTAGATTTTATACCTCCTTTTCTCCTATTGCTTGCTCAGTCTCTGGTCATTTCTTCCTCTCCCAGCCAACTAGATGCCCTGGTGCTGAGAGGAGTGTGGTGCCTCTTAATTGTGCTGACCTGCAGGATGAACCACATAGTGTTAGCGCATCCCATGAGAGGAGTGAGATATCTGTGGGTGATGAAACGTGGTATGGTGGAGTAGGGTGTTTAAGAAGGGATGTGCTGTCTTACCACTCCTCTTAGGAATTGAGAGAATAACAAATGGGGGAGAGAGGTACCAGGGAATGAAATGGAAATGGGAGATGGATTGTGATAGAGCATCCTGAGGTCAGAGGAAGCAGGCTGCCTCTTCTCCTCTTTTTATGGTGGTCCCGTACAATATTCAAAACCTTGGGTTGAAACAATTCCAATATAGCTGCAAATTATATCGCAATATATTTTACTAACACAGCTATGTTTAAATGCAAATTTGTTTATTCATCAACTTTTCATATCATATAAATCCAAAATATCACATACCTTCAAACCACTCATTAAATCACACGTCTTATACTCACTCAGCTCACATTCTTACCCATCTATTCAACACTGAAATCATACCGGGTTACTGCAACACGCTGTGAAAAATATTGAATCAATACACTGTTATAATTCTAAACCCCACCGAACATTAAATTGATACATAACTACTACTATTCACTTCTTTTTTATAACATTGCTGTAATGAAAATCAAGATAATTCTATATATACAGTGCAATCCGCTTAAGTGCAAGGGTTTGGGACCAAAGAAATGCATGTAGTTAACCAGAGCGTGCACTTAACCGTTGTGACCCAAAGAAGCTTGACATCTGATAAACATATGTATAGTACTGTTTATTATTATACGTACAGTATACAGTCAACTGATATTAGGCTTTACTTGAAGTAATCAGTTATAGTCCTCTGTACATCTTGGGTCTGTGAGTTCCATAGGCTACATCTGCCAGGCGATAAAAACTGTCATAGCACTGACATCCAGTGGCCTCCAGATAGGCCCGCACGGTGTTGAGACTCTCCAGTGCTCTTGCAAAAGTGACAGAAGGAGGTTGTTGAATTTCATCAGCATGTGCCTCGCTGCTCATTTCTTCATCTGTTCCATCATCAGCCATTGTTGCCTGCGTGTAGGCGCATAGCTCGATATCAGTGCTGTCTTCAGCTGTTTGTAGATCGTAATCAACAGCTACGTAGCTATGGAACTCCTCTTCAATAACACCAGCTGGTATGTTAATAACCTCTTCATCTGACGCGTTTGCAACAGCTGCATCTGTTTTGTCCCTCTCCACATCCTTAAAAAAGCTTGCCTGCTTGTAGCAGTTCACAATGGTTGCCTGTGTAACATGATTCCAGGCTTCTTTCTGCATATGTAGGGAATCCAACTGTTAGATTACGAGCCAGTTCAACAGCACATTTATCATTGCCAGTCTGGTCATCCATAACGCTCATCAGACGACGTAGCAAAAGAGCCCGATAATGTTTGAAATTGGCTATTATGCCCTGATCCATAGGTTGGATCAGAGAAGTAGTGTTTGGTGGCAGGAAGACCACCTTGACGTTAGACAGCCTGACATCATCCCTGTGTGCAGCAGTTATCACAAAGCAGCAAAATCTGATGCTTTTGTGCCCGCATTCTAGTGTCTAACTTCTTTAGCCACTGCTTCCAAATTTCCCCAGTCATCCATGAATTTGCATTAGCCTCGTATGACACAGGAAGTCGCTTAACTTTCTTGAAGCAACAGGGCTGTTTGCTCTTTCCAATGACGAGGGGTTCCAACTTCTCACTCCCATCCATATTGCAGCAAAGGAGGATTGGCAGTCGGTCCTTCGATGTTTTACCTCCAGTAGTTTCGGCATGTTTGAATGCAAGTGTTCCATAAGGAATCACTCACCAGTAGATACCATTTTTGTCAGCATTGAAAATGTCACGAGGTGCAAACTCGTTCAAGATGGTAGGAAGAACTGAAACAACCCAATTTTCAGCTCCAAAGTCATCAGTGTCTTGTTTCTCACCAAGCTGTTTCTTGAATTTTATGCTGTTCCTCTCCTTCCATCTTCCCAACCATCCAACAGTGGCTTTGAATTCAGTTAGTCCAAGACTTTCAGCTAGCTGGTTAGCTTTCTCCATAAGCAGTGGACCACTAACAGGAAACTGTCTGCTCCTGATTTGAGAAAACCACTTAGGAAGAGCATCTTCTACCTCCTCAGCTTTTCCCGCCCGTTTTCATTTCCATTGTGGACTTGTATTGTTTTGCCAGTCTTGCAGAAGCTGATCTTTCTGCTTCAAGACATGTGAAATTTGACTGGGATTGACACTATATTCTTTAGCAATAGATGCTTGACTTTGTTTGTTTTCTAATTTTTTAAGAACTTCTATTCGTTCAGCCAGTGTTAAAGTCTTATTGTTCCACCACAATGACGACCCCGGTGTACGCTCTAACAACATTCTTTCGCTTATTCTGCCTGTGGCACTTAAAGAGGCATTAAATTTTTGAAATCTTGTTGGTTGTCACGCGCCAATCGGCTTCCATATTCCATGCGTGCGCTTATGTGGAGTCTTTCCTGCAGAGGAGCGGTCTTGAACCATGCATATAAGCGAATCTTGCACATATCAGTGGTGCGCTAAACCAGTTTGTCCCCATAGAAATTGATGGTGCCAAAAACGGGACCGAAGTACGGTATGCAGTTAAACAGAGCATCCGCTTATCCGACGTGCAGTTAAATGGAGTGCACTGTATATATATATATATTGATTATGCTTACTTTGTAATAGAGTTTACATTCTTTAGAATAATAGAATTATATCAGACCTTACTGCAGAATATAATCACTGAGAAGAAAGGTCAAATATATGTCATGCTTATAATTAAGTAGTTTGTTAGCAAAGAAGTAGGCCTAAATCACCTCAGGAGTTTGGAACGTTCTAATTAACTGAGGGAATGAAGGAGGTTTATGTGCCTTATCTAAGAAGTAGCTGGAAGGGCAAGGAAATGAATCATTATATTTTCTTTCTTCTTGTTATTTGTTAACCAGAACTATAAGCACCTGGTGACTGTGTGATAACAGTATTCTTGGCTATTTAAGGTTTCATTTTAATCATTATTGTCAGACTGTGGACTGAGTTTTCCTTATGTCCATTGGTCTCCCTGCATGTAGGATTGATTCATAAATAAAGATCTTTATATTATTATTATTGCATTTGTATCCCACATTATCCCACCTTTTTGCAGGCTCAATGTGGCTTACAGAGTGTTGTTATGATGCAGTCATTACATTATCTAATATAATAAAACGCACCCTCAACGTTCTGAGGACAACGTTCTGTGAAGCCATGAAGCCATCTGACGTCACTCCCAGGCTGAAGGGTTCGTGGATTCGTGGTGTGAAGCCTTCAAGCCAGCCAGCCGTCTCTGCCCCGCCCTCGCGTCAAACGTCATGACGTCGAGGGCGGAAATAAAACAACAAACAAATCCGGAAGCGAACCGTCAGGGAAGGAGGTGGCGCTCCCGACGTCTAGCCTTCCCTTCGCTGTGTTCCGCCTTCTTCTGACATCAAGGATGATGTCAAAAGAAGGCGGAACACAGCGAAGGGAAAGCTAGACGTCGGGAGCGCCGCCTCCTTCCCTGACGCTTCGCTGCCGGAACCGCCACGGAGGTAAATTTAAAAAGAAGAAAAAAAACAAAAAGGGATGCATGGATGCGAAGGGG
The DNA here is from genome assembly GCF_901765095.1 of Microcaecilia unicolor. Taxonomy (NCBI): domain Eukaryota; kingdom Metazoa; phylum Chordata; class Amphibia; order Gymnophiona; family Siphonopidae; genus Microcaecilia; species Microcaecilia unicolor. The sequence continues at coordinate 228,894,792 of NC_044033.1, read as the reverse complement.
GGAGGGCATGGATGCGAGGGGGGAGGAGAAGAGGGCGGGCCAGGCTGGGACATGGGAGAGAGAGGAGCATGGATGCGAGGGGGGGTCATGGAAGGGAGAGAGGGGACTTGCTGGAAAAGGATGAATGGAGGCGGCAGGGGACAGAGGAGCATGGATGGACATGGATTGGGAGGGCAGGGCTCAGGGAGAGAGGGGAATTGCTGGAAAGGGATGAATGGAGGGGGCAGGGGACAGAGGAGCATGGATGGACATGGATTGGGAGGGCAGGACTCAGGGAGAGAGGGAAATTGCTGGATAGGGATGAATAGAGGGGACAGATGGGCATGGATGGATATGGATTGCAGGACAGGCCTCAGGGAGAGAGGGGAATTGCTGGATAGGGATGAATGGAGGGGCCAGGTGACAGAGGAGCATGGATGGGCATGGATTGGAAGGGCAGGACTCAGGGAGAGGGGAATTGCTGGATAGGGATGAATGGAGGGGACAGATGGGCATGGATGGATATGGATTGCAGGGCAGGGCTCAGGCAGAGAGGGGAATTGCTGGATAGGGATGAATGGAGGGGGCAGGTGACAGAGGAACATGGATGGGCATGCATTGGGAGGGCAGGGCTCAGGGAGAGAGGGGAATTGCTGGATAGGGATGAATGGAGGGGGCAGGTGACAGAGGAACATGGATGCGCATGCATTGGAAGGGCAGGACTCAGGGAGAGGGGAATTGCTGGATAGGGATGAATGGAGGGGACAGATGGGCATGGATGGATATGGATTGCAGGGCAGGCCTCAGGGAGAGAGGGGAATTGCTGGATAGGGATGAATGGAGGGGCCAGGTGACAGAGGAGCATGGATGGGCATGGATTGGAAGGGCAGGACTCAGGGAGAGGGGAATTGCTGGATAGGGATGAATGGAGGGGACAGATGGGCATGGATGGATATGGATTGCAGGACAGGCCTCAGGCAGAGAGGGGAAATGCTGGATAGGGATGAATGGAGGGGGCAGGTGACAGAGAAACATGGATGGCCATGGATTGGGAGGGCAGGGCTCAGGGAGAGAGGGGAATTGCTGGAAAGGGATGAATGGAGGGGGCAGGGGACAGAGGAGCATGGATGGGCATTGATTGGGAGGGCAGGGCTCACGGAGAGAGGGGAATTGCTGGAAAAGGATGAATGGAGGGGGCAGGGGACAGATGGCCATGGATTGGGAGGGCACGGCTCACACTCTCTCTCTCATATACAATGTCTTTCTGACTCTCACTCTCACACACTCTGTCTCACACTGTATCACATTCACTCTCTATGTGCCACACAGTCACTCACACACTCGCTTGGTCTCATACACTCACTCTCACAGAGAATCTGTGTCTCACACACACTCTCTCTCACACTGTGTCTCACATACACACTTGCACACACTCTCATTCTCACACACACACTCTCTCACAAACACACTCACACCCAGACTCACTCTCTCTCTCACACACTCACACTTTCACTCTGACTCTCAAACAGTCACTCTCACATACACTCTCCCAAACATACACACTCCGAGGAAAACCTTGCTAGCGCCCGTTTCATTTGTGTCAGAAACGGGCCTTTTTTACTAGTCTTAAATACATTCAATAATCGGTTGAAGGTGTATGGTTTAGATGTAAGGTGCTAGGTAAGGTATTGTGAAAGGTGTTTTGATGCACCTGAGTAGTTTGAGAATGGTTTATTAGGATGTATTTAGTAGGCTTTGTTGAAGAAATGTGTCTTCAAAGCTTTGCGAAAGCTGGTTAGATTGTCCATAGTTTTCAGGGCCATGGGTAGTGCGTTCCATATCTGTGTGCTTTTATACGCAAAAGTAGTAGCGTATGCCTGTTTATATTTAATTCCTTTGCAGCTGGGGAAGTTCAGATTGAGGAATTTGCGGGCCGATATTTTGGCGTTTCTAGGCGGTAGGTCCACTAGGTTTAACATATAGAGTGGGGCATCTGCGTGGATGATTTTGTGGACGGTTGTACAGATCTTGAACTCAATTCGTTCCTTGAGTGGTAGCCAGTGTAGTTTCTCTCTTAGAGGTTTCGCCCTTTCGTATTTAGTTTTTCCAAAGATGAGTCTGGCAGCGGTGTTCTGAGCTGTTTGGAGTTTTTTAATGGTCTGTTCTTTACAGCCTGCGTATAAAGAGTTACAGTAGTCCAGGTGACTTATCACTAATGACTGTACTAGGGTGCGGAAGATGTTTCTTGGGAAAAAAGGTTTTATTCTCTTAAGTTTCCACATCGAGTGGAACATTTTTTTCGTTGTATTCTTCACGTGGGTCTCGAGTGTGAGGTTTCGGTCAATAGTGACTCCAAGAATTTTCAGACTTTCTGAGATAGGAAGTGTGCCGTATGGTGTGGTTATGGTAGTGTAGTTGTTTGTGTTGTATTGGGAAGTGAGAACTAGACATTGAGTTTTTTCTGGGTTCAGTTTTAGCTGGAATGAATCCGCCCAAGAATGCATGATTTGGAGGCTCTGGTTGATCTCGTTGGTTATTTCGTGTAGGTTACTTTTGAACGGGATGTAGATTGTGACATCATCTGCATATATGTAGGGGTTGAGGTTGTGATTGGCTAGAAGTTTGGCTAGTGGTATCATCATAAGGTTGAAGATAGTTGGCGAAAGGGGGGATCCCTGGGGAACTCCACATTCCGGTGTCCAAGGTGGTGATCTGTCATTGTTCGTTGTTACTTGGTAGGATCTGGTGGTGAGGAATCCTTTGAACCATTTGAGAACTGGGCCTCCAATTCTGAAGTATTCTAACAGGTGTAGTAATATTCCATGATCTACCATGTCAAAGGCACTAGACATGTCGAATTGTAGTACGAGTATGTTCTTGCCAGTTGTAATAGTTTTTTTTTTGAATGAATTCATTGCAGACACTAGTACAGTTTCAGCACTATGATTTGAGCGAAATCTTGATTGAGACTCATGTAGAATTGAGTGTTTGGTTAGGTATTCCATGAGTTGTTTCATCACTATGCCTTCCATCAATTTTGTTATGAGCGGGAAAGAAGCAACTGGTCGGTAATTGGTTAGGTCCATTGTGCTTTTCTTAGCATCTTTTGGCAGTGGAGTGAGGAGGATATTTCCTTTGTCCGTGGGGAAGAGACCATTTAGGAGTCTGTAATTTACTTGGTTCGTGAGGTCTTCTTTGAATTGTTTGGGGGCGGCTTTTACTAGGCTAGTAGGGCAGGTGTCAAGTTTGCAATGAGTTTTGGCATATTTTCTGAGCCAGTGTGTGAATTCGTCAACTGAGATCAGATCAAAGTTGGTCCATGATCAATCGGCTGGATATTCCCCGGGTTTTGGGTCTAAGCATTCAAGGATGCTTGTGTATTCAGTGGTATTGCTTGGTATCATGCGTCAGAGTTTTATGATTTTTTCCTTAAAATAGTACGCTAGGTTGGTTGCCAATGGGGTTTCTATGCTATTCAAAGTGACCTGTGTGGTGTCTAGGAGATGTTTACAAATGAAAAGAGTTTATGTGTATCCTTGTAATTTGGTCCTATTATAGTTCTGTAGTACGTTCTTTTGGTTTGTCTGATTTTGTACTGTGTTTGTATTTTCTTTGTAACTGTTTCCACTCATTGAGTGTGTGTTCGTCTTTGTTTTTGGTCCAAGCTCTTTCTAGTCTTCTAACCTGTGTTTTTAGTTCCTTCAGTTCTTTGTTGAACCAAGGGATTGAGTTTTTCCTGTGTGAAGTTCTAGTTTGGAGTGGTGCTATCTTGTCTAGAACTGTTTTGCATCTGTTGTCCCATTCTTGTAGAAATTGGGGTGAGTCTGTAGTTTGTTGTCCATTCGTCGGTGAATATTTGTTGCCAGAATGTTAGAGGGTCTATTTTGCCTCTTGTAGTGTATGTTCTTTTTTCTTGTTTTTGTTGTGTCTCTTTTGTTTTCCAGAGGAGGGAGGTGTTTGCCTTGTAGTGGTCTGACCATGGTGTGGCTGTCCATTTTGTACCATTGATTGTGAGGTTCGCTTCTGATAAAAATTTGTAGGTTATGATGTCTAATGTGTGTCCTTTCTTGTGGGTGGGTTGCATGTTAGGTCAGTGGATCTCCCAGAGTTGAAGGAATTCCTTGCATTCATGTACATTGTTTGTGTTAGTGTCTTTAAGATGAACGTTGATGTCTCCTGCTATAAGAATATTTTGGGAGGACATACAGGTATTTGAGATGAAGTCCATGAAGTGTAAGTGGGCATCTTGCCATTTAGCTGGGGGTCTGTAAAATAGGATTATATTTAGTTGATCATGCAGGTTAGGGTGGTTGATTCTGACTGAGGATATTTTGAGATGGGGGAGGATGGATTCAGCTGTTGTTGTGACTGTGAATTGGGATTTGTAAATTATAGCTATGCCTCCACCTCTTTTTCCTTCTTTTGTCCAGTGGGTGATTTTGTACCCTGGTGGGCAAAGCTCTAGGATTATTGGGTCCTTAGAATCATGTATCCAAGTTTTGTTAATGAGAAGGAAGTCAAGGTGATCTACTGTTATCCAATCAGTTAGCGATGTGTTCTTTTAAATTATTGATCTATCATTAGAGTAGCCTATTTGTATTAATTGGTATTGCTCCCTTGGGTTCGGGTTTGTGGTGATTTTTATCAGTTGTCTGTTTTCTTGATGTGTGGGTTTGGTATTTCTTTTTTTGATAACCCTCGATGGTGTCTGTGGGTATTAGGTTTGTTGTGGTATATGATTTGAACCCAGAGTTCTGCGAGCTTCTTTGGTAAGAGGAAAATTTCCATAACAATTGCCACTTCTTATTGTTCATTCATGTCCATATATGCTGCAAAATGTTCCCAAAAATGGTGTAGGTTCAATGATTCAATTAGGCACTTATATGCCAGTTGCTTCAAGTTCTAATAAACTTGCATGTATTCTTTTCCGATATGCACCAATCACAGCTTTTGTGGTAGTAAACCCGACAACTTGCTTGTGTAATCCTTGTAATTTACAAGTGTCCCATATCACTTTTCTTGATCTTTAATGATCCTACATGGTACCGTGTTTCGCTCAAAACTAGCGTCATCAGGGGTCTCTATTCGCCACAACCAAGCATCATCAAGAATCTTCACTGATGACTGGGACGTCCAACCCGAATGCGCTGTGAAGCAGGGCACTCACAAAAAACACCCACACATTTGAAGATTCTTGATGACGCTTGGTTGTGGCGAATAAAGACCCCTGATGACGCTCATTTTGAGTGAAACACACACGGCACCATGTAGGGTCATTAAAGATCAAGAAAAGTGATATGGGACATTTGTAAATTAAAAGGATTACACAAGCAAGTTGTCGGGTTTACTACTACGAAAGCCGTGATTGGTGCATATCGGAAAAGGATACATGCAAGTTTATTAGAACTTGAAGCAACTGGCATATACGTGCCTAATTGAATCATTGAACCTACACCATTTTTGGGAACATTTTGCAGCATATATGGACATGAATGAACAATAAGAAGTGGCAATGTTATAAAAAGAGAAGTGAATAGTAGTAGTTATGTATTAATTTAATGTTCGGTGGGGTTTAGAATTATAAGAGTGTATTGATTCAATATTTTTCATAGCATGTTGCAGTAACTCGGTATGATTTCAGTGTTGAATAGATGGGTAAGAATGTGAGCTGAGTATAAGATGTGTTGAATAGATGGTTAAGAATGTGAGCTGAGTGAGTATAAGACATGTGATTTAATGAGTGGTTTGAAGGTATGTGATATTTTGGATTTATATGATATGAAAAGTTGATGAATAAACAAATTTGCATTTATATATGCTCCTGTACAATGCCATGGCAAATGAAGAGGATGGTGGAGTTACAGTACATTAGCGAATCACTGGGGGAGAGAGTCAAGGGCTCAAGCTTGAACCGGTCAAAAATGCACGTTGCGAGGGGCCCAATGCACAAACCTTACCGCACTAACAATGTGCATTTTTGACAAGTTCACACCAGTTTTATTGTGGATTAAAAACTAGTTAAAAGATAGAAAACAGGGAGGATTGATAGTGTTGATAGGGAGATTCCACAGGAGTCTGTGCTGGGACCGTTAACATATTTATAAGAGGACTTCCAGTGGAGGCATGGAGCGGTGAAGATGTGAGACAGAACTGCTCCGGGGCGCATATTACTACTACTATTTAGCATTTCTATAGCGCTACAAGGCATACGCAGCGCTGCACAAACATAGAAGAAAGACAGTCCCTGCTCAAAGAGCTTACAATCTAATAGACAAAAAAAATAAATAAAGTAAGCAAATCAAATCAATTAATGTGAACGGGAAGGAAGAGAGGAGGGTAGGTGGAGGCGAGTGGTTACAAGTGGTTACGAGTCAAAAGCAATGTTAAAGAGGTGGGCTTTCAGTCTAGATTTAAAGGTGGCCAAGGATGGGGCAAGACGTAGGGGCTCAGGAAGTTTATTCCAGGCATAGGGTGCAGCGAGACAGAAGGCGTGAAGTCTGGAGTTGGCAGTAGTGGAGAAGGGAACAGATAAGAAGGATTTATCCATGGAGCGGAGTGCACGGGAAGGGGTGTAGGGAAGGACGAGTGTGGAGAGATACTGGGGAGCAGCAGAGTGAGTACATTTATAGGTTAGTAGAAGAAGTTTGAACAGGATGCGAAAACGGATAGGGAGCCAGTGAAGGGTCTTGAGGAGAGGGGTAGTATGAGTAAAGCGACCCTGGCAGAAGATGAGACGGGCAGCAGAGTTTTGAACCGACTGGAGGGAAGAGGTGACTAAGTGGGAGGCCAGCAAGATTCAGATTGCAGTAGTCTAAACGAGAGGTGACAAGGGTGTGGATGAGGGTTTTGGTAGAGAGCTCGGAAAGAAAGGGGTGGATTTTACGGATGTTGTAAAGAAAGAAACGACAGGTCTTGGCAATCTGCTGGATATGAGCAGAGAAGGAGAGAGAAGAGTCAAAGATGACCCCAAGGTTTCGAGCTGAGGAGACAGGGAGAATGAGAGAGCCATCAACAGAAATAGAAAACGGGGGGAGCGGGGAGGTGGGTTTGGGGGGGGGAATCAGAAGCTCGGTTTTGGTCATATTTAATTTCAGGTGGCATTGAGACATCCAGACAGCAATGTCAGACAAGCACGCTGAAACTTTGGTTTGGATGCAAGGTGAGATATCAGGGGTAGAAAGGTAGATTTGGGAGTCATCAGCATAGAGATGGTAGGAAAAGCCATGGGATGAGATTAATGAACCAAGGGAAGAAGTGTAGATAGAAAAGAGGAGGGGACCAAGAACAGAACCCTGAGTACGCCGACAGGCAGAGGGATAGAAGTAGAAGAGGATCCACCAGAGTGAACACTAAAGGTGCGGAGGGAGAGGTAGGAAGAGAACCAGGAAAGGACAGAGCCCTGGAATCCAAGTGAGGACAGGGTATCGAGAAGTATGCTGTGATCGACAGTGTCAAAAGCAGCGGAAAGATCAAGAAGAATGAGGATGGAATATTGACCTCTGGATTTAGCCAGTAATAGGTCATTGGAGACTTTAGTAAGCGCAGTTTCGGTTGAGTGGAGAGGGCGAAAACCAGATTGTAGTGGGTCAAGAATAGCATGTGAGGAGAGAAAATCAAGGCAGCGGCGGTGAACAGCACGCTCAAGTAATTTGGAGAGAAAAGGAAGGAGGGAGATGGGTCGGTAATTAGAGGGACAAGTAGGGTCAAGTGAAGGCTTCTTAAGGCCCGCCCAAAAATCAAAACACAAACATGCAAAGGCATATCGCACACAAATTGGCTGTTGGTGGCGGCTAAAGCAACGCAGATGGCTGTAAAAACGGCCCACAAAGATCCAAAAGAAAAAGCCCACACCGCGGAGAACAAAATGGCAGACAGGGCCGCGCCAGCATCGCCAGGCACATCGTGGGCTGCAGCAATCACAGAAAAGATGAGGACAGCGGTGGAACAAGCAGTGGGCAATAAGCTGCAGCCTATTGTGTAGATGAGGCTATTGTGAAGATGAAGCTCCCACCTCAGGATCCCACGTCCCTCTTTCAACCAGGGTGAGCTGGTTCTCAGTATGCAGATTTTATGCAAATTATTCTACTACCCCTTTCTGCTCAGGGTGACCTGCTTCTCAAAGGCAAACACAGTCAGGTCTCACCAACAGGATATTCTCTTACAAATCTTTTATTCCCCCTTCCTGGGGCACATTTCTTCCAGCTTAAAACACCTTTACAAGCTTAAACAGTCCTTCCAGCTTAAACATTTTCTTCTTACTCAGTTCAATCTTCTAGCTTAAGCACCCGGACACTCAGTCCTTCCTTGTAACCTGGACACCCAGTCCATCCTTGTAACACACAGCTCTTATACCTGGCACTCTAGGGCCTTCTTACCCCAGCCAGCTTCCTTGCTTTGCACACAGTTCACCACCAGTCCAAAGGGCTCAGCCAGTACTTCACATGGGGACCTCCTGCTCCAGCTACCAGCTCTCTTCTTCCGCTGCTAGCTCTCCTCCCCCTCACCACTCAGGTGGGGTATTAAGTGTTTAAGGGCCAAACAGGACCCAGCCCATAACCTGCTGCACCTGTTTCCACCTCCAGGACTCTCCCCGGTCCTAGCGACCTCCAGCTATACCTCCCCTTACTGGCTCCCTTCAGCGACTCACTCAGCCCTTCTCCCTGGACATTTTAGGGGAACAGCGCCCTCTAGGGGCCTAATCAGGGTAGGACAGCCTCTCCCTTCTCACACTATATTGGACAAACTAGAAGGGCTGACTGAGAGGCACACGCAACTGTTTACTGAACTTCAGGAGGTGCAGCGTAGAGTTGGGATGGCGGAGGAGGATATACAAAAGGTCTCAGAGGAACAACCGAGAATGCAGGCGCGCCTTGCGGAGGTGGAGGCAAAGCTCGACGATCTTGAAAATCGTTCGAGACGGAACAATCTGCGCCTTGTGGGGCTGCCTGAAACCCTGCCTGAGCGGAATCTCTGCGTATTCCTGGAAAAATGGCTACCGGAGGCGCTTAGCAACGAGGAACTGGCGACAGCATTACGGGTAGAAAGAGCGCACAGACTCGGCCAGAGAAGGGAGGATACAAGAAGGCCCCGAGTGGTGATCTTTAGGATCTTGAACTATGCCCACAAAATGCTCATCTTACAAGAACTGCGTGCAGGCAAGCAATTGGAATATAAAAGCAAAAAAATCCTCTGTTTTCAAGATTATTCCACTGCAGTGTCCGCAGCGCGATAAGGCTTTGCACCGCTGTGCACCAAACGTTTTGGGCTCAAGTACAGATTCAGTCTCCTATACCCAGCTAAGCTCAAACTGCTGGAAAATGGCCAAGCAGTCTACTTTGAGAAAGTGGAAGAAGCAACTAAATATGTAGACCGAATGCTGGCCAAAGAGCGTGAGGGCTGAGAACAAGAGGGAGCTCTATCAAGGAGAGAAGAGACTACACTGAGCATCGCTTACAAGTTAACAGCCTCAGTGGAGATGGACTGGTCCATACAAGTACAAGTTACTGACATGTTCGGACTACAGGAGTATTGTTATGCAAGTTATGCAAGTAGCAAGTTATAAGTGAGTTTGGCTGGCTCATATCAGGAGATACTGCGAGATGAGCCGTTGCCCACTCCTGTTGTTTGTGTTTTGAGAGTTTACAGTTGGCCCAGTTGTTAGAAGCATTAAGGACACTTGGCACAGCAGACAGCTAATGACAGAGGCAAGACAGAGGAGTAGTGGCCATAAAGGCTGTAGACAGTGATTGTTTGAATCTCCACTGAGGATTTATTACGTGCCAAGTTCAAGCAAAGCGGATAAATGTGGCTGTTCGGGCTAACAGACATGGAATTCTCAGGACTACAGCATGCCAAATGATTACTGGCACAGTGAGGGGCTGGCACAGCTGTTAGCCTGAGGAGAACTGAGGGTGCTTACGATGGACATGAACAGAAGGGACATTTTCGTTGGTCTTGTTTTAACACAAGAGGCTTGGTGAGAAATAAGTTCTGGTGACGGGTTGGGTGGGTGGGGATAGCCACAGAAACATGAGGCGCCCTAGCCTTGGAAAACAGGAAGTTATGCCAATAGGCAAGGGACGACAGATGGTGGGTATAGAGGGGGAAGGGGATACGGGGGTAGGGGGGGGGTGGATGGGAGGGAGGGGGAAGGGAAGGAAAGGGGAAATCCCTGTATGCATGGAATTGGAAAGGGAGAAGTATGAAGGAAAACCTAGGGGCGGCCCAAAGGAGAGTGAAGGAGGAATCCCTAGAGAAGGAGAGGGCGGAGGCTGGGACGCTCTCTCTGTGTATAAGAAAGAAGAGTGTAAATAAAGCCTTACAAGTAAGACACAGAACAGAGAGAGATGTGACATGACAACTTTGCAATGCATAACATGGAATGTGGGGGGCATCCACTCGCCGATTAAGAGGCAAAAAATCCTGAAAGTGTTGAATGATAAAAAAGTGTCCATAGCGTTCTTGCAGGAAACGCATCTTACAAGGGATGAACATGAGAAGTTGAAAACCTGGTGGGTGGGGAGCTATATGATGCGCCAGCAGTTGGGAAAAAGGGAGGAGTGGTGATATTGATAAGGAAAAACTTGAATGTAGAGGTCAAGAAGGTGGTGGCTGATAGAGGGGGGAGATATGTTATAGCCTCAGTGGTTGTGGAGAGACAACCACTCCTGCTATGCAATATATATGCTCCCAATACCTATGATAGGAAGTTTGTCACTCAAATCATGCATAAAATCCATAGCTTGGGTGACATTCCCTTACCTTCTCTCCTACCCTCTTCCTCCCTCTTGGCTTTTAATCTCCGTCTCTTTCTTCCCTCCATTTTGCCTTCCCCATTCCACCTAAATACCTCTCGCCTTCGACGCCTGCGTGGCCACACCTCTCCTACTCTCCTCCGCTCTCTTTTACTCCTTCTCTTACTCTCAGCCGGTGACATCAATCCCAATCCTGGCCCTCCTCACCAACTATTATCCCAACTCTACAGATCTCACCGTGACCTCTCTAACCTCATCTGTATTCCTCTACTCCCCTCCTCTTCTCTGTCCTTCTCTTGCGCCCTATGGAATGCCCGCTCTATCTGTAACAAACTCCCCTATATCCAGGACCTCTTTATCTCGCGTCACCTCCATCTGCTCGCCATAACAGAAACCTGGCTCTGCCCTGATGACTCTGCTTCAGTCGCAGCCCTCTACCATGGTGGTTATCTTTTTTCACATGCTCCTCGCCCTACTGGTCGCGGGTGCGGTGTTGGACTACTTCTCTCTCCCTCCTCCAGATTTCAACCCCTTCTTCCACCTCAATCTCACTGTTTTTCCTCCTTTGAAGTCCACTCTATCCGCCTTTTCTCTCCTCTGCCTCTTTGAATAGCGTTCATTTATCGTCCCCCTGATAAGTCCCTTTCATCCTTTCTCAGTGACTTTGATGCCTGGCTTGCCTTCTTCCATGATCCTTCCTCCCCCTCTCTCATCCTTGGTGACTTTAATATTCCTGCTAATGATCCTTCCAACTCTTATATTTCCAAGTTACTCGCTTTAACATCCTCCTTTAATCTCCAACTATGCTCCACCTCCCCCACTCATCAAAATGGTCACTGTCTTGATCTCATCTTCTCCTCCAACTGTTCACCCTCTAGTTTCCTTGCCTCTGATCTTCCCCTCTCTGATCACCATCTTATAACTTTCACACTTAAATCTCCTCCCTCCCAGGCCCGTCCTATTATATCTAATTTAACTAGGAATCTTCACGTTATTGACCCTTCATCTCTATCCTCCCATGTTTCAAACCTCCTCTCTACTGTGGCACCATCCACGTCTGTCAACGAGGCTGTTTCTTCTTACAACAATACTCTATCCTCTGCCTTAGACACTCTTGCACCTTTGATGACCCGCCCTATAAGGCGTACAAAACCCCAACCTTGGCTGACTTCTAATATCCGCTACCTACGTTCCTGTACCCGTTCTGCCGAACGCCTCTGGCGGAAATCTCGGGCCCTTGCTGATTTCCTACACTTTAAGTTCATGCTGACCTCCTTCCAATCTGCTCTTTTACGCGCCAAACAGGAATATTATATCCAACTGACCAACTCTCTTGGCTCTAACCCTCGACTTCTCTTTACCACATTGAACTCTCTCCTCAAGGTGCCCCTCCCCCAACTCCCCCTTCATTATCTCCTCAGACCCTTGCTGAATTCTTTCACGACAAGGTTCAAAAGATAAACCTTGAATTCTCTACCTCGCCACCTCTCCCTCCACTAGTCCGTTCCCCTCTCTCTCCTTCCCCTCATTCTTTTTCCTCCTTTCCTGAAGTTACTATAGAGGAAACTACACTTCTCCTTTCTTCCTCAAAATGTACCACCTGTTCCTCTGATCCCATTCCCACCCACCTTCTTAATGCCATCTCACCTGCTCTTATTCCTTTTATCTGTCACATTCTCAACCTCTCACTTTCCACTGCAACTGTCCCTACTGCCTTTAAACATGCTGTGGTCACACCTCTCCTTAAGAAGCCTTCACTCGACCCTACTTGTCCCTCTAATTACCGACCCATCTCCCTCCTCCCTTTTCTCTCCAAATTACTTGAGCGTTCACCGCCGCTGCCTTGATTTTCTCTCCTCACATGCTATTCTTGACCCACTACAATCTGGTTTTCGCCCTCTCCACTCAACCGAAACTGCTCTTACTAAAGTCTCCAATGACCTATTACTGGCTAAATCCAGAGGTCTCTATTCCATCCTCATTCTTCTTGATCTTTCCGCTGCTTTTGACACTGTCGATCACAGCATACTCCTCGATATCCTGTCCTCACTTGGATTCCAGGGCTCTGTCCTTTCCTGGTTCTCTTCCTACCTCTCCGTCCGCACCTTTAGTGTTCACTCTGGTGGATCCTCTTCTACTTCTATCCCTCTGCCTGTCGGCGTACCTCAGGGTTCTATTCTTGGTCCCCTCCTCTTTTCTATCTACACTTCTTCCCTTGGTTCATTAATCTCATCCCATGGCTTTTCCTACCATCTCTATGCTGATGACTCCCAAATCTACCTTTCTACCCCTGATATCTCACCTTGCATCCAAACCAAAGTTTCAGCGTGCTTGTCTGACATTGCTATCTGGATGTCTCAACGCCACCTGAAATTAAACATGACCAAAACCGAACATCTCATTTTTCCCCCCAAACCCACCTCCCCACTCCCCCCGTTTTCTATTTCTGTTGATGGCTCTCTCATTCTCCCTGTCTCCTCGGCTCGAAACCTTGGGGTCATCTTTGACTCTTCTCTCTCCTTCTCTGCTCACATCCAGCAGACCGCCAAGACCTGTCGTTTCTTTCTTTACAACATCCGTAAAATCCGCCCCTTTCTTTCCGAGCACTCTACCAAAACCCTCATCCACACCCTTGTCACCTCTCGTTTAGACTACTGCAATCTGCTTCTTGCTGGCCTCCCACTTAGTCACCTCTCCCCTCTCCAATCGGTTCAAAACTCTGCCGCCCGTCTCGTCTTCCGCCAGGGTTGCTTTACTCATACTACCCCTCTCCTCAAGTCGCTTCACTGGCTCCCTATCCGTTTTCGCATCCTGTTCAAACTTCTTCTACTAACCTATAAATGTACTCACTCTGCTGCTCCCAGTATCTCTCCACACTCGTCCTTCCCTACACCCCTTCCCGTGCACTCCGCTCCATGGATAAATCCTTCTTATCTGTTCCCTTCTCCACTACTGCCAACTCCAGACTTCGCACCTTCTGTCTTGCTGCACCCTACGCCTGGAATAAACTTCCTGAGCCCCTACGTCTTGCCCCTTCCTTGGCCACCTTTAAATCTAGACTGAAAGCCCACCTCTTTAACATTGCTTTTGACTCGTAACCACTTGTAACCACCTGCCTCCACCTACCCTCCTCCTTCCTGTACACAATAATTGATTTGATTTGCTTACTTTATTTTTTGTCTATTAGATTGTAAGCTCTTTGAGCAGGGACTGTCTTTCTTCTATGTTTGTGCAGCGCTGCGTATGCCTTGTAGCGCTATAGAAATGCTAAATAGTAGTAGTAGTAGTAGAGATCTGAATGATGTATTAGACCCGACTTGGGATAGGTCCCACCCAACTGGGAGGGATCTGGCTAGAAGGGAGAGAGGTAACTCTAGAATTTGTGACATGTTAGAACTGGTGGATGTATGGAGAATATTGCACCCGGTAGACAAAGATTTTACACATCTCTCCAGAGAACACCAAACGCTATCTAGAATAGACTATATATGGATCTCCAGAGAGTTACTGACAAAAGTGGAGGAGGCACAGATAGGCCCCATAACGATTTCTGACCATGCTTGGGTAAGAGTCCAGATTAAAGTAGGAGAGGGAGGATTTCAGCTAAGGTCATGGCGTTTTCCAACCTATCTTTACCGTGACCCCCAGTTCTTGCCCTTCCTGGTGGAGAAATGGAGAGATTATAGCAGTAACAATGAACAACATAGGATAGATCCTGTACTCTATTGGGAAGCGGCGAAGGCGGTACTTCGGGGAGATATAATATCCTATCTAGCTTTTAAAAAACGGGTCAGAAATAGGGAGGTGATGAGGCTGGAAAGACAGGTAGTAGCGCTGCGGAAGAAATATGGGGTACATCATGAACTGAGACTTAAAAGACAGTTATTGGAGACACAACAGGCCCTCAATGAACTTTTATATGAGCAAACGCAGAAAACGAACATATATTACAAGTACAAGCTATATAGGTTTGCTAATAAAAGTGGTAGATTTCTAGCTCGAATCGCCCACAGGCGATTCAGTGCCAAAAAAATACTCGCAATGGAGGATAACACGGGAACACGGGTAAATACGGATGAAAGTATAATCAAAACATTGGGGGACTTTTTTGGCCACCTATATGCAAAACAAAAAGACCTAGTGAGACTTATCTTCATAGTTTGGACCTGCCACAGATTTCAGAAGAGGATGCAGAGGTATTAAATGCTCCTATTACAGAAGAGGAGGTAGACCTAGTAATTAAAGGGAGCAAATTGGGGAAGGCACCGGGGCCGGATGGCCTGCAGAATGAATTCTACAAGCTCCTTAATAGTGAGATCAGCCCTGTATTGACCGCAGTGTTTAATGACAACATACAACAAGGACAACTGCCTAGGCACCTAAATAGAGCACAAATTAGCGTATTGCCGAAACCGGGTAAGCCAGCTGATAAACCAGACTCGTATAGGCCGATCTCGTTGCTGAACACTGAATTAAAACTCTTAGCAAAGATACTGGCAAATCGGCTAGCCAGATTTTTACCATCTTTAATTATAGATTCACAAGTGGGGTTTACGTGTGGGAGGGTAATAGCTAAGAATATGCATAGAATATGGGTCGCCCTGGAAAAAATAAGACATGATAGGAGCAAAGCTCTGCTTATTAGTTTCGACGCCGAAAAGGTGTTTGACCGAGTTGATTGGAATTATTTGTTTGCAGTGTTGAAGGCCTATGGGATCACAGGTTTATATGCGAGGGCAGTCAGAACTTTGTATACAGACCCGCAGGCTCAGATATTCACCAATGGTCTACGGTCTGACTGGTTCCCGATAAAGAGAGGCACGAGACAAGGATGTCCACTATCGCCATTACTTTTCATATTGGCGTTGGACCCTCTCCTCAGAGAAATCCAACATAATGCTGATATCCAGGGAGTCACGATACGCGACCATAGTTTTAAAACAGCAGCCTTCGCAGATGATCTGTTGGTATTAATCACTGATCCCAAACGATCTCTGCCACATCTCATGGAAAGTTTAGAGGAGTATGGGGACTACTCAGGATTCAGATTGAACCTCCTGAAATCTGAAGCGCTAGCTAGCAATGCAGAACTCGAGGGGAAGTGGGGAGATAGATTCCCTATAAGGTGGGCAAGGGGTTCCTTTAGGTATCTGGGAATACAGCTCCCTATGGATACCAGACAAATTTATGACCTGAATATCGCCAAGTTGCTAAAGGATACTCAGGAACAATTATCCCGTTGGTCTGGGCTACCTGTGTCACTTATGGGTCGGATACAACTCTTTCGAATGATAATATTCCCGCGCTGGCTTTATGTACTGCAAGCGTTACCATTGCGCCTGGGAAGGTGAGAGTTGGTAGCATTGCGAAGATTAGTAGTGAAGTATTGCTGGGCTGGTAGAAAACCTAGGATGAAGTGGCAATACCTAATAGGGAATTGGAGGCAGGGAGGGTTAGGCATTCCTGATATGAGAACATATAATCAGACATGTCTATTGAGGCATTTGAGGGATTGGGTCCTTGATACAAACACCTACACGGATGTGGATCTAGAAAGGGCATACTTTCATCCCTGGCACCTGAATTACTTAATCCATGTTAGGAGAAAAGGACAACTACCTGAAAACGTTAAAGATAGCATGTTGCTGGAGCCGCTATGGCACATGTGGCGGGAATTGGTACAAAGGTGGGGTCAGGATCACACAGCTAGCAGACTATTACCTCTTGTTGGGAATAAGGATTTCATACCGGGCAGTGATAATGCAGTGTTTCGCACACTTCAAGGCCAAGGGGTGGAGTTATTGGGTAGTTTTCTCAGGGACGATAACACTGTGATTTCCATAGCTGACTTTCAACATAAGTGTTCAGGGGGGGCATTGGGGATATTGGCTTACCACCAGCTCGCCCACTACATACATAGTATCCCAAAGGGAGGACTAACTCATAGATTTGAGATTAAGTTGAGGGAGTTCTTGGAAGGGGATGCGTTGGGACAGGTCTCTGTATCTTGGTTTTTTAGAGAACTAGAGAAAGGGCTACCGGAGAGGCGGGTAACTGAGGTGGCGATGAAGTGGGAAACTGAAATTCATAGGAATATCTCTGAACACCATTTACAACACTCATTGAGGGGCATGCAGAAGAAGGTGATACATAGTGCAGAGTTGCAAGAGTGCCAATATAGAATAATACATAGGGCATACCTCTCTCCTAGAAGGGCATTTCATGCACGGGTGACAGAGACGGATGGGTGCCTAAAATGTGGGCAGGGCGGTGCTAATCTAACACACTGTATATGGCAATGTAAGACCATAAAGGCATTCTGGGGGAGAATAGGCCAATTCGTAAGGGAGGTCACAGGCTCCCAAGTTCTTATTACGTTTGAAAGAATGCTGCTGAGTGTGCCTGAACAATGGGATGCAGGGACCCAGGGAGAAAGAGTGTTCCTGAGCAAATCTTGTATAGTGGTGTTGCGTTCTTGAGGGCCTTGGCATTCTGTCAGGTCCTCGAGGCAGTTTGTGAGCCCTTGGGCCACTGCCAAGGAGCGGCAGCGGCAGGCAAGACCACCTCGGGACTGGAAACACAGAAGAGCAGTACTGGAACTCTGGACTGGAGTAGTACAAGGCAGGCAACTAGAACAGATGAGACAGGAACAGCTTCACCTGCACCTAGCCATCGTTCCTCCGGAGTTGAGCTCCGAAGTGCAGGCGGCCGGCAGGACTTGCAGGATAAGGCAGGAACTGAAGATCCAGAGGACCCACCCTGGGTCTGGGATACACGAGGGTGACAGGGCACGGAACTAGACTCAGACAGTGTGCTGCTGCACAGCCACTAGCAAGACCCAGAAGACAGACCAAGGAACACAAGGCGTACAGAAGCTAGCAGGAGCAAGGACTAGGGCAGCAACACACTAGATTAAATGGGAATCCGGGAATACCCACAAGGTAAACCCTCTAACTAGGAGGAGACAGGATACAGGAATAATCACCCAGGAAAACACACTAGCCAGACAGATATAGGATTCAGGATATACCCTCAGGATATACAAGCAGGGTAGGCACACAGGCTAGGCCAGGCAGGGTTCAGGGTAAAGAGAGCAAACCAGGAAGAACAGGCCAGGGGTCTTGGGCTGGCAGCAGAGCAAACAGAGTAACCAGGAATAACAGGCCAAGGGTCTTTGTGGCAGACAGGAGAACAGACAGAGTAAACCAGGACAAAGGCTTCACCCCAACCCAGGGTAAGCCAGGGACAGAGGCTTCACCCCAACACAGGGTAAGCCAGGAACAGAGGCTTCACCCCAACACAGGGTAAGCCTGGAGCAGAGGCTTCACCCCAAACACAGGGTAAGCCAGGAAGGACCCGCAGTCCACAGACAGAGGCTTCACCCCAACTCAGGGTAAGCCAGGAAGGACCGCAGTCCACAGACAGACAGTGGCAGGGAAGACCCCCCACAGAAGGACAACAGAGACACAGGCACAGAAAGAAACTGGGCAGGAACCCAGAGAGAGGCTAAGCAGTAGTGCAGCAGACACTTACTAACCTGACCTGGCCTAAGAGCATAACACTTATGCAAAAGGCCCTGACCGCAAGCACAGCACTTCCTTATGAAGGCTCTCACTGATGAGTCACCAGCAGTAGGACAGAAGCAGGAAGTACACTAACCCCAAAGAGAGGCTTGACACACATAGGAAGTGAGCCCACAGGAAAGACAAGCAGGAGCCATCTTGGAAGCTGGCACAGAGCCGGTGGCAGCCATCTTAGATGCTGGCTCCCTAGAGAGACGTAGCCCACACAGGTGAGGTCTAGTGAAGCAATCAGGTTCATGCTGGAAGCAGCCAGCACACCAGGACAGACACAAGACTAACACAAAGACAGACAGAAGCCAGCAGAGCTGCTGGCCCCCAGAAATGAGGTAAGTCTGAGGGTGGTCACGGCCACAGATGTGACAAGTGGGGAAAAATGTATTATGAATCACTGGATATTGGACACACCCCCCTCTTACTGGTACTGGCGGAATAAGATGCACCAACTGATGTTATGGGAAGCGAGAGGGGCGAGAGTGACACCAAAACGGCAAGTGCGGTTTTTGACGGTGTGGGGACAATACATAAATATGATTTCACCGAAAGCAAGAAGCCAAGTACTCAATGGGTTGCCATGGGGAAATGGAGAGGATAGGTTGAGATAAGACTGAACCATGCCAACAGGGGGGGGGGGGGGGGGGGAGAGGGGGAGAAGCATAAGATTTGGCCAATAAGATTGAGACTAAGGTATGGTTGATGATAAGGGTCTGTAATAGAACCGTCGAATCATCAGAACGTTATATTAAGGGAATGAAAAGGGGGGGGGGGTAGGGAGGGGAGAAAAGTGATTGTTGATAATTCAGTTCATGTTATTACAATGTTGATAGCATTATTATAGGAAATGTTATACAACTGGACTATGTGTTGTATTATTTTGGAGTATATTCAATAAAAATGTTTGAAACATAACATATTTATAAATGATCTAGAGATAGGAATAACTAGTGAGGTAATTAAATTTGCTGACAACACAAGAAACAGAGAGTGGGGTTAAATGGGCAGTATTCACAATGGAGAAGGGTAGTTAGTGGGGTTCCTCAGGGATCTGTGCTAGGACCGCTGCTTTTTAATATATTTATAAATGATTTAGAGACAGGAGTAACTAGCGAGGTAATTAAATTTGCTGATGACAAAGTTATTCAAAGTCGTTAACTCACAACAGGATTGTGAAAAATTACAGAAGGACCTTACGAGACTGGGAGACTGGGCGGCTAGATGGCAGATGACGTTTAATGTGAGCAAGTGCAAGGTGATGCAAGTGGGAAAAAAGAACCCGAATTATAGCTACGTCATGCAAGGTTCCACGTTAGGAGTTACGGACCAAGAAAGGGATCTGGGTGTCGTTGTCGATAATACACTGAAACCTTCTGCTCAGTGTGCTGCTGCAGCTAGGAAAGTGAATAGAATGTTGGGTATTATTAGGAAAGGTATGGAAAACAGGTGTGAGGATGTTATAATGCCGTTGTATCGCTCCATGGTGCGACCGCACCTTGAGTATTGTGTTCAATTCTGGTCGCCGCATCTCAAGAAAGATATAGTGGAATTGGTAAAGGTGCAGCGAAGGGCGACTAAAATGATAGCGGGGATGGGACGGCTTCCCTATGAAGAAAGACTAAGGAGGCTAGGGCTTTTCAGCTTGGAGAAGATACGGCTGAGGGGAGACATGATAGAGGTATCTATATTAATAAATCCCACCTTGAACGTTCTGAAGCTCACTCCAAGGCAGAGAAGCTCACTCTAAGGCAGAGAAGCACAAAAATCCTGTAGTCTTCATAGGCTAGGACCAGTCACCCTCACTCATAGACCCACCCTCAGCCACGCCCCATCTGTACATAAAACGCTACCTCAACATTCTGAAGACAACCTGCTGAAGCCATCTGCAAAATCCCTAAACAGTTCGTAAGTTCATGGTGGTGAAGCCATCCAACTCACCATGTCTCTCTGCCCCGCCCTCAAGGGCGGAACACAGAGAGTAAAGGGATCCATAAAGGCACCCCTACCAACTGGCAACCCCCTCCAACAAACAACGACCCAGGCAGGGGGAATGTTTCCGTACTCCTCCCCCTGCCTAGGAATCGCTACAGACTGCTGGCAAACTCCCCAACCACACGACCACAAAAGCCACCCGCAACCCCCCCCCCCCCCACACACACACACATACACACAAACACAAACAAACACACACACAAACGCAAACACACACATAAACACACACACAAACGCAAACACACACACACAAACACACACACACAAACACATACACATACACACACATAAACACACACACAAACGCAAACACACACACATAAACACACACACAAACGCAAACACACACACACAAACACACAAACACAAACAAACACAAACACACACACACAAACACACACACACTAACAGCCTCGACGGTGCACCTCTAAGTGTCCCCCGCCGCATCGCCACAACAACCCGTGCAACGGGGCATCAGAAAGCCCCTACCCCCCTTCCCTCCTCGCCGCATCACCCAACCCCTCCCCCTCCACTTCACCAAACCCCTTCCCCCCCACATCGACCGCCTCGCCACCCGCGACAGCTAATACGAACTCTGTCCGGCGGCTGCTGCTGCTGCTTCTATTCAGCAGCAGCAGCCCGTACATAAAGAAAACAAACAAACAAACAAAAAAACAACCTCCTAAAACGCACTTCCGTGGAGAACCATCTCACATTGGCTGACGTCTCTGCAGCCGCTCCTCCTCTTCCCTCAACGTCAGTGCCCCTGCCGGAAGCCCCCGGAGAAACGCCGAGACGTCAGAGGGGAGAGGAGGAGCACATGCTGAGACTTCAGCCAATGTGAGATGCTTCTCAACGGAGGTGCGTTTTAGGAGGATTTTTTTTGTTGTTGTTTTCTTTATGTACGGGCTGCTGCTGCTGAATAGCAGAAGCAGCAGCCACCGGACACAGTTTGTATTAGCGGTTGCGGGTGGCGAGGGGGTTGATGAGTGGGGAGGGGCTTGGTGATGTGGCATGGTGGGGGGGGTCGGGTGATGCGCGAAGGGGGGGACAAGGGGCTTTCTTTGGGTGCTGCGCCGGCTGGGGGGGAAGGGGGGGTCTTGCTGGACATGGGTGGCTGGAAGGAAGCAGGGGGAGGGGAGGGTCGCTGCACATGGGTGGCTGCAGGGAACAGGGAGATAGGGAGGGGGCTCCACACACCACATGGGTGCCTGCAAGGGGGACAGGGGATACAGGACGGATACTGCAGGGCGGGCAGGGGGACAGAAGGGTTGGTGGTCATCAGGGGGGGCAGGTGGGTCGATGGACATGGCTGGCCACAGGGGAGGAACAGGGAAAAAGGAGAGGAGTGTCCTCAGACATGGGTGGCTGCACAGGAGAGGAGGGTCGCTGGACATGGCTGGCTACAGGGGGGACAGGGGAGAGAGGAGGGACGCTGCACATGCGTGCCTGCAGGGGGACAGGAGGGATGCTGAGGGGGGGGGGGCTGAGACCACATGGGTGGCTGCAGGGGGAGCAGGGGAGACAGGAAGGACGCAGCAGGGGGAGAGGAGGGTTGATGGGCATGGGTGGCTGCAGGGGGATGCTGGACATGGGTGGCTGCAGGGAGAACACGGGGAGAGGAGGGTCGCTGCACATGCCTGGCTGCAAGGGGGCAGGGGAGAGGGAGGGGGTTCCTCACACCACACACGCAGTCACTCATTCTCTGTCTGCCACATACACTCTCACTCACACATTCACTGTCTTTGTCCCTCTCTCTCACACAGTGTCACACAGAAACACAAACACTGTCTCTCACACACTCTCTCTCTCGCACAAACACATACACTCTGTCTCTCTCTCTCTCACATTCTCTCTCTGACACACACGCTCCATCTCTCACACACGCTCTTTCTGAAACATACACTCCGAGGAAAACCTTGCTAGCGCCCGTTTCATTTCTAACAGAAACGGGCCTTTTTTACTAGTATAAAATAATGAGTGGAGTTGAACAGGTGGATGTGAAGTGTCTGTTCACGCTTTCCAAAAATACTGGGACTAGGGGGCATGCGATGAAACTACAGTGTAGTAAATTTAAAACCAATCAGAGAAAAGTTTTCTTCACCCAACGTGTAATTAAACTCTGGAATTCGTTGCCGGAGAACGTGGTGAAGGCGGTTAGCTTGGCAGAGTTTAAAAAGGGGTTAGACGGTTTCCTAAAGGACAAGTCCATAAACCACTACTAAATGGACTTGGGAAAAATCCACAATTCCAGGAATAACATGTATATAATGTTTGTACGTTTGGGAAGCTTGCCAGGTGCCCTTGGCCTGGATTGGCATCTGTCGTGGACAGGATGCTGGGCTCAATGGACCCTTGGTCTTTTCCCAGTGTGGCATTACTTATGTACTTATGTAAAGTTCTTAAATCGCAAGAGGACAGTGAAAAATTACAAGAGGACCTTACGAGACTGGGGACTGGGCATCCAAATGGAAGATGACATTTACTGTAACCAGACAACCCCTCTTACGCCGTGCTGCTGCCCCCCCCCCCCCCCCCCCCACTGCTGCAGTTGACCCCCCCCCCCCCCCCCCGCTGCTCCGGTCCTACCTGAAGGGCCCTGGTGGTGTAGTGGTCTGTGGGGGGGGGGGGGGGAGGGAGGAGCATGTTTTTCCTACTCACTGTGCTGCCGCTATTCCCCCGTTTGCCATCATTGCCATGTTTTCAAAATGGCGGCCGAGACTTCCCGCTGTAGTCTTCGAGACTTACACAGGGAGTCTCGGCCGCCATTTATAAAATAAGCAGGTGCTAGGCAGGGGGAATAGCAGCAGTACAACTGGCAGGAAAGAACACGTGTCCCCTCCCCCTCGCAGAGACCACTAGATCACCAGCAGTGTGCCTTTAAAGATAGGTCTGGGGAGGGCTGTAGTGTGCAGCAGGCATCCGGGCAGAGCCTCTGGGCCCTCGGGCACTGCCCGGTTGCCCGAATGGTCAGTCCGCCCCTGCTGCAGTCACTGCAAAATTACTGAGTGATAAAAATTAGATTTAATAATTGAAGTGAGGTGATCTGAGCTGGCAGTCACAGCACAGTGAGACATGAAACAGTCAGAGGACCAGAACTGTGGCATGTGACAGAAATGATACACAGGTGGCACCTTAAAGAATAATCAATTTATTAAGCCATGGTCTGAAGGGTCACGAGATGCGTTGAGAGCGGTAGCTGCATTTTAGCAATGCTCCAGGGTCCCCGCTCCGTTTTCCACACCACAACGCTACCCTAATCCTCGATTTGGAGTGACTTCACTTATGGTGGTTCCGTGAATGGTGTATGGAACAATTTCTGGTCCCAATGCCGTTCGTGTCATCGAAACGGGGGATTAAATCGGAGGAAGAGAAAGCAACCACAGTCAGCGCAGAGCCTAAGTTGGCGGAAGGGCCGCTGCGGTTGGACTCAGAGTTCAACGAGAAGCAGCTGGCTCAGATCACAGCTGCTGTGGAAGCAGCGTTTGAACCAAGGTTTGACTTGCTGGCTGGGCAGTTTGGTAAATTGGAATCTCTTTTGGCAGAAACCATGAAACGGACCACGGAGGTTGAAAAGAGAGTTTTGGAGATTGAGGACACGTGGGCACATTGTGATCCTGAAATTGCGCTTCTGGAGACTTAAGGCTTGTCCTGTCTGTCATCAGCTTGCTAGTTTAAAACAGGAGCTCAGTAAGGTAAAACAGGAATTAGATGCACTTAAAGCAGCTTCTAAGACTACACAAAACCATGCAGCACAGAATCAAGCCAATTTCACACCACTGCCTCCAAGGATAAAACCACCTAGGAATAGATGGTTCACAGTAGGCTCAGGAAGACTTCGCTATGTGCACCAGAGGCATCCGCCCTCACAAGTGTTGCCCCTACAGAATTCTTTTGCTCCATTACAGCATGGTGATGATCCTGAAAATAGAACTGAGGCAGAAGAGAAAGAAATAAAGTTGGAACAAAAGGATATGAAGGTACCCAAAGAGAAAAGACAACCCCAAATCACAAATGTTGAAGCACATACCAGGAAATGTACATGGAAAGCGATGGCCACAAATGCTCGCAGTCTAAGCAATAAAGTTCATGACCTTCAAGCCCTGATGTTGGAGGCAGACTTAGACATTGTTGCAATCACGGAGACATGGCTAAATGGTTCGCATGAATGGGATGCAAACATACCAGGCTATAATCTGTTTAGGAAGGATAGAGAGAGTCGTAAAGGTGGAGGAGTAGCTCTATATGTGAGAAATTATATCACGGCGACCGAAATGACAGGGACCTGGGGAAAGGAAGAAGTGATATGGATCACCTTAAAAAGAGAGGATAGAACCTCTATACACGTGGGTGTTGTCTACAGACCTCCGAAACAATTGGAGGAACTAGATAAAGACCTGATCGCAGATATTCAAAAGTTGGGAAACAAGAGAGAGGTGCTGTTGATGGGAGATTTCAATCTGCCGGATGTAGATTGGAAGGTTCCGTCTGTGGAATCGGAAAGAAGTAGAGAGATCGTGGATGCATTACAAAGCGGTTTGTTCAGACAAATGGTGACGGAACCCACGAGGGAGGGAGCGACGCTGGATCTGGTGCTCACAAATGGGGATAGCGTGTCAAATATCCGAGTGGGTGCCCACCTGGGCAGCAGTGACCATCAAACGGTTTGGTTTGATATTACAGCTAAAGTGGAGAGCGGCCACTCAAAACTCAAAGTTCTGGATTTCAAGCGTGCTGACTTTAGTAAAATGGGGGAATACCTGAGGAAGGAGATTATGGGCTGGGAGGAAATACGAGAAGTGGAAGGACAGTGGTCGAGGCTGAAAGAAGCTATAAATAAGGCCACGTACCTTTATGTAAGGAAAGTAAATAAAAGCAAGAGAAAAAGGAAACCGATATGGTTCTCCAAGCAAGTAGCTGAGAAAATAAAGGCTAAAGAGTTGGCGTTCCAGAAATACACAAAAACTAAAGAAAAGGAACACGAGGAGGAATACAGGATGAAACTGAAAGAAGCCAAGAGAGAGATACGTCTGGCGAAAGCGCAAGCGGAAGAACAAATGGCTAGAAATGTAAGGAGGGGTGACAAAAATTTCTTCAGGTATATAAGTGAAAGGAGAATGACTAAAAAGGGAATTGTGAGACTAAAAGATACTGCTAACCGCTATGTGGATAATGATGAAGAAAAAGCAAATTTTTGCTAAATAGATAATTTTGTTCTGTTTTCACAGAAGAAAATCCTGGAGAAGGACCGCGATGGACTGCAAAAAGTATAAATGAGATTGAAGTGGATAGAGCACCGTTCACGGAAGAGAGTGTGTATGAACAGCTTGAAAAGCTAAAGGTGGATAAAGCCATGGGACCGGATGGGATCCACCCCAGGATATTGAGGGAGCTCAGAGAGGTTCTGGCGGGTCCTCTTAGAGATTTGTTTAACATATCCTTGCAGACGGGAGAGGTTCCGAAGGATTGGAGAACGGCGGAGGTGGTCCCTCTTCACAAGAGTGGTGATAGGGAAGAAGCTGGAAACTACAGGCCGGTAAGCCTCACTTCGATTATTGGAAAAATAATGGAAGCGATGCTGAAGGAAAGGATAGTGAATTTCCTGGAAGCCAATAAGTTGCAAGATCCGAGACAACATGGTTTTACCAAAGGGAAATCGTGCCAAACGAATCTCATTGAGTTCTTTAATTGGGTGACAGGAGAATTGAATCAAGGACGAGCTATGGATGTAATCTACTTAGAATTCAGCAAAGCTTTTGACACGGTTCCCCACAGGAGGCTCTTAAATAAACTGGAAGGGCTGAAGATAGGACCCGAAGTGATGAATTGGATTAGGAACTGGTTGACGGACAGAAGCCAGAGGGTGGTGGTGAATGGAATTCACTCGGAGGAGGGAAAGGTGAGTAGTGGTGTGCCTCAGGGATCGGTGCTGGGACCGATTCTGTTCAATATATTTGTGAGTGACATTGCCAAAGGGTTAGAAGGTAAAGTTTGCCTATTTGCGGATGATACTAAGATCTGCAACAGAGTGGACACCCGGGAGGGAGTGGAAAACATGAAAAAGGATCTGAGGAAGCTAGAAGAATGGTCTAAGGTTTGGCAATTAAAATTCAATGCGAAGAAATGCAAAGTGATGCACTTAGGGAATAGAAACCCTCGGGAGATGTATGTGTTACAGTAGGTGGGGAGAATCTGATAGGTACGGACGGGGAGAGGGATCTTGGGGTGATAGTATCTGAGGATCTGAAGGCGACGAAACAGTGTGACAAGGCGGTGGCCGTAGCTAGAAGGTTGTTAGGCTGTATAAAGAGAGGTGTGACCAGCAGAAGAAAGGAGGTGTTGATGCCCCTGTATAAGTCGTTGGTGAGGCCCTACCTAGAGTATTGTGTTCAGTTTTGGAGGCCGTATCTTGCGAAGGATGTAAAAAGAATTGAAGCGGTGCAAAGAAAAGCTACGAGAATGGTATGGGATTTCGTTACAAGACGTATGAGGAGAGACTTGATGACCTGAACATGTATACTCTGGAAGAAACAGGTTCAGGTGATATGATACAGGGGTGATATGATACAGACGTTCAAATATTTGAAAGGTATTAATCCGCAAACGAACCTTTTCCGGAGGTGCGAAGGCAGTAGAACGAGAGGACATGAAATGAGATTGAAGGGGGGCAGACTCAAGAAAAATGTCAGGAAGTATTTTTTCACGGAGAGAGTAGTGGATGCTTGGAATGCCCTCCCGCGGGAGGTGGTGGAAATGAAAACGGTAACAGAATTCAAACACGCGTGGGATAAACATAAAGGAATCCTATTCAGAAGGAATGGATCCTATGGAGCTTAGCTGAGATTGAGTGGCAGAGCCAGCCGGTGGTGGGAGGCGAGGATAGTGCTGGGCAGACTTATACGGTTTGTGCCAGAGCCGGTGGTGGGAGGAGGGGCTGGTGGTTGGGAGGCGGGGATAGTGCTGGACAGACTTATACGGTCTGTGCCCTGAAGAGGACAGGTACAAATCAAAGTAGGGTAAACACAAAAAGTAGCACATATGAGTTTGTCTTGTTGGGCAGACTGGATGGACCATGCAGGTCTTTTTCTGCCGTCATTTACTATGTTACTATGAAACAGAAACTGCAAGATCAGCATAAAAAAATTGAAGATTTGGAAAATAGATCTCGGCGAAGTAACCTGAGAATCGTAGGCTTGCCTTAGAAACTACCAGATAGGAATCTAGGCCCCCTTTTGGAACAATGGCTGATGAAAGAATTTGCATTGTCTGACAGTAATGGGCCACTCTGCATTGAGAGAGCAAACAGATTCGGGAGACTGCAAGAGGGCAGACAACGACCAAGAGTAGTAATCAGTAAGATCCACAACTACATTCATAAATCTGAAATTCTGTTGAGATACCGATCAAAGCAGTGGCGTTCCTAGGGGGGGGGGGGGCGGTGGGTGCGGTCCGCCCCGGGTGCACGCCGCTGGGGGGGTGCCACACGCGCCTGTCTGTCATTCGTTTCATGCTCTCTCTGCCCCGGAACAGGTTATTTCCTGTTCCGGGGCAGAGGGAACATGGAACGAACGACGGACAGGTGCGCGCGGCACCCCCCCCCCCCCCCCAGCGGCGTGCACCCGGGCGGGGGGGTCTTTCGCCGTGGGGTGTCCTTTCTCTGGGGGGGGGTCACGCTGCATCCGGGGGGGGCGCTGCACCCGGGGGTGGGGCGTATCGGCAATCCGCCCCAGGTGTCCGCCCCCCTAGGAACGCCACTGGATCAAATCGAGATATGCTGGCATATGAGGGAACACTCATTTAAAAATTTTCAAGATTACTCCGCCAGTGTGCAAGAGAAGAGGCGGCGGTTTACCCCAGTATGCGCAGCTCTGATAGAAAGGAAAATCTGCTTCATGCTGCTGTACCCTGCACTTTTGAAGGTGCAGATTGAGGGCAAGTGGAATTCTTTTGATTCAGTGACTGCCGCGATGGACTTTATTAACAAAGGGGTGGAGACTGGTTCACCTTCTGGATGAGTAGGGGCCTCACCCAAGATGTCAGTGTGGTGTGGAGGACAGTGGAGAGAGGGGGTGTGTGGGAGTGGGGGGTGGTTGGGTTTTTGGTGGGAGGTATGTGACACACTGGAGTTTGAGAGGGGAAGGCAAGTGTAGTCTCCTCTTATTGACCAAAAGTATTCTGCTCATGAAGGTGTTGAGATCTAATCTAACCAACACCTCCAGTGCGCCAGGTATTACTGTGTGAATTCCCAAAACCCGTTGGTTGTAGCCGTGCCAGACTCTTGAATCACACTGTGATCACTGGAAATGTCGTAGATTCACTATCCTCGTCTTCCGTCCTCAAAGGGCGGAAGAGGAAAAGGAAACTAAATTAGGATTATAGATGGTGATCTTCCCAGAATTTAATGGCACTGAACACTATTTATTAAATAATTCTCAGATATTTTATTTTTCAATAATCAATCACTTTAAAATAGACTAAACATTTAATCAATGCATTTAAAACAAAGATTTACTTGGAAAACTGCCTAAAAACCTTTAACACTACTAATTTTATTTTCTTCCTTTTGCAGATCAATACATTAACAACTAATAAACAACAATATCAGAAAGGTTAGGACAGCTGTTGTACTTGGTGATTCAATCATTAGGCATATAGATAGCTGGGTGGCTGGTGGACGTGAGGATCGCCTGGTGACTTGCCTGCCTGGTGCGAAGGTGGCGGACCTCACGCGTCACCTAGATAGGATTTTAGATAGTGCTGGGGAGGAGACGGCTGTCTTGGTACATGTGGGTACTAATGACATAGGAAAATGTGGGAGAGAGGTTCTGGAAGCAAAATTTAGGCTCTTAGGTAGAAAGCTGAAATCCAGATCCTCCAGGGTAGCATTTTCTGAAATGCTACCTGTGCCACGCGCAGGGCCCAAGAGACAGGCAGAGCTCCAGAGTCTCAATGCGTGGATGAGACGATGGTGCAGGGAGGAGGGCTTTAGATTTGTTAGGAACTGGGCAACATTCTGGGGAAGGGGGAGCCTATTCCGAAAGGATGGGCTCCATCTTAACCAGAGTGGGACCAGGCTGCTGGCATCGGCGTTTAAGAAGGAGATAGAGCAGCTTTTAAACTAGAAATGGGGGGAAGGCCGACAGTCGCTCAAAAGAGCATGGTTCGGGATAAGGTATCTTTCAAAGATATCACCATAACAGGGAAGATAGAGTATCCTGATAGTGAGGTTGCAAAAGAGATTGTAGTAGATCGGGTATCTTTAAATAACAATAAAAATCAGACAAAAGATTGCCAATTAATACTGTCAAGTACTAAGCATGATGTACTTAGGAACAACAAACATAGTTTGAAATGTCTATACGCGAATGCCAGGAGCCTAAGAAATAAGATGGGGGAGTTAGAATATATTGCACTAAATGAAAAATTAGATATAATAGGCATCTCTGAGACCTGGTGGAAGGAGGATAACCAGTGGGACACTGTCATACCGGGGTACAAATTATATCGTAGTGATAGGGTGAATCGGATTGGTGGAGGGGTAGCATTGTATATTAACGAGAGCCTTGAATCAAATAGATTGAAAATTCTGCAGGAAACAAAACACTCCTTGGAATCACTGTGGATTGAAATTCCATGTGCAAAGGGGAAAAGGATAGTGATAGGAGTGTACTACCGTCCGCCTGGCCAGGACGAACAGACGGATGCGGAAATGTTAAAGGAAATCAGGGACGCAAACAAACTGGGCAACACAATAATAATGGGGGATTTCAATTACCCGCATATAGACTGGGTTAATGTAACATCTGTACACGCAAGGGATATAAGATTTCTTGATGAAATCAAGGACAGCTTCATGGAACAGCTAGTTCAGGAGCCGACAAGAGAAGGAAAAATACTAGACTTAGTCCTTAGTGGTGCTCATGATCTAGTGCAGGGGGTAACGATACGAGGGCCGCTTGATAACAGTGATCATAATATGATCGGTTTTGATATTGGCATTGAAGGAAGTGAAACTAGGAAATCAAGTACGCTAGCGTTTAACTATAGAAAAGGTGATTACGACAAAATGAGAAAAATGGTGAAAAAAAGACTGAAAGGAGCAGCTCGCAGAGTAAAAAACTTGCATCAGGCGTGGATGCTGTTTAAAAACACCATCCTGGAGGTTCAGGACAAATATATTCCACGTATTAGAAAAAAGGGAAAAAAGACTAAACGTCAGCCGGCGTGGCTAAACAGTAAGATAAAGGAAATCATTAGAGCCAAAAAACAATCCTTCAGAAAGTGGAGAAGAGAACCAACTGAAAGTAACAGGATAGATCATAAGGAATGCCAAGCCAAATGCAAAGCGGAGATAAGGAGGGCAAAAAAGGACTTTGAGAAGAAATTAGCGTTGGAAGCAAAAATACATAGTAAAAATTTTTTTAGATACATTAAAAGCAGGAAACCGGCCAAAGAGTCGGTTGGGCCGCTGGACGAAAATGGTGTTAAAGGGGCGATCAAGGAGGACAAAGCCGTAGCGGAGAAATTAAATGAATTCTTTGCTTCGGTCTTCACCGAGGAGGATTTGGGGGGGACACCGGTGCCGGAAAGAATATTTGAAGCGGGGGAGTCGGAGAAACTAAACAAATTCTCTGTAACCTTGGAGGATGTAATGGGTCAGTTCAGCAAGCTGAAGAGTAGTAAATCACCGGGACCTGATGGTATTCATCCCAGAGTATTAATAGAACTAAAAATGAACTTGCGGAGCTACTGTTAGAAATATGCAATCTGTCCCTAAAATCGAGTGTAATACCGGAAGACTGGAGGGTAGCCAATGTTACTCCGATTTTTAAGAAGGGTTCCAGAGGAGATCCGGGAAATTATAGACCGGTGAGTCTGACGTCGGTGCCGGGCAAGATGGTGGAGGCTATTATTAAGAATAAAATTGCAGAGCATATACAAAAACATGGACTGATGAGACAAAGTCAGCACGGATTTAGTGAAGGGAAGTCTTGCCTCACCAATCTAATGCATTTTTTTGAGGGGGTAAGCAAACATGTGGACAATGGGGAGCCGGTTGATATTGTATATCTGGATTTTCAGAAGGCGTTTGACAAAGTGCCGCACGAAAGACTCCTGAAGAAATTGCAGAGTCATGGAATCGGAGGTAGGGTACTATTATGGATTAAGAACTGGTTGAAAGATAGGAAGCAGAGAGTAGGATTGCGTGGCCAGTATTCTCAGTGGAGGAGGGTAGTTAGTGGGGTCCCGCAGGGGTCTGTGCTGGGTCCGTTGCTTTTTAATGTATTTATAAATGACCTAGAGATGGGAATAACTAGTGAGGTAATTAAATTCGCCGATGACACAAAATTATTCAGGGTCGTCAAGTCGCAGGAGGAATGTGAACAATTACAGGAGGACCTTGCGAGACTGGGAGAATGGGCGTGCAAGTGGCAGATGAAGTTCAATGTTGACAAGTGCAAAGTGATGCATGTGGGTAAGAGGAACCCGAATTATAGCTACGTCTTGCAAGGTTCCACGTTAGGAGTTACGGATCAAGAAAGGGATCTGGGTGTCGTCGTCGATGATACGCTGAAACCTTCTGCTCAGTGTGCTGCTGCGGCTAGGAAAGCGAATAGAATGTTGGGTGTTATTAGGAAGGGTATGGAGTCCAGGTGTGCGGATGTTATAATGCCGTTGTATCGCTCCATGGTGCGACCGCACCTGGAGTATTGTGTTCAGTACTGGTCTCCGTATCTCAAAAAAGATATAGTAGAATTGGAAAAGGTACAGCGAAGGGCGACGAAAATGATAGTGGGGATGGGACGACTTTCCTATGAAGAGAGGCTGAGAAGGCTAGGGCTTTTCAGCTTGGAGATGAGACGACTGAGGGGAGATATGATAGAAGTGTATAAAATAATGAGTGGAATGGATCAGGTGGATGTGAAGCGACTGTTCACGCTATCCAAAAATACTAGGACTAGAGGGCATGAGTTGAAGCTACAGTGTGGTAAATTTAAAACGAATCGGAGAAAATTTTTCTTCACCCAACGTGTAATTAGACTCTGGAATTCGTTGCCGGAGAACGTGGTACGGGCGGTTAGCTTGACGGAGTTTAAAAAGGGGTTAGATAGATTCCTAAAGGACAAGTCCATAGACCGCTATTAAATGGACTTAGAAAAATTCCGCATTTTTAGGTATAACTTGTCTGGAATGTTTTTACGTTTAGGGAGCGTGCCAGGTGCCCTTGACCTGGATTGGCCACTGTCGGTGACAGGATGCTGGGCTAGATGGACCTTTGGTCTTTCCCAGTATGGCACTACTTATGTACTTATGTACTTAAGTATATTTCTTTCTTCTTTAACGCTATTGTTCTAACTAATATATTCTATTCAATCTATTATTCCTGTTATTTCTGTACACAAGAATTTGATTCTTTCTGCATTGCTTTTGTGCTTTTTAGGATTCACCTTCGTCCATGGAACTCAGGATCTCAGGTAAGTATTTATGTTCTATTTGGTTTACAGTGGTGGAAATAAGTATTTGATCCCTTGCTGATTTTGTAAGTGTGCCCACTGACAAAGACATGAGCAGCCCATAATTGAAGGGTAGGTTATTGGTAACAGTGAGAGATAGCACATCACAAATTAAATCCGGAAAATCACATTGTGGAAAGTATATGAATTTATTTGCATTCTGCAGAGGGAAATAAGTATTTGATCCCCCACCAACCAGTAAGAGATCTGGCCCGTACAGACCAGGTAGATGCTCCAAATCAACTCGTTACCTGCATGACAGACAGCTGTCGGCAATGGTCACCTGTATGAAAGACACCTGTCCACAGACTCAGTGAATCAGTCAGACTCTAACCTCTACAAAATGGCCAAGAGCAAGGAGCTGTCTAAGGATGTCAGGGACAAGATCATACACCTGCACAAGGCTGGAATGGGCTACAAAACCATCAGTAAGACGCTGGGCGAGAAGGAGACAACTGTTGGTGCCATAGTAAGAAAATGGAAGAAGTACAAAATGACTGTCAATCGACAAAGATCTGGGGCTCCACGCAAAATCTCACCTCGTGGGGTATCCTTGATCATGAGGAAGGTTAGAAATCAGCCTACAACTACAAGGGGGGAACTTGTCAATGATCTCAAGGCAGCTGGGACCACTGTCACCACGAAAACCATTGGTAACACATTACGACATAACGGATTGCAATCCTGCAGTGCCCGCAAGGTCCCCCTGCTCCGGAAGGCACATGTGACGGCCCGTCTGAAGTTTGCCAGTGAACACCTGGATGATGCCGAGAGTGATTGGGAGAAGGTGCTGTGGTCAGATGAGACAAAAATTGAGCTCTTTGGCATGAACTCAACTCGCCGTGTTTGGAGGAAGAGAAATGCTGCCTATGACCCAAAGAACACCGTCCCCACTGTCAAGCATGGAGGTGGAAATGTTATGTTTTGGGGGTGTTTCTCTGCTAAGGGCACAGGACTACTTCACCGCATCAATGGGAGAATGGATGGGGCCATGTACCGTACAATTCTGAGTGACAACCTCCTTCCCTCCGCCAGGGCCTTAAAAATGGGTCGTGGCTGGGTCTTCCAGCACGACAATGACCCAAAACATACAGCCAAGGCAACAAAGGAGTGGCTCAGGAAGAAGCACATTAGGGTCATGGAGTGGCCTAGCCAGTCACCAGACCTTAATCCCATTGAAAACTTATGGAGGGAGCTGAAGCTGCGAGTTGCCAAGTGACAGCCCAGAACTCTTAATGATTTAGAGATGATCTGCAAAGAGGAGTGGACCAAAATTCCTCCTGACATGTGTGCAAACCTCATCATCAACTACAGAAGACGTCTGACCGCTGTGCTTGCCAACAAGGGTTTTGCCACCAAGTATTAGGTCTTGTTTGCCAGAGGGATTAAATACTTATTTCCCTCTGCAGAATGCAAATAAATTCATATACTTTCCACAATGTGATTTTCCGGATTTAATTTGTGATGTGCTATCTCTCACTGTTACCAATAACCTACCCTTCAATTATGGGCTGCTCATGTCTTTGTCAGTGGGCACACTTACAAAATCAGCAAGGGATCAAATACTTATTTCCACCACTGTATACTAAATGAAATAGCACCTTTAAAGACAAGAACATCAAGAAGACAAAATTCAATACCTTGGTACAATGATGAATTAAAGAAACTCAAAACAGAAACCAGAAAACTAGAACGAGCATGGAGAAAAGCAAAAGATGAACTTACACTCAATGCTTGGAAACAAATACACAGAAAATATAAATATGCAATTAGACAAACCAAAAGGTCCTACTACAAAACCAAACTAGGACCGGACAACAAAGATCTCAAGAAACTATTTCAACTCGTAAACAAGCTATTAGACACCACCCCTGTCACCACATCCAACACAGACATCCCACATGCAGACAACCTGGCCACCTACTTCAAAGACAAAATAACAAAACTATGCAGCACCCTTCCTCATCATGACTCCGATATCGAAAACTTCTTCGACAACCTGGACCTAACCCCGGGTGGACACCCAGCTGACACCCAGCTGAACCTGGTCAATATTCAATCCATTCACCACCGAATCAGTCACACAAGCAACCCGCAGGTTCGCAAAAACCCACTGCAAACTGGACACATGCCCCAGCCACCTACTTAAATGCGCCCCCAACCGATTCATAGAAGACCTTACATCCTACCTTAACTTCATGTTACAACAAGGCTCCTTCCCCAAGGAATATAGTAACATCCTACTTACCCCAATACCTAAAGACACTAAGAAAAAAACAAATGATCTCACCAACTACCGACCAGTTGCGTCTATCCCTCTAATAGTAAAATTGATGGAGAGCTTAGTAACAAAACAGCTCACGGAATATTTGGACAAGTTCTCAATACTTCACAATTCACAATCAGGATTCAACTCCCACCACAGTACTGAGACTGTACTAGTCACTCTCCTGGCCAATTTCAAGCAGGAAATAGCCATAGGTAAAAGCATACTCCTCCTCCAATTTGACATGTCGAGCGCATTTGACATGGTAAATCACAATATATTACTGAGACTCCTCGACCACTTTGGGATTGTTAGAAACATACTTAATTGGACCAAGGGCTTTCTTACCACTAGAACATACCAAGTAAAATCAAACTCTAATATATCGCCACCATGGAAAGCAGACTGCGGAGTACCCCAAGGATCACCATTATCACCAATTCTTTTCAACATGATGATGATCCCACTGGCAAAGTCCTTGTCCAATCGAGGTCTCAACCCATTCATCTATGTAGATGACGTTACAATATACATTCCCTTCAAACAGGACTTGACAGAAATAACCAAAGAAATTAACGATGGCCTTAACATCATGGACTCCTGGACAAACTCATTCCAACTGAAACTAAACACTGAAAAAACACACTGCCTCATCCTCTCATCACAACACAACAAATACAAACCTGCAACTATAACTACCCCAGGACACACACTCCCTATCTCAGAAAGCTTAAAAATACTCGGTGTCACACTTGATCAGAGCCTCACACTAGAGAACCAAGTAAATACGGTAATAAAGAAAATGTTCCATGCAATGTGGAAACTCCAACAAATAAAACCTTTCTTCCAGAGGGAAACTTTTCGAAACCTAATACAATCAATGGGCCTAAGCCATGTAGACTACTGTAACGGAATCTACATGGGATGCAAAGCACAACTCACAAAAAAAATCCAGACCACCCAAAATACAGCAGCCAGACTGATATATGGTAAAACACGATTTGAAAGCGCCAAACCCCTATGAGAACAGCTGCATTGGCTCCCAATCAAAAAGAGGACTATCTTCAAAATCTGCACCTTGGTACACAAAATCATCTATGGCGTAGTATCAGGTTCTCTGAGGACAAGCAGGCTGCTTGTTCTCACATATGGGTGACATCCACGGCAGCCCCAGGATCGGAAGATCTACCTAGCAACAAGTTTTGCTAGGCCCCGCATGGACCTGTGCACTGCGCATGCGCGACCGTCTTCCCGCCCGAACGCGAGTGTGCTCGCCAGTCTCTTTTTTTCTGCGGTTCAGGATGGCTGTTTACGGTCGTTCTGTGCCCCAGAGAGGCCCCGGTGCGTCCTTTGCCGCATTGTTTTACGCTTTTCCGCGAGATTCAACGGGTTTCCGTCTTTTTGTTTCCTCTCTTTAACTTTTCAAAAAAACCCAAATCCTTTATTTCTGTTTTTTCTTTTTTTTTTTATTTATTTATAGTTTCAAACAATAATATACAAGATATCCTTGTGTAGGTAATACAGGGAAAAGAAATAAATCATATAACATCTAATAGATGATAACTAAAAAGATAAGTTATCCCTTTCTTAGACCACCACTTTAAGAAAAGGAGGGTCAAATATAATTGAGGAGATATTTAAATCATTCATATATAAGGAAAATTAGGCATGGAGCAGCCACGGTTACATTAAACTTTTATATTTAAACCCTTTTCTTGGAAAGTCATTTTGCTAATTTCTTTAGTTCAACAAAACTAGTCAGTTGTTCCGGTTCGAAAAAGGTATACTTATTATCCTGATATTTTATAAGGCATTTACAAGGGTAAGCTAGTAAAAAACTAGCTCCCAATTTTTTAACTTCCTCTCTCAATAGCAAAAACTTTCGTCTCTTTTCTTGAGTAGATTTTATGACATCTGGAAAAATCCATATTCGAGCACCATAGAATAATTTTTGAGAATTCTTAAAGAATAATTTCATGATAGAGTTAACATCGGGTTCGAAAATAAATGACACCAATAGGGTGGCACGAGATTGGATCTCAGTCAATGAGTTTTCAAGAAATGCAGTCAAGTCCTGTAACCCTAAAGGTTGTAAATCCTGTTAAGCATTTGTTCTTCTTTGTTCCTCATTTTTCCGTGGAATTGGGAGGTAATAAATTTTATTTATCGGAGGAATACAGTCAGAAGAGTAACCGAGGACTTCACTTAGGTATTTTTTAAATAGTTCCATTGGGCCCAACTCTGTCATGATTGGAAAATTTAAGATTCTTAAGTTGAGACGTCTGTTAAAATTTTCAATTTGATCTAACTTATTATGTATATTAAGTTTATCCTTGATCAAACTTTCTGTTGTATTCTTTAATGTGGTTATTTCCTGTTGAAACAAGGTCTTTTGATTATCAGAGTCTATTTTAAAT
This sequence comes from Microcaecilia unicolor, assembly GCF_901765095.1. NCBI lineage: Eukaryota > Metazoa > Chordata > Amphibia > Gymnophiona > Siphonopidae > Microcaecilia > Microcaecilia unicolor. The sequence goes on along the minus strand of NC_044033.1, from coordinate 228,857,295 downwards.
TTTTCAAAAGATTCATATAAAGCATCTACCTTAGTCACTAAAGAGGCTGTGTCCAAGGCAGCTTTCAAAGTTGTTTTTTGTAGACTCTGCAGCGTTGCCCAAATGCCTTCCAAGGTAACCTCCACGCGGGCTCCTGGCTCCAGTAAAATTTCACCTGCTTTTCCGGGGGTGGCTCCGACCGCAAAACCTTGCCCGACGCCAACTTCGGACGCCTCCAAAGGTTCCGCCTCCCGACGGAGTTCAGCAGGGCATGGAGGCGGGTTTAATTCGGGCGAGGAGAGCGTTGTATCTGGCCCCAGGGAAGCCGCCGCTCCTCCGACGTCCTCCACAGCAGGGCTCCTCGCCCCATTACTCCGTGGTGTGCTCGTCGTAAACCCGTCAAGGGTCCGCTGGACCATAGGGGAGGCTCTCGGTGCAGTCGGTAAGCCCCTGACCAACCCCTTCCTTTTTGTATGAGGCATAACCTGGGTTTTTGAAGATAATTCAGAAGTATAGGAACCTAGGTCTGCAGAGCCTCGGCGAGCGTCAACGAGCTGCATCCGCCATCTTGCTTGACCCCCGTATTTCTGTTTTTTCCTTTAAGTTTCCTTTCTCCGAGGACAAGCAGGCTGCTTGTTCTCACATATGGGTGACGTCCACGGCAGCCCCAGGATCGGAAGAGAAAGCGAGAGAAAGCGAGAGAAAGCGAGGTTACTAACCTGTAGCAGGTATTCTCCGAGGACAGCAGGCTGATTGTTCTCACCAACCCGCCCACCTCCCCTTTGGAGTTGTGTCTTCCCTTGTCTTTGTTTGCTATTTACTGGACTGGCGAGCACACTCGTGTTCGGGCGGGAAGACGGTCGCGCATGCACACTGCGCATGTCCACGCAGGGCGTAGCAAAGTTTGTTGCTAGGAAGATCTTCCGATCCTGGGGCTGCCGTGGACGTCACCCATATGTGAGAACAATCAGCCTGCTGTCCTTGGAGAATACCTGCTACAGGTTAGTAACCTCGCTTTTTCTTCCGTGTAGCAGCCATTTTGGCTGCCCGTACAGGTTTTCCCCTTGTTTTTTGGTGTTTTCAGCACCATCGCGAACTTCGACCTCGCCGACGCGATTTTTCCGCCCATGTCCTCGAAGCCAGCCAGCAGCTTCAAGAAGTGCACGCGGTGCAGCCGGACCATCTCGCTAACTGATAGGCACGTTTCGTGTCTTCAGTGTCTGGGTGCAGGCCATCGTCCCACCGCCTGTATGCTGTGTCTCCAGCTTAAAAAGAGAACCCAGACGGTGAGAGCGGCTCAGTGGGACTTGTTATTTGGAGCCAGGTTCGGTTCTTCGACGTCGAGGGAGTCAGCGGTTCCCGAGGTCGTCGCTGGTATCGATGTCGGCGTTGGAGGGTGCATCGACGTCTGGAGCGCAGGTAATGGCTGTCCAGAGACCCCATGCTGGTAGCAGTGAGCCATCGAGTGGGTCTCCACCTGCCTTGAGGGCTCCTGCGCTGCAGGCCCCCCCCCCCCCGGGACCGACCTCTTTCGGACCCAGCCGCAAGGAGCCATGTGGATTCCACATCTTCCTCTTCGGTACCGGGAGGTACCGGTACTGTGCTTCGAGCGAAGGCTAAGAAGCATCGGCATCGGTCACCTTCCCGTCACGGTACCGAGAGCGTCGGGGCGCTGAAGGAATTGGCACCCGGCAAGCGTCGGCGCCGAGAGGACCGCTCACCCTCTATACAAGAGGTGTCGATGCGCTCTGCTCCAGCCCGGCACCGCCTCCACGCTCCAGGCAGGTTCTGTCATCGAAGCCGGTACCGGCCCCACTGCCTTCTCCGACAGCCACTTTGGACGAGCGCCTCGAGGCCATTCTTCCAGGTATCCTGGAAAGGCTGCTGCGTTCATCTGCTCCGGTACCGGGGATGCTTGCGCCGCCAGTGCCGTCGAGAGATGCGGCAGTTGGCTCTCTGCCCATGGTGCGGTCTGCGACGCCGGTACTGCTTGCGGCATCGACGTCTGCGGCCACTCAAGTGGACTCCCAGCCAATGTCGCTGGAGGAAGCTTCGTCGCCGGCAGTGATGGAGTCTTCTTCTCGGCACCGCAATGGAGGCCCTAGTGCCTCGGCTTCGAGACGGGCTTGGCTTCGGACTGAAGTTCGTGAACTTGTGTCCAATACCGAGGGTGAGGCCTCGTGGGAGGAAGAGGAAGACCCAAGATATTTCTCTGACGAGGAGTCTTGCGGTCTTCCCTCTGATCCTACTCCTTCGCCGCACAGAAAGCTTTCTCCTCCAGAGAGTTTATCTTTCTCCTCATTTGTCTGGGAAATGTCTACGGCCATTCCCTTCCCAGTGGCTACTGAGGATGAGCCCAGGGCTGAGATGTTCGAGGTCCTGGACTATCCTTCGCCACCTAAGGAGTCGTCCACTGTTCCCCTTCATAATGTCCTCAAGCAGACATTGATGGCGAACTGGATGAAACCCTTAAGTAATCCCCACATTCCCAAAAAGATTGAGTCCCAGTATCGGATCCATGGGGACCCAGAGTTGAAGAAGACCCAGTTGCCTCATGACTCTGGTGTTGTGGATCTGGCTCTCAAGAAAGTCAAGAGTACTAGGGGTGGGAGTCTAGGACTCTGGACTCTTTTGGGAGGAAGGCCTACCATTCTGCTATGCTCGTGTCCAAAATTCAGTCCTACCAGCTCTCCACGAGCATCCACTTGCGGAACAATGTGCGGCAGTTGACGGACTTGGTCGATAAGCTCCTGTTGGAGCAGGCCAAGCCTTTTCAGGAGGTGGTCAGGCAGCTGAAAGCGTGTCGCAAATTCCTGTCCAGGGGTGCTTACGACACTTTTGATGTTGCATCCAGAGCCGCTGCCCAGGGTATAGTGATGCGCAGACTCTCATGGCTGCGTGCCTCTGACCTGGAGAATAGAGTCCAGCAGCGGATAGCGGATGCTCCTAGCCGGGGGATAACATTTTCGGTGAGAAGGTTGAACAGGAGGTAGAGCAGCTCCACCAGCGGGACACCGCCTTCGACAAACTCTCCCACCAGGCACCTTCAGCATCTACCTCAACAGGTAGATGTTTTTATGGCGGCAGGAGGAGTGCTCCCTATGCTTACAATAGGCGTAGGTACAATCCACCTGCCCACCAGCCTGCTGAGGCTAAACCCCAGCGCGCTCGTTCCCGTCAACAGCGTGCACCTCCTCAGGCCCCTGCAGCTCCCCAGCAAATGCAAGGGACGGGCTTTTGACTGGATCCGAACGAGCATAGCCGAGATAAAAGTGTCTGTGCCGGACGATCTGCCGGTAGGAGGGAGGTTAAAATTTTTTCACCAAAGGTGACCTCTGGTAACCACCGACCGGTGGGTTCTTCAAATAGTCCGGTCCTGATACGCTCTCAATCTGGAATCACAACCTCCAAATTGCCCACCGGGAGCTCAGTCTTTCAGCTTCCAGCACAAGCAGGTACTTGCAGAGGAACTCTCCGCTCTTCTCAGCGCCAATGCGGTCGAGCCCGTGCCACCGGGGCAAGAACTACTACTACTACTACTATTTAGCATTTCTATAGTGCTACAAGGCGTACGCAGCGCTGCACAAACATAGAAGAAAGACAGTCCCTGCTCAAAGAGCTTACAATCTAATAGACAAAAAAAAAAATAAAGTAAGCAAATCAAATCAATTAATGTGAACGGGAAGGAAGAGAGGAGGGTAGGTGGAGGCGAGTGGTTACAAGTGGTTACGAGTCAAAAGCAATGTTAAAGAGGTGGGCTTTCAGTCTAGATTTAAAGGTGGCCAAGGATGGGGCAAGACGTAGGGGCTCAGGAAGTTTATTCCAGGCATAGGGTGCAGCGAGACAGAAGGCGCGAAGTCTGGAGTTGGCAGTAGTGGAGAAGGGAACAGATAAGAAGGATTTATCCATGGAGCGGAGTGCACGGGAAGGGGTGTAGGGAAGGACGAGTGTGGAGAGATACTGGGGAGCAGCAGAGTGAGTACATTTATAGGTTAGTAGAAGAAGTTTGAACAGGATGCAAAAACGGATAGGGAGCCAGTGAAGCGACTTGAGGAGAGGGGTAGTATGAGTAAAGCGACCCTGGCGGAAGATGAGACGGGCAGCAGAGTTTTGAACAGACTGGAGAGGGGAGAGGTGACTAAGTGGGAGGCCAGCAAGAAGCAGATTGCAGTAGTCTAAATGAGAGGTGACAAGGGTGTGGATGAGGGTTTTGGTAGAGTGCTCGGAAAGAAAGGGGCGGATTTTACGGATGTTGTAAAGAAAGAAACGACAGGTCTTGGCAATCTGCTGGATATGAGCAGAGAAGGAGAGGGAAGAGTCAAAGATGACCCCAAGGTTTCGAGCTGAGGAGACAGGGAGAATGAGAGAGCCATCAACAGAAATAGAAAACGGGGGGAGCGGGGAGGTGGGTTTGGGAGGGAAAATGAGAAGCTCGGTTTTGGTCATATTTAATTTCAGGTGGCGTTGAGACATCCAGACAGCAATGTCAGACAAGCACGCTGAAACTTTGGTTTGGATGTAAGGTGAGATATCAGGGGTAGAAAGGTAGATTTGGGAGTCATCAGCATAGAGATGGTAGGAAAAGCCATGGGATGAGATTAATGAACCAAGGGAAGAAGTGTAGATAGAAAAGAGGAGGGGACCAAGAACAGAACCCTGAGGTATGCCGACAGGCAGAGGGATAGAAGTAGAAGAGGATCCACCAGAGTGAACACTAAAGGTGCGGAGGGAGAGGTAGGAAGAGAACCAGGAAAGGACAGAGCCCTGGAATCCAAGTGAGGACAGGGTATCGAGAAGTATGCTGTGATCGACAGTGTCAAAAGCAGCGGAAAGATCAAGAAGAATGAGGATGGAATATTGACCTCTGGATTTAGCCAGTAATAGGTCATTGGAGACTTTAGTAAGCGCAGTTTCGGTTGAGTGGAGAGGGCGAAAACCAGATTGTAGTGGGTCAAGAATAGCATGTGAGGAGAGAAAATCAAGGCAGCGGCGGTGAACAGCACGCTCAAGTAATTTGGAGAGAAAAGGAAGGAGGGAGATGGGTCGGTAATTAGAGGGACAAGTAGGGTCGAGTGAAGGCTTCTTAAGGAGAGGTGTGACCACAGCATGTTTAAAGGCAGCAGGGACAGTTGCAGTGGAAAGTGAGAGGTTGAGAATGTGACAAATAAAAGGAATAAGAGCAGGAGAGATGGCATTAAGAACAATAACCCAACCACAATTCACCAACTTGATGTACAACCCATTAACAACTCAGCAGACCAAAAATACAATAACCTACCAAAAAGAAGAATTTCCACTTGCAAACACCACCAACAGAAAGATGAAAGAAAAAACAACAACGACAAATTCAACCATCGAGGAAATAGACAACTAATTAAAATAAAAACATCTAACCTCCCGACAGAACCATACCGCTCAATCCGAATAGGATATATCAACGCTAGATCAGCAGTAAGCAACTCAGTAGACATACTAGACTGGATCACCATAGAGAATCTAGACCTTCTATTCATAACGGAAACATGGTTCCATGGTCCTACAGACCCCGCCATCATAGGAACCTACCCACCAGAATACAAGATCACCCACTGGACAAGAAATGGAAAAAGAGGTGGCGGAATAGCCATAATCTACAAATCCGAGTTCAACATCACACGAGTTCAACATCACCACTGGCGAATCCACCTCACCACAACTCGAAATCGCCTCAACAAGAATCACTCATCCGAACTTACAAGGACACCTCAATACAATCCTATTCTACAGGCCACCAGGAAAATGGAAAGACTCCCAAACGCAACTCATGGACTTCATCTCAAACACATGCGTCTTTGCCTCAAACATCCTCATAATAGGAGACATCAACCTACACCTCGAAGACGACACCTCAACAGGCACAGAAGAATGCAAAGAATTCTTAAAACTCTGGGATTTACACGCACCTAACACTCAACCAACACACGAAAAAGGACACACACTAGACGTCATTACGCACAAATTCGATCCAGACTCAACTCTCCTACTTACAGATTCAAGATGGACTCCCACACCATGGACAGACCACTACAAAGCATACGTCTCCCTCCACTGGCGAAAAATACACAGAAACGCAGTTAACAAACATGAACGAACTACTTACACCACGAGAGGAAAAATAGACCCCACAACATTCTGGCAACAGGTCTACCAAAACGAATGGTCAATAAACACAGACACCGTACAATTCCTCCAAGAATGGGATGACATATGTAAGACTACATTAGACTCAATCGCCCCAATCCAAACCAGAACATCACACAGGAAAAAAACAAATGCATGGTTTACTGAAGAGCTGAAAGAACTTAAAACACAAGTCAGAAAACTAGAACGCGCATGGAACAAAAAGAAAGATGAACACACACTGAATCTATGGAAATCATTACGGAGGAAATACAAATACACCATAAAACAGACTAAAAGACTTCACTACAAAACAATAATTGGACCAAACTATAAAGACACACACAAACTCTTCAACCTTGTAAATAAACTACTGGACACCACACCACTTACAAATAACAGCAAGGATACACCAGGGGTCGACGACCTTGCGAAATACTTCAAGGAAAAAATTATACAACTACGATTTAAAATACCCACCAGCCCAATCGAATACTCCACATTCCTAAACTGTCTAGACCCAGAAGATGGAATATATCCAGCAGACAGGATCTGGACCGAATTCGAATCACTGTCAGAGGACCTCATCTTCAAAATGCTTAAAAGATTCACCAAATCCCAATGCAAACTAGATATCTGCCCAAACAACCTCATGAAATTAGCTCCTCAACAATTCATAACAGACCTAACGAACCACGTGAATTTCATGCTACAAAATGGACTTTTTCCAAAGGAGAAAGGAAAGATCTTACTCACCCCAATACCCAAAGACACAAAGAAACACGCAAGCGAAATAACTAACTATAGACAAGTAGCATCAATACCACTAATAACCAAAATAACTTAAGGGATGGTTACAAAACAACTTGCAAACTACCTCAACAAGTTCTCAGTGCTGCACGATGCCCAATCAGGATTCCGGTCAAATCACAGCACAGAAACAGTACTAATTACCCTCATGACCAAATTTAAACAAATGATAGCAACCGGCACCAACATACTCCTCTTACAATTCGATATGTCAAGTGCCTTTGATATGGTTGATCATGGAATCTTATTACACATACTTGAATACTTTGGCATTGGAGGCAATGTCCTAAACTGGTTCAAGGGGTTCTTAACCTTACGATCATATCAGGTCACATCAAATTCAAATACGTCTGCTGCATGGACACCTGAATGTGGAGTGCCACAGGGATCCCCCCTCTCGCCAACTATTTTCAACCTAATGATGATCCCCTTGGCAAAACTTCTATCAAACAACAACCTCAACCCACACATATATGCCGATGATGTAACGATATATATTCCTTTCAAACAAGACATTAATGAAATCTCCAACAAAATCAACCAAAGTCTACACATCATGAACACCTGGGCAGATGCATTCCGACTGAAACTGAACGCAGAAAAAACTCAATGCCTCATACTTACCTCCCAATACAACATGAAAAAATTTACCACTATTAACACACCTAAACTAAATCTGCCAATCTCAGAAACTCTAAAAATCCTTGGAGTCACCATTGACCGCCACCTGACACTTGAGACTCACGCGAACAACACAACCAAAAAGATGTTCTACTCCATGTGGAAACTGAAAAGAATTAAACCATTCTTTCCGAGATCTGTCTTCCGCAGCCTAGTGCAATCACTTGTACTCAGTCATCTAGACTACTGCAACTCGCTATACGCAGGCTGCAAAGAACAAATACTGAGGAAACTTCAAACAGCCCAGAACACAGCAGCCAGACTCATTTTCGGAAAACCAAAATACGAAAGTGCAAAACCTTTGCATGAGAAATTACACTGGCTCCCACTCAAGGAACGTATCACCTTTAAAGTATGCACCTTAGTGCACAAAATCATTCACGGTGAAGCCCCTGCATACATGTCTGAGTTAATAGACCTGCCACCCAGAAATGCTAAAAGATCATCCCGAACTTTCCTCAATCTCCACTTCCCTAAGTGCAAAGGCATAAAATACAAAGTAATGCACGCCTCAACCTTCTCTTATATAAGCACGCAATTCTGGAATACATTACCACGCAGCCTGAAAACGATCTACGAACTAACCAACTTCCGCAAACTATTGAAAACTCATCTCTTTGAGAAAATCTACGGCAAGACTCAAAACACATAAAGTCCATACACATCAATAGAAATACACCAATACACTTCTCCTAAATTTCTCTTCTCATACTTTCACCACACTTAATAATTTACCCAGAGATAAAACTGTGACACCCAAACGTTCTCTGGCTACTGTTCTATCGTCCTATCATTCCCCATTGCTACATTCTATTGTTATATCCCCAAATGATATTATGAACTGACTGTCTACCCTAAACCCTCACAATGTAATCCATAATCGTATTGTAACAAATTGTACTTCCATCATTCACAATGTATTGTAAGCCACACTGAACCCGCAAATAGGTGGGAAAATGTGGGATACAAATGCAATAAATAAATAAATTATCTTAAAGTGTAAGAAATCAGCAAGGGCCCGAGATTTCCGCCAGAGGCGTTCGGCGGAGCGGGTACAGGAACGTAGGTAGCGGATATTAGAAGTCAGCCAAGGCTGGGATTCTATTCCAGGTACTTCCTTGTGGAAAAGAAAACAGGGGGGATGCGTCCCATCCTAGAGCTAAGGGCCCTGAACAAATATCTGGTCCTAGAAAAGTTCAGGATGCTTTCCCTGGGCACCCTTCTTCCCATGTTTCAGAAAAATGATTGGCTATGCTCTCTGGACTTAAAGGATGCTTACACTCACATCCCTATCAGTGGCGTAGCCAGGGGTGGGCCCGGGTGGGCCCAGGCCCACCCACTTTGGGCTCAGGCCCACCCAGAAGCAGCACACCTATGATGTGGCTGGCAGGGATTCCCAAGTCCCACCAGCTAAAAACTGTCCCTTCTGCATACCTTGTAAATAGTAGATCTTCGCCTGCAGCAAGCAGCGACTGATACATACTGTTCACTCCAGCCCCACAGCCTTATTCCCACCTATGCGGAAACAGGAAGTTGCATCAGTGGGAAGGCTGTGGGGCCAACATGAGCAGTGTATATTAGTTGCTGCTTGCTGCCGGTGAAAATCTGCTATTTAAAAGGTATGCGGGAGAGGGGGATGTTTGACAGACCATATGACATGCAAACGAGAGAAGGAGAGACCAAATTACCTGTGGGACGGGGTTTGGATCTTCTGCCCACCCATCTTGGACCGAGGCCCACCCAAAATTTGGGTGTCTGGCTACGCCCCTGATCCCGATACTGCCAGCTCACAGACAGTATCTCCGATTCTGCCTGGGAACACAGCATTTTCAGTATTGTGTGCTACCCTTTGATCTTGCCTCTGCGCCCAGGGTGTTTACCAAATGCCTGGCGGTGGTAGCGGCGGCACTACGCAGGCTGGGAGTGCATGTGTTCCCTTATCTCGACGATTGGCTGGTGAAGAACACCTCGGAGGCAGGAGCTCTACAGTCCATGCAGGTGACTATTCAGCTCCTGGAGCTACTAGGGTTTGTGATAAATTATCCAAAGTCCCACCTTCGTCCATTCCTCAGACTTGAATTCACAGGAGCTCTGCTAGACTCCCAGACAGCTCGGGCCTACCTCCCCGAGGCGAGGGCAGACAACCTACTGTCTCTTGACTCCTGGGTACGAGCGTCTCATTAGATCACAGCTCGGCAGATGTTGAGATTGCTTGGCCACATGGCCTCCACAGTTCATGTGACTCCCATGGCACATCTTCACATGAGATCAGCTCAGTGGACCCTAGCTTCCCAGTGGTTTCAAGCTGCGCGGGATCTAGAGGACGCCATCCAGCTGTCTCAACTCCCTTCTTTGGTGGACAATTCGATCCAATTTGACTTTGGGACGTCCCTTTCAAATTCCTCAGCCACAAAAAGTGCTGACGACGGACGCGTCTGTCCTCGGTTGGGGAGCTCATGTCGATGGGCTCCACACTCAACGAGTTTGGTCCCTCCAGGAATCACGCCTACAAATCAATCTCCTGGAGTTGAGAGCGGTCTGGAACGCTCTAAAGGCTTTCAGAGATCGGTTATCCAATCAAATTATCCAAATTCAGACAGACAATCAGGTTGCCATGTACTACATCAAGCAGGGAGGCATCGGATCTTGCCCTCTGTGTCAGGAAGCCGTCAGGATGTGGCTTTGGGTGCGCCATCACGGCATGTTTCTCCAAGCCACGTATCTGGCAGGCGTAAACAACAGTCTGGCCGACAGGTTGAGCAGGATAATGCAACCTCACGAGTGGTCTCTCAATTTGAGAGTCGTCCACAAGATCTTTTAAGCGTGGGGCACCCCCTTGGTAGATTTTTTTGCCACTCAGATCAATCACAAGGTCCCTCAGTTCTGTTCCAGACTTCAGGCCCACGGCAGACTAGCGTCGGATTCCTTTCTCCTTTATTGGGGGAAGGGCCTCCTGTATGCTCATCCTCCCATACCCTTGGTAGAGAAAACTTTGCTGAAACTCAAGCAGGATCAAGGAATCATGATTCTCATCACTCCCTTCTGGCCGCGTCAGATCTGGTTCCCTCTTCTTCTGGAGTTGTCTTCTGAAGAACCGTGGAGATTGGAGTGTTTTCCGACCCGCATCACTCAGAACGAGGGGGCGCTTCTGCATCCCAACCTCCAGTCCCTGGCTCTCATGGCCTGGATGTTGAGAGTGTAGACTTTGGTGCCTTAGGTCTCTCTGAGGGTGTCTCCCGAGTCCTGCTAGCTTCTAGGAAAGATTCCAAGTGTTATTCCTTTAAATGGAAGAGGTTTGCCATTTGGTGTGGCAGCAAGGCCTTAGATCCTCGTTCCTGGGAGGGGAGGATATGGGGCAAAGGAGAATTGCTGAACATGAATGGGAGCAGGAGGGGAGGGCAGAGGAGAATCGCTGGACATGGATGGGAGGGGAGGGAAGAGAGGAGAAATTACTGGAAATGGATGGGAGGGGAGGGTAGAGGAGAATCACTGTACATGGATGGGAGGGGATAATGGGGAAAGGAGAATCGCTGAACAGGGATGGGAGGGTAGGGGAGAGAGGAGAAATCACTGGACATGGAGGGGAGGGCAGGGCAGAGAGGAGAATTGCTGGGCATGGATGGATGGAGGGGGGCAGGGGAGAGAGGAGAGTTGCTGGAAATGGATGGATAGATGGATAGAGGGGAGGGCAGGGGAGAGGAGAGTTGCTGGGCATGAGTGGATGGAGGGGAGGGAAGGGGAGAGAGGAGATTGCTGGACATGGGTGGATGGAGGGGAGGGCAGGAGAAATTCTGGAAATGGATGGAGGGGAAGGAAGACAGGAAGGAGATGCACATGGATGGAGGGGCGTGAGAAGAAATTCTGGACATGGATGGAGGGGAGGGAAGACAGGAAGGAGATGCACATGGATGGAGGGGAAGGGAGAGAGAAGAAATGCTGGACATGGAAGGAGGGGAGGGAAGAAAGAGGAAGTGAGATGAACATGAATGGAGGAGAGAGAGGAGAAATGCTGGACATAGATGGAAGGGGGGAGAGGAAAAATGCTGGACATGGATAGAGGAGAGGGAAGAGGGAGAGAAGAAATGCTGGACATGGATGGAGGGGAGGGAAGAGAGAGGAAGGAGATGAGATGAGGGAAAAGGAAGAGAGGAGAAAAACTGTACATGGATGGAGAAAATAGGCAGAAGCTGGATCCACTCTATACCTCCTCCAGTCAAGTCTGCAGAGGACCCAGCTTTTACTTATGGATGTAGGGCAAGAAATGAAGAAGAAAGGAGGAAAGTAAAGAAATAAATGGAAAGGAAGTCCTGAAAACGGAGTTAAGAGGACCAATAGTGAGCAGCAGAATCAGATACTGGGCCAGCATGATCAGAAAACAAAGTCACCAGACAACAAAGGTAGAAAAAAATCATTTTATTTTCATTTTAGTGGTTGGAATATGTCCACTTTGAGAATTTACATCTGCTGTTTTTTGCAATGTATGGCAATATGTTTCTTTCTGTTTTTCTGGTAGTGTGCTGCATGTAGAGTCTAGCTTCTTAGGATGTCAGGTTAATTTTTTGAAGAATTTGAAGAGGGGTTATCTCTGTTCTGCACGTGTGACTGCAAGGCCAAGTATCTGAATAGGGATCTGTTTGTTAGGTTCTGAGATTTTGATAACACATTGTTTTTCAGATTTGGCAAGACTGTCTGTTCTCCTAATTCCTGGTCTGTATGCTAATTTGGTTTGTGTCATTTTGGTATACTAGAGCTGTAACAGCTTACAGGGGGCGTATCCATAGTGATCCCACCCCTGGATGGGTAGGGACACCGACTAATAGGCTGCAGGATGGTGTGAAATACCCTAGCACCAGCCATGGTGACTATACCAGGCTATAATCTTTTTAGGAAGGATGGAGAGTGCCAAAGAGGTGGAGGAGTGGCTCTGTATTTGAGAGACAATATCGGAGCGGCTGAAATGCAGGGAACCTGAAGAAAGGAAGAAGCTTTATGGATCATCCTGGAAAGAGAAGGTGGAACCTGTATCCACATGGGGGTTATCTACAGACCTCCTGCACAAATGGAGAAGTTAGACAATGATCTGATGCAAGATATTCAAAAGATTGGTATGAAAGGGGAGATTTCAGTTTGTCTGACATGGATTGGAACATCTCGTCTGCAGAATCAGAAAGAAGTAGGGAGATTGTGGATGCCTGTCAAAGTGCCTTGCTCAGACAAATGGTGACGGAACCCACGAGAGAAGGGTCGATGCTGGATCTGGTGCTCACAAATGGAGGAAGTGTTTCCAATATCTGGGTGGGTATAAGGGCAAAGGCGGAGTGCGGATGCACAAAACTCAATGTACTGGATTTCAGATGTACTGATTTTGATAAAATGGGGGAATACCTGAAGAAGGAGCTGTTGGTGTCGGAAGGTGTAGGAGATGTGGAAAAACAGTGGTCCAAGCTAAAGGCTACTATAAATAAGGTGACTGATCTTTATGCGAGGAAAGTAAACAAAAACAAGAGAAGCAGGAAGCCTATATGGTTCTCCAAACAAGTAGCTTAAAAAATAAGAGCAAAATTGGCTTTCTTCAGGAAATACAAAAGAACGCAATGAGAGGACCACAGAAAAGGTTATCAGATTAAACTCAAAGAAGTGAAGAGGGAAATATGGCTAGCGAAAGCACGATTGGAAGAAAAAATGGCTAAAGATGTAAAGAGAGGTGACAAGACCTTTTTCAGATATATTGGAGAAAGGAGAAGAGATAGGAATGGAATTGCGAGACTGAAAGATAATGAGAATGGCTATGTGGAGAGTGATGAAGATAAGGCGAACATGCTAAACAATTATTTCTTTTCGATGTTCACGGAGGAAAATCCTAGAGAAGGACCATGGTCGGCTGACGAGGAAACATCTGGGAATGGAGTGGATTCTGCGCCGTTTACGGAAGAAACAGTTTATAAACAGCTTGAGAATCTGAAGGTGGACAAAGCTATGGGGCCAGATAGGATACATCCCAGGACACTGAGGGAGCTCAGCGAGGTCTGGCGGGACCTCTTAATGATTTATTTAATAGATCTTTAGAGACGGGAGAGGTTCCTCGAGATTGAAGATGAGCGGGTGTGGTCTCTCTTCACAAAAGTGGAGACAGGGAAGAAGTGGGAAACTACAGACTGATAAGTCTCATGTCACTGGTAGGAAAAATGATGGAGTCGCTGCTAAAAGAAAGGATAGTTATCTTTCTAGAAGCTGACGGGTTACAGGACCCGAGGCAACATGGCTTTACTAAAGGAAAATCCTGCCAAACAAATCTTATTGACTTCTTTGACTGGGTGACCAAACAACTGGATGAAGGACGTGCACTAGATGTAATCTACTTGGATTTCAGCAAAGCCTTTGATACAGTCCTCCACAGAAGACTCTTTAAGGGGTTGGTTCATTATGGAGTAAGCATGATGAGAGAGAATATAAGGAGCGTGTTCACAGAATCACTAAATCATGGGAGACATCCCCAAAGGAAGTAAACCTCTATATGTACCCACATTATTTACATCATGTACAATTGAGTTTGTTATAATATCCTGCATCTATATTTGATATATAGAGGCATATGTAGGTTTGGTATAGGGGACCTAGAGGGAATATATATGGTGGAGGTGGTAATTATAAGCCACCATGTGGCTAACACTTTCAACAAGCACATAGGCGTTGTGTGTAAAATTGCTGTTTGACTGTACATTACTGTGTATATACCGCTGAGTGGGACCCATCAAGGAAATGTTGGGTTATTAAATGTTATAAGATCTGCATCAATATATGGCAAAAATCAGTAGATTATGAAAGTGCAGGCTGACACAATTGGTTTATATTTTGGCCGTTGGAAATAACAATGTATGTACATACCAGGTAAGGGATTTGGAACGCCTAGTGTGCGATGATGGTTCCATCTTTGACTCTGCCACATGTTCCCTTGGGGATATAATGATAGGTTAGTTAAACTTTTATGCTAAGAAGTGTAGACTGATGCACTTGGGGTGCAGAAACCCAAAAGAGAGATACCAAATAGGAGGGGAGAGATTAGTAAGCTCGACTCAGGAGAGAGACCTTCGGGTGTTGGTGTTTGAGGATCTAAAGGTGAAGAAACAATACGACAAGGCGACGGCCGTGACTAGAAGGATGCTAGATGTCAGGAAGCATTTTTTCACAGAGAGGGTGGTGGAGATGAAACAGTAATGGAATTCAAACAGGCATGGGATAAACACAAAGGAATCCTGTTTTGAAGGAATGGATCCATGGAATCTTAGCGGAGATTAGGTGGTGATCCCGGTAATTGGGAAGCAAAACCGGTGCTGGGCAGACTTCTACGGTCTACGCCCTGATCATGATTGAATAGATATGGATGGGCTGGAGTGTAAATTTTAAGGGGCTTCAACGTTAGCTTCAGAACTTAGTACAAGAACAGTGCTGGGCAGACTTCTATGGTCTGTGCCCTGAGAATGGCAAGGACAAATCATATAAAGTATCACATACCATGTAAAATGAGTTTATCTTGTGGGGCAGACTGGATAGACCTACAGGTCTTTGTCTGCCGTCATTTACTATGTTACTATCCAGCTTATTTTCTCCAGAGGGCGCCCAAATCAGTATAATCAAAAGCCGATTTTGGGCGCCTCCAACTGCAGTCCGTCGCAGGGATGAACAATGTTCACAGGGGTGTGTTGGAGGCGTAGCAAAGGCAAGACGGAGGCGTGTTTATCGGCCGAGGAGAGATGGGCACTCTCGGCCGATAATGGAAAAAAGAAGGGCGTCCCTGGCGAGAATTTGGTCCGCTTTATTTTAGGTCCAAGTCACAAAACAGTGCCCGAACTGCCCAGATGACCACCAGAGGGAATCGGGGATGACCTCCCCTGACTCTCCCATAACCCCTTCCCACCTTCAAAAACAAAACTTTTAAAACTTTTTTTGCCAGCCTCTGTGCCAGCCTAAAATGTCATACTCCGGTCCATCGCAGCAGTCTGCAGGTCCCTGGAGCAGTTTTAGTGGGTGCAGTGGACATCAGGCAGGCGGACCCAGGCCCATACCCCCCCCCCCCCACCTGCTACATTTGTGGTGGAAAATGGGAGCCCTTCAAAACCCACCTGAAACCCACTGTACCCACATCTAGGTGCCCCCCCTTTACCCCTTAGGGCTATGATAGTGGTGGATAGTTGTGGGGAGTGGGTTTTGGGGGGGGGGTTGGGGGGCTCAGCACTGAAGGCAAGGGAGCTATGTACCTGGGAGCAATTTGTGAAGTCCACTGCAGTGCCCCCTAGGGTGCCTGGTTGGTGTCCTGGCATGTGAGGGGGACCAGTGCACTACGAATCCTGGCCCCTCCCATGACCAAATGCCTTGGAGTTGTTCGTTTTTGAGATGGGCGCCCTCGGTTTCCATTATCGCTGAAAACCGTGGGCGCCCATCTCTACATCCAGCAATCTCAGCATTTAGATCGACAATCTCTAATATCGACCTAAATGTTGAGATTTGGCCATCCCCGACCGTATTATCGAAACGAAAGATGGACGCCCATCTCGTTTCGAAAATACGGTCACCACGCCCCTTCGTGGTGCCATCCTCGGAGATGGGCGCCCTTAGAAATGGCCGGCCCCGTTCAAAAATGCCCCTCCACGTAACTAACTGATGAAAAAGAATGTACGATAAAACTAGAAAAAATTACAAAAATCATTTAAAAATTTATTGGACCAGTGACGATATATGGATCCTTTGTTAGAGCGACAAGAATTTACAAGTCATTTCTAACCCTTGCTGAAGTCCTTAAAAACTAACAAAAAACATTAACTCATGATCATTAATGCAAAAATTAGAAAAAAAAGCCATTTTTATGGCTGTGCTAAAAATGTCCTTAGCACACAGGAAAAACCCATGCAAGGGCATGCTAACGCCACTTTGTAACACAGCTTAGTAAAGGGCCCCTTGGTAAGCCAAACGTAGGCACTGAAAAGAAGACCTAAATGTAGTTAGCCACACTACCCCTTCCCAATGGTCTTTTTAGTTCAGACTGTTGGATCACAGTGTTCCCCATCCTTCACTCGTTCTTAATAGATTATATAGTAAAAGAAAACAGAACAGTTCCTTTACCTGTGAGATAGTGGTACATCCTGAACATCCAGAACCTAATAATAACAGATATTAAATGCACAGAAACACCTTGGACTGATCACCACAAACTAAACTTATCCCTACACTGGCGGAAAAAGGGGTTACTCCAAACACAAGAACACACATCCTATAGAACAAGAGGTCAAATAGAGACAAAAACATTCTGGCAACAGATATACAACAATGAATGGACAGCACATACAGAATCCATACACTACCTCATGGAATGGGATAAAAGATGCAAATGCATACTAGATGAAAAAGCACCCCTACGAACAAAAACTTCACGTAAGTATAACTCGATACCATGGTTCAACGATGAACTGAAAGAGCTAAACACATAAACCAGGAAACTCGAACGAGCATGGAGAAAAACAAAAGATGAACACACACTCAACACATGGAAACAATCACAAAGAAAGTACAAATACGCTATAAGACAAACCAAAAGATCATACTATAAAACTAAAATAGGGCAGACTACAAAGACACGAAGAAATTATACCAACTCGTGAACAAACTCCGAGACACCAACCTGGCCACTACATCAAATATAGACATCCCATCTGCAAATAAACTTGCTAAGTATTTCAATGAAAAAATTGTAAACCTATGCAACACGCTACCCCAGGACAACACTGACATCGAAAACTTCCTTAATGAGTTGGACCCAACCACTGGAGAATACCCAGCTGACCGAACGTGGTTAAACTTTACCCTCCTCACCATCGATACAGTTGCACAGGCGATCAACAGGTTCTCCAACTCGCACTGTAAACTAGATACCTTCCCCAACTACCTAATGAAATCCGCCCCTGACCGCTTCATAGCAGACCTCACATCCCACATAAACTACATGCTACAGCAAAGTCTCTTCCCTAAGGAAAATGGCAATATCCTACTCACCCCGATACCAAAAGACACCAAGAAAAAAACAAATGAAATCACTAATTACCGTCCAGTACCATCCATCCCGATGTCAGTCAAATTGATGGAAAGCATGGTAGCCAAACAATTTACAGACTACATAAACAAATTCTCAATATTACACAAATCACAGTCAGGTTTTCGCCCCCTCCACAGCACAGAAACAGTACTACTTACTCTCATAACCAAATTCATGCAGGAAATAGCATTAGGCAAAAACATCCTCCTCCTCCAATTCGACATGTCCAGTGCATTCGACATGGTAAACCACAATATATTAATAAGATTACTAGATAAGTTCGGGATTGGGGGAAACATACTTAGCTGGATCAAGGGTTTCCTAACCACAAGAACATATCAAGTAAAATCAAACTCAAACATATCATCACCGTGGAAAGCAGACTGCGGAGTACCACAAGGATCACCGCTATCACTGATCCTCTTCAATCTAATGATCACCCCACTAGCCAAGTCCCTATCCAACCAAAGCCTCAACCCCCTTCATCTATGCAGACAATGTCACAATATACATTCCTTACAAATCTAAATTGACTGAAATCACCAACGAAATCAAGATCAGCTTGAACATCATGGACTCTTGGGCAAATGCATTTCAACTAAAACTCAACAAAGAAAAAACACACTGCCTCATCCTCTCATCCCAACACAGCGCGGACAACCCCACAACTATCAACACCATAGATTACACCCTCCCTATCTCAGACAGCCTGAAAATCCTCGGCGTTATAATGGACCGCTACCTAACACTAGAGAGCCAAGTGACATCCACAACAAAGAAAATGTTGCACTCAATGTGGAAACTCAATCACGTGAAACAGTTCTTCCCAAGGGAAACATTTCGCAACCTGATTCAATCAATGGTACTAAGCCATGTAAACTATTGCAATGGAATTTATGCGGGCTGCAAAGAACAAACATTAAAGAAACTTCAGACCGCTCAAAACACGGCTGCTAGGCTTATTTTTGGAAAAACGTGATTTGAAAGCGCAAAACCCCACCGCAAAAAACTACACTGGCTCCCAATCAAAGAACACATTGCCTTCAAAATCTGCACTCTGGTTCACAAAATTATCTACGGTGAAGCCCCGGGATACATGACAACCTTGATCGACCTACCAACAAGAAACACTTCTGAATCAACACGAACGTACCTAAATCTGCACTACCCAAGCTGCAAAGGACTCAAATACAAATCAATTTACGCATCCAGTTTCTCCTACATAAGCACACAACTGTGGAACGCATTATCAAAAGCATTGAAAATTACATACGACCACCTAAACTTCCGGAAAACACTAAAAACTACCCTGTTTAAAAAGGCATACCCTACCAATCCAACTTAAATGCCCGATCTCTGCTACATAACAAACCAAAGTACGTAATGGACATAACACAACTGTTCCATTGCATGATTCCATAATGTGGCTGTGCCACATGAACTTTATCTTACCACAACATCACTTTGTATTTGTTTACACCGGAGTCAGCAAACGCCTCTCTGGTGTTATGTAAGCCACATTGAGCCTGCAAATACGTGGGAAAATGTGGGATACAAATGTAACAAATAAATAAATAAATAAATATTGGACATCTGACTTGATTCCTCTCATTGAAGGCCTTCAATGATAGCAGCCAGTGTGCCAGATGTTGTGCAGCAATAATTAGGAACCTAGATGTCAATTCTGGTAAATATACTCATGGCATCCCCAAACACAAGCAATGGATTGAGGTAAGATGTATAAGGATGAAACCCTAGTGTGATGTTGGGTAAGAGCTCTGAGCTATTGTTAATCTCCCCCACTGCAGAAACAAAGGCCAGATAGTTGTAATTGTTTATTTCATAATAACTGTAAGGACAATGAAGATCAGACAATTAATCACTCATTGAAAGATGGAAAGAAAGCTGTGGAACTATTTTCAAAGCCAACGGTCAGTGTGTGTTTTTAAAAGCCAAGGGGAACCATTCATAAGTACATAAGTACATAAGTACATACTGTAAGTAGTGCCATACTGGGAAAGACCAAAGGTCCATCTAGCCCAGCATCCTGTCACCGACAGTGGCCAATCCAGGTCAAGGGCACCTGGCACGCTCCCTAAACGTAAAAACATTCCAGACAAGTTATACCTAAAAATGCGGAATTTTTCCAAGTCCATTTAATAGCGGTCTATGGACTTGTCCTTTAGGAATCTATCTAACCCCTTTTTAAACTCCGTCAAGCTAACCGCCCGTACCACGTTCTCCGGCAACGAATTCCAGAGTCTAATTACACGTTGGGTGAAGAAACATTTTCTCCGATTCGTTTTAAATTTACCACACTGTAGCTTCAACTCATGCCCTCTAGTCCTAGTATTTTTGGATAGCGTGAACAGTCGCTTCACATCCACCCGATCCATTCCACTCATTATTTTATACACTTCTATCATATCACCCCTCAGCCGTCTCTTCTCCAAGCTGAAAAGCCCTAGCCTTCTCAGCCTCTCTTCATAGGAAAGTCGTCCCATCCCCACTATCATTTTCGTCGCCCTTCGCTGTACCTTTTCCAATTCTACTATATCTTTTTTGAGATACGGAGACCAGTACTGAACACAATACTCATCCTCCCTATTACTGCCTGCACAACATTCAGCCAATGTATCACTTATTCAGTGACATTCAGCAGAGTGCACACGCATATACAACACAACCGTTGCTCATCTGCCAACGGACAAAATTTATTTTCACACCAAAAGCTCTCTTTCCACAGCAACAGGGTGACTTAGCGAGATTACCCTTTCACTGTCCTGTCAATCTTCTTTCTTTCACTCCCCTCTCCCCTCCATGCGTTTCTCCCTAGGTTAATTTTAACTAAATTCTACTGCTCTCTTGGATTTTATTAAGTTTCCTATGTAAACCAACTCACTTTTTTGTTTCCAACCTCTCATTTTAAGTCTAATAGTTTTAATATGTGAACCACAAAGATACTTTCCTCCAAATATTTAAAACCATTTAATTGATCAAAGAAGGCACTGGAACCTCTGCATCCTGATCCAGAAGATTTGGAAAATGGTGCAAACTGCTACCTCCTTACAAAAATTACAATCTGTCCAGAATATTGTAATTAAACTACTCTACTACTACTACTACTATTTAGCATTTCTATAGCGCTACAAGGCGTACGCAGCGCTGCACAGACATATGCTCACCGCTCAGACCATGTAACTCCTCTATTCAAACAGTATCACTGATTGCCAGTGGAAAAACATATAACCTATAAGATAACCTTCTAACCTTTAAAGCACTGAGAACCAGGCTTCCGGATATTCTTTCACATCTGACCATCCCCTATTTCCCAGTAAAGCTCCTCCGTGCTATCAATGATCACCGACTCATTCTTTCCAGCGCCAAAAAATGCTCACTTCGAATCCACCAGGAAAATTGCATTTTTCTTTCTCTCTCCCTCTATCTGGAATTCGCTTCCTAGACATCTTTGAAGCGATCCCTCTTTAAAATCCATCAAAGTCAACCTAAAAACTTTATTTTTCAACAAGCATTTGATGACAATGGGTGATGGACCGGCCAGTACGAGATTTCTGTCTATAATACTCTCCAGACCCTGCCTTCCCCTCTTTAAGTATGAATGAATAACTTTTCTATCATTCTATGTAAAACGCTCTGCTCTGCCTTGCCAGCTAAAGCAGTAGAACAAGTCTAAATAAATATAAACAAGGTGCTTTGCAATAATATTTCAAGAAAAACATTTAGAGTGGTCAGGAAAACTCTAGTCTGTAGCTGTCCCTGACCATGTCGAGCACCCACTGATCAGACATAATCCTGCTCCATTCCTTGGAAAAATGGGACGTGTTCTGTTAGCAACCTCAAAGAGTGGACCTGGATTTCATCGTTGGCTAGTGTGAGTGGAAGGGTTGATTAAACAATTAGGCCTCTATTTACTAAGTTGTATTAGGGACCACTTTTACTAAAGCTTTGTGTATTCTATTGGGCTTAGGATGCGCTATCTATCATCATGTCCATAGGAATATAATTGGCCATGGCAGTAGATGATGAGTGTCAACTCTATTGGAGTCTCACTAAACATTAGTAAAAAGGGCACTAGGTCTTTGAAATGGGTGGGGGGTGATACAAGTTAACACACTTATACATAAACTGTTAGCATGTGCTATCTCCCATTTTATATCCTAATATAAAGGGGATATCACAATTGTAGGATGGTCATTGATAAATTCAGGATTCAGGGTCCCAACCGAACTATTAATTCTCCCAGTCATTTAAGCTGTTTGCTCAATGCAAAAGATATATGTTGAAGAGAATCCGCCTAAGGCGGAGAACTCAAACTTCCCACGGGAAAACACAGAAATAGGACAAAAAAGTGGGACTTTGACCACGGATGCCAAAGACTGGAAAGACATGTACTTGAGATCAAATGTTTATTGAGTAAAAAGACTCGACATAAACATTGTGTTTCGGCTGCTAGGCCTGCATCAGGAGTCTACAATAAAAATATACATACATAATGAAAAGATGTACAATAAAAATAGAATACTACCATATGTGAAAGCTTGCATTCTTTTCTTTTTTTAGACCAATATTTCAATCCACTTTAACCCAATAGATTGGATATTTATTGCGTGCAGACGGACAATCCTGCACCTTAGAGCATCAGTGTACAACCAGCTACTGTTCAAACAGGTCAGTGTTGTTTTCATCCATTGTTTCGGCAATGAGACTTCATAAAATTCACAAGTGTTAAGATTTGCTACATACACAGTGCTTTCACGTTTCTAATTCATTCGGTCCATTTTTTCATACAGAGAGTGGTGGATGCTTGGAGAATTCCTTTATTAAATAAAACGGAAAAACAATATTCAAGACATTGCATCATGCCGTTGTAAAACCAGCCCCACTACACTTTTATACAAAACCTACAAAACCCGTCCCCCCCAAATCCCCCCCACACCATACATTCAAATCAACTTCAAGCGTACATGCTTCCACCAAACCCCAAATTTATGTACCCCCCCCCCACCTTTTCCCAGTGTGCCAAATCCTGGACGGCTCGGACAACGTCCCAGGAAACCTGCTCAGCAGACCTGCACTCCTGGCGCATAGACACCCCGCATCGGGCCACCCACAGGCAGTACCTGATAATAACTGATATGAGGAAGGCGGTACCTGGCTCCAGCCGCCCCGTCCCCTGCTGTCTCCCGTACACCCAGTCTGCATAGGTGTAGGACGTGAAGCTGGGGATGGCCAACAAGGCGGCCACTCTTCCACAAACTGCTCTGGAGAATGGACACTCCATAAGGAAGTGGTCCATCGTCTCCAGCTGACCAGCACATTCCCCCCTCGGGCAGTTTCGGTCCTGCATGCTTCGGTACATATTTGCCCTAACATACAATTTACCGTTAAAGGACAGCCAGGCAATGTCCCTGTACTTGTTCGGGAGTCGTCTAGATGAAATAAAGCGCAGGCCCTGCCTCAGCACGGGCCCTGGAGCATCTCTAAGTGTCAGGGGAGATGCGAAATGCTGGGAGCGAACCCGCTCCACCCAGCTCTCCCTCTGCCCCGCCCTTATTTCCTCCCATGCAATGTCCCACAACTGGACCAGCTTTACTAAGGATTTGTAGTAGCCTACCCCCTCCGGGAAACCCTTCCGCAACCTCCCCACCTCCCCCCCCCCCCCCCCACACCAAGGGCCCCAAAATCCCTTCCACCACTGTACAACACTTTGTGCCCACCCTGGGGCCTCCGGCCCTCCCCCCCGCCCAAGGTTAAACTGGATGAACAGGGAGGAGAATAGCAAGACAGGGTTTACCATCCCCACCCCCCCTTCCTCCCGTGAACGGTAAGTAATATTGCGTTTTACCGGGTTCATCCTGTTGCCCCACAAAAGTTGAAAAAACACGCTGTACAATGAAGTGAAACAGCATTCCGGCAAAAGGCAGATGTAACTCAAGAAGAGAAACGTGGGGACTATCTGGGTCTTCAACAACCGGACCCTGTCTGCCATGGACATCCGCCACCCCTTCCAACAATCCACCTTTTCCCTTGCCTCCGATATCTTTTGCTCCCAACTCTCCCGCCCGTAATCCCCCCCCAAAATACACTCCCAACACCCGCATTCTTTCAATCCCTGCAGGAAACCCGCCCCCTAGGTTAAATCACCGTTCCTCTGGACCCACCCACAAGCTAGTACACTTACCCAGGTTTACCCGTGACCCCAATGCCTTGGAATATTCTTCAAGGGTCTCCCGCAGCATCCTCCCCTCCCTCTGGTCTGCCACCCAAACAGTGACATCGTCTGCATAAGTGATGACTCTCAATACGTTCCCTTTGCCAACCTCTACCCCACTGAGCCCTCCCTCCCCCCCCTTCCCAGCCTCCGCACCAGGGGATCTATGGCGAAAGCGTACAGCAGGGGGCTCAATGGGCACCCCTGCCGTACCCCTGCCGTGACCCCCACCTCTGCCCCCTCCATCCATTCACCAGGGGAAAAAATCACGCCACAGCATACAACAGTTGCAGTTGTGCGATCCACTCCCCCGGGAAGCCATAGTGATCCAGGACCTTCCACAAGAACCCCCACTGCACTCGGTTGAAAGCCTTGTCCTGGTCCAAGGCCACGACCAACCTACCATCTCCCACCCGGCTATGTTCCAAGCCCTCCCTCACCCAGGCTACTGCCTCCAGCACCCCCCTTCCTGGGACCCCACACCTCTGCGGGACTGCCAGCACTTCACTGGAGACCTTCCTCATGCGAGCATGAAGCATGTGGGCGAAGATCTTCTAGTCGCTGTTCAATAGTGCTATTGGTCGCCAGTTCGCCACTTCTTGAGGATCCTTGCCTTTGCTAAGGAGGACCAATGCTGATCCTCCCATAGACTCCGGCAAGGATCCCCCTGTCGCGCCTCCTCCCAGAGTTCCAGCAAGAGTGGCGCCAGCTGGTCCCTGAACCGTTGGTAAAACTCCGCCGGAAGTCCGTCCGGCTCCGGCGCTGTTCTGCGCCGCAAGGCCCCAGTGGCCTCCTCCACCTCACCCAGTGTCCACGGCTGCATTAAGACCTGAAGATGGGGCCCTCAGTTACCTACCCCCGGGGTCCCCTCAATGTATCTTCCCATGGCCTCTGTCCCCAACTGTAGGTCCGAGAAAACCCGCCCAAAATGCGTCCCCACCACCCGCAAAATACCTTCCCTGGACTCTTGGAGCACCCCCCCCCCCCCCCCTCATCCCTAAACCCCACCACCACCCTCCTCTCCCTTAGTTCCTTGCAGCAGTCATACGGGTCCGGACCAAGCAGCTTCCCGAAGTCCCGCTCGTAGACGAGGGAAGAGTACCGGTTGTACTGTACTCTTTCAACCTCCTGCTGCAGTACCTCAATATCCTCCCTCCTCCCCCCCCCCCCCCCCCCCCCCCGGAAATTAGATTATCCCGTCGCTTTCTCAGGGCGATCCCCAACCGGGTGGCCTCCCTTCCCTGCCGCCTTGCCTGACGGAGAAAAAACCCTCTGGTGCGGTGTTTCAGTACTTCCCACCAGTCCCTGAGGGAAGGGAAGACACCCTGAATGGACACCTGGTCTGCTAGGAATTCCAGGTACTCCTGGTGCAACACCCCCTCCTTCAACCATTTGAGATTCAATCTCCATAACCCTTTCCCTAGCTTGCACGCCCCCCCTCCCCCCAACTCTATCATCACCATCCTGTGGTCAGAGAAATCTACTTCCACCACCCTAGGTGCCTGCCTACATGCCCCTTCCCGAACTATAAACCGGTCAATTCTGCTCCTACAGGTGCCCCGTGAAAAGGTGAAACCCTGATTCCCACCACCAAGTGCGATATGTACATCCACCAGCCCTGCTCCTTTCATAATCCCCGCTAGTCGAACCCCATCATAACGTACTTGTGTTGCCCGCCCCCCACTATCCTCTTTCCTTAAGATAGTGTTGAAGTCTCCTCCCCACACCAACTGCCTTGAAGTGTATAGGTAAGGCTTAATTTTGTTGAACAATGCAGACCTTCCCTGTTTGCTTTGCGGTCCATACACATTAATCACCCGCAAGGCCACCCCCTGCAATATTACGTCCAACACCAAACACCTACCAATACCCAGCTCCACCACCCTCTGAATCTCTACTTTATTGGTCTTAAAGAGGATGCCTATTCCCCCATACCTCTCCCCGGCCAGACCCCAAATAGAGGGTCCCCATCTCCAGGCCCTCTTTGCCCGCTGGATGTCCTCCAGCGTCTGCAACCGGGTCTCCTGGAGGAGGAAACAGTCCACCGCCACAGCAGAGAGGCCATCAAATGCCAAGCTTCTTGCCCTCTGGGAGGCGACACTAGCCACATTAAGTGTGGCGAACACCAATAGCAGTCCCGCCATCAGTCCTCGTTACCACACCCCCCGCCTTCCTGGCTGCCTTCCCTCCTCTCTACACCATCATCCGCGGTCCCTTCCCCTCCACCCCCTTCTTCCTCCTCCTCCGCTCAATCCCAGACCCCTAGCTTAAACATCCCTCCCCCCACCCTTGCTTTCTTCCTCCCTATCTTCTTTTGTCTTCACCCACCTCCCTCCCTCCCTGGGGATCAGCAACCGACCTGCCCCCTCCTCTCCCCCCTCTTCCACCCCTACTACCTCCTCTTCTTCCACCCTTCCCATCAATCCCACCTCAGACACTTCCTCCCTCCCCTCACAGGGCTGCATTACTACATCCTTTCCTACCTTCCTTTCCTCTCCCGCCCTCCCTGCATCAGCCATCGCCTCCCCCGATCCACCCACCTCCCCCCCTACCCTTCCCCCCTCTCTGTCCCTCAAAACCCTCCCCCCCCTTTTTCTCCTTCCTCTTACCCGCTGTTCCCCTCACTCCTTCTCCCCTACCTCCCAACCCGTCCTGCCAGCTACCCCCATCCTCTAACTCCTCACCAGCCAGTTCCTCAACTCCTCCCTTGTCTTCCAAACCCCTGAATCTATTCCCTACTTCTATCCCCATTCCCACCCCCCTCCCCCCTTTCCTCTCCGTTGTTTCTTGGACACCCGCATCCAGCCCTCATCCTCCCCTTCCTGCCGCTTCCGACCCTCCCCCAAGCCCCCCCCCCCCCCTCTGCCAGTCCCTGTCCTTCCCCGGACCCTTTCCCCCCCGCCCCGGGAACCTGATCATGGCCTGCTTCCCCTCACCCCCCCCCCCTGACCTGAACCATCCCTACCTATCTCCTCCTCTCCCCCATTATATGAGTCCCAAGGGCAGGCTCAAAATGCATGCCCCAGACCCCCACACAAGTTGCACCGAATAGACATACAGGACTCCGTGGGATGCTTCTTAGACCCGCACTTTCCACACTGCACTACCGGGCATGACATACTAAAATGTCTAAATGACCCGCACTTGTGACACTGCAGTGGCTGCCCCTTATAAAAGCAGAAAATCTGATCCCTGCCGATGAACGCCGCGGAGGGAATGTGCTGGGTGACATCCTCTGCCTGCCTCAGTCTAACCTGCGCACCCCAACCTCCCGCCCACACCCTACTGGGGTCCGGGAGTTTGGACAAGGGGGTACGCAATTCTGCATACCGTTGTAGCCAGAAGGCCAGGTCCGCCCCTGATAGAGACTCATTTCGAACCAACAGGGTTACCTGCACCAGGTCGGGTCTGCTGATCGGTACAGCCCGGTAGTTCTTCCAGTCCCCTCTCCCCCATACCCAGGGGTGTGCTGGTAAATTGTTAACAGGGGGCTCTCTCTCGCCAGCAAAGTAAAAGAGAATTCAGGAGGGGCCCAAGCCCACATTTTGGGATCCATTTGTTAAAGTAGCCATGGAGAACCGGCTCCCAAAATTCTTAAAAACTTAACAAATGGCTCTCAAGAGCCTGTGAGAGCCTGCTCCAGCACACCACTGCCCGTACCCCTTCGTATCTCTCCCAGAAGACCTCCATGCCTCGCTGGGTTAGAAAGCTAATATCGTATTCCGGTATATTCACCGGATGAATACAGGCATAGAGGTCCTCTGGGAGGAATCCTAGACCCAGGACCAATCTCAGGACCGCATCCCTGCTTGGCATCCCCCCTCCCCCACCCATCTCAATTGTACCACATTCCTCCTTTTGGGAACCTGGCCTCCCCCCCACCCCCCTCCCCATCCTTCTCCACTGCCCCCTACCCCCCTAGTTCCCCTGCGCCCGCCTCCCCCACCCACCACCGCCGCAAAGGATGGACCCCCCCCACCGTCCCCCCCCCATTCTCCAGGTCGGGGACCCCCCGCTCCTGATGCACCATATCCTCCTTCTCTTGCCTACCCCCTTTCTCAGCCTCCCTCCCTATCCCTCCCCCCAACATGCCTTGTACCCCTCCAACCAGCAAACCTTGGTCCCCTGCACCCCCCACCCCCTGAGCACTCATATCCCCTGCAGTCACAATGTCCATCAGTTCAATGCCTCCTGCAACAGAAACCCTGCCTGTGTCCCCATCGATTTGGTCCGTAGGAACTTTGAGAGCAGGTTCCCCTATATAACTGGTCCCCTCCCAGTGCCCCTGCCCCCCTCCCTTTCCCGTCGAACCAACCCCTCCCCCCAGAGCCAACCACCCCACTGCCTGGCCGGAATCAGAATCCCTGGTACCACCAGTTAAGTTTACTTCTGGTGCGCATGGCAAGGCAAGCACCCCTCCCTCCCGCCCAAAACCTGCTCTCTGGACCGGGTCCCTTTTTCCCCCAATGTTCTGCTCCGTCGGATCCTCCAGCCCTGCTGTTTCGCCAAGCGGGCGAGGCTTCCCACACTCCAGAAGTGCCTGCCCTCTCACACATGGGGAATCCTCTGGCGCTGCAGCTATTTCCCCTGCCCTGCCAGCCTTTGTAGCTGTTCTGCAGTCTTTCCTGCTCCCACAGTCCGATTGGCTGGAGCCTCTTGCTCTGCTGCCAGGCCGGTTTGTTGCAAACACTCCTGATCCTCCTGAGCATTCTTCATCGAGAACCCCTCCTTTTCACCTGCTGTTCGTCCAGCTGCAGCACTCTCTTTCACCAGGTTTTCCTCTGCTAAAACCTCACCATTCTCAGTCTTTGGCAATGCTGCAGCCTGCCTGGCCGTGACCTCCAGCTCCTCAGTGCTGTGTGGGCGGGGCCTCCCCAACTGCAATGGAGTCAGTGTTTGTCTCCTGCTCTCAACTCCTGCTGCAGGCAATGGGCACAAAACCTGTGGCTGCAACTGCCTCTGCTGACTTCTTGCTTAGGTAAGTTTTTCATTTCTGCTTCCACCATCACTGGTGTAGAAAAGAGTCTCTCTCCTGAACTTCCATCCCCTGTTTCTACAA
This sequence comes from Microcaecilia unicolor, assembly GCF_901765095.1. Lineage (NCBI taxonomy): Eukaryota > Metazoa > Chordata > Amphibia > Gymnophiona > Siphonopidae > Microcaecilia > Microcaecilia unicolor. The sequence goes on along the minus strand of NC_044033.1, from coordinate 228,828,291 downwards.
GATGAAAAGTCTGGGTTTTAAAACGTTTTTCCTGTTCAGTTTTTCCAACCTCAAGTTCCCTTAACGAGGATGCCTCTCCAGCCCTGCTTGCTCCAGAAGCTGCCAGAAGGGACCCAGGCTGACTAGCAAGGTACTGCATATACTGTAATGTCTTTTGGGTACCAGGAAGCTCCTCTGGCCCCTGGGTGTTTTGGGGTCCAAGGTCTGAGCTCCCACTCTCCTTCTCAGTTTGCTGTTGTGACTGTTTGAAGGTTGTCTGGGCCTTACCCCCCGAGGCCATTCTTTCTCGGTTGATGTAAACTTCTCTCAGAGGGTTCCCAGGGCACTTTTTCAATGCCCCCAGCAAATGTTCTTTCTTTTGAAGAAGCTTGAGTAAACAGGTTACCTCCTTTGTATAAGTCTTGCGGTGCTCCACTGGGGCTAGTTTGCACAGGGCTTTTGCCATTTTAACCCGTTTCCCCAACTCCATCACCTCTTTTTGTGTGCTTTTTATCTTTCTCACCGTTTTAATCAGGCCACTGGTCGGGTCCTCTGGATCCTGACAATAGTCCGTGAAATCTTCCTCCTCTGAGAAGTCACTGTCCTCCTCCTCTGACACTGGTAGGGCCTCCCGGCAGATCTCCATTACCTCTGCTCTTTCCTCCCTCTTCTTCTCCGATCTGCTGTTCTCTGGGGCCTCCCCCAGCTCTCTCCCCCCCTCACCTACTAGATGGTGTGCCACTGTGAGGGGGGTACCGGTCTGGGTTCCTCCCATGGAAGCCTGCACTCTTCGATCCACAGGGCTCCTTTCCCTCCTCTCTGGAGCCCTGCCAGAGAGGGAACTACTTCCCCTGGCCTTCTGGTCCCTGGCCCCAGGAGACCCCCTGGCCTGGGGCTTTCCTGAGGACCGCACCCCAGGGACCTTCCTCATTTCTGGGGAAGGAGCTAGGCCTCATTCCCTTCCCCCTGGAAGCCTGCAGAGCCTCTGGCAGCACTTCCTCCTCCTTCCAAGTCTTAACAGCAACTAACTTGGAATGCCCTCCCGCGGGAGGTGGTGGAGAGGAAAACGGTAACGGAATTCAAACATGCGTGGGATAAACATAAAGGAATCCTGTTCAGAAGGAAGGGATCCTCAGGAGCTTAGCCTTGAATGGGTGGCAGAGACGGTTGGGAGGCGGGGCTAGTGCTGGGCAGACTTATACGGTCTGTGCCAGGGCTGGTGGTTGGGAGGCGGGGATAGTGCTGGGTAGACTTATACGGTCTGTGCCAGAGCCGGTGGTGGGAGGCGGGGTTGGTGGTTGGGAGGCAGGGATAGTACTGGGTGGACTTATACGGTCTGTGCCCTGAAAAAGACAGGTACAAATCAAGGTAAGGTATACACAAAAAACTAGCACATATGAGTTTATCTTGTTGGGCAGACTGGATGGACCGTGCAGGTCTTTTTCTGCCGTCATCTACTATGTTACTATGTTCATCTTTTTGTGTTTATCACCTTGTGATTTATCCTATATACAGGTATTAGTCGCTTCTTCTCATTGGTATATTTGTATTTTAATGGTGATGCATTTTTCAAATTATTCCCCATACTACACTAAAAAGACGTGTTGTTGTTTTCTATACACACGACTTTTGCCAATCCTTTTGCTTTATATAGATATTATATGGCTTAAAACTACAACCATTAGTCATTTTTTAAAATAAATCTTTCTCCCTATACTATATTTAAAATATGCGTTGATATAACTTTTCGGTTATGATTTCTATCCATGTGTTATTTCTGTATATATTTTTTGGTCATATACATGTTCTTATATATCTAGATATGGTGGATTTTTTTCAACTCATTTTTTTCAACTCGTGTTTTATCTGTCTAAATATAAGCATGTGCATTATTGTTATCATACTATCACACTGCTAGATAAAAAGGGAAATATTAATTTAACTAATCTGAATAAGTATATTATATCAGCACATATATACATTTTTTATTTTAAAATGTTTTAATTTATTTTTTTTATCTATTTTTTATGTTTACATTTCTTTAAATATACTTTTTTCCTCCTGACACTGCTAGACACAAGAAAAACTATGTACTAAAACATGGCTAGATGATGCACTGAAGTTATATACTATGTATTAGACACTATATTTTTTTTAATTTTTTTTTTTTTGTTTTTTTTATTTTTATTTTTCTTCAGTCACATTTCTTCCTGGTTTTCTTTTTGTTTTTGCTTTCTTTTTCTTTGATTCATTTATATAACATTTTGGCACATATATTGTCATGTGCTTTACTTAACTACATAATTCTTTTTATATATCTGCACGTGCTATGAAGACATTTAATTAGTTCACATATTACAGTGAGCACCATATTTACCCTTTTTCCAGACCATATTTATTATTGCACTCATATGCTATAACTGAATACATCGTCTTTATGTATTTGTGTATGATTTTATCATTCCTTTATTTTTTGCTATATATTTGAATATTTTTGTGTGTTTTTAGTTGCTTTCACATATGGTAGTATTCTATCTTTATTGTTCATCTTTTCATTATGTATGTTTATTTTTATTGTAGACTCCTGATGCAGGCCTAGCAGCCGAAACACAACATTTGTGTCGAGTCTTTTTACTCAATAAACATTTGATCTCAAGTACATGTCTTTCCAGTCTTTGGCATCCATGGTCAAACTCCCACTTTTTTGTCCTATTCTTTTGTTTGCTCAATGCAAGGCATGCACACTGTTTTCCAGGGGAGCAGGTTCTATCAGATGGTGAGCCGGTTGATATTATATATCTGGATTTTCAAAGGGAGTTGAACAAAGTACCTCATGAACGACTCCTGAGGAAATTAGAAAGTCATAGGATAGGGGGCAGTGTCCTATTGTGAATTAAGGATTGGTTAGAAGATAGAAAACAGAGAGCAGGGTTAAATGGTCAGTATTCTCAATGGTGAAGGGTAGATGATGGGATTTCCCAGGGGTCTGTGCTGGAACCGCTGCTTTTTAACATAGTTATAAATGATCTAGAGATGAGAATCATTAGTGAGGTAATTTAGGGGCCTTCTTACTCAGTTGTGCTGAAAGGTGGGCTATGCTCTGACTAGTGGGTTTACCTGCATGTAGAGGCCTCTTTTAGCACAGCTTTAAAATGGCTGCTTTTCCACTTCCTCAATTAATGGCCGTACACTAATTTCCCAATTTGCATGTGGTCATTAGCGCTTGAGCCCTTACCGACACCTATTTAGTAGGTGGAGAGAGCTCACATGCTAACCATATGCTAATCAGTAAGTGTACGGCAAATTAACTGCGCTGATTAGTGCTGGGCTCGCCTACTCTCCACCCCAAAACATGCCCCCAGCACTAAAATAAAGTATTTGTTAGAGCATTGGAAGCATGCGCAGATGCCAACATTACCGCAGGACACCTGAGCTTCCTACACTGTAGTGCATTTTCCTGCATATTAAGCACACATTAGTGCTTACCGCCACTTAGTAAAAGGACCCTTAAATTTGATGATGACAAAAAGTTACTCAAAATTGTAAAATCGCAAGAGGACTGTGAAAAATTGAAAGAGTACCTTATGAGACTAGGAGGCTGGGTGTCCAAATGGCAGATGACGTTTAATGTAAGCAATTGCAAAGTGATGCATGTGGGAAAGAGAAACCCAAAGAACAGCTATTTGATGCAAGGTTTCTATACTGAACTCTATAATGAGTCTCCTTTCACTCTACATTCAGTTAGCTAAATTGGCTATTTCATTGCCAAAGAGACCCGACTCTTAATCCAAACAACTGTTTTCTTTGGGTCCAGGAAGTGGAGTTAAGATGGCGGCACAATAGCTCTGGTGTTCCTACTTCTTCTTATGCTTTGTAGATTTCCGTTGCCTTTTGATCCGAAATGCCTCTTACCAAACAGAAGGGAATTCTCAAGGCTATCCCCTCACTTGCCTTGACCTCTTCTCCACTGCAACAGACATTGGAGTGATTCATCGCCAGGTACCCCCCCCCTCCAATTATTCCGTGAGAAGAGGGCCCTGCTGTAAGTGTGGATGAGGGCATTAAAACATCTTTGTTCCTTCTAAATTCCAACGCTCTGCCATGTCCAGCAGCCTCAAGGTCTCTTCCTGTGAGTGGTTTGGGAGCAGAAGACACCATACAAACCTCTCTTATTGAGCGGGGAAGGGCCGAAGTCGCTGCTGAATTGGAACAGCTCGGACCTACTACTGAGGTAGAAGCTCTCACAGCAGTAACCCTGGAGAGTATTTGGCAGGTCCTAAAGAATCTTGATGGAACTGTTTCTAAGGCAATAAGTGAGATTTCAACCCTTGTTGGTAAGGTGGATATACTATCTCTTGGTATGGATAAGGTCAGATAAGACTGCATGGGAGAGGTGCAACAAAGAAGTTGAAGAACTTAAAAAGATTGCTAATGTTATGATTGAGAGAACTGTGATTCAGTGCAAATTTGAACAGTTGGAGAACTATGATAGAAGATTGAATTTAAGAGCATTGAATTTCCCCAAAATTATTGGTCCGAGTCCTGCAGAATCCTTTAAAAATTTCTTATTGAAAATGTGAAGTTCTTAATGCTATACTGTTGCAGGAATTACCACTATTGTTAGCAGAATCTGTGGTACTTCAGGAGTCAAACACCACACACCAGAATGAGAGAGAAATCTTCTTTATTTGCCAGCAAACAAAGTAGGACATCAGCTCTAGCTCTCTTCTTCAGCTCTCTCTGGATCCTGCGTCTCTTGTCTGTCCTCTCTCTCCTTCTTCTTCCTTCCGTCGCTGGCCAGTTGAACTCGCGTTAACTGGAACCGCAGCTATAAGAAGTCCACACTCATTTAATCATTCATGCATCACACACATACTGTACAAAAAATCCCACCCAACAATTTCAGATTTCTCAGATACAGATAAGCGCTGGCGGTTTTCCTACTAGTCCCCACTAGACTAGAAGGTACTAAGGCCTTCGCTGAGAGTTGATCAGACTCCCCTTCCCTCAACTTTTGAGGGGCTGGTTTACAGTTTCCTAGCTAGGATTACAATACAGAATACATACCCGGCTAATGTTCCTCAGTCAGTTGGGTGCCAGAAATTGATGCAGGGTTCAGGATCCCACCGCTGCCACCAAGAATTGTTGCAGGAATTACCACTATTGTTAGCAGAATCTGTGGTACTTCAGGAGTCAAACACCACACACCAGAATGAGAGAGAAATCTTCTTTATTTGCCAGCAAACAAAGTAGGACATCAGCTCTAGCTCTCTTCTTCAGCTCTCTCTGGATCCTGCGTCTCTTGTCTGTCCTCTCTCTCCTTCTTCTTCTTCTGTTGACTCTCTTCTAACGTAAGCTGCTTCTGCTCTCAGTTATATAGGGTCTTAAGCCCTCTCTAGCCCCCCTTTCTCACCAGATGGCAAAGAATAGATTGATTACCCTGTCTTGAACTAATTATCTCTATACATTTACTCAAAATATCAGTTACATAGGTTTGAGATATTTCCCAAACTGACCTGGGACCTCTCACACTAGACAATGTGGCACCTATCTCTTGCATTTTATTATTATTAAATTCTCAGGTTTCCAGCTAACTTCATACTAACTGGGTTCTGGCATTCATTAAGGGGTCAAGGGGCCAATCTTGTTTAATAGCACACATATATGATTTGTTATTACTTCCAGAGCCAGTCCTACATTTAGCTATACAATCCATCAAGGAGAAGACTTTTCCTGACCTCTTTCACCTATTAGCTTCCTACACAGAACTCGCTAGGACTGTGGATAATTCAAACCAGATGATGACCTCTTAAAACTTCAGACAAAGCTCACTTGAAAAGTCAGTCAAAGATGTAACACTGAATTGAAAGATATTCTACATAGAAATAGAACTTATTAATTACACAGAATAAAACATATTCTAAAATAAGCAGAAATCAGAATTCCTTATAAGACAAAATCTAAATCATCAAGAATATCTATATCTACTCTATCTTCTTCTAACCAGCGTTCAATCTAATCCTTTTTAATCTGCCTGCGAAACTGTCCAGTGTGCCTTGCTCATAATGGTATCCAGACGTGGTAAATAATTACTTCTCTCTGACCTTTCTAACCTCTTAGTCTAGCAAAAGTTAGACTTCTGAGCAATCCAAACCAGATGGCATTCTTCCATCACTTGCAGGACTGAACCAAACTTTAAACACCAAATTAACAAATATAATTTCTCTGCCCACGCTGCCTCATTCCCCCCTTTGAGACTAAAATCAGCTTATGCAGAGATAAGTCTCACAACTCAACTTTGGAGATTATAGTGATCCCAACTCCATACCTCCTCCTGGGGCATAACGTCTAGGAATAGGCTTGTGAATCACCATTACCCTACTTGTTAAGGTTCGACGGCATACTGCCGAAGCACATGAGGCCAGGAAACAAAACAACAATCCTGCTAAAACTAAGACTATTAGGGAAATGAACAAGGGACGTATCCATGAGGTCAATGACCACCACCAGGAGGTAAGGTCTAATCCTCCTCGGTAATCCTCCACATTAAGGCTAGCCAACTGTAGGACTTTATCCATGGCATGCCTAACTACATGCGTCCTATTTATGACAATAGTACAGCACTCTGAAGAATTTAGCACTGTGCAGAGGCCACCCTGGGCTGCAAAGAGGTAGTCAAGGCCCATACGGTTATACCGAGAAACTACACTTAATTCATTAATTTGATCCTGCAATGCATTGACTACCACGTTCAGCTCATGAACTAAAACATGGAGTAGGGACTGAAGTCTCCGGGTAGCCATGCCTAGTTCAGTGATACCCGCTACCGGGCCCCCAATTGGAATCCAGGCCGTGGCAGAAAGGGCCACAAGTCTCTTTTTAGTCAGAGGATAAGTAGAGTTGATATACTGGAGGGCTAATTCAATCGCCTCATCCTCTGTGGCAACGGAGGAGGGTAAGGACAAGGCCTCTCGCTTAGAGCGGTGCGGGGATGGTGGCCTGAGAAGAGGAATAACTTTAGGAAAATAATTCAAAGTTACCAATACACAAAAATCATACGTGGGGGGAAGAATCATGTGGAGGACATTATCACAGAGCCAGTAATGGCCAAGGAGAGGGTGAGGAAAGTTCCCAATAAATGTTGGCTCAGGCTGGACAAGGTACTTAGGATGCCCATAATGCGAGCCCCTATCCCAGGGGGAACGAAGACGAAATGGAGACTTTGCACACCATAGGTGCCAATCCCCAATTGTGACAGGCTGCTCATTTGTTATAAACTCTTCATACCCCGGGGACTTATGAAAGTAGAAAATAAGTCGGGACACTATAGTCTTCTCAGTGGTACGTTTAGGAGCCAGATAATCACCTGGGTCATAATCTGCAGGTACGGTAGTAGGGCACATAGGAGTACCTGGAGAGACTACCTACATAGATTCCCCTTCTCTGGGAGAACATTGGTATAGTTACAGGAAATGGGAAGAACAGTTGAGATGTTTCTTGTTAAACAAAACACTCCAGAAGCTGGATAGGGAGACGTAAAGACTGGCCGTAGAGAAGATTCAGAGGGGGAAGTAGCATTATAAAAGGACCACCAAGTATAATCCTGGCTCCAATGGCCTGAACTCGAAAAGTAGGGAGGTATAAGAGCTGTAAGCGGCACAGGGACAGGAACAGCTGGGACATCTGTGGTATAAGGAGAAAATCGGGAACACACAATACAAGGGGAAGTAATCTTTGCCTGGCTAATTAGTTCCTGGACAGAGTGTAGCCAAAGGTTGGAGCGAGTTAGGGTATTAGGAACAAGGAGGCAAGGAGTAGAAAACAACAAAAGCACCCAAACTACTAACATTTTCTTTCTTCCTAATCTAAAACAAATACAGCAAACTAATCAAGCAATAATATTCCAATAGTCTGTGCTAGTCACAGATTACTCTAATATAATGTTCTCAGTCTTTGAGTTCTTATACCAGTTGGGATAGAACCTCAACTGACAAGGACCAAGCTCTCAAATTCCAGGAAAGCCAGAATCAGGGCAAGAAAGAGTCTCAGTATGAAGCCGAAGTCCAGCAGCTCCTGCGGTATGCAGTTGACCCTTCTTTTCAGCTAGTAGATTCTTTGGTTTAGGTCAAGCGCAACTTCAATGGCTCCGCTGGATCACTTTCTGCTCTCCACTGTTTAGGCTCCGTCTGATCCGTGCTGGGCTCAGTCTGGTCAGCAGACTTGATTCGAGACCAATGGACCCATGGAGTTATCCCTGCAACCTTCACAGCTGTAGGGGTAGAAAGCAAAACAGTAAAAGGTCCTTTCCATCGGGGCCCCAAGGGCTGGAGCCTCCAGTCTTTCACCCAAACTCTATCCCCTGGCAGGAAGGAATGTACCTGAGCCTGGAAGGGGACAGGGTTTATTTCTCTCACATAAGACTGAAGCTCAGAAATTATCCTGCCCAAGAGGGCTACCTGCTCCTGCACCTGGGCAGACCCTAAAGTCCCTATGTCTCCCTTAATTCCCTGCAAAATGGCTGGGGGCTTCCCATACACAATTTCAAAGGGAGAGAGTGCCATTCCTTTAGTTGGGGTGCATCGGAGGCGGAAGAGGACTAGTGGCAGTGCCTGTGGCCATTTCAGTTGTGTTTCCTGACAAATCTTTGCTAGGCTATTTTTCAAGGTTCTGTTTGCCCGCTCAACCTGCCCTGAACTCTGGGGACGGTAGGCACAATGCAATTTCCAGGTAATGCGCAATGCGCGGGACAGGGCCTGAAGTGTGGCTTCAACAAAGGCGGGACCATTATCTGAGCCTATAGCAAGGGGCAGTCCATACCTGGGGATGACATCCCTAAGGAGGACTCGAGCTACTTCTGTGACTTTCTCAGTGACTGTAGGGTATGCTTCCACTCACCCAGAGAAAGTGCAGACCATAACCAAGAGGTATCGGAGCCTACCGCTCCTGGGCATTTCTGTGAAGTCTATGACTAGGGACTCAAAGGGTGTTAGTCCTCTGGACTGAACTCCTGGTGGAATACGGGGTCCCTGACGAGCATTATTCTGGGCACAGAGAGTACATCGGGCAGAAGCAGTGGCAACCAGACTATCCAATCCTTCCAAGACCACTACTCGACTGAGTAGGCGGGCTAGTGCTGTCTTCCCTAAGTGTGACAGGTCATGAGCTTGAGACACTACAGGCCAAGCTAGGTGACATGGCACCAGAACTCTGGTATCAGGGAGATGTAACCAGCCATCAGGTCTCCTTACTGCCCCTTCCTCTTGAGCCCATTTCTCTTCCGTTTGGGTGTACATAGGCGTCCATTCTTGCAATCGAATTTGGAACAGGGGGGTCACAGTACCTGCTGGGGGTCCTCGAGCAGCTTCCTTGGCCACCCGATCAGCATGGCGGTTCCCTCGGGCCACTGGAGTATCTATCCTTTGGTGTCCCCTGCAGTGAATGACAGCTACCTTCTTAGGGGCCCAAACGGCCTCTAGCAACTGGAGTATTTCGGGTCCATACTTAACAGGTTGGCCTGCGGCATTTATGAGTCCCTTTTCCTTATACAAAGCTCCATGAGCGTGTAGAGTTGTGAAGGCATACTTGGAATCAGTATAAATGTTGGTCACCAGTCCTGCTGCTAGCTCCAGAGCTCGTATGAGGGCCACAAGTTCTGCTTTCTGGGCTGAAGTTCCTTGGGGCAGGGCCCTTGCTTCTATCACCTTGTCTTCTGTCACCACAGCATAGCCTGCCAATCGCTTGGAGTTCTCCACGTAACTGCTTCCATCTGTGAAATAAATTACATCTGGGTCCCTCCAAGGAACATCTTTAAGATCTGGTCGACTGGAGTACACTTCATCCATGGTTTGGATACAGTCATGATCCGGTGGTCCCTCAGATGCTGGCAAAAGAGTGGCGGGATTGAATGTAGCCACTGTTTCCAGGTGTATCCGTGGATTCTCACACAAGCTGGCTTGGTACTTAACCATGCGGCTATTTGTAAACCAGTGGTTGCCCTTGTACTCCATGAGGGTGAGAACTGCGTGGGGGACTTTAACAACCAGTTCTTGCCCCAAGGTCAACTTGTCAGCTTCCTGGACCAGTAAGGCTGTTGCTGCAATGGCCCTCAGGCAGGCTGGCCATCCTTTAGCCACTCCATCCAGCTGTTTAGACAGGTATGCAACAGGCCTCTGCCAGGATCCCATCATCTGGGTCAGCACACCCAGAGCAACCCCCTGTCACTCGTGGACATACAGTGAGAAAGGTTTCTCCACATCTGGAAGGCCTAACGCAGGGGCTTGGAGTAGGGCTTTCTTTTTGGCGATGAAGGATTGTTGAGCAATAGGTCCCCATTCAAATGGTTCCTTTTCACCCCCCTTTGTGGCCTGGAAAAGGGGTTTCGCCATCAGTGCAAAATTTGGAATCCAAATTCTGCAGAATCCGGCTGCTCCCAGAAATTCCCTAACTTCCCTTCTAGACTTGGGTTGGGGAATTGCAGCAACCGCTTGCTTCCTACTGACATCCAGTCTCCGACTTCCCTGGGAAATGCAGAAGCCCAGATACTTCACTTCTGACTGACAGAGTTGGGCCTTCGAGCGTGAGACCTTATAGCCCGCATCCAAGAGTAGCTCCAGCAATTCTCTGGTAGCCTCAAAACACTCTTCCTGGGTCACTGCTGCAATCAGGAGGTCATCTACATACTGGAGTAAAACTCGCCTGGAAGGCTCAGATTTAAAAGTCTTAAGGTCTTGTCCTAGGGCAGTTCCAAAAATGGTGGGGGAGTTCTTGAACCCCTGTGGCAGGCGGGTCCATGTATACTGAAGCTTCCGTCCTGTTACTGGGTTTTCCCATTGAAAGGCGAAAAGCAGTTGACTGGCGGGGGCCACCCGAATACAAAAGAAGGCATCTTTTAGGTCCAGTGTCGTGAAATGGGT